>NC_091283.1:429847104-430561374 GCF_032444005.1 Ranitomeya imitator | reverse complement strand
GGTGATAGTATTGTGTGTGTGTTTTTTTTTTTATTACTGATCAGTATTGTAGTATTCAGTCACTATGTGGTGGTAATATGTGGTCTGGAAATGGTGTTGTGGTATTTGTCCCTTGTATGTGCTATTTGGTCACCAAGTGGTAATATGTGGTCTTGACATGGTGCGGTGGTATTTGTTCCTTGTATGTGATATTATTGGTCAAAATATACCTAAATTGTATTGCAGATTTTAACAAATATTTAATAGGTTACAGTAGAGTAGGGCCCGGCCATTTTTCTGGAATAATCTGGTTCGGGTATGTCACATGACCCCCGTCACATGACCCCCGTCACATGACCGGGGGGGCCCACAGTGTCTGAATAGCCTGGGGCCCTGGCTACCCTTAATCCACCCCTGAGTACCAATGAAAATCACCTATTCACTATATTATTTTTGGACTGTAAGACCCACTTTTTAGCAAGAAAAAATCTTGCTAAAAAGTTTGTGCATCTTATAGTCTGGAGACCTTTTCCTCTAATCGAAGAGAAGGCTGACACAGCGTTATTCTCAATCACAAAGAGAACTGCTCTCTCCTCCTGCCCCACACTGATCTCTCTGCTCATCCTGAGTAGCTGAAGGTTGTTGTAATGTATACAGTCGGCATGTGTGTGTGTTTTGTTGATGTAGCTGGACTGAGTGTGTTGTAGGCAACCTGTATCTGTTCTGATGTAACTGAGCTGTGTGTATATTGATGATGTCAGCAAGTTGAGTGTGGGATGTAGCTGAGCTGTGTGTTTTGATCATGTAGGTGAGTGTGTTATTGCTGAGCTGGGTGTGTTTTGATGAAATAATGGAGACGAGTGTGGTGTTGTTGATTTGTATGTGTGTTGAGAATGTAGCCGAATGTGTTGCAGCTGCGCTGTATGTGTGTTTTGATTATGTAGCTGGGAATGTTGATGTAGGTGAGCTGTGTTTTGATGTAGCTGAGCTGTGTTTTGATGTAGCTGAGCTGTGTGTGGGTGTGTAGCGATGTAACAGATCTGTGTCTGCCTACATGTAGCAGAGATGTGTGTGTGTGTGTGTATGTGTGTGTGTGTCAGATCGCTGTATATCTGGTGTGAAAAACTATTTGCCCCCTTCCTGATTTCCTATTGTTTTGCATGTTTGTCACATTTAAATGTTTCAGATCACCAAATTTAAACAAAGACATATTAGACAAAGATAACACAAGTAAACCCAAAATGCAATTTTCTAATGAAGGGCTTTATTATTACAACTGTATGTGTGCGCTGCAGATAGAGTACATAATGTGCTTGCTATACAGTAAGGCTATATATGTGTTTAATGCACATTCTGCAGAGAAAAACTAACATCTATTTATTACATCCTTATCGTATTCTACTGCATTAAAATTAGTGAAAGTGACCTCTCCACTTATTAACACCGTGGCGGAAGTTTTATTTAGTAGGAACAACGTTTTCTCCCATTTTTGAAAGTCAAAAACTGGGGTACGTCTTATAATAGAGTGCGTCGTATAGTCTGGAAAACACTAAATATTACCCGTATACATTTTAAAGTCATGCACATTTCTGTCTGTAGCATATTCTGTGTCCTTACAGAAAGAACTCAATCTGAACTCAGATGCTGCTGTTTACTCCGATGCTCTCGAAAAAAAACCTCATTGCCTTAAAGTAAAATTTAAACCAATCTGTTTTTTAACAAACCAGAACATTCCAGAACATAAAGAAGTGCCGAGCGTCCGTAATGTAAATATCTGATTATTCCTGAATGGCGACTCACTCAATTTTATTTTTATCAAATAGATGGATTGAAAAAAAATGAAATATTGGCAGTGTTCCCAGAATGCAGTTCATTGGCTCTTATAGACTTCCAATGTCCCATTAAACCACAGCAACCGGTATAAAATCGGCATGCAGTATAATCAGCGAGCGTCTCATCATCATCTTTCTCATACATATTACATGATTAGACTGTTAGGGCGGTATTTACACTGCATGTGTTCTCTACCAATGGCGTCTATAAACTTACCTTCTTATGTATATGTTTACTTAATGATCCTATAAATGTATCATTGTAATAATAAAAAAATGCAAAGGACCCCTCCAAACGCCAACAGCCCTCAACACATTTATATATATGTGGATCTCGTCTTTGTTCTGGACAGTACCTGTAGCCAGAATAGCTTATTTGAAGTGCCATTAATGTAATTATTTAGACATTGTGGATGGTAATTGAGTGTACTTACTGTGTATGGTGTGGCATTTTTGGGAGGAGAACAATAATAATAAATGAGCCTTACACTTTGGACCGGTATTAGCAGGGAGTTGAATCCTGCATTGAGCGGGGGGTTGGACATGATGAACCTGGAGGTCCCTTCCAACTATAACATTCTATGATTCTAGTGTAATTTTATTTTATTATTTTGGGGGGGGGTGTAAGTTGGGGTGGCACTTGACTTGATACAATAAATGGGCCTTAGTCTATTAGTCTATGTGCCTGTATTAGTCAGGTGTGAGTCCCTCACAAATCTCATAGAAAGTGTCATGAAACATTAAGTAGTAAACACAAGAAATATCCAAGCTGTTGTATTAAGTAAAATGCCAGAGCAAGCTAAGGTTATTCTGATTGTCACAATTAATGCATGAAATATGCTCTTTGTACGATTTTCTGTGATTTGTGGCATCAGAACTATTATGATGTAGGCTTCAGCAGTAGTCAACCATCATGTCTCTAACCTACCAGTCCTGATACTTTCTCTCCATTAACTCGATATCCTGATGTAAATTCTTTCCTGGTTTTCCAATAAAATCACCAAAAAGATCTGAAAATGTACATCTCCAGCTATGGAGACAGAGTCCTTCTAAGCCCATTTTATGCACATTTTGGGCATATTTTGCTCCTTCATAGTTGTCTGAAGATGTTCTTAACAGGTGAGACGGTAGCAGCCGGCAGAATCTCCATATCATTTGTAACATGAATCATTTATGAAATTACAAATGTGAGGACAATCAGGTTTCTGCCTTCAGTTGTTCATTATTCCGTCCAGGGAACGATGTACAAATGTATTGACCACTTGCCATCTTTATTCAAGGAGTCAACGCCTCGCTCCCTCAGTCCCAGCTTTATATGGAGAAGGGGGAGAATGATTTTACTCACTCATCCAGTAACGTAGCTACCATGGGGGGCAGAGGGGGCCCGCCCAGAGCTACGCTGCCGTAACTGTATAGGCAAGCATAGCGCGCCCATACAGTAACACTCTGCGGCAGAGCAGTGAGAATCAATCTTCCTGCACTGCCATCCTGCCGCTATGGGGACCGTGACCTGGAGGGGGGACCCGGTACCACCACCGGACCTCCACTAGTAATCGAAAGTTCAACTATATCGGTTAGATGTCGATACAGTTAACCGCATTGATGAGAGTGGGAGCGTTGTGCTCCCTCTTTCATTATTCCCCCTCTCAGCGTCTGACGTCACTGACGCAGACACTGACAGTGGGCACGATGATGTCATTACCTGGCACCCGCTGTCTGGAGATGTGCGGGCACTTGGAGCAGCGGGGGTGAGAGGTGAGTATTGTATTTTTTTTATGGAGGGTGCATTATAACAGATAGAGTCTGCCTATGGGAAGTGCATTGTACAATATAGAGTCTGCCTATGGGGAGTGCATTATACTATATAGAGTCTGCCTATGGGGACTGCTTTATGCTATATAGAGTCTGCCTATGGGGAGTGCATTATACTATATAGAGTCTGTATATGGGGACTGCTTTATGCTATATAGAGTCTGCCTATGGGGAGTGCATTATACTATATAGAGTCTGCCTATGGGGACTGCTTTATGCTATATAGAGTCTGCCTATGGGGAATGAATTATACTATATAGAGTCTGCCTATGGGGACTGCTTTATGCTGTATAGAGTCTGCCTATGGGGACTGCTTTATGCTATATAGAGTCTGCCTATGGGGAGTGCATTATACTATATAGAGTCTGCCTATGGGGACTGCTTTATGCTATATAGAGTCTGCCTATGGGGAGTGCATTATACTATAGAGAGTATGCCTATGATGAGTGCACTATACTCTATGAAGGCCTATGGGGAGTGCATTATACTATATGAAGGCCTATGAGGAGTGAATTATACTCTATGGAGACCTATGGGGAGTGCACTATATTGAGGACGATCTGGTGAATTATTCTATATGGAGGCTATCTAGGGGGTCATCAAACAGTGTTGGAGCCATCAAACAGTTTGGCGGTTGCTAAGGCGTCAGTATACTGTGTGGGTGGTACTATACAGTGAGGGGGCATTATATTGTGTATAAGAGAGAATCATACTGTGTAGAGGTGAGCTGTACGGGGGGGGAGACTTGGGACAATATTAAACGTAAAGTGGGCACTTATTGTTATAGGGGAACTCGGGTTACTGTGACTGTCAAAGTGGCACACAGAGTATTATTACTTTCTAGGGGGCAAAAAGTAGGCACTGTGTTCAAGGGCACTTACACAGGGCATTACTATATTCTAGAGGTTTGATTTACCAGCTACAGGGCACAGAGAACCACACAGTAGGTGCAGTAATTGAGACACATACAGCTGCAGTGGCTCAGCATTGGGGTATCAGCAGGATGAGGAGTTTGTGCAGGTTGGGGATAGATGGGGATGGTGCCGAAAATGTGTAAAAATAATAAATGTGCTATTTTGGACATATTATATCATGATTTGTTTGATTTCTTTAACTCATTTTATTACCACTGTGGCTGACAGATCTAAAATTTCTCACAGATGAGGGTTTGTTACAATCATATCCAGTCTCGACCCCAGAGACTGATACATTTTCTATGCACTGATACACTGTAGTAGACTATCAGCACTGGAGTGAGATTTGTGCTGCTGAAATTTACAGATTACTGTCTATACTGTATGTAATTGTAGCAAACTCAGCAATCAGAAGTATGAGGATGTGTTCACACAGATCAGATACACAGTGGATCAATATTATTATTATGGTACCAGAATTGTATATGAGATTTTATAAAATCTCATATATATATAAAGTTGAGAAATCCCACAGTGGAAATTCACCAGCACTGTATTTTAATCAAAATGTATCTGCCCAGAACATCACAGCGATATCCACATAATTGAGCATGTATATTGCTGCTGCAAATGTGCTACAAATATTTCACAGCAGATACATTCCATATGGACTTACCATTAATGGGAATTTTATGTGAAAGTTTTTGCTATGTGATCTGATAGCAGCATGATCTAGATATTGAGAGCCGGTTTCAAGCAATAAGTTACTTACCAGGCTGTGTGTTGCTGTTTCAATAAAATCAGTGTTTTATTAGCAGGAGATTATTACCACAGGACTATATATTTTGTGCCTCCTGGCCCAGCCACACCCCCATCACTGAGTAAGCGGTTTTCTGAAAATGTACAGTGAGGGCAGCAGTGGTATACATAGAAATCACAGGGCCCCATAGCAAAAGTTCTAATTGATCCCCTTCCAAAAAAAACATTGTATATACAGGGTGGTCCAAAAGTAGGTGGACAGTATGTGTAATAGGGTTATGAAGGGGGAGATTTATCAAACATGGTGTAAAGTGAAGCTGACTCAGTTGGCTTTAGCAACCAATCAGATTCCACTTTTCATTCTTCACAGACTCTTTGGAAAATGAAAGGTGGAATCTGATTGGTTGCTAAGGGCAACTGAGTCAGTTTCACTTTACATCATGTTTGATAAATCTCCCCCTTCATAACCCTATTACACATACTGTCCACCTACTTTTGGACCACCCTGTATAATATACTGTATACTCAGCGGATGAAAAAAGTATTGAACATCTCACCATTTTTCTAAGTTAAAATATTTTTAAACAGGCTATTAACATGAAATTCTCACCAGATGTCGGTAACAACCCATATTGAACACATGAAGAAAGAGAGGTGCAAAAATCCATGGCAAGTCATGACTCCAGCTGAAATCTATCAGTTATTAAAAAGAAATCCTGCTACTTAGTGAAAAATATCAGCTGGTTCAACTGATGGCCTATAAAAAGGTGTCTCATTACCAAGGTGCCACACAAGAAACATCTCATGATGAGTAACACCAGTGAGCTGTCTCAAGACCTTCACAACCTTATTGTTCCAAAACATACTGATGACCTAGGTTATAGAAGAATTTCAAAACGGCGCGCGAATTTTTGCCTGTAGGACATTATTGCAAGAAAGCTTGGCTGAGTAGATTACACAAGAAGGAAAACACACAGCAAGTCAGCAGGATCTAGGAGCAACATGGCATATGTGACAACCTACATGGTCAGCTGCAGCATGTGCTACATGTTCGCAGATCGACCAGAAGAAGAATCCAATTTCACCTGTCAGAAGTGTAGACTTGTGGCCCTTTTAGAAGAAAAGGTGCGAGGTCTGGAAGAAAGAATAGCAACTTTGAAACTCATCAAAGAGAATTAAGACTTCCTAGACAGAACAGAAGCATCTCTACTGGTCACAGAAGGTGAAAAAAGTGTCAGAGAACCTCGAAAAGCAGATGAGTGGAAGCATGTGACCAAAAGAAGCAAGAAGACGATGGAGAAATCACCAACCACACAACTGAAGAACCGATATCAAATCTTTGTAGAGGATGAAGATGGCACACCTAAGGATGAAGCAATACCAGCAAGCAAAAAAGAAAAGGGCACACAGCAACAAGTGACAGCAAAAAGTACAGCCAAGAAGCAACGAAGAGTGGTGGTGGTGGGAGACTCACTACTGAGAGGCACAGAAGCAGCCATCTGCAGACCGGACATAACCGCAAGAGAAGTATGCTGCCTTCCAGGTGCGATGATCAAGGATGTGACCGATAGGATACCAAAGCTCTTCAGCTCCAAGGACATGCACCCATTTCTTCTGATACATGTTGGCACCAATGACACGGCAAGGAAGGACCTACCGACAATCTGCAAGGACTTTGAAGAGTTGGGGAAGAAAGTAAAGGAACTGGATGCACAGGTAGTTTTTTCTTCTATCCTTCCAGTAGACGGGCATGGCACCAGGAGATGGAACAGGATCCTTGATGCGAACAACTGGCTAAGACGATGGTGCAGACAACAAGGATTCGGATTCCTCGACCACGGTGTGAATTACTTGTACGATGGACTCCTCGCCAGAGACGGACTACACCTCAACAAACCTGGGAAACACACATTCGCCAGAAGTCTCGCTACACTCATCAGGAGGGCGTTAAACTAGGAGAAGAGGGGACGGGAAGAAAAACATTAGACTCGAACAAAGAAGACCCAGGAAAACATACTCAGAAGGGAGGTAAGAACATTTCTAAAACAATCCACAGCAAAGAGATTGGAACAAAACAAAATCCTCTAAACTGCATGCTCGCAAACGCCAGAAGCCTGACAAACAAGATGGAAGAACTAGAAGCAGAAATATCTACAGGTAACTTTGACATAGTGGGAATAACCGAGACATCGTTAGATGAAAGCAATGACTGGGCAGTTAACTTACAGGGTTACAGTCTGTTTAGAAAGGATTGTAAAAATCGGAGAGGAGGAGGGGTTTGTCTCTATGTAAAGTCTTGTCTAAAGTCCACTTTAAGGGAGAATATTAGCGAAGGGAATGAGGATGTCGAGTCCATATGGGTTGAAATTCATGGAGGGAAAAATGGTAACAAAATTCTCATTGGGGTCTGTTACAAACCCCCAAATATAACAGAAATCATGGAAAGTCTACTTCTAAAGCAGATAGATGAAGCTGCAGCCCATAATGAGGTCCTGGTTATGGGGGACTTTAACTACCCGGATATTAACTGGGAAACAGAAACCTGTGAAACCCATAAAGGCAACAGGTTTCTGCTAATAACCAAGAAAAATTATCTTTCACAATTGGTGCAGAATCCAACCAGAGGAGCAGCACTTTTAGACCTAATACTATCTAATAGACCTGACAGAATAACAAATCTGCAGGTGGTCGGGCATCTAGGAAATAGCGACCACAATATTGTACAGTTTCACCTGTCTTTCACTAGGGGGACTTGTCAGGTAGTCACAAAAACACTGAACTTTAGGAAGGCAAAGTTTGACCAGCTTAGAGATGCCCTTAATCTGGTAGACTGGGACAATATCCTCAGAAATAAGAATACAGATAATAAATGGAAAATGTTTAAGAACATCCTAAATAGGCACTGTAAGCGGTTTATACAGTGGGGCAAAAAAGTATTTAGTCAGTCAGCAATAGTGCAAGTTCCACCACTTAAAAAGATGAGAGGCGTCTGTAATTTACATCATAGGTAGACCTCAACTATGGGAGACAAACTGAGAAAAAAAAATCCAGAAAATCACATTGTCTGTTTTTTTATCATTTTTTTTACATATTATGGTGGAAAATAAGTATTTGGTCAGAAACAAACAATCAAGATTTCTGGCTCTCACAGACCTGTAACTTCTTCTTTAAGAGTCTCCTCTTTCCTCCACTCATTACCTGTAGTAATGGCACCTGTTTAAACTAGTTATCAGTATGAAAAGACACCTGTGCACACCCTCAAACAGTCTGACTCCAAACTCCACTATGGTGAAGACCAAAGAGCTGTCAAAGGACACCAGAAACAAAATTGTAGCCCTGCACCAGGCTGGGAAGACTGAATCTGCAATAGCCAACCAGCTTGGAGTGAAGAAATCAACAGTGGGAGCAATAATTAGAAAATGGAAGACATACAAGACCACTGATAATCTCCCTCGATCTGGGGCTCCACCAAAATCCCACCCCGTGGGGTCAGAATGATCACAAGAACGGTGAGCAAAAATCCCAGAACCACGCGGGGGGACCTAGTGAATGAACTGCAGAGAGCTGGGACCAATGTAACAAGGCCTACCATAAGTAACACACTACGCCACCATGGACTCAGATCCTGCAGTGCCAGATGTGTCCCACTGCTTAAGCCAGTACATGTCCGGGCCCGTCTGAAGTTTGGTAGAGAGCATTTGGATGATCCAGAGGAGTTTTGTGAGAATGTCCTATGGTCTGATGAAACCAAACTGGAACTGTTTGGTAGAAACACAACTTGTCGTGTTTGGAGGAAAAAGAATACTGAGTTGCATCCATCAAACACCATACCTACTGTAAAGCATGGTGGTGGAAACATCATGCTTTGGGGCTGTTTCTCTGCAAAGGGGCCAGGACGACTGATCCGGGTACATGAAAGAATGAATGGGGCCATGTATCGTGAGATTTTGAGTGCAAACCTCCTTCCATCAGCAAGGGCATTGAAGATGAAACGTGGCTGGGTCTTTCAACATGACAATGATCCAAAGCACACCGCCAGGGCAACGAAGGAGTGGCTTTGTAAGAAGCATTTCAAGGTCCTGGAGTGGCCTAGCCAGTCTCCAGATCTCAACCCTATAGAAAACCTTTGGAGGGAGTTGAAAGTCCGTGTTGCCAAGCGAAAAGCCAAAAACATCACTGCTCTATAGGAGATCTGCATGGAGGAATGGGCCAACATACCAACAACAGTGTGTGGCAACCTTGTGAAGACTTACAGAAAACGTTTGACCTCTGTCATTGCCAACAAAGGATATATTACAAAGTATTGAGATGAAATTTTGTTTCTGACCAAATACTTATTTTCCACCATAATATGCAAATAAAATGTTAAAAAAAACAGACAATGTGATTTTCTGGATTTTTTTTTCTCAGTTTGTCTCCCATAGTTGAGGTCTACCTATGATGTAAATTACAGACGCCTCTCATCTTTTTAAGTGGTGGAACTTGCACTATTGCTGACTGACTAAATACTTTTTTGCCCCACTGTACCTTGTGGGAATAAAAGGACTAGAAATAGGAAAAACCCAATGTGGCTAAACAAAAAAGTAAGACAGGCAATTAACAGTAAAAAGAAAACATTTGCACTACTAAAGCAGGATGGCACCATTGAAGCTCTAAAAAACTATAGGGAGAAAAATACTTTATCTAAAAAACTAATTAAAGCTGCCAAAAAGGAAACAGAGAAGCACATTGCTAAGGAGAGTAAAACTAATCCCAAACTGTTCTTCAACTATATCAATAGTAAAAGAATAAAAACTGAAAATGTAGGCCCCTTAAAAAATAGTGAGGAAAGAATGGTTGTAGATGACGAGGAAAAAGCTAACATATTAAACACCTTCTTCTCCACGGTATTCACGGTGGAAAATGAAATGCTAGGTGAAATCCCAAGAAACAATGAAAACCCTATATTAAGGGTCACCAATCTAACCCAAGAAGAGGTGCGAAACCGGCTAAATAAGATTAAAATAGATAAATCTCCGGGTCCGGATGGCATACACCCACGAGTACTAAGAGAACTAAGTAATGTAATAGATAAACCATTATTTCTAATTTTTAGGGACTCTATAGCGACGGGGTCTGTTCCGCAGGACTGGCGCATAGCAAATGTGGTGCCAATATTCAAAAAGGGCTCTAAAAGTGAACCTGGAAATTATAGGCCAGTAAGTCTAACCTCTATTGTTGGTAAAATATTTGAAGGGTTTCTGAAGGATGTTATTCTGGATTATCTCAATGAGAATAACTGTTTAACTCCATATCAGCATGGGTTTATGAGAAATCGCTCCTGTCAAACCAATCTAATCAGTTTTTATGAAGAGGTAAGCTATAGGCTGGACCACGGTGAGTCATTGGACGTGGTATATCTCGATTTTTCCAAAGCGTTTGATACCGTGCCGCACAAGAGGTTGGTACACAAAATGAGAATGCTTGGTCTGGGGGAAAATGTGTGTAAATGGGTTAGTAACTGGCTTAGTGATAGAAAGCAGAGGGTGGTTATAAATGGTATAGTCTCTAACTGGGTCGCTGTGACCAGTGGGGTACCGCAGGGGTCGGTATTGGGACCTGTTCTCTTCAACATATTTATTAATGATCTGGTAGAAGGTTTACACTGTAAAATATCGATATTTGCAGATGATACAAAACTATGTAAAGCAGTTAATACAAGAGAAGATAGTATTCTGCTACAGATGGATCTGGATAAGTTGGAAACTTGGGCTGAAGCAGCCAGTGCCAGGCAGCAGCTGCCAAGGCAAACAGGATCATGGGGTGCATTATGAGAGGTCTGGATACACATGATGAGAGTATTATACTGCCTCTGTACAAATCCCTAGTTAGACCGCACATGGAGTACTGTGTCCAGTTTTGGGCACCGGTGCTCAGGAAGGATATAATGGAACTAGAGAGAGTACAAAGGAGGGCAACAAAATTAATAAAGGGGATGGGAGAACTACAATACCCAGATAGATTAGCGAAATTAGGATTATTTAGTCTAGAAAAAAAGATGACTGAGGGGCGATCTAATAACCATGTATAAGTATATAAGGGGACTGTTACGTACGCTGCGCACGCTGCGCATACTTACCCGGCTTCTCCCGTCCCTCTGCGCACTCGCGTTCCTGTCCAGTGCCGCTCTGCTTCCTCCTTTGCCGGCTCACGGCGTCCGGTCCCTCTGCGCATGCGCGGTCGCGTCTCCCCCATCGCAGAGCCTTCTGGGAGGTCGCGACCCGGTGGCTCCGCCCCAACATGGCGGCGCCCATCGGGTATTTCTTCCCGGCGTCTCCCTAGGTAAGACGCCTTTGCTTTGTAGGTACACTGTCTGCCGTCAGTGTCCCTATGCCCTAGGCTCCCCTGCACCAGTGTCTTCTCTCAGCCCAGTCTTTACTTTGTCTTAGTGTCCTGCCAGCCCGTGTTCCTGCTGTGTCTTGCCTGTCCGTGTTCCTGCTGTGTCCTGCCTGTCCGTGTTCCTGCTGTATCCTGCCAGTCCGTGTTCCTGCTGTGTCCTGCCTGTCCGTGTTCCTGCTGTATCCTGCCAGTCCGTGTTCCTGCTGTATCCTGCCAGTCCGTGTTCCTGTTGTATATTGCCAGTCCGTGTTCCTGCTGTATCCTGCCAGTCCGTGTTCCTGCTGTATCCTGCCAGTCCGTGTTCCTGCTGTATCCTGCTAGTCCGTGTTCCTGCTGTGTTCTGCCAGCCCGTGTTCCTGCTGAGTCCTTCCGGTCCGTGTTCCTGCTGAGTCCTGCCAGTCCGTGTTCCTGCTGTGTTCTGCCGTTCCGTGTTCCAGTCATTTTCAGTTAAGTCTTGTTTTCCTATTATTCCCTGCCATCCTTTTAGCCTTTGGTTTCCTTCTTTATCTTGGGTCGCCCCTTTGGCTCTAGCTGTTGTGTCTCCATTCCCCCGAGGTCCTGCTCCTAACACTCCCTGTATAGGGGGTGATTCCATCTGGTCCGCTCGACCCCGGGGGCTCTAGAGTCACGACCCAGAGGGTCCACTCTCGGATTTCTGCCCGAGTACTTACAGTAAGCAAAGGCCATGGACCCCGCTGGGGCCTCTGCTGCGCAGAAAGAGCTACTCTTTTTGCGAGAGAATCAGTCCCGCATGATGTCTTTTATGAAAGCTATGGATTCTCGTTTGTCCATGCTCCAGTCCTCCGATCCTGGCAACGCCGCTCTACTCGTTGGCTTACAGCAAGAGTTAGCTCAGCAGCGTGACACCCAGGCCCATATACTTAGTTATATGTCTTCTATTGACGATCGGCTGCTTTCCATCCAGACAGCCGCTTCTACGTCTGCTCCTGCGTCCCACCCTCCACCCCGCTTGGCTAAACCGCCTCGGTACAATGGGGATCCTCAGTCCTGCCGAGGATTTCTAAACCAATGCCGTCTTCACTTTGAGCTTCTGCCCCAGCATTACCCGACGGATCGGTCCAAAGTTGCGTTTTTGATTTCCCATCTGGAGGGTGACGCCTTGGCTTGTGTTAATCCACTCTGGGAGCGAGACGATCCTCTAGTCTCCCGGTTGTCTGAATTTTTGGAGACTTTCCGTCTTGTCTTTGACGAACCTGGACGTCTGGCCTCTACAATTGAAGCCCTATTTTCTCTCCATCAGGGGTCGTTATCCGTAGGCCAGTACGCTATTCAGTTCCGCACACTCTCCTCTGACTTGGGCTGGAACAATGAGGCGTTGGTGGGTGCTTTTTGGCGGGGTCTCTCTGGGCGCATAAAAGATGAGTTAGCCGGTCGGGACACCCCTACTGTTTTGGAGGAATTAATTTCCTTAGCTACCCGTATTGACCTTCGGTTCCAAGAACGCGCCCGTGAGCGGAGGTCTCTTCGTCCTTCTTCTGCCACCCGTAAGCCACTCAGTCCTCAGCCTAGAACCTCCTCTCAGGCGTCCGCGCCGGAACCTATGCAAGTGGACCGTCTTAAGATGTCCGAACAACGTCGTAAAGAGAGGCGCACTCAGGGGTTATGCTTTTACTGCGGGAGTGCTGCTCATTTATTACGCTCTTGCCCTGAACGTCCGGAAAACTCCTCCGCCTAGGTCAGGTAAGAGAGGCCTCCCTAGGTGTGTGTGATCCCTCTCAACCCCTTACTTTGTCCGTTCTTTTGCATATTGCGGGCAAAGGCATTTCTCTGGATGCGTATGTGGATTCGGGCGCAGCAGGGAATTTTATTAGGTTGGAGGAGGTTTTGAAATTCTCCGTTCCAGTCAAAACCTTAGAGGCTCCTGTGATTCTTGCATCTGTGGATGGTAAACCGTTACAGGAGACCATTACTCAAGTAACACTTGAGGTGGAACTTCAGGTTGGGGCTCTACACAAGGAGAGAATTGCATTTTATGTTTTAGCGGGTCTGTCTCATCCTATGCTCTTAGGTCTCCCTTGGTTACGGAACCACGAGCCCATTTTAGATTGGCGCAATGGTAATATCTTGCGCTGGGGTGAGCTTTGTCGGGAACGTTGTCTGCTGCCGGTGCGTCCTGTGGGATCTTCCTCTAATTCTTCTCCTTCCTCTTCTTTTCCCGCTTTACCCTGTGTCTACAGCGCTTATTCTGATGTCTTCAACAAGAAGGAGGCTGAGGGTCTTCCGCCTCACCGGCTCTATGATTGTCCCATAGATCTTGTGCCTGGAACTAACCCACCCAGGGGCAGGATCTATCCTCTCTCTCCTGCTGAGACTCAAGCTATGTCAGAGTACATTCAAGAAAATCTTGCTAAAGGATTCATTCGCAAGTCTTCCTCTCCGGCCGGAGCAGGGTTTTTTTTCGTGAAGAAGAAAGACGGTTCTCTCCGTCCCTGCATTGATTATCGAGGCCTAAACAACATCACGGTGAAGAACAAATATCCTCTGCCACTCATTCCGGAACTCTTCGACCGTCTTCGGGGTGCGCAAATTTTTACCAAATTAGATCTACGTGGCGCATATAATTTGGTTCGTATTCGTGCAGGCGATGAGTGGAAGACTGCCTTCAATACTCGTGATGGTCACTACGAGTACTTGGTTATGCCGTTTGGTCTCTGCAACGCCCCCGCGGTTTTCCAGGAATTTGTGAACGATGTATTTCGAGATCTTCTCTACTCCTCGGTCGTAGTTTACCTTGACGACATTCTCATCTTTTCTCCGGATCTCTCCACTCACAGGCGAGATGTCCGTCGTGTTCTGCAAAGGCTAAGACAGAATCATCTGTTCGCTAAGATTGAGAAGTGCGTCTTTGAACAATCTTCTCTTCCCTTCCTGGGATATATTGTCTCAAGATCTGGCTTAGAGATGGATCCAGAGAAGGTTTCTGCTGTCCTGAATTGGCCTCGTCCTCTTGGAACAAAAGCAATCCAACGTTTTCTTGGCTTTGCCAACTACTATAGACAATTTATTCCTCATTTTTCTTCTATGACCAAGCCTATCTCTGCTCTAGTTCGCAAGGGAGTCAACTCCAGTCTTTGGACCCCTGAGGCTGAAGAGTCCTTTCTGTCTCTTAAACAAAGCTTCGCTACGGCCCCTGTGCTTCATCGTCCTGATGCTAATAGACCGTTTGTCCTTGAGGTCGACGCATCCTCTATTGGAGCTGGTGCTGTACTTTTGCAAAGATCCTCGTCCGGACGTTTGGTGACCTGTGGTTTTTTTTCCAAAACCTTTTCCGCTCCTGAGCGTAACTACTCTATTGGAGATAAAGAACTTTTGGCTATCAAGCTAGCCTTGGAGGAATGGCGTTATCTCCTTGAGGGGGCTCTTCATCCATTCACCATTTACACAGACCACAAGAATCTGGCCTATATTCAGTCTGCCCAAAGACTAAATCCACGACAGGCCAGATGGTCTTTATTCTTCGGACGATTCGAATTTGAACTTCATTTCCGACCCGGAAATAAGAATGTCAAAGCAGATGCTCTTTCAAGATCCTTTCAGCCTCTGGACCTAGAGGATTCTCCGGCTCACATCATTGATCCTGCGAAGATCGTCACTCTTGCTCCTCTAAGAGTGATTTCAACTCCTCCTGGCAAGACTCTTGTGGCTAACCAAGACAAGGAGAGAGTTTTACGTTGGGGTCACTCCTCCAAAATTGCAGGTCACGTAGGAGTCAAGAAGACACTTTCTCTTATCTCTCGGCATTACTGGTGGCCATCTCTCCGACAAGACATCACCAAATTCATCGCTTTTTGTCCTTCTTGTGCAAAAAATAAAGTCCCTAGGCAGCTTCCTTCCGGTCTCCTGCATCCTCTGCCTGTGCCTTCTGTTCCTTGGAGTCATATAGCTATGGACTTCATCACTGATCTACCTTGTTCCTCGAATTGCTCTGTCATCTTGGTTGTTGTAGATCGGTTCTCCAAGATGGCTCACTTCATCGCATTACCTGGTCTGCCTTCCGCTCCTGAGTTGGCAGAGATCTGTTTACACCAAGTCTTCCGTCTTCATGGTTTTCCTCATCATATCGTCTCAGACCATGGAGTACAATTTACCTCACGTTTTTGGAGAGCTCTCTGCAGTCTATTAAAGGTTAACTTGGACTTTTCTTCCGCCTATCACCCTCAGTCCAACGGACAAGTGGAGCGAGTTAATCAAGTCCTGACTACATATCTGCGACATTTCTCCAATGCACACCAAGATGACTGGGTCTCTCTTCTCTCCTGGGCCGAATTCTCATATAACAATCTTCCCAGCGAGTCTTCCTCCAAAACCCCCTTTTTTGTAGTCTATGGTCAACATCCGAACATTCCTCTTCCTGTTTCTCTTTCCTCGGGGGTACCGGCAGCGGATTTCTTGTCCCGGGAATTCTCTACGATTTGGAGTGAGACCAAAGTGGCTCTTGAGAAAGCTAGCCTTAATATGAAAAAGTTTGCTGACAAAAGGCGTTTGGATGCTCCGCCATATTCTCCGGGTGATAAAGTTTGGCTTTCCTCTCGCTATATCAAGCTTAAAATTCCCTCTTGCAAACTGGGTCCCCGCTATATTGGTCCTTTTCCTATCTTGAGTCGCATTAATGATGTTTCTTATAAGTTAAAGTTGCCTGCCTCTTTACGCATTCCCAATGCCTTCCATGTGTCTCTTCCCAAGCCTGCAGTCTTTAATCGTTTTCACTCCGCTACCTCTTCCTCTCCTCAGCTCTGTACTTCTGATGGAATCTTTAATGTTAAAGACATTCTTGCCAAAAAGGTAGTTAGGGGTAAAACTTATTTTTTGATTGATTGGGAGGGATTTGGCCCTGAGGAGAGGTCCTGGGAGCCCCGAGAGAACATCAATGCTCCTCTTATCATGAAAAGATTCCTTTCTAGCCTTAAAAAGAGGGGGACTAAGGAGGGGGGTACTGTTACGTACGCTGCGCACGCTGCGCATACTTACCCGGCTTCTCCCGTCCCTCTGCGCACTCGCGTTCCTGTCCAGTGCCGCTCTGCTTCCTCCTTTGCCGGCTCACGGCGTCCGGTCCCTCTGCGCATGCGCGGTCGCGTCTCCCCCATCGCAGAGCCTTCTGGGAGGTCGCGACCCGGTGGCTCCGCCCCAACATGGCGGCGCCCATCGGGTATTTCTTCCCAGCGTCTCCCTAGGTAAGACGCCTTTGCTTTGTAGGTGCACTGTCTGCCGTCAGTGTCCCTATGCTCTAGGCTCCCCTGCACCAGTGTCTTCTCTCAGCCCAGTCTTTACTTTGTCTTAGTGTCCTGCCAGCCCGTGTTCCTGCTGTGTCTTGCCTGTCCGTGTTCCTGCTGTGTCCTGCCTGTCCGTGTTCCTGCTGTATCCTGCCAGTCCGTGTTCCTGCTGTGTCCTGCCTGTCCGTGTTCCTGCTGTATCCTGCCAGTCCGTGTTCCTGCTGTATCCTGCCAGTCCGTGTTCCTGTTGTATATTGCCAGTCCGTGTTCCTGCTGTATCCTGCCAGTCCGTGTTCCTGCTGTATCCTGCCAGTCCGTGTTCCTGCTGTGTTCTGCCAGCCCGTGTTCCTGCTGAGTCCTTCCGGTCCGTGTTCCTGCTGAGTCCTGCCAGTCCGTGTTCCTGCTGTGTTCTGCCGTTCCGTGTTCCAGTCATTTTCAGTTAAGTCTTGTTTTCCTATTATTCCCTGCCATCCTTTTAGCCTTTGGTTTCCTTCTTTATCTTGGGTCGCCCCTTTGGCTCTAGCTGTTGTGTCTCCATTCCCCCGAGGTCCTGCTCCTAACACTCCCTGTATAGGGGGTGATTCCATCTGGTCCGCTCGACCCCGGGGGCTCTAGAGTCACGACCCAGAGGGTCCACTCTCGGATTTCTGCCCGAGTACTTACAGGGACAATACAAATATCTCGCTGGGGATCTGTTTATACCAAGGAAGATGACGGGCACAAGAGGGCATTCTTTGCGTCTGGAGGAGAGAAGGTTTTTCCACCAACATAGAAGAGGATTCTTTACTGTTAGGGCGGTAAGAATCTGGAATTGCTTGCCTGAGGAGGTGGTGATGGCGAACTCAGTCGAGGGGTTCAAGAGAGGCCTGGATGTCTTCCTGGAGCAGAACAATATTGTATCATACAATTATTAGGTTCTGTAGAAGGACGTAGATCTGGGGATTAATTATGATGGAATATAGGCTGAACTGGATGGACAAATGTCTTTTTTCGGCCTTACTAACTATGTTATGTTACTATGTAAACAACTGAATCTTCCAGTGAGCACTGTTGGAGCCCTAATCCGGAAGTGGAAAGAATATAAATTTACCATAAACTGGCCACGACCAGGTACTCCCCACAAAATTTCAGACAGAGTGAAAAGAATTATCAAAAGAGTTCTCTGTTGTGAATTCTGTGGTTAAGCTCCCTCCTGTGGTCATGAGTGGTACTTCGGCTGGTTCTGTCTATGAGCTTCCTCTGGTGGATGTGAGTGGGGCTACGGCTTCTGAGTTTCCTTCCTCAGGTGACGAGGTTAAGTCATTAGGTGCTGCTCTATTTAACTCCACCTAGTTCTTTGTTCCTGGCCTCCAGTCAATGTTCCAGTATTGGTCTTGCTTTCTCCTGGATCGTTCTTGTGGCCTGTCTGCCCTGCATAAGCTTTTTGCTTGTGTTACTTTTGTTTGCTATATTTTCTGTCCAGCTTGCTATATTGGTTTTTCTTGCTTGCTGGAAGCTCTGAGACGCAGAGGGAGCACCTCCGTACCGTTAGTCGGTGCGGAAGGTCTTTTTGCCCCTCTGCGTGGTTGTTTGTAGGTTTTTGTGCTGACCGCAAAGCTATCTTTCCTGTCCTCGGTCTGTTCAGTAAGTCGGGCCTCACTTTGCTAAATCTATTTCATCTCTGTGTTTGTATTTTCATCTTAACTCACAGTCATTATATGTGGGGGGCTGCCTTTTCCTTTGGGGAATTTCTCTGAGGCAAGGTAGGCTTATTTTTCTATCTTCAGGGCTAGTTAGTTTCTCAGGCTGTGCCGAGTTGCATAGGGAGCGTTAGGCGCAATCCACGGCTACCTCTAGTGTGGTATGATAGGATTAGGGATTGCGGTCAGCAGAGTTCCCACGTCTCAGAGCTCGTCCTATGTTAGTAACTATCAGGTCACTTTGTGTGCTCTTAACCACTAGGTCCATTGTGGTTCTGAATCACCTGTTCATAACAGTACTGGAGGCCCAAAGTACTAATGCTTCTCAATAGAGGGAAAAGAGAAGTTCTGAGACCATTTTTTTTTCTCTGTACTGTGTTTTGTCTTTCTTTTCCCCTAGACATTTGGGTGGTTCAGGACACAGGTGTAGTGATGGACATTAAAGATCTGTCTTCTTGTGTGGATCATCTCACTGCAAGAGTACAAAATATTCAAGACTTTGTGGTTCAGAATTCTATGTTAGAGCCAAGAATTCCTATTCCTGATTTGTTTTCTGGAGATAGAGCTAAGTTTCTGAGTTTTAAGAATAATTGTAAACTGTTTCTGGCTTTGAAACCCCGCTCCTCTGGTGACCCAGTTCAACAAGTTAAGATCATTATTTCTTTATTACGTGGCGACCCTCAAGACTGGGCATTTTCCCTTGCGCCAGGAGATCCTGCATTATGTAATATTGATGCGTTTTTTCTGGCGCTCGGATTGCTGTATGATGAACCTAATTCAGTGGATCAGGCAGAGAAAAATTTGCTGGCTCTGTCTCAGGGTCAGGATGAGGTAGAGATATTGTTAGGGTTGGCGGAACGCACCAAATATATAGTTTATTAGATGGAATTGGTGCGTTCGCAACCCGGGATCCACCGTGCAGGAAAGTACCTGCTGCTAAGTAAGACGGACTATATGGCGGTACTATAAGTATACATACAAGGGTTAACTTCACCCTGCGTGAAGGAAGCGATCCTGTTGCGTCACAGGACCGCGGTACCGCACATAGAGCGCGAGCAATAAGTCAGCGAACACAACCCCAACTAGGATTGAAGTCCGATTAGACCACTGCTGGCACAACACCGCAACTGGGTGTGTAAGGAAACTATTGAAATAGTAAATGAAGGCACGAGAGTGCTTGCGGTGCCGCACTAACGGACGCCGCTAACCACCCAGGCTTGGGTAAGGAAAGCGCACGGCGCCGTACAGGAGGTCACAGCAACTAGATGCTGTTATGTGTGTTTTGTGCTGATGGCTAGTCGGGCGCTAGATAGCTACCATCATCCGCAAACAGACAACAACACTAGGGAGGGATACTTAGGAGCTTTCATCCTTCGACATACATACATCTACACACACACATATATTTTCAAGACAATACTAGCGCATGGCCGTGCAGTCATGCGCAGTTTATATAGTTGCAGCACAGGAAGCTGCTACTGAAGTTTTTGCCCTTTCAGGACCTTCCAGAAGGACCAATGGAAAGTGCTGCAGTACCTGAGCATGTTTTGCCCTTTCAGGACCTTCCAGGAGGACCAATGGAATGTACTGCAGCACCTGAGCATGTGACCGAACATGTGGCCCTCGACCTCCAATGGGAGACCCTGCCCTGGGCATGCTCAGTGTGAGTAAACAAGGACTTAGTCCCAGAGAGGCTCGCTCGCCGCAGATCAGTGCAGGGTACCATAGGAAAGCCAGAAAAGGCAGTAGTGACCCTATGCACCGAATCAGCCTCAGCGAGACGCTGGGAGCGACGTCTCCGCTGAGCAGAGCCCACTGCGGCCGATACCGAATGGGAGACCGCAGCAGACACGGATCGAGATTCCCCCTGTGCAGCAGAGGAAACTCGACTCCTAACATTACCCCCCCTCCTAGGGCCCCCCTCCTTGAGCCTCACTACGCTCAAAAGCTGCGATAAGCAGCGGAGCCCGAATGTGCTCCACAGGCTCCCAGGTTCTATCCTCTGGGCCGTGACCCTTCCAGTCCACCAGATAAAATTTCTTGCCACGTACCACCTTGCACCCCACAATAGCATTCACCTCAAACTCATCCGTGGATGAACCCGATGTCCCAGCAGATGACTCAGAAAACCGGGACAAATGAACGGGCTTTAAGAGGGAAACGTGGAAAGTATCGGTGATACCAAGGCGTGGAGGAATAGCCAAACGGTAGACCACAGGGTTGACCTGTTCCAGAACCTTAAACGGACCAATGTAGCGAGGAGCAAACTTAGTGGACTCAACTCGCAGCCTGATGTTACGGGCGGAGAGCCACACTAAGTCGCCAGGAGCAAAGACCGGAGCGGGGCACCGGTGTGTATCAGCCGAAACCCTCATTCTCTCCTTGGAGGCCCGGATGGCATCCTGTGTGCGGTCGCAGATGTCACGTGCCTCCACCGCCCAGTCTGCCACCCTAGAATCGGTGGATGACACGGGCATGGGCACAGGGACACGCGGATGCTGGCCGTAATTAATGAGAAAAGGAGTTTGACCAGTGGAATCGGCTACGGCGTTGTTCAAGGCAAATTCTGCCCAAGGTAGCAAATATGCCCAGTCATCCTGCCTAGCAGAGATGAAATGTCGCAAATATGTCACCAGAGTCTGGTTGGTTCTCTCCACCAACCCATTCGTCTCGGGATGGTATGCAGAGGAGAGATTTAACTCTATGCTGAGTAAACGGCAGAGCTCTCTCCAAAACCGAGATGCGAACTGGGGACCCCGATCGCTGACAATCTTATCAGGCATACCATGCAATCGGAAAACGTGTTTAATGAACAACACCGCCAAGGCCCGTGCTGAGGGTAACCGAGGAAGCGGCACCAAATGCACCATCTTGGAGAAATGGTCGGTGACAACCCAAATAATGGAGCAGCCACGCGACTTGGGTAGACCCACCACAAAGTCCATCCCGACCATCTCCCAGGGCCTGTCTGCCACCGGTAGAGGGTAAAGCAACCCAGCAGGCCGTTGCCGAGGAGACCGATTCTGGGCGCAAGAAACGCACGCCTGAATATAGTCCTTGACATCTCGGGCCATATGCGGCCACCAGTATGTTCTCGCTAGAAGCTCAGATGTCCTCTTGGTCCCAAAATGCCCACCCACTCTGGAGGAGTGAGCCCAAGAGAGAACCTCCGGTCGCAAGTTAGCTGGTACAAAAAAAAAAAACTTCCCCTGACGAAGCCGCTGTGGCGGCGATACGCGTGGGGCTCTCACACCCTACCCTACCCTGCCTTATGCCGTTCACATTTAGGCACTGGCTTAGGCACGGGCATTATATTGCCCCCCCTCTGTAATATAGGCTGTATTTCCTTGTTATCTGCTGGGCACTTTACTTCCAAACCAATTAGTAGATTTGATACGGACATCCTTTTCACAAGGTTTTTTTTTTTTTTTTTCTCTAGCTTTTCCAATAGGGGCTTATGGTTCTTTGCGCCTATGATCTCTTATGCCCTAAGCATATATGGATGTGTTCCCCTTTCAACTAGGGGGTATTATTTCATCTATATAAGGTGACATATATTATGCTGACCCATTGTATTATGTTTCATGTCGACTTCATATTTATTTGTAGGGCATTTGAATAGGGCTGTTTTTGTACACTATTGGTACATTTTAAATGTTTTTATGTTTTGCTGTGATGTTCAATAAACATTGTGTTATTTTTCTACTTTCTATGGTTGTGCGGGCCTGTTTCATAGTCCATTCTGTTTTCTTTTTTGTGGTTATACATTTAATATTGGACTAGGCACTGCACCCTATAACATTTATTTGTGTATACAGCTTGAGTGCACCCTTTACAAGTGTTTGTACCTCTAAGGCCTCATGTGACTCGGACGCCTGGACTGGAGATTCCAAAGGTTTGGCGAAGGTGGGAGCCAGCCGAAACCTCTGCCTATACTGGGCTCGCTCCAACCTTCGCTCGTGAAAACGAAGGTCTATGCGAGTAGATATGGCTATGAGCTCCTCCAGTGTGGCGGGAATCTCCCTAGTAGCCAAAGCGTCTTTCACATGGTCAGCCAGCCCCCTCCAAAATACGGGAATGAGGGTTTTATCTGACCATTCCAACTCAGACGCTAATGCCCGGAAGAGAACAGCAAAATGGCTGACCATGGTTGAACCCTGAGTCAAAGCCAGCAGCTGGAGCGCTGTATCATGGGTGACTTGAGGTCCTAAAAAGACCTGTTTCAGAGAGTCCAGAAACCGAGGAACACTCCGCACCACATGATCGTTGCGCTCCCACAGCGGCGTAGCCCACTCCAACGCTCTGTCCGACAAGAGGGAGATTATGAATCCCACCTTTGCCCGCTCAGTAGGGAAACGTGCAGCCAGGAGCTCGAGGTGTATACCACATTGGCTCACGAAACCCCTACAGGACTTACTGTCCCCAGAGTATCTCTCAGGCAAAGGAAGGTGAGATAGGGTCGGAACAGAGGTGGCAGTGGGTAAAGATGCTGCAGCCACGCTAGCAGCCTGAACAGCTATTGCGGTAACATCCACCGCCGAGGTTGCACGCTCAAGAGACGCCAACCGGCCCTCCAGCAGCTGGATGTACCCCTGCAATCGCTGTTCATCCGCCATTACTTAGCCAGATCCTGGCGCTAGTATTCTGTTAGGGTTGGCGGAACGCACCAAATATATAGTTTATTAGATGGAATTGGTGCGTTCGCAACCCGGGATCCACCGTGCAGGAAAGTACCTGCTGCTAAGTAAGACGGACTATATGGCGGTACTATAAGTATACATACAACGGTTAACTTCACCCTGCGTGAAGGAAGCGATCCTGTTGCGTCACAGGACCGCGGTACCGCACATAGAGCGCGAGCAATAAGTCAGCGAACACAACCCCAACTAGGATTGAAGTCCGATTAGACCACTGCTGGCACAACACCACAACTGGGTGTATAAGGAAACTATTGAAATAGTAAATAAAGGCACAAGAGTGCTTGCGGTACCGAATGGGAGACCGCAGCAGACACGGATCGAGATTCCCCCTGTGCAGCAGAGGAAACTTGACTCCTAACAGATATATTGTCAGAAGTTTAGGAAGTGGTCTGTGCTCACTCAATGGAATGAATGTGCGCTGGCAGCAATTTTCAGAAAAGGTCTCTCTGAAGCCCTTAAGGATGTCATGGTGGGATTTCCTATGCCTGCTGGTCTGAATGAGTCTGTGTCTTTGGCCATTCAGATCGGTCGACGCTTGCGTGAGCGTAAAACTGTGCACCATTTGGCGGTATTATCTGAGCATGGACCTGAGCCTATGCAGTGCGATAGGACTTTGACCAGAGCTGAACGGCAAGAACACAGACGTCAGAATGGGCTGTGTTTTTACTGTGGTGTTTCCACTCATGCTATCTCCGATTGTCCTAAGCGCACTAAGCGGTTCGCTAGGTCTGCCACCATTGGTACGGTACAGTCAAAATTTCTTTTGTCCGTTACTTTGATCTGCTCTTTGTCATCCTATTCTGTCATGGCATTTGTGGATTCAGGCTCTGCCCTGAATTTGATGGACTTGGAGTATGCTAGGCGCTGTGGGTTTTTCTTGGAGCCCTTGCAGTATCCTATTCCATTGAGAGGAATTGATGCTACGCCTTTGGCCAAGAATAAGCCTCAGTACTGGACCCAGCTGACCATGTGCATGGCTCCTGCGCATCAGGAGGATATTCGCTTTTTGGTGTTGCATAATCTTCATGATGTGGTCGTGTTGGGGTTGCCATGGCTACAAGTCCAGAACCCAGTATTGGATTGGAAATCAATGTCTGTGTCCAGCTGGGGTTGTCAGGGGGTACATGGTGATGTTCCTTTTCTGTCTATTTCATCATCCACCCCTTCTGAGGTCCCAGAGTTCTTGTCGGATTACCGGGATGTATTTGATGAGCACAAGTCCAGTGCCCTACCTCCGCATAGGGATTGTGATTGTGCTATCGATTTGATTCCTGGTAGTAAATTTCCTAAAGGTCGACTGTTTAATTTGTCTGTGCCTGAATACGCCGCTATGCGGAGTTACGTAAAGGAATCCTTGGAGAAGGGTCATATTCGCCCGTCGTCATCGCCATTGGGAGCAGGGTTCTTTTTTGTGGCCAAGAAGGATGGTTCGCTGAGACCTTGTATTGATTACCGCCTTCTAAATAAAATCACGGTCAAATTTCAGTACCCCTTGCCGCTGCTGTCTGATTTGTTTGCTCGGATTAAGGGGGCTAGTTGGTTCACCAAGATTGATCTTCGTGGTGCGTATAATCTTGTGCGTATTAAACAGGGTGATGAATGGAAAACAGCATTTAATACGCCCGAGGGCCATTTTGAGTACCTGGTTATGCCATTCGGGCTTTCTAATGCTCCATCAGTGTTTCAGCCCTTTATGCATGACATCTTCCGAGAGTACCTGGATAAAGTCCTGATTGTATACTTGGATGATATTTTGGTCTTCTCGGATGATTGGGAGTCTCACGTGAAGCAGGTCAGAATCGTGTTCCAGGTTCTGCGTGCGAATTCCTTGTTTGTGAAGGGGTCAAAGTGTCTCTTTGGTGTTCAGAAGGTTTCATTTTTGGGGTTCATTTTTTCCCCTTCTACTATCGAGATGGACCTTGTTAAAGTTCAGGCCATTTATGATTGGACTCAGCCGACATCTCTGAAGAGTCTGCAAAAGTTCCTGGGCTTTGCTAATTTTTATCGTCGCTTCATCAATAATTTTTCTAATATTGCTAAACCGTTGACTGAGTTAACCAAGAAGGGTGCTGATGTGGTCAATTGGTCTTCTGCTCCTGTGAAAGCTTTTCAAGAGTTGAAGCGTCGTTTTTCTTCTGTCCCTGTGTTGTGCCAACCAGATGTTTCGCTCCCGTTCCAGGTCGAGGTTGATGCTTCTGAGATTGGAGCAGGGGCTGTATTGTCGCAAAGAAGTTCTGATGGCTCAGTGATGAAACCATGCGCCTTCTTTTTCAGGAAGTTTTCGCCTGCTGAGCGTAATTATGATGTTGGCAATCGAGAGTTGCTGGCCATGAAGTGGGCATTTGAGGAGTGGCTTCATTGGCTTGAAGGAGCTAAGCATCGCGTGGTGGTCTTGACTGATCACAAGAACTTGACTTATCTCGAGTCTGCCAAATGGTTGAATACTAGACAGGCTCGTTGGTCGCTGTTTTTCTCCCGTTTTGACTTTGTGGTTTCGTACCTTCCAGGCTCTAAAAATGTGAAGGCAGATGCCCTGTCAAGGAGTTTTGTGCCCGACTCTCCGGGTTTGTCTGAGCCGGCGGGTATTCTCAAACAGGGGGTAATTTTGTCTGCCATCTCCCCTGATTTGTGGCGGGTGCTGCAAAAATTTCAGGCTAATAGACCTGACTGTTGCCCAGCGGAGAAACTGTTTGTCCCTGATAAATGGACGAGTAGAGTTATCTCTGAGGTTCATTGTTCGGTGTTGGCTGGTCATCCTGGAATCTTTGGTACCAGAGATTTGGTGACTAGATCCTTTTGGTGGCCGTCTCTGTCGCGGGATGTGCGTTCGTTTGTGCAGTCCTGTGGGATTTGTGCTCGGGCTAAGCCCTGCTGTTCTCGTGCCAGTGGGTTGCTTTTGCCCTTGCTGGTCCCGAAGAGGCCCTGGACACATATCTCTATGGATTTTATTTGGGATCTTCCCGTCTCTCAAAAAATGTCAGTCATTTGGGTTGTTTGTGATCGCTTCTCTAAGATGGTCCATTTGGTACCCTTGTCTAAATTGCCTTCCTCCTCTGGTTTGGTGTCATTGTTCTTCCAGCATGTGGTCCGTTTGCATGGCATTCTGGAGAACATCGTTTCTGACAGAGGTTCCCAGTTTGTTTCGAGGTTTTGGCGAGCCTTTTGTGCTAGGATGGGCATTGATTTGTCTTTTTCCTCGGCTTTCCATCCTCAGACAAATGGCCAGACTGAACGAACCAATCAGACCTTGGAAACATATCTGAGATGTTTTGTTTCTGCCGATCAGGATGATTGGGTGTCCTTTTTGCCTTTGGCTGAGTTCGCCCTTAATTATCGGGCCAGCTCGGCTACTTTGGTTTCGCCGTTTTTCTGCAATTCTGGTTTCCATCCTCGTTTCTCTTCAGGGCAGGTTGAGTCTTCTGACTGTCCTGGTGTGCATACTGTGGTGGATAGGTTGCAGCAGATTTGGACTCATGTGGTGGACAATTTGACATTGTCTCAGGAAAAGGCTCAATGTTTTGCTAACCGCAGGCGCTGTGTGGGTCCCCGACTTCGTGTTGGGGATTTGGTTTGGTTGTCATCTCGTTATATTCCTATGAAAGTTTCCTCTCCTAAGTTTAAGCCTCGTTTCATTGGTCCGTATAGGATTTCTGAAGTTCTTAATCCTGTGTATTTTCGTTTGACCCTTCCAGCTTCTTTTTCCATCCATAACGTATTCCATAGGTCATTGTTGCGGAGATACGTGGCACCTGTGGTTCCATCCGTTGATCCTCCTGCCCCGGTTTTGGTTGAGGGGGAGTTGGAGTATATAGTGGAGAAGATTTTGGATTCTCGTATTTCGAGACGGAAACTCCAGTTCCTGGTTAAGTGGAAGGGTTATGGTCAGGAAGATAATTCCTGGGTCTTTGCCTCTGATGTTCATGCTGCCGATCTTGTTCGTGCCTTTCATTTGGCTCATCCTGGTCGGCCTGGGGGCTCTGGTGAGGGTTCGGTGACCCCTCCTCAAGGGGGGGGTACTGTTGTGAATTCTGTGGTTAAGCTCCCTCCTGTAGTCATGAGTGGTACTTCGGCTGGTTCTGTCTATGAGCTTCCTCTGGTGGATGTGAGTGGGGCTGCGGCTTCTGAGTTTCCTTCCTCAGGTGACGAGGTTAAGTCATTAGGTGCTGCTCTATTTAACTCCACCTAGTTCTTTGTTACTGGCCTCCAGTCAATGTTCCAGTATTGGTCTTGCTTTCTCCTGGATCGTTCTTGTGGCCTGTCTGCCCTGCATAAGCTAAGTTTTGCTTGTGTTACTTTTGTTTGCTATATTTTCTGTCCAGCTTGCTATATTGGTTTTTCTTGCTTGCTGGAAGGTCTGAGACGCAGAGGGAGCACCTCCGTACCGTTAGTCGGTGCGGAGGGTCTTTTTGCCCCTCTGCGTGGTTGTTTGTAGGTTTTTGTGCTGACCGCAAAGCTATCTTTCCTGTCCTCGGTCTGTTCAGTAAGTCGGGCCTCACTTTGCTAAATCTATTTCATCTCTGTGTTTGTATTTTCATCTTAACTCACAGTCATTATATGTGGGGGGCTGCCTTTTCCTTTGGGGAATTTCTCTGAGGCAAGGTAGGCTTATTTTTCTATCTTCAGGGCTAGTTAGTTTCTCAGGCTGTGCCGAGTTGCATAGGGAGCGTTAGGCGCAATCCACGGCTACCTCTAGTGTGGTATGATAGGATTAGGGATTGCGGTCAGCAGAGTTCCCACGTCTCAGAGCTCGTCCTATGTTAGTAACTATCAGGTCACTTTGTGTGCTCTTAACCACTAGGTCCATTGTGGTTCTGAATCACCTGTTCATAACAGTTCTCCAAAAGCCAAGGACCACATGTAGAGAGCTACAGAAAGATCTAAAATCAGCAGGTACAATGGTTTCAAAGAAACAATAAGTAATGAGCTCAACCTCCATCGCTTGTATGCACGCTCAACACGTAAGACTCTATTGTTGAACAAAAAGCATGTTCAAGCGTGTTTACATTTTGCTCAACGCCATTTAGACAAGCCTGTGAAATACTGTGAGAATATAGGTCTGGTCAGATGAGACCAAAATTGAACTCTTTCGATGCCATAATACACACCATGTTTGGAGGCCAAAAGGCACTGCATAACTTACTAAAAACACCATACCAACAGTGAAGTTTGGAGGTGGGAACATTATGGTGTGGGCCATTTTTCAGCATACGGCACTGACAATTTTAATGTAATTAAAGGACGGATGAATCAACAAATGTGCCAAGACGTTATTGATAAAAATTTGCTGCCATCTACCAGGATGATGAAGATTAACCCATTCATGACAGGAGCTTTTTTCGGTTTTGCGTTTTCGTTTTTCGCTCCCCTTCTTTCCAGAGCCATAACTTTTTTATTTTTCCATCAATATGGCCATGTGAAATCTTATTTTTTGCGGGATGAGTTGTACTTTTGAACGTCATCATTGGTTTTACCATTACATGTACTTGGAAATGGGAACAAAAAATTCCAAGTGTGGTGAAATTGCAAAAAAGTGCAATCCCACACTTGTTTTTTGTTTGGCTTTTTTGCTAGGTTCACCAAATCCTAAAACTGACCTGCCACTATGATCTCCAGGTCATTACAAATTCATAGGCACAAAACATGTCTAGGTTCTTTTTTTATCTAAGTGGTGAAAAAAAATCCAAAATTTGCTAAACAAAAAAAAAAAAAAATGGTGCCATTTTCCGATACCCGTAGTGTTGTGAATTCTGTTGTCGGGCTCCCTCCTGTGGTCATGAATGGTACTTCGGCTGGTTCTGTCCATGGACTTCCTCTGGTGGGTGTTTCTGAGTTTCCATCCTCAGGTGAGGAGGTTAATTCGTTAGCTGGCTGCTCTATTTAACTCCACTTAGATCTTTGCTCCGTGCCACCTGTCAATGTTCCAGTATTGGTCTGGTTCACTCCTGGATCGTTCTTGTGACCTGTCTTCCCAGCAGAAGCTAAGTTCCAGCTTGTATTTCTTGGGTTTGCTATTTTTCTGTCCAGCTCGCTATTTTTATTGTTGTCTTGCTTGCTGGAAGCTCTGGGAGGCAGAGGGAGCGCCTCCGCACCGTGAGTCGGTGCGGAGGGTCTTTTTTGCGCCCTCTGCGTGGTCTTTTTGTAGGTTTTTGTGCTGACCGCAAAGTAACCTTTCCTATCCTCGGTCTGTTCAGTAAGTCGGGCCTCACTTTGCTAAATCTATTTCATCTCTGTGTTTGTATTTTCATCTTTACTCACAGTCATTATATGTGGGGGGCTGCCTTTTCCTTTGGGGAATTTCTTTGAGGCAAGGTAGACTTTATTTTTCTATCTTCAGGGCTAGCTAGTTCCTTAGGCTGTGCCGAATTGCATAGGGAGCGTTAGGCGCAATCCACGGCTATTTCTAATGTGTTTGATAGGATTAGGGATTGCGGTCAGCAGAGTTCCCATGTCCCAGAGCTCGTCCTTTATTATCAGAAACTATCAGGTCATTCCGTGTGCTCTTAACCACCAGGTCCATTATTGTCCTGACCACCAGGTCATAACACCGTAGTGTCTCCATTTTTTGTGGGGTTGGGTGAGGGCTTATTTTTTGCCCGCTGAGCTGACGTTTTTAATGATACCATGTGTGTGCAAATATGTTCTTTTGATGCAATGTTGCGGCAACCCCTCAAAAAACGTAATTCTGGCATTTCTATTTTTTTTTTTTTTTTTTTTTAATGGGGCGAAAGGGGGGTGATTTGAACTTTTATGTTTTTTTAATTTTTTTCATATTTTAAACACTTTTTTTTTAACGTTTGGCATGCTTCAATAGCTTCCATGGGAGGCTAGAAGCTGCCATAACTCGATCACCTCTGCTACATAGAGGCCAATGCTCAGATCTCCCCTATGTAGCAGAATTACTGCACCACAGGGTGGCGCTCATAGCAATCTGGCATCAACAACCATAGAGGTCTCAAGGAGACCTCTGGTTGCCATGCCGATGAACCGCTGACCCTCGATCACGTGACGGGGGTCAGCGGTGCACGTATTTCCGGCCCGATGGCCAGAAGCGTGCGTTAAATGCTGATGTAAGAGTCTGACAGCGGCATTTAACTAGTTAATTGTGGGCACATGTCAAAACAGCTGACATGTCGCGACTAAAACAAAAAGGGTTAAACGAGGGTGGACATTTCAGCAAGACAATGATCCCAAACACACAACCAAGGAAACTCTCAAATGTTTTCAGAGAAAGAAAATAAAGCTTCTAGAATGGCCCAGCCAATCACTTGACCTAGAAGGAACTAAAACTCACAGTTCATAAAAGGAGCCCACGGGACCTTGAGTATTAAAGAGTGTTTGTTTGGAAGAATGGGTCAAAATCACACCTGAGCAATGCATGCGACTCGTTTCTCCATAAAAGACTTGTCCTGAAGCTGTCATCACCAACAATGGCTTTTGTGCAAAGTATCAACTTTAAGTAAGAGTGTTCAATACTTTTTCCCTGTGTCATTTCTCATTATCACACATAGCTTAATTTATGGACATCTATGGTTTGATTTCTTTGCCTGTGTGTATTGGATGGGTTGTTATTGACACCTGTGAGAATTTCATGTTAATAGCACCTTTTGAAATATATCTATCATAGAAAATTTGTGACGTGTTCAATATTTATTTCAATTACTGATATTTCATGAGTCATATCTCCCCATTGAAGCCTGTTAGTTTTCTCACCATTTTATAGCCATTATAAAGGACAATGCTTTCAAAAAATGCCCCCCACACACTGGGCATGGTATCTCCACAGTGTGCTAGTGGCACAGTTAGAATGCGATGGCTTCACTGTGTCGCTAGCACAGTATAATAAACTCACAGCATGATGCCCCCTATAGTATGATATTCCCATAGTTATTGCCCCACACACAGTATCATGGCCCCCAGACAATATGATGGCCCCTACAGACCCCTATCCAGTATGAGAGCCCCCACATACCTTCAAATGGAGTCTCAGACTTACAGGCACCAGATGAACTTTGGATCACGGCGCTTAAGAGGATGAGGATACTGCTTAAATTGTGATGACAGGGAGAGGAGGTCAGGTCCTGAGAAGCACCAGGCCGGCCCGACCCACAGGCTCAACAGCAGCCATGTGGGATGCTGCTGTGGATGGTACACCCCTGGAGGGCAAGTTGTACCCAACTCAGCATTTGAGCTCTGCTAGATCTAGCAGAAAAAATTGTGATTCTATCATGCCTGCTGCACCCAGTAAACTAAGTGACTGGGAGGGGCTGGTGAGGACCCAGCAGTCATGGTGCACATTGGCACAAATGAAAAAGTTAGAGACAGGTGGAAGGTCCTTAAAGATGATTTCAGGGAATTAGGCTGTAAGCTAAAAGCAAGGACCTCAAAGGTGGTATTTTCCAAAATACTACCTGTACCACGTGCCACGCCAGAGAGGAAACAGGAGATTAGGGAGGTTAATAAGTGGCTCAAGAATTGGTGTAGGAAGGAGGGGTTTGGGTTCCTGCAGAACTGGGCCGACTTTTCAGATGGCTACAGGCTCTACGCTAGGGACGGGCTGCACCTCAATGAGGAGGGTGCAGCTGTGTTGCGGGAGAAAATGGCTAGAAGGTTGGAGGAGTGTTTAAACTAGGGATTGGGGGGGAGGGTATTCATTTTATAGGAGGGGAAGATAGTGCAGATAGAGACCTGGGCACAAATAAGGAAGTTGGGGGTGGCGGTGGCATGGGGGGTGGGATTAGAACAGTTAAGAATTTAAGAAAGTATAGAGGTACAGAGAGACACATAAAGTGCATGTATACTAATGCCAGAAGCCTCGCCAACAAAATGGACGAATTAGAATTAATGTTGTTGGAGCATAATTATGACACGGCAGTAGAAAATAAACTATATACCTCATTTACGGAAACTCAAAAATCAAATTATTATAACATCAGAGCCAATATTACATGCCAAACTAAGGGGGTTATCTACATCTTGAAATGCCCATGCGAAAAAATATATGTGGGTCGAACTAAAAGACGTCTAATGGACAGGATTAAAGAGCATTTGGATGATATTAGTAAAGGGCATAAAGGACACGCACTGTCACGGCACTTTTTTGAAAAACATACCCGATCTTGCCATGGAATCTTTTGTTCTGGCATATAAGTTGGTTGAACTAGATGGACTTATAGTCTTCCTTCAACCTTAATAACTACGTAACTATGTAAGTGTTCCCACCAAACCCTAGGGGTGGCGACTTTTTAAAAGCCATGTCCAGGATAGAATCAAAATGGTTATTTACTCTTGATAGTCTGGCCCCAAATGGCCTGAACCAAGAGATAGAACTTTACGCATTTTAATTAATCTTTTAATAGCAACTCCCAGACGAACGTCTGGCTAATTGTACTATTGGTACACATGTACTGTAGCATGGTGTCACGCACATCAATTTCAATTTTAATTTGATATTTTTTATCTATTAATTGCACGCACACATTTTCTTAATATTTTAATTTTTTAACTTATCTACCAATAAAAATGTAATATTTTAATTATGATATCCCCCATTACGCATCCAAAAATCGTTTTTATAGTTCATTACTTTTTATAGTCCATTATTTGGTATGTTCACAGATATTTACAGGTATTTCATTGTAGTTTAATAATCATCATTAGTTAAGTACTTAGTGCCAGTTAGCCAATATTTATGGCAATGTTTTACCTCTAGCATCCCCCTTGAACCACACTGGATTGATTAATGGCACACAGGATGGATTTTCAATTACCAATTGGGCACATCTAAAACAATCCTAAGCAGTGATTCCCACATGTGTTCACATATGTAACTAATCAGCGGCATGTGGACTTAATTGGATAATAAAAAAGCAAAGCTATAAAAAGACGGGCAGCCAACTGTAGGGACAGCCCTGACGAAGAGAGGAGACACCTCTCGAAACACGTTGGTTATTGTCCTAACCGAGCTTTCGTCCTCGCTATTTTGTGATGTCACACTTAGCTCCACCCACCCAGCGCGCCGCATCACAGCGTTGCTCACGGCCGGAGCACGCGGGCTGCTGGCATCCCTCTGCGCACAACAGAGGCTCTTCACTACACTGCTCTATGCGGTAACATTTCTCCTCATTGGCAGTGGTCCTAAGCACCGAACTCCGGCATAGCAAACAACAGACCGCCGACTTACCATTCCACAGGTCCTGCAGTGCACGCTATACCACCAACGGTACTACAAGTAAGTGCACTTCAACATTAATAACCTTAAGTGCACCTTATGATTTCACTTACTGTATATACTCAATATATCAAGTAACAACTAAAGTGAACCATAAATACATTTAATCAGTATAATCCTCTCAGCAGCTTCATCAGTCAGCTGAAATCTTTGATTGATCTACACACTCTGTTCCACCAATTTAAACAAGTGAGTACAAGTTAACTTTATTTCAATCGTGTTTAAGAGCCATTTATTTCCACTTTATCTTTTCTACAGTTCAGTTTAGCGCGGTGATTTTACACCAACTACTAGCGTATCAGGCGACTGTTCAACAGGTATATACACAGAACCTGTTCCAATCACCAGCAACTTCTGAACCCGTTTTTCCTACCCTACGGTGGCTAGCGCCAGTGCAACAATCTAGTTTATCCCTCAATATCAACATGGGTTTACTAGGGACCATTCCTGTCAGACTAATCTGATCAATTTCTATGAAGAGGTAAGTTCCGGAATGGACCAAGGGAACCCAGTGGACGTAGTGTATATGGACTTTTCAAAAGCTTTTGATACGGTGCCACACAAAAGGTTGATACATAAAATGAGAATAATGGGGGTAGGGGAAAATATGTGTAAGTGGGTTGAGAGCTGGCTCAGGGATAGGAAACAAAGGGTGGTTATTAATGGAGCACATTCGGACTGGGTCGCGGTTAGCAGTGGGGTACCACAGGGGTCAGTATTCGGCCCTCTTCTTTTTAACATATTTATTAATGACCTTGTAGGGGGCATACAGAGTAGAATTTCAATATTTGCAGATGACACTAAACTCTGCAGGGTAATCAATACAGAGGAGGGCAATTTTATATTACAGGATGATTTATGTAAACTAGAAGCTTGGGCTGATAAATGGCAAATGAGCTTTAATGGGGATAAATGTAAGGTCATGCACTTGGGCAGAAGTAATAAGATGTATAATTATGTGCTTAATTCTAAAACACTGGGCAAAACCGTCAATGAAAAAGACCGGGGTGTATGGGTGCATGACAAACTCACATTTAGTGGCCAGTGTCAGGCAGCTGCTACAAAGGCAAATAAAATAATGGGATGCATTAAAAGAGGCATAGATGCACATGAGGAGAACATAATTTTACCTCTATACAAGTCACTAGTGCGACCACACTTAGAATACTGTGCACAGTTCTGGTCTCCGATGTATAAGAAAGACATAGCTGAACTGGAGCGGGTGCAGAGAAGAGCGACCAAGGTTATTAGAGGACTGGGGGGTCTGCAATACCAAGATAGGTTATTACACTGGGGGCTATTTAGTTTGGAAAAATGAAGGCTAAGGGGTGATCTTACTACAACGTATAAATATATGAGGGGACAGTACAAAGACCTTTCTGATGATCTTTTTAATCATAGACCTGAGACAGGGACAAGGGGGCATCCTCTACGTCTGGAGGAAAGAAGGTTTAGGCATAATAACACGCGGATTCTTTACTGTAAGAGCAGTGAGACTATGGAACTCTCTGCCATATGATGTTGTAATGAGTGATTCATTACTAAAATTTAAGAGGGGACTGGATGCCTTTCTTGAAAAGTATAATGTTACAGGTTATATATACTAGATTCCTTGTTAGGGCGTTGATCCAGGGAACTAGTCTGATTGCCGTATGTGGAGTCGGGAAGGAATTTTTTTCCCCATGTGGGGTACCACATGGGTTTTTTTTTTGCCTTCCTCTGGATCAACATGTTAGGGCATGTTAGGTTAGGCTATGGGTTGAACTAGATGGACTTAAATTCTTCCTTCAACCTTAATAACTATGTTACTATGTTACTATTGCTGCTATCTGCTGGTCTGTGTCCCTACATTATGCTGCTGTCATATTACATAGCAAAAAAGTACTGTTAGATTCCATTTAAAGTGGTATTCCCATCTTGTACATTTATTGCATAACAACCGAATACGCCATCAACACACAGTACATTTGGATCCTGTTAATTGGACCTACACCTATCTCAAGAACATGGTTCTGGCATGTGCTGCTGTCAATGTAAAGGTTGTCGGATTCCCATTCATTTTTATGGGAATTGCACCCTCCTGTTCACTGACAGCAACATGTGACTGACACCTTTCTTGAGATATTTGCAGATACCACTGGTGAAATCCATATCTACTAATCATTTATGGCATGTATGAGATGGGAGTACCGCATTAAATTGATACTGGATTTGGCCTGAAAATGTAAATAACAAAATCTAATTAACTAATGGCAAACAGAGGTATTGAAAAAAATAGCATATTGTATATAAAAAAGGTATAGAACTTTTTCCTATATGTTTAACAGGGTTTTTTTTTAGAATCTGGCAAACCTCTTTTAGTAACATTTTTGTTTTAGGATTTATTGATCTGGGGGGGGGGGGGAATTGTTCCTTGGATTTCCTATCCTTCCAACACAAAATAGTAAAGGCAGGCAATTATATAGTTTGTGAAGAAGGTACTTCCCCTTTAAGAGGTCAGGTACACTTCAGTTTCCTTAGCGAATTTTCATTAAACTTCTTTAACTGTCTCAGCACCAGATAAGTGAATGCACAAATAATGGCTCTGTCTTTATAAACACGAGATACGTCATTCGCATTAACATGTGCCCTAAGTTACTAAGCAACTGGTGAATTTCACAAAGATGATCATGTTATTTCATGGGAATTAATTTCACGAAGATGAAAGGACTACTGTCACCTTCCTGTAGCTTCCATCTATGAGATGTATCCCTGCTGTGCTGATACAGGATGTGCACTGATCTTTACATCTGGACATGTTATTATTGTGCAATGTTATTGATTCTGATGGAGAAGGCAGGAGGGGGGATTGGAAGTGTTTACATCAATTCCGAATATTTGAAAAGCTGCCACAAGTTTATTTGTTAAAAACCCTGCAGTAAGGGACATGGGTGTGTCAGGTGCAGTCAGTGTCAGTCTGGTGTGTGCTGTTGTGCAGAGCAGTGGCCTGCAGAGCTCTGGCTGTGTGTAAGAAGCAGCACAGGCCAGCAGGGCCAGCAGCTATGGCAGCTGAATAGCCTGGAACCCGCAGTGTATACAGCGATGCAAGTCGTCCATGGTAACTGGTCTCGAATGTGGACAGTCCTGTGCCCGGAGGTGGATGTCCTGTGCCCGAAAGAGGACTGGCATGTGTAATGATTGCAAACAGGTGGATATGGTGCCCGGCTGCTATCCGGAGGATATCCTGGGCTGTGTACAGCTGTGTAAGTAAAGAGTCTGTGATACAGCGGTGAAGGACACCCACGGGAACTAGTCAGAGGGGGACTGGCATGTATAGTGTCTGCAACATGTGAAGCTTTGGAGACTGTAATATGGCGTGCGGTCACCCCACGAATACTGGACAAGGAGAGGTCCGGCGTGTTTAGGGACTACAATCTAAAAGCCATATGTTGTGTAGTGCTATGAAATGAGCAGTGAGACGAGATGCAACTGTGTGTATTGAACTTTGATGACGTATACTATAAAATGCTAAACACCTTTATGTGTGAAGTAACACATTAAACAGACTTTTGTGTTTGAACTTTGTGGGTCACTGTTACTTCACTGCGTACAGTGCTACTGCAGCATTACACCTGCTTGATGACAAATGTACTGCTGCCACCGGCCATGGGATGCTAGGAATGCTCATTGGGTGCCCTACATGTCACAATCAAGGAAATATTAATATTTGAGCTCTCTGGGTTTGTTCCAATATATAAGGGTGGCAAATTAGTCATTAAATGACCTGTGACCAAGACATCTTCAAGATCCCTTCAACTAGGGTCAAACGACCAATTTTCTCTCATCCGAGAGAATTGGACCAGTGATACTAATCACACTCTGATCAAACTAAAATCAGAGTGTGATCTGATGAGATAGCACTTATCTAATTTCACGACCGTCTGCACGAGCCCATCAAGTAAAGTCTATCCTAGCAAGTGTGGAGATATAGCTCATCAGAGATCTCTGCTTTGGCCCAAGCAGGTGGCTATGGAGTCACAACGAACAATAGCAGGCTAGCGAGTTCCACACAGGTATGTGTCAGGTGTATTTATTGTACACATTTGCCGTACAATGTTACACGTGCCAAACGTGAAATAAAATGTCTAAGGCCGTCTGGCCACTAACTAACAACAAGATACTAACTGCAAAATAAACCTACACAACTATAAAGAAGTTTGTGCAACCTTACTGTGTCAGCTTCCCAGACCAGCAGATGAGAGACTGAGATCCCAGCAGTTCCTGATTATATCAGCTGAATCAGCCAGGAGTCAAAAGCTGGATTGTATGTGTGGAAGGGAAGCACCAGTCCTTTCAGGCTGATCACTAAAGAAAACCAGGACCGGATTACAGTGAAATAAACAGCTTCACAATCAATACCGTGATACATATGAAATGAAACGGGGAGAAACATATCTGTTTTCTAGTACTTCTCCCCTTGGCACCTCACACAAGGTATAAAAGTATTTATAGGGAAAAAAGTAATATATACAAGGGTGGGTTTCACCGACCTGTTAGGCTAGGTATAGACTCTTTTTTAGGCGGATTTTAAAGTGGATCGTCTCCAAATTCTTCTTAAAAAATGTCTCAAATACTCTGAAAACTCTTCGTATTCAATTCAGTGGAAACTCCACTTTGATGTTCACATGACAAGTATCCTCATCACAGACAACAAAAAGGGGCATGTCAATTCTTTGTGGGGGAATTCTTTTGGATATTGGTCCATTCTTGACACGGTTACGTTAAAAGGCGGGATTACTCTTCTGCTCTTACAGAATTGTAGGGAATGATTCATTAAAGGGGTTGTACGGCATTAGAATACAAGTGACAGTGACTGAGAATTCTCCGAATTGTATATTTCCGGCCACATTACGACTAGGCGTGACCGACCACGCTCAATACACGTCTAGTTGGTACGTGACTGCATGTATGCATATTGCTTACTTGAGATGACACGACCACTGCTCCCACTGTAGCATTGCACAGAATAACATACCTTTAATACCTGGAGGGGAACGGCATTAAAAAAAGAAAAATTAAAAGTAAAAACCACACACAAAGTCAGGACACATGGCATCGGACAGTAGAGTCTTTTTCCTTCAAAATACAGGGTGATGCATCAAGCATGCTCTATATTGCACACAGAAAGCCAAAAGATTAGCTACAGATTCTTTGTAGAATACATGCCATAGACAAATCCTGAATGTTTGGACATAGTCACACTTTTATTAGGTGAAAGGCAGCTAAGCTAGTTTTACTGAGCTTAGTTAAAGGGACTTTATCACCGCCCCTGGGTGAGTATAATCTAACTCATTTTTCTTATCTTTCAGGGTACATTGGGGCTTATCTACAGTGTTACAGTATGCTATAGATAAGCCCCTGATGCCAGTGGCCGCAGCTCATACTTGAATTTTGGGGTGACAGGTTTCCTTTAATTGGCATTTCAGGGGTGACACACTCCCTTTAAGGCTGTGTTCACACGTTGCGGTTTTTTCGCGGTTTTTCTTGATAAAAACGCTATAAAACCGCAAAAAAACGCATACAATAAGCATCCCATCATTTAGAATGAATTCCGCATGTTTTGTGCACATGATGCGTTTTTTTTCCGCGAAAAAAACGCATCGCGGCAAAAAACGCAGCATGTTCATTAATTTTCCATTTTTTTTGCAGATTTCCCACTCCAAAATGCATTGGGAAGTGTCCGGAAAAAACCGCGGCAAAAACGCAGCAAAACCACGGCAAAAACACGTCAAAACCGCGGCAAAATCGCGGCAAAAACGCATGCGGTTTTCTTGCGGATTTCTTGCAGAAAATGTCCGGAATTCTCAGGAATTTTCTGCAAGAAATCCTGAACGTGTGCACATAGCCTAAAGGCTATGGAAATCTTTCACATGGAATAAATAGTTCTGACAAATGTTGGTGGTGGTTACCTTAACTAACTTTCTGTCTGAAATTTTTATTTCTTCTTTTATTTTTCATACAACCTGATATGTAGCTTGCAGCCTGCTCCATGTTTCAGAATTTTAATTTTATGGGAATGTCCCTTTTAGTAATAAAGGCTGGATGTGAGTTCTGTGTGCACCCTAAGGGCTGCTCTCTTCTTTACCTCATACATTAGCACAGCATTCATCCTTTACCTATTTCCTCCTTATATGTTTCCCTCCTTATTTATAGCCTATTTTCTCTGTGCTGCTAGAAGACAGAGGGACAGCAGAAACCTGTCAGAACCAGTAGCAGAACTTTGATGAATTTATAACATTTTTGATAATCACTCAGCTAGATAAAAGGACTGACAAACAACTGCAGCAGAAAAGTACCCGTATATACTCGAGTATAAGCCGACCCAAGTATAAGCCGACCCCCCTAATTTTGCCACAAAAAACTGGGAAAACTTATTGACTCGAGTATAAGCCTAGGGTGGAAAATGCAGCAGCTACCGGTGAATTTCAAAAATAAAAATACATGCTCCATACCGTTCATTATTGCCCCATTGCTGTGCCATATAGTGCTCTGCACCGTTCATTATTGCCCCATAGATGTGCCATATAGTGCTCTGCACCGTTCATTCTTGCCCCATAACTGTGTCATATAGTGCTCTGCACCGTTCATTATTGCCCCATAGCTGTGCCATAAAGTGCTCTGCACCGTTCATTATTGCCCCATAGCTGTGCCATATAGTGCTGTGCACCGTTCATTTTTGCCCAATAACTGTGCCATATATTGCTCTGCACCGTTCTTTCTTGCCCCATAGCTGTGCCATATAGTGCTCTGCACCGTTCATTCTTGCCCCATAACTGCCATATAGTGCTCTGCACCGTTCTTTCTTGCCCCATAGCTGTGCCATATAGTGCTCTGCACCATTCATTCTTGCCCCATAACTGCCATATAGTGCTCTGCACCGTTCTTTCTTGCCCCATAGAAGTGCCATATAGTGCTCTGCACCGTTCTTTCTTGCCCCATAGCTGTGCCATATAGTGCTCTGCACCGTTCTTTCTTGCCCCATAGCTGTGCCATATAGTGCTCTGCACCGTTCTTTCTTTCCCCATAGCTGTGCCATATAGTGCTTTGCACCGTTCATTTTTGCCCCATAGATGCTCCATATAAATCTGTGCCATTGCTGCTGCTGCAATAATTTAAAAAAAAAAAATGCCATACTCACCTCTCTTGATTGCAGCTACCGGCGTCTCGTCCCGGCGTCTCGTCCCGGCGTCTCTTCGCACTGACTGATCAGGCAAAGGGCGCCGCGCACACTATATGCGTCATCCCGCCCTCTGACCTGCACAGTCAGAGCGCAGAGACGCCGGGAAGACGGAGCGGCGCCGGGAAGATGGAGCGGCGCCCGGCGGCTGGAACGGGGACAGGTGAATATAATACTCACCTCATCCTGGCGCTCCTGACGCTGCCCCTGCCTGTCACACTGTCCCCGGGTGCCGCAGCTCTTCCTGTCAGCGGTCACTGGCACCGCTCAGAGGAATGAATATGTGGCTCCACCCCTATGGGAGTGGAGTCCATATTCATGAGTTTAATGAGCGGTCCCACGTGACCGCTGAAGAGGGGAAGAGCTGCAGCACCCGGAGACCGTGGGATGGGCAGGGGGAACGTCAGGAGCGCCGGGACTAGGTGAGTATGCTTCAGCGCGCTCTCCCCCTCACCCGCCGACCCTGCCATCCACCGTGACTCGAGTATAAGCCGAGAGGGGCACTTTCAGCCCAAAAATTTGGGCTGAAAATCTCGGCTTATACTTGAGTATATACGGTAGTAGGGAATTTTTAATGAAGACTACTTAGAAAGTTACTTATACTTGCATATAGGAAACAAATAAACGATGCAAAAAATGTGCAAGAGTGTTCATAGACTCGTTTACATTCATAAGAACGCTCATTCACTATCATCACTGTTAGGACTAGAAAGACTCCACCCACTGGACCACGACAGCGAACCTCCCCAGGGCGAGTAGACCAGGTAAACCACCCCCTATACAGGGAGCGTTAGGAGCAGGCCCAGGAGAGACTACGGCTATAGCAGCTGGTACCCAAGAAGGGAAGAATTGTTAAGTGGAGATGTAGGAATATGCGGACAAAACAGAGAGGAAGGCAGTAATAAAAGACACGGGGAACGGAGAAAAGAGTGACAGGCCGGAATACTAGGTGGAGACACAGGAGCACAGATGAGAGTAAGACAGCAGACTGGTACGGCAGGAACACTGGAATAATGAAGGGACGAAGGTAATGGACAACCAGGACGGATTACTGGGAGAAGACACTGGAACATGGACGACGGTGAGACAGCAGACTGGAATGGCAGGTAAGCAGGAATACTGGAGAGACGGAGGTAATGGATGACCTGGACCAAAAGGAAATCCAGAAGAGGGACAAGGGTAAGGCACAAGAGAATCCACAAGGTCAAACGGAAGACTGGAGAGTACGCCGGGAGAAGAGGGCCAGAGTCACTTGCAATAGACAAATGATAATCAGGTACCGCCAGGCGGAAGAGGTGGCCTGATGAGCAGAGCGGCAGCATACCTTCCGGGTCAGAGTCCTCCAGAGGAATAGAGCTGAGAGGAAGGAGCGGCGGAATTCAAGGAGGTGAGTGTGCGCGTGCGCTGTGAATTCTAGTGCGCGCGCACACCCGAACAGAAGCTGAGGCTGGCTGCGTGAGCAGGAGAGAAGATGCCGAAAAAGGAGCGGGACCGCACCGGGACGCCGTGGAGCGGTAAGTATGAAAGGGCAGTTGATTGCATCGTTTATGCCGACATAAAAATAATTGTTGTTGGCAGCACATGTCAAGGGATGCCAAAAACAAAAGGCGTAATCAGGGGATGCACTGCTATATGGGGACTGATCAACCACATCAATGATTGCTTTGTCCCCATAGAGTTTTGTCCGCTCAAGTGAATAGCTTCATAAACAAATGCTGTTTGACTTGTACATGTCAAGACTCAGCTGTCGGGTGACCCGGGACCAGGGGGCTCCTTCCCGGGGTGCCCTAGCTCACTAACGTTTTTATCTTTTCATTTAGTCTAGGATTACATGATGAATTTGGTGGTGCAACATCTGGACCACAAATTCAATGTACTAAGATCGCAACTAATAACAGAGAACGTGCAGGTCTTAAATACCAGCAGCAGGTTTAGACTTTTGGCTGCTGTAGTCAGCCGCAAACATTTTATCTTGATGTTCGAAATGCAACCACATTCATCAGTTGCAATATAGAAGCAAAACATTGTGATCTTGATGTCACGTAGCCAAAGCAGCTGCGTCTCCCTATTTTTTTTTTTGTTCAGCTTGTTTGTAAGAAAAAAAGGAAAATCAACATGTTAGGTGGATACATTTTGTAGCTTATTTTAATTGGCCAATTAACATATTGAACTTAAAATAGCTATAGAAATAAGCAGTACTTTTGTATACCTACAAAAACATTGAGCGACTGATGCACCATACTGTTCATGACAAAGCTGTATGTAGGCTGGGCTTTAAGTTAAACATGGTGCTTTATTTTTTAAGCTATTATTTGACCCCCAAACTATTTATACATGCATACATCCCTTTTAAAGGCAAGTCCAGCAATAACTTTACATGGCCAGTTCATTCCTGTGTTACTGAAAAATCAGTGTGTGAATTGAAATGAAAATACAGCTGAAGTGCTAATTGTACTTCTGGAGCCTCTGTCACTCCAGCTCTATTTCCCTCCCAATCTTCTACTTGACAGATGGCTCTTTTGCCTTAAGTCACACAGCATAGAGGCTGTTGGTGAAGTAGAAGGAGGCGGCACTGGTTGGGCAATAGAGCTGGAGTGACGGAGGTTTCAGGTCATCTGCCTCATCTGCAAGTCAATTCAAAATCTAATTTCTCAGTGACAGAGGAACAGACTGGCATTGCAAAAGTATTGTTAGACTTGACTTTCAAAGAGCTACATGTGCATATAAATTGTTTGGTGGGTGAAATCCTGCTGTCAGATTGCCTTTAAGCAGTATCATTCACCTTTCCTGACATGTCTATTTCAGTAAATATCTACAGTATATTCTACATTGTGTTGTTCCTGTTATTCTGAATGGAAATGTATAAATATATAGCTGACAGTATCAGAGTGTAAGGACACGCTAGACAGAAGGGAAACACCTAGTGACCAGCACCACGGAGCACGTTTTTGCAGTTAAGACAATATATTGTAGTTTTTTAAATAAAATGATTAAATAAACGATTTATTGATTTATCATATCATGTATCAAATAAGCTCTAAACTTCAAAAAAATCATACCCTTTCAAAATATAGCAACTACCGTGTTATTGCAGCAGAATAGTGATCTACATTAACCACATATGCTGTCTGGTGAATTCCGGTTGGTACAATGTTTCAGCAGACACTATTTTATTCCCTCTTTAGTAAATATCTCCCAATGCCTCCCTGCATCATAACAATGAATTGAAATGCCATCCGTATTGCAAAAATCTCTGCATTTTTGACTCCAGCAGAGGAAAATTTCATAAATCTTCAGACGGGATTATTGAGAATAATAAAATGTCAGGAATACGTAATAAAACTCATTGCAGGCGCTGCCTGAAATCTCAGAGCAATATATTTATTGGACAATATGTTTACTTTAAAAGTAAAAGTGTTTCATAGATTAGCATTCTGCATGAGATCTGCACATTCATAATGCCAGGGGGAGCGCAACACTGGGCTTTCATAATATTCTCTACCTTAGCTCAGCTTCCTTTTCAGGGGATAAAAGGATCACATCTACATGGGATGAAAAAGAGAAAAGACGCTCCAAGTGTTTTGCCCCAAAGGATTGTATATGCTCATCCGCACTTTAAGAATGAAGGGCTGCTGCCCCGAATGCTGACCCACACGCCAGTGGGAGGAAACGTATTCAATCCAAACAACAAATAATAAAGATGCAGAGAACATACACACTTGCCTTCACTCTCTACCAGCACCACTCTTTTTCCTTTTTGGTTTGAATATCTACCCTGGATAGAATGAAAAAACAATTAGAATGAGGGCTAAGAATATGTAGAGCAATATGTATTCTAGATCTTGGGGTGCACAGCTGCAATGTTAACTTACAAGGTTGTGGGACCCGTCAAGGAAAGACCAAATGCTGATTCCTCCAAGGAGCAAGGGGTGGGGTAGTGTAAGGAGGTGGACATGTCGACCACGTTCCCTCTTTACGATATGTAAAATAATGGTGTTTGACATATTCATTGTTTAATATTGTTGTAATGGAGTTGTGTTCTAGGTAACCTATGGAGAGAGAAGGAGTTAACAGTTGGGACTCGCACAGGGGGAGAAGCTTAGCATGGGCACAATAGTTTCTGAGTAGACTACTAGATATGGATGAGTTTGCAGCAGTAGCAGACCTCAGATTTGATTGAGAAGCAGAACCGCATGCAGCGTGTGTCTTGTAGTAAAAGATGGAGAGACGACCAAACGGATAGTAAGATCCTACAGAAAAAGGAATTACAGTCCAAAGTCCTTTCAGAGTAAAAGAGAGGAAAGTAAGAAGAACTGGGTCCTGGGGCAGGAAGCCTAGCAGGACGGCACAGAGTTGTCTGTCAGATAGACGAGCGAGACGAAGAGAAAAGCCCCGTGTGGTGATCCAGAGGCGTCAATAGAGCGATAAGCTAAGTAGCAGCCATTTTGGCTAGAAAATTCTCCTAAGGGGCGTAAGATGGAGAACCACAGGTGGAAGTTTAGGACTATTGCTTGCTGCACTGTAGTGCTCTTATTCTGGGCGAGGAGACTGCAGGGTAGTGTGTTGGGCTGTGTTGAGACAAGAGAGCTAAATGAAGAGGAAAGCTAGGGTGACTCCAGGAAAAGAGAGTTAGAAGTGTGTGATAATGCACCATGTTACAACTGAAACATCCACGAAGATGAATGCCTACTATCTGCTTTATACTGTTCATGTTATTTTTCAGTAAAAATATGTTTATTTTTGGACTGTGGTCTGCAACTCTGAACTCTGCAACATCTGGTCCTAGCCGGCCTGAAACAATGGCATCATGTGGCCTGCAAGGGTGTCTCGCCATAACAGCTAAAATCCACTCACCCAGCCAGGACCTCAATTTTTATGTAGCGTGCCGGGGCATTCCTCGCCCACTGCTACCGCCCTGCATTACTTTATAGTAGTGTAGACCAGCACTAGCCAGCAGGTCCCCTCTTCACTGTATAGCTACACCACTGTCCAAATCTAAAAGAAGGTTACATGGGATGGTTGGTAGCATTGAATGATGTCTGTTGTAGTTTTCATTTTAACACCTTGTGTATATGGCTCCTCTGGGGCTTTCATGTACATGTCAGGGTTTACAAGTCCATTGTTGTTAGGCTCTAATCTGTTGTGGATCCTCTAAGCCTCAGGTCCAGGATGGCACATGGACCCCAGGCATTCATGCAGCAAGCAGGTGGCTCAGTGGTTAGCATTGCAGCCCTTGGGTCCTGGGTTCAAATCCCACCATTTGTATGTTCTCCCCGTGTTTGCGTGGGTCTCCTCCGGGTACTCCGGTTTCCTCCCACATTCCAAAGACATAGCTGTCTTCAAATATCTCAAGGGCTGTCACATTGTAGAAGGATCATCTTTATTCTTATTTGCACAAGGAAAGACTAGAAGCAATGGAATGAAACTGAATGGGAGGAGACACAGATTAGATATTAGAACAAACTTTTTGACAGTTAGGGTGATCAATGAGTGGAACAGGCTGTCAGGAGAGGTGGTGAGTTCTCCTTCCATGGAAGTTTTCAAACAGCGGCTGGACAGACATCTGTCTGAGATGGTTTAGTGAATCCTGCTTTGAGCAGGGGGTTGGACCAGATAACCCAGGAGGTCCCTTCCAACTCTATCATTCTATGATTCTATGATACTGATAGGGAATTTAGATTGTGAGCCCCATCAGGGACATTAATGATAATGTGTGCAAAACTGTAAAGCGCTGCAGAATATGTTAGCGCTATATAAAAATAAAGATTATTATTATGGCACATGAACAGTAAGGATTGGGCACACTCAGGAATCTCAGGAGCAGCAGGATGGATGAAGTGGAAACCAGTGGGTATCTATGGAAGCCCATAAGGCACAGTATGCACAGAAGGTGGAGCACACCAAACATAGAGGTCTAGAGTCTCGTTCCCAAGACAAAGGGCTAAATGTACCTTAAATAGGTCTAGGGAGATGGTGCCATAAATCTATTCTGGGCAACATGTAAAATCTGATCTGGCGCATAGAAGAGGGTAGTGGACCCAGAGAAAGGAAGCGGAGTCAAAGATAACAAGGACAGAAGTGTAACAATAGTACCTCATTATGTTTCCAATTTTATACAAAGCAGAAAAAAATGTATTACATAGAGTACTCTGATCTTGAAGCATTACTTCTCAGGGAAAAACATCACTGAATGGCTACAGACTCATAATACACTCCTGCTGTACAGTGTATGTTCATTGTGATGTACCTAAATCCTAAATTTCCCCATACAAATTAGATAAAAATTCATCCCAACCTGCTGATTTCAGTCATATCAGTAGACTACCTAATGTGTTTGAGGGTCTTCAGACTTCTCCACCAATGGCAGATGTCAGAGAAAAGAAGGAATTCGGCATGTTGAATATCCGCATGCTCATCCTTTTGTTTCTGCAGGAGATACAACACTGTGAGATGAACCTTGTAACAGATTATTCCCCTCTCCACTAGTGATGAGCGAATATTCTCGTTGCTCGGGTTTTCCCGAGCACGCTCAGGTGATCTCCGAGTATTTGTTAGTGTTCGGAGATTAAGTTTTCATCCTGGCAGCTGAATGATTTACAGCTATTAGCCAGCTTAATTACATGGGGGGATTCCCTAGCAACCAGGCAACCCCCACATTTAGGCTGTGTGCACACGTTGCGTTTTTTTCGCGTTTTTTCCCGATAAAAACGCTATAAAACCGCAAAAAAAAACGCATACAATAAGCATCCCATCATTTAGAATGAATTCTGCATGTTTTGTGCACATGATGCGTTTTTTTCCGCGAAAAAAACGCATCGCGGTAAAAACCGCAGCATGTTCATTAATTTTCCGGGTTTTTTTGCGGATTTCCCACTCCAAGATGCATTGGGAAGTGTCCGGAAAAAACGAGCAAAAACGCGGCAAAACCGCGGCAAAACCGCAGCAAAAACGCATGCGGTTTTCTTGCGGATTTCTTGCAGAAAATGTCCGGAATTCTCAGGAATTTTCTGCGAGAAATCCTGAACGTGTGCACATAGCCTTACTCAGCCTTGCTAATAGCTGTAAATCATTCAGCTGCCGGGATGAAAACTTAATCTCCGAACACTAACAAATACTCGGAGATCACCCGAGCAACGAGTTTCCAAGTTCATACAAGGTTTCCAAATTCATGGCCAGCTTTAGGGTGGATTGTTTGTTGCCTATAGAATCTGCAGGGGTGGTCTGACACTGCACCAGGTTTTAAGTGAGACACTGTGCTGTAAAGGCTCTTACTGACACTTCCATTTTTTTTTCTATGCTAGGTTGACAACATGTGTGATCTTTATGATGGCATCTCAATAGGCAATCAGCCTGTGTCAGTGTCAAAATTATCTATTTATATAATTACCTTAAATTGTCTGTCATCCACTTCCGTCTGGACATCCTCGAATCCCACAATCCACCGCGCTGCACCGGAAGTACGCCGACCGCCATATTGGAATAACCAAGTGATGGGTATTCCAATATGGAACCCGCTGGTGGTACCAGGCCCTTGCACAGTGCAACCAGCGGGTCATTGCTGGACCCCCGCTGCTGGTACTGCTCCGTCGCAAGGACCCCTCTCCACCGCTCTTTCTCCCTCCACAGCGTTGCTCTCTCACTCCACAGCCCCGCTCTCTCCCTTAGCACCCCTATCCCCACTGGCCGCCCTGCTCTCTCCCTCCGCAGCCCAGCTCTCCACCTGCGGGCCTGTGAGGTGAGCAGGGAGTGCGGTGACGGTGGAGGAGGACACACACGCAGCCTGTCGTCTCCCTGACACGGTCTGGAGCAGCAGATATGGCAAGCCACTGTGTTGTGATGAGTCAGGCCGGGCCCGATGCTCGGCTCCCGGGGACTCCGCTCATGGTAACGATTCAGCCTGTGTGTGGAGGAGAGGAAGGTGACACCTGCGGGACAGGACGGCTCTGGCAGCCTGGGGTGGCAGGACTGAGAAGTGGGTGCAGGACAGGGCAGAATGGGAACACATGATGGCAGGAGAGGGGTCAGCACAGGGCAGAGCACAGCTCTCTCAGGGGGAAGCACCCATTACATAACAGCTGGTCGCACTTAGGCTGCAGGACTAGAATTGTAAACTAACAGCCCCCACAAAGTACTGTATATTAGACGCTGCTGCCCCCAACTAGCTGGCTTTGCAGCCCACCTGCACTACTTCACCTTCTCCAGTACTTATGGCAGTACAGTGGCATGGAGGAATAGGGCGTCACCACCCTCCCGATGCGATAACATCGGTCCTCCATCTAGTTTTGATATAAGAAACTATTAATAGAATAAAAAATTGACAGAAAAAAAGACTAAGGGCTTTTAAATTTTATCCAGATTTGTGATCATTAAAGAAATCTGTCACCACATTTGACCTATCTAAACTATTAATATGGGTATACAGGTTATAGACTGCTGAAAACAGTCCTCCCTGTGTGTCTCATATTAGCTGTGTTGTTGCTGAGAAATAATGTTTTAAGTCTTTATATAAATGACTACTTCCAGGCTCCAAGGCGGATGGTGCCTGGAAGATAACTCTGCCTCCAGAGCTTGTTTTAAACATAAGGGGGAGTTACCAGTGTGATATGATGGATCGCCCCATCAGGGCAGTGGGGTACTCGGTACCGGGTCCTGAGTTCACAGGGGGATGTCACGGTGGCGACCAGGTCCGTGGCCCTGGAGCGTCCATGTAAAAGGGAAAGGTCTTTAAAGGGAATCAAATTTGTGTTCGTGAGCGTGACGCCACCTGTGGTATTCGGTCAGTGGGGACCGATGCTGCTTTAAGGGGTCCTCTGGGGTGATGTTATGGCAGCTATATGGTATAACTTCCCACAGGTGAAGTGTATCCCCAGGGCTCCCGGTGTATAGATGGAAGATGGTGAGTAGTGCAGTAAAGAATGAGGACACAAGGTTGCAGTCTCTTTACCTTGGTTTACAGAAGACTTTGGCATTCACAGTCCAGAGCACCGGATCATAGGGCAGGCAGGGCCTGGTCGGCTTGAAGGCAAGTTAGGAGTCCCCTTACTCTGGTGGAAATAAAAAGCCTTCCTCTGGCGCTGTAGTGTTGTAGTCCCTTACTGCTAAAAGCTCACATAAGGTCCTCACAGATGTTGTCTCTCTCTCGCTCTGTTCCCCGGGTAGGATAGGACATAACCCGTATGACTTGTGGCTTGAGGCTGTTTATAGGAACTCTAGCACGCCCCAGCCTCGGAGGGGTGCCACCATGCCTCCTGGGTGTTAGGTCTGACATGTAACGTAAAGTTCAGCTGTCCTGACGGTCTCTGATGTAAGTCATAGAGTGCCGTACGATCCTCGGTGTTCCGGCTACCGGCCCTGCGCCTCAGAAGGAGGCAGCCTGCTCGAAGCTGGTATCCCTCTGATATCCACCCCTGTGCTTTGCTCTCCTGCACGCTCTCTGCAATCAATTCGGCTTTCTGTATGTCTCATTCCAGGAACTGCTATACTGGGGCTACACAGCTCCGTAAAACCTTCGCCTCCCTCAGATGGCTCCTGCTTGCTTCCTGGCCGGAACCCTCCGGAAAACTGACTGACTTTTCCTACAGACTACCAGTTATCTATATATAGGGAGTCACCTAGCAAGTATGATCAAAAGCTCCTCCTGGTGGCCTGGAGTGTCAATGTGTTGCATGTTTGTGGTACCTGGTTACAGTTATCCCTCCTTGCCTTCAAGCGTAACATCACTCTCCCCATGAGGAAAGCAATGCTACTGTGATGACCAGGACCCTGGGGCACCCCCCGTTAAATCCAGTACTGGACTGGGAAAAGAAGAACAACAATACAGATTAGCAAACAGACATGCAATTTTTAGAATGCTACAAACTTATTAAACTAATTAATACTAATTAATAACGGAACTAGAGCTTCCCTTTATGGGAGGTGAGGACACTTGAACGTTACAAGAACTATTTACATTGTAGGCCTACTTTTAAGAATGGAACAATTTAAAAGAACAATATAACAATTAACTAACTATGCAAAACGATTACCCACTACGGGTATACTATCTTAAGGCTTCAAAGTGCAAAACAAGCATTTTATCTTTACTCTTCTTTAAGTGCAAAACTGTCAACCAACCCCCACGGGCTCACTATATCTTCTTCTCAATTTTATTAAAGAGTGCATCACGATGTATCTTCCCATCTATCTGTATACAATACTAACTTCAACTCTCAATTTTATTTTTATCCACTATATTAACTCTTTAATATATTAACTAGCTGGCATATGAAGAACAATTCTAACTAGCAAAGTGCAACAAGTCAATATTAAAGTCTTTCAATACTGACGTAGTGCAATTAATACTCAAATCAATCATTAACTTTGAACAGCAGCAACGATGCAAGGAACCCGTCATTAACCCTCAATGTTGGCATTGGGCGGGCTACAAGGCGTGTATCCAGACCTGGAATCCTGCCGCGCCAAACGGTTTTTCTTCAGGTCTCTGGAAAACAAAGCAACTTTCACAGTAACATTAGAAGCAGTCTTTTTAAAACTTTTGTAAAACCAGTAGGAACCACCTTTAAGAAGGTGCAAACTATTTACAAGTGAAACTTTTTGAGCCATTCACTGTCCATGACTCGAATGTCTTTAAATGGGTGAACTGTGCAACAGAGGATCCCTTTTAACATGGGACCTTTTTAAGTAGAAACCCTGGTCGGGCTTAATGAACTTGTGAACAGCAACAGTCAATTCAGAAACTTGTAGCAAAAGAGTTAACTATTTACAGGCATGTTCAGTATTGTTTTACTTTATTTTGGCTGTGGTAATTTCCAGGGTTATACCTGTGGATTTGGGCGATCCCCACATAGCACATACAGTGCGTCTACGCTCTGAATAGGCATCTGGGTGCCCACTGAGGTTTGTCCGATTGTGGTCTGCGTGGCTTTTGTGCACATGGTGATCTGTACAGTTGTCGCCTGGCCAGGTGGGGGCGATAGTGGGTAGCGTAGAGTCGATGGTGGGGATGACTCACGGCCACGAGCTGGGGATTTAGTGAGCTTTGGTACGCCCTTGTGCACGTGTAGGGCTTACCACCCTTTGTCTCCCCAATGTCTAGTGTAGGTGACGCTGTCACCGGGGTAGAGGTCCCTGTCAGGGTGTCCCTCCATTAGATGAGCTTCCACATCCCGCCTGGTAACGAATACCTCTGGGTAGAGGTCAGGTTCTTTAATAAACCCCACCCAGATTTTAGACAGAATGCCACCACAGTACCTTATCGCCACGGGCTTCGGTCCTCGTAACTTCCCTCTCTGGCCCAGGCTTTAGCCTGTAAGTCTCTCTCTTTGGCAGCTTGGTGCGGGAGCTCCTGCTCCCTGTCCTCCCGTTCCCGCTGGAGTGCCTGCTGTCGACGTTACTCTTCCTGGCTGATGACCTCCACCTGCTCTCCTTCTGCTTGGGCCTCTCTGGGGAACCTGATCAGGTCAGTGGTGGTATGCTTCCACTGGAAGGTGACCCTCTCGCCCTGGATATCTAAGGTCTTCTTCGTAGGCTGCAGCTGGACATCAGGGGTCTGCAGAGTCTCCCAGGGTCACTCCCACTCTAGGCAGCTACACACCCGGCTGGGTGGTGGCGGTGGCGGGGGATCTATAGGCACTAGGAGGGTATCCTCGGCTACCTGGGCAGGGTCGGTGATCCTACCTGCTGTTGCGGCATTTCCGGTGCCGGTCCCTTCCGCTGCAGGCTTAGGCTCCTTAGGTCGGCTGCGCTGCTGCTTGCTGACGTTTGCGGCTGTGCGGTACCAAGACCGCCGGAGCTGACGGCACAACTCCACCTCTGCGCCAAGAACCTCCGGGTCCATTAATGACGACGGGGTCCTTTGCTCCTCCAATAGGCTGGGACAGCTGGGGGCGTCCTCCCCCTCCTCCAGGTGACCTCCGCTCACCATCTTGCCAACCAGGTCTGTCTCGACGTCTTCCTGTTCTGGGCGGTCACTGCTCCTTCCCCCTCCATCCCAGACTAGGAGGCGGATCTCTTTTGTTGATATGCATATCTTTTGGACATAGTAGTATCAGTGAGGGGCGGCTTTTAATTTTGCGCCGTTTTTCCATGCTATGCCCACGACAACACGCCCCACTCCTCCTGCATGCCACATGGTGCTGTAATGGTGGCGATTTTGGAGATAATTTTGGCAGCAAATCACAATACAGTCTCTCAATATAGCACAGTTCAGGCACAGTCTTTTTTTTAGGTGCAAATGACCCTGCTGGGTCAGTTCATCCTGTTCGTGACACCAAGATGGATCGCACTGTCACGGCAGCGGGGTACTCGGTACCGAGTCCTGAGTTCACAGGGGGATGTCACGGTGGTGACCCTGTTATGATCAGGTGGCCTTGGAGCAGCATGAAATGACCTTCGCTGGAGCAGTGGTAACTTTACTGACCGCAAACCCTGATCCTATCACCGCAACTAGAAGTAGCCGTGGGGTGTGCCTAACCAGACCTAGACACCTCGACACAGCCTAAGAACTAAATATCCCTAAAGATGGAAATAGGAAAACTCTCTTGCCTCAGAGTAGACCCCCAAAGGATAGGTAGCCCCCCACAAATAATGACTGTGAGTAGGAGAGGAAAAGACACACGCAGACAGATTACAGGGATAAGCAAAGGAGGCCACTTCTACCAAGATAGAAAAGGATAGTACAGGACACTATGCGGTCAGCAAAAAACACTACAAAATATCCACAGCAGAAAAATACAAAAACTCCACCACCTAACTAAAGATGTGGAGAGTATATCTGCGACTCCAGCGAGTCCAACTAGACTGAGAAAAACATCAGGCACAGTCTAGCAGGAACAAAATAGAAACAAGATAAGCACAGAAAATAAACACACAGCAGTGTGTCTAAAAAATGAAGAAAACACTTATCTTAGCTGAATTGGCAGCAAGCAGGAGGGGCCAGGAGAGGACCAAAACTTCCAAAGGAACATTGACTACTGGCAAGGACTAAAGAGTCCTGCACAGCTAAATACCCCAGTCCGAATTGCAATTAGCAGAAACACCTGTTCAAGACTGCTGCTCAGGAATAACTGCATTACCATCAACAACCACCGGAGGGAGCCCAAGAGCAGAATTCACAACAGTACCCCCCCTTGAGGAGGGGTCACCGAACCCTCACCAGAGCCCCCAGGCCGGTCAGGACGAGCAAGATGAAAGGCACGAACCAAATCAGCGGCATGGACATCAGAGGCCGAAACCCAAGAATTATCCTCCTGGCCATAACCCTTCCATTTGACAAGGTACTGAAGCTTCCGCCTCGAAAAAAGAGAATCCAAAATCTTCTCAACCACATATTCCAACTCCCCATCAACCAACACAGGGGCCGGAGGATCAACAGAGGGAACAACGGGCTCCACATATTTCCGCAACAAAGATCTATGGAAGACATTATGGATAGCAAAAGAGGCCGGAAGCGCCAGACGAAAAGACACCGGATTAATAATCTCAGAAATCCTATAAGGACCAATAAACCGAGGCTTAAACTTAGGAGAAGAAACCTTCATAGGAACATGACGGGAAGATAACCAAACCAGATCCCCAACCCGAAGCCGGGAACCAACACAGCGACGTCGGTTAGCAAAATGTTGAGCCTCCTCCTGAGACAACACCAAATTGTCCACCACCTGAGCCCAAATCTGCTGCAACCTGTCAACCACAGAATCCACACCAGGAAAGTCAGAAGACTCAACCTGCCCAGAAGAAAAACGAGGAAGAAAACCAAAATTACAAAAAAAAGGCGAAACCAAAGTAGCCGAACTAGCCCGATTATTAAGGGCAAACTCGGCCAATGGCAAAAAAGCCACCCAATCATCCTGATCAGCAGACACAAAGCATCTCAAATAAGTCTCCAAAGTCTGATTAGTACGCTCGGTCTGGCCATTTGTCTGAGGATGAAATGCAGAAGAAAAAGACAAATCAAAACCTAGAAACAAACTGGGAACCTCTGTCGGACACAATATTCTCAGGAATACCATGCAAACGGACCACATGCTGAAAAAACAACGGAACCAAATCAGAAGAAGGCAATTTAGGCAAAGGCACCAAATGAACGATCTTAGAGAATTGGTCACAAACAACCCAGATAACCGACATCCTCTGGGAAACAGGAAGATCGGAAATAAAATCCATAGAAATATGCGTCCAGGGCCTCTCAGGGACTGGCAATGGCAAAAGCAACCCACTAGCACGGGAGCAACAAGGCTTAGCCCGCGCACAAGTCCCACAGGACTGCACAAAAGACCGCACATCACGTGATAAAGAAGGCCACCAAAATGACCTACCAACCAAGTCTCTGGTACCAAAAATGCCAGGATGACCAGCCAACACAGAACAGTGAACCTCAGAAATCACTCTACTAGTCCATCTGTCAGGAACAAACAGCTTCCCCACAGGACAACGATCAGGTTTGTCAGCCTGAAATTTCTGAAGAACCCGTCGTAAATCAGGAGAAACGGCAGAAAGGACCACCCCTTCCTTCAAAATACCGACTGGTTCCAAGACCTCAGGAGAATCAGGCAAAAAACTCCTAGAGAGGGCATCAGCCTTAATATTCTTAGAACCCGGAAGGTACGAGACCACGAAATCAAAACGAGAAAAAAACAAGGACCATCGAGCCTGTCTAGGATTCAACCGTTTGGCAGACTCGAGGTAAATCTTATGATCGGTCGAGACCACAATACGGTGCTTAGCTCCCTCAAGCCAATGTCGCCACTCCTCAAACGCCCACTTCATAGCCAACAACTCCCGATTGCCGACATCATAATTGCGTTCAGCAGGCGAAAACTTACGGGAAAAGAAGGCACACGGTTTCATTAAGGAACCAACAGGATCCCTCTGAGACAAAACAGCCCCTGCCCCAATCTCAGAAGCGTCAACCTCAACCTGAAATGGAAGAAAAACATCCGGTTGACGCAACACAGGAGCAGAAGTAAAACGATGCTTAAGTTCCTGAAAGGCAGAGACAGCCGCAGGGGACCAATTCGCCACATCAGCGCCCTTCTTCGTCAAATCAGTCAAGGGTTTAACCACGCTGGAAAAATTAGCAATGAAACGGCGATAAAAATTAGCAAAACCCAAAAATTTCTGAAGGCTCTTCACGGATGTGGGCTGAATCCAATCATGAATGGCCTGAACCTTAACCGGATCCATCTCTATAGACGAGGGAGAAAAAATAAAGCCCAAAAAGGAAACCTTCTGCACCCCAAAAAGACACTTAGACCCTTTCACAAACAAGGCATTGTCACGAAGGATCTGAAATACCATCCTGACCTGCTGCACATGAGACTCCCAATCATCGGAAAAAATCAAAATATCGTCCAAATATACAATCAGGAATTTATCAAGATAATCCCGGAAGATATCATGCATGAAGGACTGAAAAACAGATGGAGCATTAGAGAGTCCGAATGGCATCACAAGGTATTCAAAATGGCCCTTGGGCGTGTTAAACGCAGTTTTCCATTCATCACCCTGCTTAATACGAACAAGATTATAAGCCCCCTGAAGGTCAATCTTAGTAAACCAACTAGCTCCCTTAATCCTAGCAAACAAATCGGAAAGCAAAGGTAAAGGATATTGAAACTTGACCGTGATCTTATTCAAGAGGCGATAATCAATACAGGGTCTTAAGGAACCATCTTTTTTAGCAACAAAAAAGAACCCCGCTCCCAACGGTGAAGAAGATGGCCGAATATGCCCTTTCTCCAAAGACTCCTTAATATAGCTCCGCATGGCGGTATGTTCAGGTATAGACAGGTTGAAAAGTCGGCCCTTAGGAAACTTGCAGCCTGGAATCAAGTCAATAGCACAATCGCAGTCCCTGTGTGGTGGAAGGAAACTGGACTTGGGCTCATCGAATACATCCTGAAAATCAGACAAAAACTCCGGAATTTCAGAAGAGGGAGAAGGGGCGATAGACATCAGAGGAACATCATTATGAACCCCCTGACAACCCCAACTAGTCACAGACATGGACTTCCAATCCAAAACAGGATTATGTACTTGCAACCATGGAAAACCCAGCACGATAGCATCATGCAAATTATGCAACACCAGAAATCGACAATCTTCCTGATGGGCTGGCTGTTGTGAATTCCGCTCTTGGGCTCCCTCCGGTGGTTGTAAGTGGCACATTTGTGTGTTCTGCTCTTGGGCTCCCTCCGGTTGTTTTAAGTGGTATGGCTGCTCCTTGGATTTAGCAGTCTGCAGCTGCTTCCACTGATTGTCTTTCTGCTCGGCTATTTATGCCTGGCTCTTCCCTTCAGCCAGTGCCACTTGTCAATGGTTCCTGGTTGGATTCACATCTCTCTTGGATTTCCCTGATATCCTGACCAGTTCAGCAAAGATAAGTCCTTGCTTTGCTCTCTTCTGTCCACATGTTGTGGACTTATTCGTTCTGTGCATTCTATGTTTTGTCCAGCTTGTCTGAATGGATTAATTCAGTTAAACTGGAAGCTCTGGGAAGCAGATTTACCCTCCACACCTTTAGTCAGGTGTGGAGATTTTTGTAAACTCTGTGTGGATTTTTGTAGTTTTTAATACTGACTGCACAGTATTCTATCCTGTCCTATCTATCTAGCTAGACTGGCCTCCTGTGCTACATCCTGGTTTCATTCTGTGTATGTCTTTTCCCTCTCCACTTACAGTCATTACTTGTGGGGGGCTATCTATCCTTTGTGGATTTTCTCTGAGGCAAGATAGTTTTCCTGTTTCTATCTTTAGGGGTAGTTAGTTCTCAGGCTGTGACGAGGTGCCTAGGGAGTGACAGGAGCATCCCACGGCTACTTCTAGTGTTGTGTTGAGCTTAGGGACTGCGGTCAGTACAGGTACCACCTCCTTCAGAGCTCGTCCCATGTTGCACCTAAACCACCAGTTCATAACAGCTGGCGCCATGCGCATGGTCACCTGTGTCCAAAACTGGGGCTTATTTTTAGCCAAGGGTGTAGCATCAATGCCCCTTAAAGGAATAGGGTTCTGCAAAGGCTGCAAGGAAAAACCACAACGCCTGGCAAACTCAAAGTCCATTAAGTTCAAGGCGGCACCTGAATCCACAAACGCCATGACAGAAAATGATGACAATGAACAGATCAAGGACACAGATAACAGAAAAATTTAGGTTGTACAGTACTGATGGTAATTGAACTGGCGATCCTCTTGGTCCGCTTAGGGCAGACAGAAATGACATGGGAAGCGTCGCCACAATAATAACACAATCTATTCTGACGTCTGAAACCTTGTCGTTCCGTTCTAGACCGAATCCTATCACACTGCATTGGCTCAGGAATTTGCTCTGAGGATAACGCCATAGCGCGCACAGTTCTGCGCTCCCGCAAGCGCCGATCAATCTGAATGGCCAGAGACATAGAATCACTCAGATTGGAGGGTGTGGGAGACCCCACCATAACATCTTTAACGGATTCAGAAAGACCCTTTCTGAAAATTGCCGCCAAAGCATCATTATTCCATTTAGTCAATACAGACCATTTTCTGAATTTCTGACAATACAATTCTGCCGCCTCTTGACCCTGAGACAGGGCCAACAAGGTCTTCTCAGCTTGATCCACCGAATTAGGTTCATCATACAGTAATCCTAACGCCTGAAAGAAGGAGTCTACATTAAGCAAAGCAGGATCCCCAGATTCCAGGGAAAATGCCCAATCCTGTGGATCACCACGCAGCAGGGAAATGATGATTTTAACTTGTTGAATGGAATCACCGGAGGATCGAGGTTTCAATGCAAAAACAGTTTACAGTTGTTTTTAAAACTCAAAAATTTGGATCTGTCACCAAAAAACAAATCAGGAGTAGGTATCTTCGGTTCTAAAGCAGGAGTCTGAACAATGTAATCAGAAATACCCTGTACTCTAGCAGCAAGCTGGTCTACACGAGAAGCTAATTCCTGAACACTCATGCTAGCACAAGGCTCTTCAGCCACCCAGAGATAAAGAGGAAGGATAAGACAAAACAGATTGAAGAAAAAAAAATGGCTCAAGATCTTTCCTCCCTTCTTCTGAGATGCAATTAACTCATTGTTGTCCAGTAGTACTGTTATGATCAGGTGGCCTTGGAGCAGCATGAAATGACCTTCGCTGGAGCAGTGGTAACTTTACTGACCGCAAACCCTGATCCTATCACCGCAACTAGAAGTAGCTGTGGGGTGTGCCTAACCAGACCTAGACACCTCGACACAGCCTAAGAACTAAATATCCCTAAAGATGGAAATAGGAAAACTCTCTTGCCTCAGAGTAGACCCCCAAAGGATAGGTAGCCCCCCACAAATAATGACTGTGAGTAGGAGAGGAAAAGACACACGCAGACAGAAAACAGGGATAAGCAAAGGAGGCCACTTCTACCTAGATAGGAAAGGATAGTACAGGATACTATGCGGTCAGCAAAAAACACTACAAAATATCCACAGCAGAAAAATACAAAAACTCCACCACCTAACTAAAGATGTGGAGAGTATATCTGCGACTCCAGCGAGTCCAACTAGACTGAGAAAAACATCAGGCACAGTCTAGCAGGAACAAAATAGAAACAAGATAAGCACAGAAAATAAACACACAGCAGTGTGTCTAAAAAATGAAGAAAACACTTATCTTAGCTGAATTGGCAGCAAGCAGGAGGGGCCAGGCAGAGGACCAACACTTCCAAAGGAACATTGACTACTGGCAAGGACTAAAGAGTCCTGCACAGCTAAATACCCCAGTCCGAATTGCAATTAGCAGAAACACCTGTCCAAGACTGCTGCTCAGGAATAACTGCATTACCATCAACAACCACTGGAGGGAGCCCAAGAGCAGAATTCACAACATGACCTGGTCTGTGGTCCTGGAGCGTCCATGTAAAAGGGAAAGGTCTTTAAAGGGAATCAAATTTGTGTTCGTGACGCCACCTGTGGTATTTGGTCAGTGGGGACCGACGCTGCTTTAAGGGGTCCTCTGGGGTGATGTTACGGCAGCTAGATGGTATAACTTTCCACAGGAGAAGTGTATCACCAGGGCTCCCGGTTTATAGATGGAAGATGGTGAGTAGTGCAGTAAAGAATGAGGACACAAGGTTGCAGTCTCTTTACCTTGGTTTACTGAAGACTTCGGCATCCACAGTCCAGAGCACCGGATCACAGGGCAGGTAAGGGCTGGCCGGCTTGAAGGCAAGTTAGGAGTCCCCTAACCCAGGTGGAAATCAAAAACCTTCCTTTGGCGCCGTAGTGTTGTAGTCCCTTACTGCTAAAATCTCACATAAGGTCCTCACAGATATTGTCTCTCTCTCTGTCCCCCGGGTAGGATAGGACATAACCCGTATGACTGGTGGCTTGAGGCTGTTTATAGGGACTCTAGCACGCCCCGGCCTCGGAGGGATGCCACTGTGCCTCCTGGGTGTTAGGTCGGACAGGTAACGTAAAGTTCAGCTGTCCTGCCGGTCTCTGATGTAAGTCATAGAGTGCCATACGATCCTCGGTGTTCCAACTACCGGTCCTGCACCTCAGAAAGAGGCAGCCTGCTCGGAGCTGGTCTCCCTCTGATATCCACCCCTGTGCTTTGCTCTCCTGCACGCTCTCTGCAATCAATTCGGCTTTCTGTATGTCTCTTTCCAGGAACTGCTGCACTGGGGCAACACAGCTCCGTAAAACCTTCACCTCCCTCAGATGGCTCCTGTCTGCTTCCTGGCAGGAACCCTCTGGAAAACGGACAGACTTTTCCTACAGACTACCAGTTATCTATATATAGGGAGTCACCTAATGTAGCAAGTAGGATCAAAACCTCCCCCTGGTGGCCTGGAGTGTGAATGTGTTGCATGTTTGTGGTACCTGGTTACCGTTATCCCTTCTTGCCTTCAAGCGTAACATCACTCTCTCCCCGTGAGGAAAGCAATGCTACTGTGACAACCAGGACCCTGGGGCGCCACAGTGACATGCTCGCTCTCTGCTCTCCTGATAACTGACACATCTGCAGGTTCCTCTCAGCAAGAAGACAAATTTAATTTCTCCTGTTCTGTGTTGGTTACTTGTCTCACACTGGGAACACCGCCTTCATGTAAAACAAGCTCTGGGGGCAGAGTTATCTCCAGGCACCATTCGCCTCAGAGCCTGGAAGAGGTCACTTGTATAAAGTGATAAAAGATGATTTCTAAGCAACAACACAGCTGATACGAGACACACAGGTACGGTAGGTCTGTTTTCAGCAGTTTATAGCCTGTATGCCTTTATTAATAGTTTAGATGGGTCAACTGTGGTGACAGATTCCCTTTAACAGGTAATCTAAGTCAATGTGGTTTACTGAATAAGAAGCAGAAAAGTAATAGCAGACACATTCAGTCTGACTTCAGGCAAAATTCAGCAACAGGTGTAAAATACAGAAGATGTTATGTGCTGTTTGCAAATGAAGAATGAAGAAATGGGGCTGTTGCCAGGCAGTCCTGAATCAATACACTGACAGACTTCAATCACTTCAGCCATCAAATAGCACAATGTGAGCAACAGCCATCAATGAAAGTGTAGTAGTAGTAACAGCCATCAGTCACTGCAATAGCAATAACAGTCAGCACAATGTGAGTGACAGCCATCAGTTGCTGCAATGGCAATTACAGCAGTCAATGCAGTGTAGTGTGACAGCCATCAGTCAGAACAGTGTGAGTGACAGCCATCAGTCAGTATAGTGCAGTATCAGTGACAGCCATCAGTCAGTCCAGTGAAGTGTGACAGCCATCTGTTAGCCAAGTGCAGTGTGACAGCCATCAGTATGAGTGACAGCCATCAGTCAGCAGACTGACAGCCATCAGTCATCAGTGTGACAGCCATCAGTCAATACAGTGTGAGTGACAGCCATCAGACAGCACAGTCTGAGTGACCACTAGTCAGGACAGTGTGAGTGACAGCCGTTGTTCAACACAGTGTGAGTGATAGCCATCAGTCATCACAGTGTGAGTGACAGCTATCAGTCAGCCCAGTGCACTGTGAGTGACAGCCATCGTTCAGCTCAGAGCAGTGTGACAGGAATCAGTCAGCACACTGTGAGTGATAGCCATCAGTCAGAACAGTGCAGTGTGAGTGACAGCCTTCAGTCAGCACAATGCAGTGTGAGAGCCATCAGTCAGCACAGTGTGAGTGACCACCATCAGTCAGCACAGTGTGAGTGACAACTATCAAGCAGCACAGTGTGAGTGACCACCATCAGTAATGGTAGTGTGAGTGACAGCCATCGCTCAACACAGTGTGAGTGACAATCATCAGTCATCACAGTGTGAGTGACAGCCATCAGTCAGTGCAGTGTGAGTGACAACCATCATTCAGCACAGTGCAGTGTGAGTGACAGCCATCAGTCAGCACAGTGCAGTGTGAGTCACAGCCATCAGTCAGCACAGTGCAGTGTGAGTGACAGTCATCCGTCAGCACAGTGCAGTGTGAGTGACAGCCATCAGTCAGAACAGTGAAATGTGAGTGACAGCCATCAGTCAGCACAGTGCAGTGTGAGTGTCAGCCATTAGCCAACACAGTGTAGTGTAACAGCCATCAGTCAGCACAGTGTGAGCAACCACCATCAGTCATGGTAGTGTGAGTGACAGCCATAGGTAAACATAGTGTGAATGACAGCCATCACAGTGTGAGTGACAGCCATCAGGTAGCACAGTGTGAGTGACAGCCATCAGTTATGGTAGTGACAGGCATCGCTCAACACAGTGTGAGTGACAGCCATCAGTCATCACAGGGTGTGACAGCCATCAGGCAGCACAGTGTGAGTGACAACCATCATTTTGAACAGTGCAGTGTGAGTGACAACCATCATTTTGAACAGAGCAGTGTGAGTGACAACCATCATTCTGAACTATACATTGTGATTGACAGCCATCAATCAGCACAGTGCAGTGTAAGTGACAGCAATTAGCCAGCACAGTGCAGTGTGACAGCCATCAGTCATCATAGTGTGAGTGACCACCATAAGTCATGGTAGTGTGAGTGACAGTCATCAAATAGCACAGTGTAAGTGACCACTATCAGTCATGGTAGTGTGAGTGACAGCCATCGGTAAACATAGTGTGAGTGACAGCCATCAGTCATCACAGTGTGACAGTAATCAGGTAGCACAGTGTGAGTGACAGCCATCAGTTATGACAGCCATCGGTTAACACAGTGTGTGTGTGATTGACAGCCATCAGTCATCACAGGTTGAGTGACAGCCATCAGTCGGTACAGTGCAGTGTGAGTGACAGCCATCATTCTGAACAGTGCAGTGTGAGTGACAACTATCATTCTGAATAGTGCAGTGTGAGTGACAACCATCATTCTGAACAGTACAGTGTGAGTGACAGCCATCAGTCAGCACAGTGCAGTGTGACAGCCATCAACAGGGCCGGACTGGCCATCGGGCAGTTCTGGCAAATGCCAGAAGGGCCGGTGGCAGTAGTGGGCCGCTCGAGTGTGCAGCTGTCGGCACACTCCCCCCGCTGTCGGCACACTCCCGGCCCCGCATTCAACTATACCGGCGTCATAGACGCCGGTACAGTTGAATGCAATGATGGAGGAGAGAGAGCGTCTGCTGTTGCTCTCTCTCCCATCATTCCCCGCTCTGCCTGCCGCTGACACAGCGGGTGCGCGATGACGTCATATCATCGCGCACCTGCTGTGTGACCGGAAAGGCAGAATGCAGCTGCTGAGACCGGAGGCTGGAGCAGCGCGGGGCAAGAGGAAAGGTGAGTAGAGTGTTTTTTTTTTATTATTATTATATATCAATGAATGATAGCTGGATTGTGGTGCTATTGGGGGGGGGGCTGCATTACATTCTATGGGGCTGGGCTGCATTATATTGTATGGTGGCTGTGCTACATTACATCCTATGGGAACTGGCTGCATTACATTCTATGGGGCTGTGCTGTATTACATTCTATGGGGCTGTGCTGTATTACATTCTATGGGGGCTGTGCTGCATTACATTCTATGGGGACTGGCTGCATTATATTGTATGGTGGCTGTGCTGCATTACATCCTATGGGAACTGGCTGCATTACATTCTATGGGGCTGGGCTGCATTATATTGTATGGTGGCTGTGCTGCAATACATCCTATGGGAACTGGCTGCATTACATTCTATGGGGCTGGGCTGCATTATATGGTATGGTGGCTGTGCTGCATTACATCCTATGGGAACTGGCTGCATTACATTCTATGGGGCTGTGAAACCCATGGAAACACGGGACAACATACAAACGCCTTGCAGATGTTGTCCTTGGTGGGATTTGAACCCAGGACCCCTGCGCTGCAAGACTGCAGTGCTAACCACTGAGCCACCTATATACTGGGATCATATAATGCAATACTGGGATCAGATAGTAAAGTACTGGGATTATACTGGGGTTGTACAGTGAAGTACTAGAAGCATTCAGTGCAATTTCAATACTGAGATTTTACTGGTATTGTATATTTCAATACTGTGATTGTAAAGTAAAGTACTGGGCATTGCATAGTGAAAAATGGGATCACATTAGAATTGTATACTGTAATACTGAGATTGTATCATGGAGTACTGGGATCATAATGGGATTGTACTGGGGAAAAACTGGGAATGCATAATGTAATCTTTGGACTGAACACTGAAGTACTGGGATTTAGCTGATAATGTATAATGAAGTACTTGGATTATACTGGGATTGCATAGTTTAGTAATGGGATTAACAGTTATCTTGTTTATATAGCACCCACATGATCCATAGCATTGTAGAGATTGCCATCACTGGTCCCTATTGGTGCACACAATCTTTTCCCCTATCTCATACCCCCTTACACTAGAATCAGTTTCATAGGATGCCAGTAAACCCACCAATATGTGTGAACGGAAACGAGTGAACCTGTAGGAAACTAATATAAACATTAGGAGAACATACAGACTCGGTGCAGATGCTGCCTTTGGTTGGACTCCAATCCAGGACACCGACTGTATAGAAGAATACTGGGATTGCCTTTTGAATGGTATAATCCAGGAAGGTTTGCAGAGAAGCTCTAGAAGAATATTGAATTATATACTTTAGTACTGGAGATACTCCAGGGTAATATGGTTCAGTAAAATGAAGCGACACTGGGATTATATAGTTACAACCTGGCAAGTCAGTGAGACTTAAATAAAGTGGTATTATAAAGTGCAGGAGGACTGTATGAATACTACGACTGTATATTGGAGGACTGTATGGAAACTAGGATAGTATAGCAGAGAACTGTATGGACACTAGGAGCACATAGCGGATACTAGTATTATATTGCGGCTGACTCTATGAATATTGAGTGTGTATAATGGAGGATTGTATGGATACTAGAACTGTATATTGGAGGACAGTATAGATAAAAACAATGTATGGGGGCTGTGCTGCATTACATTCTATGGGGACTGGCTGCATTATATTGTATGGTGGCTGTGCTGCATTACATCCTATGGGAACTGGCTGCATTACATTCTATGGGGCTGGGCTGCATTATATTGTATGGTGGCTGTGCTGCAATACATCCTATGGGAACTGGCTGCATTACATTCTATGGGGCTGGGCTGCATTATATGGTATGTTGGCTATGCTGCATTACATCCTATGGGAACTGGCTGCATTACATTCTATGGGGCTGTGCTGTATTACATTCTATGCGGCTGTTCTGTATTACATTCTATGGGGGCTGTGCTGCATTACATTCTATGGGGACTGGCTGCATTATATTGTATGGTGGCTGTGCTGCATTACATCCTATGGGAACTGGCTGCATTACATTCTATGGGGCTGTGCTGTATTACATTCTATGCGGCTGTTCTGTATTACATTCTATGGGGGCTGTGCTGCATTACATTCTATGGGGATTGGCTGCATTATATTGTATGGTGGCTGTGCTGCATTACATCCTATGGGAACTGGCTGCATTACATTCTATGGGGCTGTGCTGTATTACATTCTATGGGGCTGTGCTGTATTACATTCAATGGGGGCTGTGCTGCATTACATTCTATGGGGCTGGCTGCATTATATTGTATGGTGGCTGTGCTGCATTACATCCTATGGGAACTGGCTGCATTACATTCTATGGGGGCTGTGCTGCATTACATCCTATGGGAACTGGCTGCATTACATTCTATGGGGGCTGTGCTGCATTGCGTTCTATGGGGGCTGTGCTGCATTACATTCTATGGGGCCTGTGCTGCATTACATTCTATGGGGACTGTGCTGTATTACGTTCTATGGGGCTGTGCTGCATTACGTTCTATGGGGGCTGGCTGCATTATATTCTATGGGGCAGGGCTGCATTACATTCTATGGGGCTGGGCTGCATTACATTCTATGGGGGCTGTGCTGCATTACATTCTATGGGGGCTGTGCTGAATTACATTCTATGGGGCTGGGCTGCATTACATTCTATGGGGGCTGTGCTGCATTACATTCTATGGGGGCGGTGCTGCATTACGTTCTATGGGGGCTGTGTTGCATTACGTTCTATGGGGGCTGTGCTGCATTACGTTCTATGGGGGCTGGCTGCATTACATTCTATGGGGGCTGTGCTGCATTACATTCTATGGGGGCTGTGCTGCATTACATTCTATGGGGGCTGTGCTGCATTACATTCTATGGCGGCTGTGCTGTATTACATTCTATGGGGCTGTGCTGCATTACATTCTATGGGGCTGTGCTGCATTACATTCTATGGGGCTGTGCTGCATTACATTCTATTGGGGCTGTGCTGCATTACATTCTATGGGGCTGTGCTGCATTACATTCTATGGGGGCTGTGCTGTATTACATTCTATGGGGGCTGTGCTGCATTACATTCTATGGGGGCTGTGCTGTATTACATTCTTTGGGGGCTGTGCTGTATTACATTCTATGGGGGCTGTGCTGCATTACATTCTATGGGGGCTGTGCTGTATTACATTCTATGGGGGCTGTGCTGCATTACATTCTATGGGGTCTGTGCTGTATTACATTCTATGGGGCTGTGCTGCATTACATTCTATGGGGGCTGGCTGCATTACATTCTATGGGGGCTGTGCTGCATTACATTCTATGGGGGCTGTGCTGCATTACATTCTATGGGGGCTGTGCTGTATTACATTCTATGGGGTCTGTGCTGTATTACATTCTATGGGGCTGTGCTGCATTACATTCTATGGGGGCTGGCTGCATTACATTCTATGGGGGCTGTGCTGTATTACATTCTATGGGGGCTGTGCTGCATTACATTCTATGGGGGCTGTGCTGTATTACATTCTATGGGGGCTGTGCTGTATTACATTCTATGGGGGCTGTGCTGTATTACATTCTATGGGGGCTGTGCTGTATTACATTCTATGGGGGCTGTGCTGTATTACATTCTATGGGGACTGAGCTGTATTACATTCTATGGGGGCTGGCTGCATTACATTCTATGGGGGCTGTGCTGTATTACATTCTATGGGGCTGGCTGCATTACATTCTATGGGGGCTGGCTGCATTACATTCTATGGGGGCTGTGCTGTATTACATTCTATGGGGCTGTGCTGCATTACATTCTATGGGGGCTGTGCTGCATTACATTCTATGGGGGCTGGCTGCATTACATTCTATGGGGGCTGTGCTGTATTACATTCTATGGGGCTGTGCTGCATTACATTCTATGGGGCTGTGCTGCATTACATTCTATGGGGGCTGGCTGCATTACATTCTATGGGGCCTGTGCTGCATTATATTGTATGGGGGCTGTGCTGCATTACATTCTATGGGGGCTGGCTGCATTACATTCTATGGGGACTGAGCTGTAATGCTGGATACAGCTGTGATTATATGTTATATAGTCGTGTTACACTCCCCTCACTTCTTGTAACCTACAAGTGTACAACGATAGTATACAGTCACCATGTGACAAGTGGGCCTGTGTGACTCACTGACTTCAAATGCCAGGGCTGAATTTTAGTCCCAGTCCGGCCCTGGCCATCAGTCAGCACAGTGCAGTGTGACCAGTAGTCAGTGCAGTGGGACTGCTGCCGTCAGTGAACACACACAGTACACAGGACACATGTGCACAGTCCCGGTTCTCTCAGCTCCTCTTTTGCTGGGGACTTTTATCACCTCGCAGTTTTGTTCTGGTCAGGCCCCTCCTCGGAGCTCAATGATGGCGCCTCCTCCCTCTCCTCAGTCGCACAGAGCACTGGCTCCAGCACTGCTAGCATCGCTTTCCCTGCAACCACCTGCACTGGGCGCACGGGCAATGTGTGCAGCAGCCTCCCTGGCACCGCCACCCGCAGCCGCTGGCATCAGGAGCTGCCAGTCCTGAGAAGTAAGTTCGGCTGTGGACACGTGTTGCTCTGATGTAGCTCGCCTGCTAACTTGGGGCGAGGAGTAGCCCAGATTAGCTGTACCATGGGATGCCAGGCGATAGAAGCAGGTGGTCTGGGGGCATCAACTTATTTACAAGTGAGGTGCAGGGACATGGGGGGCTGGCAGGCTTGCATGGGAACTTTAGTGCCAAGTTGGCACCTAGCAGCTGTGTGTAATACACAGTCTCTATCGCCGGAAGGTGACTCTGTCCTCAAAGCAGCAACACTGTAACTGTGAGTGTAAAAAGGGCGAAATGGTGACACTGGTGCCCATCCCAGGGCTGCCACCCCAAAGAGATGGAAAAAACTTACAGACAGGTCCTCCGATATGGCCCAAAATCACTGGCAAATCTCTAGCAGATGCCTCCTATGTCCTGCCATGTAGAGATTCAAGGGGGTGAGAATGGGAGATTTTTATACTGGGATTGGGCAGTGAAGACCAGGGATCATACTGGTATTGTATAGTAAAGTACTAGAAACAAATGGTGTAATACTGGGATTATATTGGGATTGTATAATGCAAACATATAATGCAATACTAGGATCAAATGGTAAAGTGCTGGGATTGTGTATTGCTATACTGGGATTGTGCAGTGAATACTGGGATCGTATAGTGCAATACTGGGATCAAATAGTAAAGTACTGGGATTGTATATTGGAATACTGGGATCGTATAGTGCAGTGCTGGGATTGTATATTGCTATAATGGGATTGTATATTGGAATACTGGGATCGTATAGTGCAGTGCTGGGATTGTATATTGCTATAGTGGGATTGTGTAGTGAATACTGGGATCGTATAGTGCAATACTGGGATCAAATAGTAAAGTACTGGGATTGTATATTGGAATACTGGGATCGTATAGTGCAGTGCTGGGATTGTATATTGCTATACTGGGATTGTATATTGCTATAGTGGGATTGTATATTGGAATACTGGGATCGTATAGTGCAGTGCTGGGATTGTATATTGCTATACTGGGATTGTATATTGGAATACTGGGATCGTATAGTGCAGTGCTGGGATTGTATATTGCTATACTGGGATTGTATATTGCTATAGTGGGATTGTATATTGGAATACTGGGATCGTATAGTGCAGTGCTGGGATTGTATATTGCTATACTGGGATTGTATATTGGAATACTGGGATCGTATAGTGCAGTGCTGGGATTGTATATTGCTATACTGGGATTGTATATTGCTATAGTGGGATTGTATATTGGAATACTGGGATCGTATAGTGCAGTGCTGGGATTGTATATTGCTATACTGGGATTGTATATTGGAATACTGGGATCGTATAGTGCAGTGCTGGGATTGTATATTGCTATACTGGGATTGTATATTGCTATAATGGGATTGTATATTGGAATACTGGGATCGTATAGTGCAGTGCTGGGATTGTATATTGCTATAGTGGGATTGTATATTGCTATAGTGGGATTGTATATTGGAATACTGGGATCGTATAGTGCAGTGCTGGGATTGTATATTGCTATACTGGGATTGTATATTGCTATACTGGGATTGTATATTGGAATACTGGGATCGTATAGTGCAGTGCTGGGATTGTATATTGCTATACTGGGATTGTATATTGCTATAGTGGGATTGTATATTGGAATACTGGGATCGTATAGTGCAGTGCTGGGATTGTATATTGCTATACTGGGATTGTATATTGGAATACTGGGATCGTATAGTGCAGTGCTGGGATTGTATATTGCTATACTGGGATTGTATATTGCTATAATGGGATTGTATATTGGAATACTGGGATCGTATAGTGCAGTGCTGGGATTGTATATTGCTATAGTGGAATTGTATATTGGAATACTGGGATCGTATAGTGCAATACTGGGATCAAATAGTAAAGTACTGGGATTGTATATTGGAATACTGGGATCGTATAGTGCAGTGCTGGGATTGTATATTGCTATACTGGGATTGTATATTGCTATAGTGGGATTGTATATTGGAATACTGGGATCGTATAGTGCAGTGCTGGGATTGTATATTGCTATAGTGGGATTGTGCAGTGAATACTGGGATCGTATAGTGCAATACTGGGATCAAATAGTAAAGTACTGGGATTGTGTAGTGAATAATAATAATAAAATAATCTTTATTTTTTTATAGCGCTAACATATTCCGCAGCGCTTTACATACATTATCATCGCTGTCCCCTATGGGGCTCACAATCTAAATTTCTTATCACTATATCTTTGGAATGTGTAAGGAAAGCAGAGAACCCGGAGGAAACCCACGGAAACACGGGACAACATACAAACGCCTTGCAGATGTTGTCGTTGGTGGGATTTGAACCCAGGACCCCAGCGCTGCAAGACTGCAGTGCTATCCACTGTGCCACCTATATACTGGGACCATATAATGCAATACTGGGATCAGATAGTAAAGTACTGGGATTATACTGGGGTTGTACAGTGAAGTACTAGAAGCATTCAGTGCAATTTCAATACTGAGATTTTACTGGTATTGTATATTTCAATACTGTGATTGTAAAGTAAAGTACTGGGCATTGCATAGTGAAAAATGGGATCACATTAGAATTGTATACTGTAATACTGAGATTGTATCATGGAGTACTGGGATCATAATGGGATTGTACTGGGGAAAAACTGGGAATGCATAATGTAATCTTTGGACTGAACACTGAAGTACTGGGATTTAGCTGATAATGTATAATGAAGTACTTGGATTATACTGGGATTGCATAGTTTAGTACTGGGATTAACAGTTATCTTGTTTATATAGCACCCACATGATCCATAGCATTGTAGAGATTGCCATCACTGGTCCCTATTGGTGCACACAATCTTTTCCCCTATCTCATACCCCCTTACACTAGAATCAGTTTCATAGGATGCCAGTAAACCCACCAATATGTGTGAACGGAAACGAGTGAACCTGTAGGAAACTAATATAAACATTAGGAGAACATACAGACTCGGTGCAGATGCTGCCTTTGGTTGGACTCCAATCCAGGACACCGACTGTATAGAAGAATACTGGGATTGCCTTTTGAATGGTATAATCCAGGAAGGTTTGCAGAGAAGCACTAGAAGAATATTGAATTATATACTTTAGTACTGGAGATACTCCAGGGTAATATGGTTCAGTAAAATGAAGCGACACTGGGCTTATATAGTTACAACCTGGCAAGTCAGTGAGACTTAAATAAAGTGGTATTATAAAGTGCAGGAGGACTGTATGAATACTACGACTGTATATTGGAGGACTGTATGGAAACTAGGATAGTATAGCAGAGAACTGTATGGACACTAGGAGCACATAGCGGATACTAGTATTATATTGCGGATGACTCTATGAATATTGAGTGTGTATAATGGAGGATTGTATGGATACTAGAACTGTATATTGCAGGACAGTATAGATAAAAACAATGTATATTGGAGGACTGTATGGATGTTTGAATTGCATGGTGGATGATTGGAGGGCTGTATGGAAAAATAGGATTGTTTAGTGAAGGACTAAATGGATACTAGGAATGTATATTGGAGGACTGTGTGGATGATATGACTGTATGGTGGGAGATTGTATGGAGGTTTGTATGGATAATAGGCCTGTATATTGAAGGACTGCATGGATGCCAGGATTGTATATTGGGAGGGCTGTATGGACATTATAAAGTACTAGATGGTGGCCTGATTCTAACGCATCGGGTATTCTAGAATATGCATGTCCAAGTAGTATATTGCACAGCCCACGTAGTATATTGCCCAGTCACGTAGTATATTGCCCAGTCACGTAGTATATTGCCCAGTCATATAGTATATTGCCCAGTCACGTAGTATATTGCCCAGCCACATAGTATATTGCCCAGCCACGTAGTATATTGCCCAGTCACGTAGTATATTGCCCAGCCACGTAGTATATTGCCCAGTCACATAGTATATTGCCCAGCCACGTAGTATACTGCCCAGTCACGTAGTATATTGCACAGCCCACGTAGTATAATGCCCAGCCACGTAGTATATTGCCCAGTCACGTAGTATATTGCCCAGCCACATAGTATATTGCCCAGCCACGTAGTATATTGCCCAGTCACGTAGTATATTGCCCAGCCAAGTAGTATATTGCCCAGTCACATAGTATATTGCCCAGTCACGTAATATATTGCCCAGCCACGTAGTATATTGCCCAGCCTCGTAGTATATTGCCCAGCCACGTACTATATTGCCCAGTCACGTAGTATATTGCCCAGTCACGTAGTATATTGCCCAGTCACGTAGTATATTGCCCAGCCACATAGTATATTGCCCAGTCACGTAGTATATTGGCCAGCTACATAGTATATTGCACAGCCACGTAGTATATTGCCCAGCCACGTAGTATATTGCCCAGTGACGTAGTATATTGCCCAGTCACGTAGTATATTGAGCCACGTAGTATACAGCACAGACACGTAGTATATTGCCCAGCCACGTAGTGTATTGCCCAGTCACGTAGTATATTGCCCAGTCACGTAGTATATTGCCCAGCGACGTAGTATATTGCCCAGTCACGTAGTATATTGCCCAGTCACGTAGTATATTGCCCAGTCACGTAGTATATGGCCCATCAACGTAGTATACAGCACAGAGCCACGTAGTATACAGCACAGAGCCACGTAGTATATTGCCCAGCCACGTAGTATATTGGCCAGTGACGTAGTATACAGCACAGAGCCATGTAGTATACAGCACAGAGCCACGTAGTATACAGCACAGAGCCACGTAGTATATTGCCTAGTCACGTAGTATATTGTCCAGTCATGTAGTATATAACACTGCCCACACAGTATATAACACTGCCTATCTAGTATACAGCACAGAGCCACACGGTATTTAACACAGCCCAGGTAGTATACAGCAGTGTGGGCACCATAGCCCTGTTAAAAAAATAATTAAAATAAAAAATAGTTATATACTCACCCGCCGGGATCGAATCCAGCGAGGCTCTGGCGCATAGGCAGCATCAATAGTAAAAAGTTGGGGACACACAGGGTTAATAGCGGCGGTAACGGAGTGCATTACCCGTGGCATAACGCAGTCCGTTACCGCCGGCATTAACCCTGTGTGAGCGGTGACCGGAGGGGAGTATGCGGGCGCCGGGAACTGGGCACTGACTGCGGGGAGAAAGGAGCGGCCATTTTCTTCCGGACTGTGCCCGTCGCTGATTGGTCGTGGCTGTTTTGCCGCGACCAATCAGCAACTTGGATTTCCTTGACAGACAGAGGCCGCGACCAATGAATATCCATGACAGACAGACAGACAGACGGAAGTGACCCTTAGACAATTATATAGTAGATATTGGAGGACTGTGTGAATACTAGAGTTGTATAGTGAAGGACTGTCTGCAGCGCCCCAGAGATCTGGTCGTTGCAGTATGACACTCTGCCAATAAGGGGAGTGATGGTACGTCTGATGGCACTGAAGGAATTCTACTGACCAGGTATCACCAGCACACATTACACTTCACACTCTGGCCACTAGGGGGAGCAAAGGGCTTTATTTATTGGGCCACTCCTCACACTGGTAAAAATAGGGGTTGGATAGGAAGTTAGTCAGAAGCTGACTGGGTTGGATTCAGGCAACATCCCGTGGCAGGGGGTGTTGCAGGGAGAAGACACAGGGGGGTCCCTGTCAGGCGTGGGAACCTGGCAGGCACCTAGCGACCAGAACAGAACGTTACGGAACCGCGCCTGCACACCCCGCGGCGGTATCCTAAGAAAGAGACACGAAGCGAAGGATATTGTGGAACAGTGAGAAACGAGATCAAGCACAAAGGAGAGCCAGTAGGAGTCGTGCCGTGAGACCGAGGCAACATCCTACTGAGGCGCGTAGCCGGTGGCCGGAACACCGAGGGAGTAACTGACTACGCTTTACTTCAAACTCCGCAGGACAGTTAATTATAGGTTGGCTGTCTCACCTAAACACCTACAAAGACATAGGGGGCAACAGTGGGAGAGGGGCGTCTCTAGGGTCCCGGAAGAACTCCAGGCCTTCCCGTCATACAGGTGCGTCCTAGCCATAACATACCTGGGGGACGTTGAACTAGAAACATCTGGAACGAATTAGAAAGAACGAACGAACGAGAACAGAAGTTGTGAGGACTATTCCGAATGCTCAGCAGGGTAGCACTACAACACACAGGCGCTATTGGTAGGCAACGATTTCCACCTGCAAAGGGAATTCTGGATGTGCCCATCGGACCGGCCAGTCTCAGATAGACCTGTTAGACGTGCTCTGGATTGCGAATCCTGAAGTCTTCAGTAAAGAGGTAAAGAGACTGCAACCTTGTGTCCTCGTTATTGACTGCACCTCACACCATCACCATTCACCTTACTGGGAAGCCCTGGGGACATACTTCACCTGTGGGAAGGTATACGAACCATCCAGCTGCCATTCCATCTCCCCAGCGGACCCCACAGCAGCGTCGGTCACCCTGACCGAACACCACAGGTGGCATCGCGAATCCCTGATAGACTGTACCACCTTTATTGGACGCCCCTTAGCAGGGTCGCGGACCGGGTCTAGTCACCGTGACAGCCTCAGAACCGAACCAGAGAGGCTCGGTACCGAGAACTCGTGGCCCTGTGTCTGGGGGCGCTCCATGTGCGGGCGCCGGGAACTGGGCACTGACTGCGGGGAGTAAGGAGCGGCCATTTTCTTCCGGACTGTGCCCGTCGCTGATTGGTCATGGCTGTTTTGCCACGACCAATCAGCGACTTGGATTTCCTTGACAGACAGAGGCCGCGACCAATGAATATCCATGACAGACAGACAGACAGACAGACGGAAGTGACCCTTAGACAATTATATAGTTGATATTGGAGGACTGTGTGAATACTAGAGTTGTATAGTGAAGGACTGTATGGATAATAATGCTATATAGTGGAGGACTGAATGGATGCTAGTTCTGTATTTTGGAGGACTGTATGGAGGAATGTATGGCTGCTAAGATTGTATAGTGGAAGACTGTGTGGATACTAGGACTGTATAGTGGAGGACTATATTAACACTGTGATTGTATAGTGTGATAAAGGACACTTTTAGAAATATGGATTCTCATATAATGTAAAAGTCACAAAGTTTGCAGCATCTTACAAAACACGTAGAGACAAGATTCACTGAGAACAACACCTGCAGCAGAGAAGTTTAATCTCTAAAGCATCCCTAACAGGAAGCTGAGTTGGACTAAAGCTTGCTTTCTATCAGAAAGAAAAAATCTCAATATTTTTTTCCCTAAACCCTCCTAATTATGTATGTGATTGTTAGCAGCGGGTTAATCAGTGTGATGTCCACAACGAGCAACAGAGAATGTTCATTTATTAAGAATCAAGAACATCCAGCATTACAACATGAGAACAGGATCAATCTGGTTTCTGAGAGAGATCTGCTATGAGCCCTTTCAGCTTCAGCTACACACAAGAAATGTGCTCACAGGGAAGGGGGAGGAGGAACATCCTGTCTGTAAATGAGGACTCCCTTTTTTTTTTTTTTAACTTTGTTGACATGTGAACAATATGCATGCAGATATATAAATCACATCATATTAAACAAACAATAGTTGTTGCAATACATACAGATCAATATGCATTAGGCCAACACCCCCACTCAACAACTACTTATTCTGTCAGTCCCATAGTGGTTCTCAATTCTTGGAACCTAGGTCGTGGCAATGGCTTGGTCAAAATATCAGCTAACATTTTATCAGTTTCACAATAAACAAATTGAATTACGCCACGATCTATTAAATCACGTAGATGATGACATCTGACGTCGATGTGCTTAGTTCTAGCACTGATCTTTTCACTGCATGCAAGTTTAATGCATCCTTGGTTGTCCTCATATATCACCGTTGGCTGAGTTAACGGTTTACCAAGATCGTCCATCAGTTGTCTTAGCCAAATGATCTCCTGACTTGCATAGGCTGCGGATACATACTCAGCTTCTGTAGATGACAAAGCAACAGACACTTGTTTTCTACTAGACCAGGAGATTGAACTTTCTCCAAGTTTAAATAGGTATCCGCTTGTGGATTTACGATCTTGCGAATCACCAGCCCAATCTGAGTCAACATAGCCGGTGAGTTTTAGATTTCCTGCTGCAAATATTTTTAAATTTACACCTTGTGTCCCTTTTAAATATTGGAGAACTCTTTTAACGGCATTCCAGTCCTTTTGGCGCGGTTTCTCCACATATCTGCACAATATTCCAACTGCTGTTGTAATATCCGGTCGAGTCGTAGTTGATATATATAGAAGTGCCCCCACTGCCTGTCGATATTTCTCGTTGTTAGGCAACAGGTCATCTTCTTCCAGTTTCAGGAAGGATGATTCCATTGACGTTGATACACCTTTGGCCTCCGTCATTCCGAACTGATCCAAAATTGAATTAATCTTTGCACTTTGATTTAAAAGAAAACTTCCATCTTCCTCTCTCTGAATGTGGATTCCTAGATAATATGTCACATTTCCTAGGTCTTTCGTTTCAAAATGCTGGTTCAAAATTTTAGTAATTTTCCCAATTTCAGCTTCTTCTTGATGAACTACAATTACATCGTCCACATATAAGAGAATATACATCCATTTTCCATCTGTATATCTCGTGTACAGGCATGGATCCGCTTGACCTCTTTTAAATCCTTCTTCAATCAAGACTTTGTTCATTTTAGTGTTCCATGCTCTCGCCGATTGCTTAAGACCATAAAGAGATTTTTGTAGTTTTCAAACAAGATTCTGTTCACCTTCCTTTACATAACCTTCAGGTTGAGTCATGTATAAGTCCTCCTCAATGTCACCATTTAAAAATGCAGTTTTGATATCCAAATGTCTGACAAACATCCTTTGTACTGCAGCTACTGCTAACAATGCTCTAAATGTTGTCTGCTTAGCGACCGGGGAAAAAGTAGCATCATAGTCTTCGCCATATTTTTGAGAATATCCTTTTGCGACCAACCTCGCTTTAAATCTGTGGACTTTACCTTCAGAATCATATTTGGTTTTAAATACCCATTTGCACTTAATTGCCTTTTTATCCTGTGGTAACTCAGTGAGTTTCCAAGTTTGAAGTTGATGAAGCGAGTTCATTTCTTCATTCGCGGCATTGATCCACTTTGTTCTTTCATGGGTGGGTAGTTTCTGCATTTCATCCCATGACTGTGGTTCTGACTCAGGCAGTGTCTTCACAATGTAGGATAAACGTTTAGCTGGTATTCCGTTGTTTGATCTTGACGACCGTCTAATTTCAGGTTCACTTAGGCCTTTTGTTGTTCCTTCAGTGGTTGAAGAGTCCAGCCATACTTCTACATTCTTTTCTTCGTTGTCTTGTAATTGTGATTGAGATTGTTGTTGTTGCTTCATCTGGACTACTGGCATAATGTCATAAAACTTGGGTGACACGAAGTTTTCATCAAACACTGCATCTTTACTTATTGTGACCTTGTTTGTCTCTGGGTGTAAAATTCTATAACCTTTCTGGGTTTCACTGTAGCCTACCAGGATGCCTTCCTTGGCATGAGATTCCCACTTAGTTCGTTATTTTTTGGGAACATGTGCAAATGCTTTACTTCCGAAAATCATTATGTGTTGTAGTTTTGGTTTTGTACCATTCCATTGCTCAAATTGAGTTTTCTCTGTCGCTTTACTTGGTAGTCTGTTCTGAAGATAACAAGCCGTCATAATAGCTTCGCCCCAATATACTGTAGGCAAATTTGCATCAAATAACATACTCCTTGCGCTTTCACAGAGTGTCCGGTTCCTTCTTTCTGCTACACCATTTTGCTCAGGGTTGTATGGTACAGTCGTTTGAAATATGATTCCATTTTTCTTTAAAATGCTCTGTGTTTCATTACTTGTATACTCAGTTCCATTATCTGCACGTAAAGTTTTTGGCATTCTTCCAAACTTGTTGTGTACTTCAGCTAAATATATTGCAAGTTTCTCTGGAACTTCATTTTTGCTGTGAAGTAAATAGACAACTGTATATCTTGAATTGTCATCAATAAATGTAAGAAAATATCTCTTCTTTCCAGGGGTCTGAGTACGCATTGGACCACAGATATACGTGTGTACTAAATCTAGTGGTTGTTCTGTTCTTGTAGTGCTTTTCTTAGGAAAGGCCTTTCTGGACATTTTCCCTTTGATACAGCTGGAACACCTCATTGTCTGATTACATGAATCAATTGTAATATTATCAGCTAATTGTTCTTGAAATAACTTTCTTATTGCTTCTGGGTCTCTATGCGCAAGCCGCCTGTGCCATACATGAATACAGTTCTTGTGCAGTTCTTGCTTAGCTGTGTATACACACTCTTTACATTTCAACTGATACAGTTCATCTCTGATTTTTCCTTTTGCTAATGTGTTACCCTCCTTTGAGATGATGCAGCTATCTTCCTTAAATGTAACTTCATTACCTTGTTTTGTGAGCTTTTTCACAGATAATAGATTACTTTAAAGACTAGGCACATATAGTACATCCTTTACATGGATCCTTCTACTTTGTGTTGCAGAGATGTTACAATCAATATAACCGTCTCCTATGCCTTCTGAGTTCATGCACTGACCGTTTGCCATTATCACTTTCTCTGACTTATTTTGGTTAAGCTTAGTTAAGAAGTCTCTGTCATTGGTCATGTGACTGGTTGCACCAGAATCTATACACCACGCATGCTTTGATTTAAATGCATTGACTTATGTGAATGCAGCTTCAGTATTTGCCGAATCATTGTTTCCAGATACAGCACTCTTAACTCTCTGATGGCTGTTTTGCTTTTTCAACTGACTCATTTTAGCTTTCCAGACTCTGCATTCAGCTTTTAAATGACCTGGCTTCTTGCATACAAAACATTCACGTGTCTCTTTAGGGTGGTTTCTGCTGGTGGGCACATCATGTGTTTGTAAAGCAGTTTCCTTGTTACATATCTTGCTGCTCACATTTTCTGTCTTTCTCTTATATTCATCTACAAGCTTTCCTCTGACGTACTCCAATGTCAGCTCATCATCTGGGCGTGCATCTAGTGCAGTTACCAGCGTGTCATAGCTTTCTGGGAGACCACTAAGTAATAGTGCTGCTATATGGAAGTCCTTCATATCTTCCCCAATGCCCCACACGGTCTCCAGAGTATTTCTAATGTAGTCCTGCATGTCCTGGTCATTGTGTAGCTTAGACTGATACAGCTTTCTCATTAGATAGATTTTATTACTTAAATTTATTCTCTCATGTACTTTCTGCAACTGCTCCCACATTTCCTTTGCAGATTCACACTTACACACATGCACAATCTGATCATCCTTTATACTGAGTGATATGGTGCTCTGTGCTTTCTGATCCATTTCTAGCCATTCCTGTGGTACTGGGTCAGGCTTAGGGTCCTGAGTGTATTTCCACGTACCTTCTCTTATCAGCAGCATCTTCAACTTGAATTTCCAGGATTGGTAGTTCTGGTTATTCAGGCTTGGCACTGTAAACTTTGTTGAGTTGCTGCTGGTGGCCATTTTACTTCTTCTCAGTTTACTGTTGTCTTTCTATCTCTGTGCTCTGGAGGTTTGGGATTGCTTTGACTCCTGGGCCCATAACCTGTTAGCAGCGGGTTAATCTGCGTGATGTCCACAACAAGCAACAGAGAATGTTCATTTATTAAGAATCAAGAACATCCAGCTTAAAACATGAGAACAGGATCAATCTGGTTTCTGAGAGAGACAGAGAGATATCTGCTGTGAGTCCTTTCAACTTCAGCTACACACAAGAAATGTGCTCACAGGGAAGGGGGAGGAGGAACATCCTGTCTGTAAATGAGGACTCCTTTTTTTTTTTTAACTTTGCTGACATGTCAACAATATGCATGCAGATATATAATAATAATAATAATCTTTATTTATATAGCGCCAACATATTCCGCAGCGCTTTACAGTTTAACAATTTCAAACGCAACAGTCATAGGTAATAATGTTAAGAATACAGTAATAAAGCAATATAAGACACAATAAGACGACCCTGCTCATGAGAGCTTACAATCTACAATGAGGTGGGGAGATACAAAGTACAGGTGTGTATTTACAATTATGTATTTACAATGATGGTCCAGCCATCATATAAATCACATCATATTAAACAAACAATAGTTGTTGCAATACATACAGATCAATATGCATTAGGCCAACAGTGATGTTGTGCAACTTTGTTAAAATACTTACTGATCGCTGTCTTCCCCAGTTTCTAGGATGCTGCAGTCCTCTTCTGACCCATCGAACCTGAAAATAGACTGGTTAAAACAATAGGTATATATATATATATATATATATATATATATATATATATATATATATATATATATATATATTCTATATATTATATCAAACCAGTCTGCTTACCAGCTCAGTGTGACTTCTCCATCCCTGACTCCGGCTTTGTATTATGAACCCATGCTGCCTGTCCCTAACTCGGACCATCTGACTACGCTTCCGTCTCTCCCTCCTGTACCTCGTACCAGTGTCTTTGACGCTCTGGTCAGCTGCTGCAGGCCCCGGGTGTCTAACGGCAGCGCAGCCTATCGCCACCATCAGAGGCCCTAGTAAAGATCTGGTAGACACTCAGTCATGCCCCTCTAGGGTAAGCCTGACACGTGGTGCAGTGGATCAATACCAACCACCGTTATACAGCTCTGGCAAAAATTACGAGATCACCACATCAAAACCCATCATGGTCTCCAGACCTGAACCCCATTGAAAACTTCTGGAATGTAATCAAGAGGATCATGGATAGTCACAAGCCATCAAACAAAGAAGAACTGCTTAAATGTTTGGCCAGAAGCAATGTGAAAGACTTGTGGAAAGCATGCCAAGACGCATGAAAGCTGTGATTAAAAATCATGGTTATTCCACAAAATATTGATTTCTGAACTCTTCCTGAGTTAAAACATTAGTATTGTTGTTTCTAAATGATTATGAACTTGTTTTCTTTGCGTTATGTGAGGTCTGAAAGCACTGTTTTCTTTTTTTTTTAATTTTGACCATTTCTTCTTTTCAGAAAAAAAAAATACAAAATTTATTGCTTGGAAATTCGGAGACATGTTGTCAGAAGTTTATAGAATAAAACAACAATTTACATTTTACTCAAAAATATACCTATAAAGAGAAAAATAAGACAAACTGAACATTTTGCAGTGGTTTCTTAAATTTTGCCAGAGCTGTATATCACATAAGGATTTAGGGAAAAAATTACTGAGACTTCTTTAAATAGCTGTCAGTTCATCAGTCATTGGGCCGACAGTTCTACCTTCCAACCACCCATGCACAGGCATGCTTGTCTCAGCACTATAGAGGCGAGTAACACCCTTGTACACTTGGTATTAACCCCTTAACAACCGCTGTTACGCCTTTTAACGGCGACAGTTAAGAGGCCTCATTCCTCAGCACCACTTTTTAACGGCGCTGAGAAATAAGTGTATAGTGTCCCGCAGTGTTGGAATATCTCCGGGGTCTCGGTTACCGGGGATAGTTGAGACCTTGGAGAACATGATTCGGGTCGGTTTTTAACGTCCTCAGTATTGTGATCACCGTTAGGCCGGCCTCACACTAGCGAGTTTTACGGACGTAAGAGAGGTGCAGAAAATACGGATTGCATATGGTACAATGCTTCTCTATGCCCCTGGTCCTATCAGCCGTATTTTACTGATCCTTATTATACGGTCTTCTACGGCCGTAGAAAATCGCAGCATGCTGCGTTTGTCACCGTATTGCGCAAAAAATCTGCCAATGAAAGACTATGGGGGCCAGAAAAATACGGATTACACACGGACCAGCAGTGTGACTTGCGAGAAATATGCAGCGGTGTTAGAGAGAAAAGCCGGCAATTCAGTACGGTGTACAGTAAAATCACACTGACAGGTTAGAATAGAATAGCTAAAATAAATGTCTACACATAGAATAGGTATATATATATATATATCCAGAGAATAAAGATGAAATGAAGTGGCACTCACCCGATCTTGCTGAATGAAAAGTGATGTCCCAGTGATGCGCCCTCTGCTGGTTGTCCTCATATGAACTCGAGCGTGGGAACTTTCCTGGAAAGCTCCAAGGCTCGAGTTCATATGAGGACAACCAGCAGAGGGCGCATCACTGCGAAAGAAGGTAACCACAGGTCATTGACCTACATTACCTTCATTCCCCGGGGTTTTACAGGCAGGAGCACAGCTGCATTATAGCAGAGCTCCTGCCTGTAAAATATTTTAACCCCTTCAGATGGATTTATATCGTGGGACGTTACAGATCATCGGAAGGTATGTATATTGTTGGTTTATTATTTTTCCTTTGTTACAGAGCGAGGGTCTTCAGGTGGATTGAGAGAGCAATAAAATATTAAAACAACCTGTGTGTTTATTTCATTAAAATAATTTTTAATAATGTGTGTGTGTTTTTTTTAACCATTTCATGCTATTGGATTAATAATGGATAGGTGTCATAATTGACGCCTCTCCATTATTAATCTGGCTTAATGTCACCTTACAATAGCAAGGTGACATTAACCCTTCATTACCCATATCCCACCGCTACACGGGAATGGGAAGAGAGTGGCCAAGTGCCAGAATAGGCGCATCTTACAGATGTGCCTTTTCTGGGGTGGCTGGGGGCAGATGTTTTTAGCCAGGGGGGGCCAATAACCGTGGACCCTCTCCAGGCTATTAATATTTACCCTCAGTCACTGGCTTTACTACTCTGGCGGAGAAAATTGCGCGGGAGCCCACGCCAATTTTTTCTGCCATTTAACCCTTAAATTTAATAGCTAGACAGCCCAAATTTTGCATATACACACTGCTAACATTAGTAGTGTGGAATATGCAAAAAAATGGGGATATGAGATGGTTTAATGTATGTAAACCATGTCTCATATCATGTCGGGTTTAGGAAGGAGATAGCAAAAGCCGGCAATTGAATTACCGGCTTTCTGCTATATCGCCCTGAAGGAAATATACATATATATACAGTGGGGCAAAAAAGTATTTAGTCAGTCAGCAATAGTGCAAGTTCCACCACTTAAAAAGATGAGAGGCGTCTGTAATTTACATCATAGGTAGACCTCAACTATGGGAGACAAACTGAGAAAAAAAAATCCAGAAAATCACATTGTCTGTTTTTTTAACAATTTATTTGCATATTATGGTGGAAAATAAGTATTTGGTCAGAAACAAAATTTCATCTCAATACTTTGTAATATATCCTTTGTTGGCAATGACAGAGGTCAAACGTTTTCTGTAAGTCTTCATAAGGTTGCCACACACTGTTGTTGGTATGTTGGCCCATTCCTCCATATCTCCTCTAGAGCAGTGATGTTTTTGGCTTTTCGCTTGGCAACACGGACTTTCAACTCCCTCCAAAGGTTTTCTATAGGGTTGAGATCTGGAGACTGGCTAGGCCACTCCAGGACCTTGAAATGCTTCTTACGAAGCCACTCCTTCGTTGCCCTGGCGGTGTGCTTTGGATCATTGTCATGTTGAAAGACCCAGCCACGTTTCATCTTCAATGCCCTTGCTGATGGAAGGAGGTTTGCACTCAAAATCTCACGATACATGGCCCCATTCATTCTTTCATGTACCCGGATCAGTCGTCCTGGCCCCTTTGCAGAGAAACAGCCCCAAAGCATGATGTTTCCACCACCATGCTTTACAGTAGGTATGGTGTTTGATGGATGCAACTCAGTATTCTTTTTCCTCCAAACACGACAAGTTGTGTTTCTACCAAACAGTTCCAGTTTGGTTTCATCAGACCATAGGACATTCTCCCAAAACTCCTCTGGATCATCCAAATGCTCTCTAGCAAACTTCAGACGGGCCCGGACATGTACTGGCTTAAGCAGTGGGACACGTCTGGCACTGCAGGATCTGAGTCCATGGTGGCGTAGTGTGTTACTTATGGTAGGCCTTGTTACATTGGTCCCAGCTCTCTGCAGTTCATTCACTAGGTCCCCCCACGTGGTTCTGGGATTTTTGCTCACTGTTCTTGTGATCATTCTGACCCCACGGGGTGGGATTTTGCGTGGAGCCCCAGATCGAGGGAGATTATCAGTGGTCTTGTATGTCTTCCATTTTCTAATTATTGCTCCCAATTTTGACTTCTTCACTCCAAGCTAGTTGGCTATTGCAGATTCAGTCTTCCCAGCCTGGTGCAGGGCTACAATTTTGTTTCTGGTGTCCTTTGACAGCTCTTTGGTCTTCACCATAGTGGAGTTTGGAGTCAGACTGCTTGAGGGTGTGCACAGGTGTCTTTTTATACTGATAACAAGTTTAAACAGGTGCCATTACTACAGGTAATGAGTGGAGGAAATAGGAGACTCTTAAAGAAGAAGTTACAGGTCTGTGAGAGCCAGAAATCTTGATTGTTTGTTTCTGACCAAATACTTATTTTCCACCATAATATGCAAATAAATTGTTAAAAAAACAGACAATGTGATTTTCTGGATTTTTTTTTCTCAGTTTGTCTCCCATAGTTGAGGTCTACCTATGATGTAAATTACAGACGCCTCTCATCTTTTTAAGTGGTGGAACTTGCACTATTGCTGACTGACTAAATACTTTTTTGCCCCACTGTATATATATATATGTGTGTGTCTCAATTACATATATATATATATATACATTTATATATATATATATATATATATATATACAGTATATATGTTTTTACGATTTTTTGAGAACATGGATCCATTGTATGTCCGTATGTCGGTTTTGCAAGCCTGCGAGAAAATCTCGCAGTACGGGTGCCATACGGATTACATACGGAGGATGCCATGCGCATAATACGCTGACACACCCTGCCTACGGAGGAGATACGGACCACTATTTTGGGGACTTTTCTGCGCATTACGGCCGTAAATTACGGACCGTATTTTTATACGCTGAGTGTGACGCCAGCCTTATTCACCAAATAATGGCAATCGCAAATAAAATAAAGTACAATTTTAAATTCATTTCTCTCTCTGATATGATCTATCACACAGAGGAGAGAGAAATGGGGTCCCCCGAGCCCCCTGGTACCTCCGCCATCCCTGGACCCTCCTGCTCCATCTCCCGGCCCTCCGTGTCATCTTCCTGGAAGAAAATATCGGGCGCATGTGCAGTGCACCTGCTGAGATCAGCTGGCACTGGCAACAATAGGAGATTTTTCCTATTGGTTTGTTTTGATTACAGTCATAGACCCTATCACGGTGATCAAAATAAAGACAATAATAAATCAAACCCCTCTTTGTTACCCCATTAGTTAGATAAAAATAATAAAATAAAAAGATTGTATTTTTTTCATTCTTTGCAGTTAGGGTTAGGGTTGGGGCTAGGGTTAGGGCTACGGTTGGGGTTAGGGTTGTGTTGAGGTTACGGTTGTATTGTGGTTATGGCTGTGTTAGAGTTGCATTGTGTTGGAGTTACGGTTGTGTTGGGGTTACGGTTGTGTTGGAGTTACGGTTGTGGTGTTGGGGTTAGGGTTGCGGTTAGGGCTGTGTTAGGGTTTGGTTAAAATTGGGGGGTTTCCACTGTTTAGGCACATCAGGAGGTCTCCAAATGCGAAATGGTTCCCGCTATCGATTACAGCCAATTTTGCATTTAAAAAATCAAACGGTGCTTTCCCCCTTCTGAGCCCTGCCATTTGCCCAAACAGTGGCTTTCCCCCACTCAGGAGAAAATGAACAACAAATTTTAGGCCATTTTCTTCTGATATCCTTGTGAAAATAAAAAAGTTTGGATCTAAAGCAAAATTTTTCTGAAAAAAGTTAAATGTAAATTTTTTCCTTCCACATTGCTTTAGCTCTCATGAAGCACCTGAAGGGTGGTTTTGCGCACTTTGAGGGGTGCAGTTTTTAGTATGGTGTCACGTATTTTCTCTCATACTGACCCCCCCAAAGTCACTTCAAATGTGAGGTGGTCCCTAAAAATAATGGTTTTGTCAATTTTGTTGGAAAAATGAGAAATCGCTGGTCTACTTTTAACCTTTATAACTTCCTAACAAAAAAAAAATATGTTTCCAAAATTGTGTTGCTGTAAAGGTCACGCATGGCAAACGTTATTTTGTGTGACACGACTCTATGATTTAAGGGCACAAAAATTGAATTTTAAAATTTTCAAAATTGTTGCCAAATTTCCATTTTCTCTTCATAAATAAACGCAAGTCATATCGAAGAAATTTTACCACTAACAGGAAGTGCAATATGTCACGAAAAAACAGTCTCAGAATTAGTGAAATCCATTCAAGCGTTCCAGAGCTGTAACCTCATAAAGTGACAGTGGTCAGAAATGTAAAAATTGGCCCGGGTCATTAACCCCTTCATATGCATGTAAAGAAGCTGCGGAGACACCATCACGTGTTTCTCGACGCAAGCAGTGAATAGCCAGGCCTTTCCCCGGGAAGGAACAACCACGGGAAGGGCAGCATCCTATGAAGGAAAGCCACCTATGCCAAGCATGGTATCCATCCACAGACAGCTGTTTCGGGGTTTTTGCCCCTCATCAGTGTGGAGTAGGAATCTGGCTATTAGGAGCAGTGCCTAGTAAAAAGGCTATAAAGGCACAGATGATTGGCCTCGGGGAAACCAAAACATCCAACACCGCGGAGACACCATCACGTGTTTCTCAACGCAGTGATTCCAGAACACTGCCCCCATCCCTTATGGGAAATATGCAGATGCATGTAAAGAAGCTGCGGAGACACCATCACGTGTTTCTCGACGCAAGCAGTGAATAGCCAGGCCTTTCCCCGGGAAGGAACAACCACGGGAAGGGCAGCATCCTATGAAGGAAAGCCACCTATGCCAAGCATGGTATCCATCCACAGACAGCTGTTTGGGGGTTTTTGCCCCTCATCAGTGTGGAGTAGGAATCTGGCTATTAGGAGCAGTGCCTAGTAAAAAGGCTATAAAGGCACAGATGATTGGCCTCGGGGAGACCAAAACATCCAACACCGCGGAGACACCATCACGTGTTTCTCAACGCAGTGATTCCAGAACACTGCCCCCATCCCTTATGGGAAATATGCAGATGCATGTAAAGAAGCTGCGGAGACACCATCACGTGTTTCTCGACGCAAGCAGTGAATAGCCAGGCCTTTCCCCGGGAAGGAACAACCACGGGAAGGGCATCATCCTATGAAGGAAAGCCACCTATGCCAAGCATGGTATCCATCCACAGACAGCTGTTTGGGGGTTTTTGCCCCTCATCAGTGTGGAGTAGGAATCTGGCTATTAGGAGCAGTGCCTAGTAAAAAGGCTATAAAGGCACAGATGATTGGCCTCGGGGAGACCAAAACATCCAACACCGCGGAGACACCATCACGTGTTTCTCAACGCAGTGATTCCAGAACACTGCCCCCATCCCTTATGGGAAATATGCAGATGCATGTAAAGAAGCTGCGGAGACACCATCACGTGTTTCTCGACGCAAGCAGTGAATAGCCAGGCCTTTCCCCGGGAAGGAACAACCACGGGAAGGGCAGCATCCTATGAAGGAAAGCCACCTATGCCAAGCATGGTATCCATCCACAGACAGCTGTTTCTTTTTTTTTTTTTTTTTATCTTCCCTCAGATGGGAAAATCCACGGTCCAGAAATCCAAGACCAAAGAAAAATCCCAAACAGCTGCGTCAAATCCAAAACACAAAAGCTGTTCCCATCATCATCGGAAAATTTCAGTTTACTACAACATCAGAAAAAACAAGTCAAGACATATTTACAAGGTATCTCCACTTCTTCACCTTCCAAATCCCTTCGGCATCCACCTCCCCCCTTCTTCTTTTATCCCATAGAAAACACACATACATCTTCCCCAAAATCACTTTTAGACTATTCTTTACTACAATTTCCTTTCTCTTAAAAACATACACATTCCTCACATCCCATAATACTTCCTTTATACATGCAACTATTAACCACAACACTCTCTCCTTTACTCCATCACACATTCCCAAGCCAAACATGAACAGCTCGAATGATAACAAGCTCACACCACACAATTCTTTACACAACGGTCCCATTCTTCCAATCACCTCCCTAGCATAATGACAATTCCAAAACACATGTATTACACTTTCCCTTCCACCACACCCACCTCTCGGACACATATCATTTCTCCCCAACCCACGATTCTTCTGAAATTCCCTAACTGGTAACACTCCATGCAAAGACTGCCACACAATCTCACTCTGCCTATTCGTCATACCGTCTAACCGCACTTTCTTCCATACTTTTTCTATATCATTCCCTCTTACCATGTTTATTCCACACTCTGTCTCTCTACATTCAATCATCCTATATACAGCCTTCTTATTACTCAACAACCTAACATCCACATCACATAACTCATATTTCACCAAAAATTTATAAACCCACACATACCATCTAGGCACGTCAAAAGCAACCGGATACCTCAGATCCCTCTCTCGCCACTTCAAACGAAATAAATACGCCCCAAACAAAAACCTACACAGACAAGAAAACTTGCCATCCATCCTAATCACCCTCAACACAAAAACCACAATATTTACACCAAAAAACACCTCAAGGTTTGGAAAACCCAACCCACCTTTTTCTAAACGTTTCACCAAAACCTCCCTCCTAGCCCTCTCCATTCTAGAATTCCACAAAAACACAAACAGAATCCTATTTAACCCCCTCATACACATATACCCCGGCGGAAAGACCACTGCAATATATAAGAAAATAGGCAAAATCACACTTTTAATAACTAAGATTTTTCCAAAAAATGAAAGACTTCTCATCTTCCAAAAACATAACTTCCGCTCAACCTTTCCTTTCGCATCATCCCAACTTTCTTTCCCATCCAAACTCTCTGAAAATTTCACCCCCAAAACCTTAATAGACCCAGTCACCTCATTCACTCCTACATCCTTACTTAAAACCCCTCCCCCAAAAACCTTACACTCACTCTTCTCCCAATTCACCTTAAATGCTGACGCACCACAAAAAATAGACGCTAATAACTTCACCCGCCTCACAGAATACTCTGAATCACACAACACACACACGTCATCCATATAAGCACTAACCTTCCATTCCCTCCCTCCACCTCCTGGCACTTGTACTCCTCTAATCACTTTATCTTTCCTCAACATACAAAGCAACGGCTCAATCGCACAAATAAAAACCACAGGAGACAAAGGACAACCTTGTCGCACACCTGAAAAAACATTCACTCTTCTACCCACAGAACCATTCATCAAAACACAACTATAAATGTCTTTATATAAGCTCCTCACCCTCCAAACAAAATCAGGCGGAAACCCCATTCTCAATAATACCCGGAACAAAAAACTATGTGATAACCGATCATACGCCTTTTCAAAGTCCAAACTCAAAACAAATACACTCTTCTTCCGACTCATACAGTCCCACAAACAATCTCTCAACATACACACACACTCATGTATACGTCTCCCAGGCACTGCACAACACTGTTCATCCCCAATCACACTCTCTATCACATCACGCATCCTATTCGCCATTACTTTCGCATAGATCTTATAATCGCAATTCAACAACGTTATCGGTCTCCAATTTTTTAAACTCTTCAAATCTCCTTTTTTAGGTATTAACACAACCATCCCTGCACGCATACTCTCAGCCACCTCCATACTAGACCACATATACTTACACATATCCACAAAATCCTTACCAATCACATGCCACATCACCCTATAAAACTCTATAGGAAGTCCATCCTCTCCTGGAGTCTTATTTAACGCCATGCTATTCATTACCTTCCATACCTCATCACCTGTCACCTCACCCATCACTCTCTCTCTCTCCATCTCACTCAATTTATTTTCTAATACACTTAGTACATCCTCCTCCAAAGCCTCATCCCTCCACTTCACTGCATACAGCTCCTCATAAAACTTAGCCACATGTTCACACATATCCTCCCCACTTACCTCTCTTCCATCCTCTGCATTCAAAACACCCATACTCTGCTTTTTCCCAAAAACCTTTTTAAAGAAAAACCTCGAACACCTTTCATCTTGCTCCATTCTATCAATTTTTGCCCTAAAAATAATACTCTTCCCTTTCTCTTCCAAAAACTCTTTAATTTCTTTTTTAACCTTTTTTATCCCCTCCTCCACCTCCATTCCTCCTTCCCTCAATTTATACAATAAACATAAACGGGCATTCAACTTAACAAACTTTTCCCTCTTAATTGCCGCAAATTCATACCCCACACTTTTAAAAAACTTTTTTGTCTGCCTCTTAACCCAATCCCACCACTCACAAACATTCCCAAAACTTTCCTTACTTTTACACCACTGTTCATACTTTCTCACATACTCCTTCCTCACAGCTTCATTTTCCAACAATTTCACATTTAATTTCCACAAACCCTTTCCAAACACACCACTAACATTAATATCTAACTCGCACAACACACAAACATGGTCCGAAAAAACGACCCTATCCTGCTTATATCCAACAGGAATAATATTTTTAGAAATAAAACAATAATCCAACCTGGACTGTGCTCTTCCACTATCAGAAAAAAAGGTATCTAACAAAGGGTTAACCTTACACACACGCTGCATATCACTCAAATCAAAGTCAGTAACTAACTCCAGCAAAACTTTTCCAGACACATCCACATTCACTCCCCCCACATCACAATTCATATCACCCACAATCACCACAGGCACTCTTCCTGGAACAAAAAGCTTCACTTTTTCAAATAATAATTTACGCTCATTTTTTTCTACTGGTGCATAAATATTGATAACACAAAACTTAGCATTTTTATATTCAAAATTTGCTAAGATACACCTCCCCACCTCCACCACCAAATAATTATTCAAAACCACCTCCTGCCCCTTAACTAAAATACCCACACCATCATTTCTATTATTTGCACTACCAGACCATACAGACCACTCATCCCCTTTCACACCATCCACAATCCCACATTCTTGCAAACAAAAAATAGATGCACTCTGCATAGCTAAAAAATCCAAAATTGCTGCTCTCCTCCTTGCTTTCTTAAAAACTCTCACATTTTGAGAAACTATAGAAAAACCCATACTATAAAAACAAAGAAATAATTATCAATATACAAAAACCCAGACTCATGGTAACAGGTGACCCAGGAATAAATCCCGGCCCCTCTAGCTACAACTCCCAAAACATGATATACACAGAACAGGAGGAAAACAGGGAGTGTTTAAAAATAGTGCATAACTTTATTACAAAAATACATTAAACCACATACATATAATAAAAACGACAAATACAGATACCAAAAAAGGGGACCTCATACACCCAGGACCGGAATAATACAGAAACAGATAGTACTGTATGGCGGTATACTCCACAGAGTGGAGAAGAATACCCTCAAAAAGAAAGAAAACCCCCACCACAGACCGTATCAGCTACCCATAAAGGTCAATAGACAGTCACATTTAAATAGGTATGGGTATGGGCAGAGAGACAATCCGGGAAAGGGGGAGGGTTTCATAATGTGAGGAGAATGGAGAGGCAAAAGTAACCAGCTCAAATGAGCGTTAAAGCAAACCCCACCAGATAACACCACTCACAACCGGTTCTTACCCCAGGTGCTGAAGACCCCAAGAATCGGGCAATGCCCCCGACGCGCGTTTCGCTATGTGTCCGCTGCCTCTCCATTCTCCTCACATTATGAAACCCTCCCCCTTTCCCGGATTGTCTCTCTGCCCATACCCATACCTATTTAAATGTGACTGTCTATTGACCGTTATGGGTAGCTGATACGGTCTGTGGTGGGGGTTTTCTTTCTTTTTGAGGGTATTCTTCTCCACTCTGTGGAGTATACCGCCATACAGTACTATCTGTTTCTGTATTAATCCGGTCCTGGGTGTATGAGGTCCCCTTTTTTGGTATCTGTATTTGTCGTTTTTATTATATGTATGTGGTTTAATGTATTTTTGTAATAAAGTTATGCACTATTTTTAAACACTCCCTGTTTTCCTCCTGTTCTGTGTATAAAAACAAAAAACAATGCAAAAATTACCACAAAACTACACACATTACACAAAAAGCCCTTGACAAAGGTCAAGACTCACAGAAAGGAGAGAAAAAAAAAACAACAGATCCACTGAGCTTTCATTTTACCCAGTATCACCATTGTCCTCCTCTGCCATTCGGACTGAACAGCAAGTCTCTGAACCACTAGCCCCTTCGTGCTCACTCCATTTTTTTATAGCCGGCCCAATTTTTCTCTTAGGCATACTAGTGCATGCCTCATCACTTTCCCCATCCTCCTCCCTCTGACACTTATTCCCACCCCTGTCCTCATCTGAAGAAAGCCCTCCAATATTCTGAGGATCTGAGGGGTGCACAGGGCTCTCAGCTTCAGAAATGCGCACGTCTTCCTCCGTTGCATCCATTGCTTCCTCAAGAGAAAACATTTCAGGCACAGTAGATTCATCATCTTCTTCCTCATCTTCTTCCTGATCTTCTTCCTTCTTCTTAAACCCCTTCTCTACTTTTTTTGCCGCCAACCAAAACTCCTTATCTTCCTTCTGTACATCACTCATAGCACCACGGGGTGCTAGCACAATGTCATCTGGAGTCACAGAGCGTCTTTCCCTCTCCCTCTCCCTCCTTTCCTCTCTCTCCATTCTTTCAGATTCCTTTCTGATAATCGCCAACCTCCTCCTTCTCTCCTCCTCCTCTCTCCATTCACTCTCTGAGCGTCTAGGCGCTCTCTGCGGACAATCCTTATACATGTGGTCACTACTACCACACACGTCACAGGTCTTAGCGATCGGGCAATCACCAGCCATATGCCCCTCCTTCTTGCAGTTTCGGCAACACTGCCCCTTCTGGCAGTCTGCCTGGACATGTCCAAAAGAGAAACATCTCCTGCAAAACAGAGGCTGCCCAGGGTACGTCAGGAAACCCCTATGCCCTGCCACAGAGAAGTTCGCCGGAGGGTGTCTGAACCCACCCACACTGCCAGGATCTCTTCTGAACCTTACACGATACTTGTATCGACAATTAAAGATTCCTAAGCAGTTCACTTGCTTCTCTCCCCTTGAAACAAAGTCACAATACTGTGAGAGGAAGCTCTCCAACAATGCAGGTTCAGTAAAGGGGTTATAGACAGTGATAGTCACCTGCCTTTCCTGAAGACCAAACAGTGGTTCACATTTCACTCCCTTCAAACAGGGATCTCTGGCATGATTCCGGAACCACTCATAGATATTCAGGCAATAATGCTCTGACATAAAAGTAATGTCGTAGTTACCTTGATTAGGGAACTCATTGATACTAAAGATGTTTTCTCGCTTTCCTCCAGCCTTTTCCTCAATAAGGTCACGAACAATAAAGACCACGCTGTTCCTTGCCCGGATAGATGGCTCCAACGTCACTCGGATGGTGTTCTTCACGTAACTCATTTTCAAAGCTGTCGGTACAAAATACCACAGAAAAAAAACAGAATTCTCTGCAAAAGTGTCTGGATTCCTCCAGAAAACCTCACTCCTGACAACTTTCGGGGTTTTTGCCCCTCATCAGTGTGGAGTAGGAATCTGGCTATTAGGAGCAGTGCCTAGTAAAAAGGCTATAAAGGCACAGATGATTGGCCTCGGGGAGACCACAGCTTCTTTACATGCATCTGCATATTTCCCATAAGGGATGGGGGCAGTGTTCTGGAATCACTGCGTTGAGAAACACGTGATGGTGTCTCCGCGGTGTTGGATGTTTTGGTCTCCCCGAGGCCAATCATCTGTGCCTTTATAGCCTTTTTACTAGGCACTGCTCCTAATAGCCAGATTCCTACTCCACACTGATGAGGGGCAAAAATCCAGAAACAGCTGTCTGTGGATGGATACCATGCTTGGCATAGGTGGCTTTCCTTCATAGGATGCTGCCCTTCCCGTGGTTGTTCCTTCCCGGGGAAAGGCCTGGCTATTCACTGCTTGCGTCGAGAAACACGTGATGGTGTCTCCGCAGCTTCTTTACATGCATCTGCATATTTCCCATAAGGGATGGGGGCGGTGTTCTGGAATCACTGCGTTGAGAAACACGTGATGGTGTCTCCGCGGTGTTGGATGTTTTGGTCTCCCCGAGGCCAATCATCTGTGCCTTTATTAACCCCTTCATGACCCAGCCTATTTTGACCTTAAAGACCTTGCCGTTTTTTGCAATTCTGACCAGTGTCCCTTTATGAGGTAATAACTCAGGAACGCTTCAATGGATCCTAGCGGTTCTGAGATTGTTTTTTCGTGACATATTGGGCTTCATGTTAGTGGTAAATTTAGGTCAATAAATTCTGTGTTTATTTGTGATAAAAACGGAAATTTGGCGAAAATTTTGAAAATTTTGCAATTTTCACATTTTGAATTTTTATTCTGTTAAACCAGAGAGTTATGTGACACAAAATAGTTAATAAATAACATTTCCCACACGTCTACTTTACATCAGCACAATTTTGGAAACAAAATTTTTTTTTGCTAGGAAGTTATAAGGGTTAAAATTTGACCAGCAATTTCTCATTTTTACAACGAAATTTACAAAACCATTTTTTTTAGGGACCACCTCACATTTGAAGTCAGTTTGAGGGGTCTATATGGCTTAAAATACCCAAAAGTGACACCATTCTAAAAACTGCACCCCTCAAGGTGCACAAAACTACATTCAAGAAGTTTATTAACCCTTCAGGTGCTTCACAGCAGCAGAAGCAACATGGAAGGAAAAATGAACATTTAACTTTTTAGTCACAAAAATGATTTTTCAGCAACAATTTTATTATTTTCCCAATGGTAAAAGGAGAAACTGAACAATGAAAGTTGTTGTCCAATTTGTCCTGAGTACGCTGATACCTCATATGTGGGGGTAAACCACTGTTTGGGCGCACGGCAGGGCTTGGAAGGGAAGGAGCGCCATTTGACTTTTTGAATGAAAAATTGGCTGCACTCTTTAGCGGACACCATGTCACGTTTGGAGAGCCCCCGTGTGCCTAAAAATTGGAGCTCCCCCACAAGTGACCCCATTTTGGAAACTAGACGCCCCAAGGAACTTATCTAGATGCATAGTGAGCCCTTTAAACCCCCAGGTGCTTCACAAATTGATCCGTAAAAATGAAAAAGTACTTTTTTTTCACAAAAAAATTCTTTTAGCCTCAATTTTTTCATTTTCACATGGACAACAGGATAAAATGGATCCTAAAATTTGTTGGGCAATTTCTCCTGAGTACACCGATACCTCACATGTGGGGGTAAACCACTGTTTGGGCACATGGTAAGGCTCGGAAGGGAAGGAGCGCTATTTGACTTTTTGAATGAAAAATTATCTCCATCGTTAGCGGACACCATGTCGCGTTTGGAGAGACCCTGTGTGCCTAAACATTGGAGCTCCCCCACAAGTGACCCCATTTTGGAAACTGGACCCCCCAAGGAACTTATCTAGATGCCTAGTGAGCACTTTAAACCCTCAGGTGCTTCACAAATTGATCCGTAAAAATGAAAAAGTACTTTTTTTTTCACAAAAAATTTCTTTTCGCCTCAATTTTTTCATTTTCACATGAGCAATAGGATAAAATGGATCCTAAAATTTGTTGAGCAATTTCTCCCGAGTACGCCGATACCTCATATGTGGGGGTAAACCACTGTTTGGGCACACGGCAGGGCTCGGAAGGGAAGGCGCGCCTTTTGACTTTTTGAATGAAAAATTATCTCCATCGTTAGCGGACACCATGTCGCGTTTGGAGAGCCCCTGTGTGCCTATGCATTGGAGCTCCCCCACAAGTGACCCCATTTTGGAAACTAGACCCCCCAAGGAACTTATCTAGATGCATACTGAGCACTTTAAACCCCCAGGTGCTTCACAGAAGTTTATAATGCAGAGCCATGAAAATAAAAAATAATTTTTCTTTTCTCAAAAATGATTTTTTAGCCTGGAATTTCCTATTTTGCCAATGGTAATAGGAGAAATTGGACCACAAATGTTGTTGTCCAGTTTGTCCTGAGTACGCAGATACCCCATATGTGGGGGTAAACCACTGTTTGGGCGCACGGCAGGGCTCAGAAGGGAAGGCACGCCATTTGGCTTTTTAAATGGAAAATTAGCTCCAATCATTAGCGGACACCATGTCGCGTTTGGAGAGCCCCTGTGTGCCTAAACATTGGAGATCCCCCACAAATGACCCCATTTTGGAAACTAGGCCCCCAAAGGAAATAATCTAGATGTGTGGTGAGCACTTTGAACCCTCAAGTGCTTCACAGAAGTTTATAACGCAGAGCCATGAAAAAAAAAAAAATTCTTTTCTCAAAAATGATTTTTTAGCCCGCAATTTTTTATTTTCCCAAGGGTAACAGGAGAAATTGGACCCCAGTAATTGTTGCGCAGTTTCTCCTGAGTATGCTGGTACCCCATATGTGGGGGTAAACCACTGTTTGGGCGCACGTCGGGGCTCGGAAGTGAGGGAGCACCATTTGGCTTTTTGAATACAAGATTGGCTGGAATCAATGGTGGCGCCATGTTGCGTTTGGAGACCCCCTGATGTGCCTAAACAGTGGAAACCCCTCAATTCTAACTCCAACACTAACCCCCCCACACCCCTAACCCTAATCCCAACTGTAGCCATAACCCTAATCACAACCCTAACCGCAACACACCCCTAACCACAACCCTAACCCCAACACACCCCTAACCCTAACCACAACCCTAATTCCAACCCAACCCTAACCCTAAGGCTATGTGCCCACGTTGCAGATTCGTGTGAGATTTTTCAGCACCATTTTTGAAAAATCCGCGGGTAAAGGGCACTGCGTTTTACCTGCGGATTTACCGCGGATTTCCAGTGTTTTTTGTGCGGATTTCACCTGTGGATTCCTATTGAGGAACAGGTGTAAAACGCTGTGGAATCCGCACAAAGAATTGACATGCTGCGGAAAATACTACGCAGCGTTTCCGCGTGGTATTTTCCGCACCATGGGCACAGCGGATTTGGTTTTCCATAGGTTTACATGGTACTGTAAACTTGATGGAACACTGCTGCGGATCCGCAGCCAAATCCGCACCGTGTGCACATAGCCTAATTCTAAAGGTATGTGCACACGCTGCGGAAAACGCTGCGGATCCGCAGCAGTTTCCCATGAGTTTACAGTTCAATGTAAACCTATGGGAAACAAAAATCGCTGTGCACATGCTGCGGAAAAACTGCACGGAAACGCAGCGGTTTACATTCTGTAGCATGTCACTTCTTTCTGCAGATTCCGCAGCGGTTTTACAACTGCTCCAATAGAAAATCGCAGTTGTAGAACCGCAGTGAAATGCGCAGAAAAACCGCGGTAAATCCACAGCGGTTTAGCACTGCGGATTTATCAAATCCTCTGCGGAAAAATCTGCAGAGGACCAGAATACGTGTGCACATCCCGAACCCTAACCCTAACCCTACCCCTAACCCTAACCCTAGTTCTTACCCCAACCTTAGTGGAAAAAAAAATTCTTTATTTTTTTTATTGTCCCTACCTATGGGGGTGACAAAGGGGGGGGGGGGGTCATTTACTATTTTTTTTATTTTGATCACTGAGATAGGTTATATCTCAGTGATCAAAATTCACTCTGGAACGAATCTGCTGGCACATGCGCCCGCCATTTTGGAAGATGGCGGCGCCCAGGAAAGAAGACGGACGGACCCCGGGAGGCTAGGTAAGTATAAGGGGGGGGGAGATCAGGGCACGGGGGGGGGGGCGTCGGAGCACGGGGGGTGGATCGGAGCATGGGGGGGTGGATCGGAACACGGGGGGGTGGATTGGAGCATGGGGTGGGGGATCGCTGTGCGGAGGGGTGGATCGGAGCACAGGGGGGGATCGCTGTGCGGGGGGGATCGGAGTGCGGGGGGGGTTTGATTGGAGCACGGGGGGTGTGATTGGAGAACGGGGGGAGCGGACAGGAGGACGGGGGAGCGGAGCACAGGACGGAGGGGAGCGGACCACAGATCGGGGGGCTGGGGGGGCGATTGGTGGGGTGGGGTGGGGGCACATTAGTGTTTCCAGCCATGGCCGATGATATTGCAGCATCGGCCATGGCTGGATTGTAATATTTCACCAGTTTTTTAGGTGAAATATTACAAATCGCTCTGATTGGCAGTTTCACTTTCAACAGCCAATCAGAGCGATCCCCCTGGGCTAAACTACCACTCCCCCTGTCCCTGCAGATCGGGTGAAATGGGAGTTAACCCTTTCACCGGATCTGCAGGGACGCGATCTTTCCATGACGCATATGCTGCGTCATGGGTCGGAATGGCACCGACTTTCATGACGCAGCGTATGCGTCAAAGGTCGGGAAGGGGTTAAGGTCAAAATTGGCTCGGTCACTAAGGGGTTAATATGGCTTTGCATGTACTTTTGCAAAAATAAGATATTTGTTATTGGTTATCATTAAATTACCACTACAGCATTTTTTTTATTGCACTATAAATTAGTTATTAGCTATGTGTGTGTAGTATGTGCTTTTTACTGGTATCTAACAGAAGGGGCAATAAAAAAAATGCTGGAATGGTCTTTTAAGCATTTTTTACCATTTAGCAAGTTGACTTGTAATATACTACATAGTAGGTTGCTCAATCAGATGTGCTCGTGACGGCTCTCTCTGCAACCCTTCCATGATGTTAACTAAACTTAATCTAAGCTCAAATCTAAAAAAAATAAAATAATAATTATAGATTAGCCATAGTAGAGGTAATAGAAAGTTTGCAGAAGAGCCATCCGAGAGCTCCTCTGACAGTATAAGAGCTATATTGAGCAGCATTCACTGTAGTGCAATATAATTATGCTCATGTTTCATCTATTTGCAAAGGTTCTTGCAATACTCAATTTTATTATTTTATTATACTAGCTTATATAGCACCAACATATTCCACAGTGCTTTACAGACATTATCACCAATCTAATTTCCCTACATACACAACCTTTAAAGGGAATCTACCAGTAGGATCAGCCCTCCTAAGCTGTATATATGGACAATAGGTCATAGAAAGTTGAATAAAATGATATTTTAATATCTACAATCTGATGTCTTATTCCAGACAAAACCACCTTTTTCTTAACATGTAAATGAGCTGTTAAAATCTATGGTCTGGAAACTGATCTCCAGAGCTTATTTTAAATTAAAGGATGCGTTAACAGTGTGAGATATGTAGATCAGGAGAGCAGACTGTCAGTCATTACATGTCTCACACTGGTATCTCCCCTTTCATTTAATAATCTTACAGTTATTAGATTCTTTAGAAGGACGTAGATCTGGGGGGTTATTCTGACGGAACATAGGCTGAACTGGATGGACAAATGTCTTTTTTCGGCCTTGCTAACGATGTTACTATGTTAATCTCTGGAGGCAGATTCTCAATTTGTTTCTCCTTGTTCGAGAAAAATGGATGACACTGATCAAAGTCTCATCAAAATAATCAGTCCATTTTTCTCATACCTGTAAAATGATGATGTGTGAATGAGGCACAGAGTGTGCCAATTCAATTTACAAAACTAAATATCTTGGAATAATTATTTGTTATATTTTCTACTTCCAACTAATGTCAGGTTTGATTATCACATTCATACAAACACCCAGCTATATGTACGTAAACTCCTGGGTCATTGTGAGCACTTTTTGTCAGTAATTGTGATTGATTCCAGCGATGTGAAGCAGGTCTCTGATCTGAAGCATGAATGAGTATCATTTTATCACTGTGCGTCACTCCGGATCATCTACTTCTGTAAAGATACACATTTCCATCTCATTTGACTTTATAAAATATAATCTCATGCACAGGTTTGTTTTGCATTTACCTGAGCAGTCAGTGCAGAGTAGCCAGGTGTGTGCTGTCTGGACGGAGGAATTCATAGCAAAAAATGAGCAAAGCAGCAACCAGTGGTCCTTCACCAGCAATGAATTATTATGCTTTAGTCTATAGCGCTGTCATATTCCTCAGAACTGTACATACATTATCATCAATGTCCCCAATGGGGTTCACAATCTAAATTCCCTATCAGTATGTCTTTGAAGTGTGGAAGAAAACCCACACAAACACAGAGAGAACATACAAACTAGATGTGATCTATGGTTCGATTTGAACCCAGGATACCAGCACTGCAAAGCAACAGTGCTAACGAGAGATGAGCAAACTTGTTCGAAAAACATTCGTTAATCTCAAATTCTGCACAAACATAGCACATGCGGATTCGTGTTCAGATTCCCAAGCATTTTTTCTAAAAAAAATAGGCAAAATTTGGCTAAAGTTTGATAAATCATTGAGTTTTCTCTAAGGACTCTTTCAGCCTTGTACTGTGTTTCCACCATAAGCTTACGCTATCGTTTGGATGTGTGTCTGGCAACAAATGGAGCCCACATCGAACTGCACTAAATATGTATGAAACTGGGAGAGTTTTTCATTTATTAGGAGCAGATTTCACATTTCTATCTTTTTTTGTTGCTTTCCAGTGACTGGTCAAAAGTGCACCATGACTTTACGGACACTTTATGTTTTAAAAATGATGTGGGGTTCCCCTTTATTTTTGATAACCACCCAAGCAAAACGGACAGCTGTGGGCTGCAACCCTCAGCTGTCAGTTATAGCAAGGCTTGTTATCAAGAATAGAGGGGTTCCCACATATATTTTTTAATTATTTAAATAAATCATTTAAAAAATGGCATGGGGTCCCCCCATTTTTGACAACCAGCCAAGCCAAAGCAGACAGCTGGGGTTGGTATTCTCAGGCTGGTAAGGGGCCATGGATATTGCTCCCCCAGCAGAGTCAGCTGTCCCAAAAAAGGCCTGGCTCTTCCCACTTGTCCTAGTGCGGTGGCAAGTGGGGTGATAGTTTGGGAGGTTGATATCACCTTTGTATTGTCCGGTGATATCAATCCCAGAAGTTAGTAATGGAGAGTTGTTTATAAGATGCCCCATTACTAACCCCATAGTCATATTGATTAAAAAAACTCATTTATCCAGAATAAAGCCCTTTAATTGAAAGAATGACACAGACTTATTTCATCAATCTAAATTAAGCCATATGTACGACCTCACCCAAGGTTACAGAAGCCAGTATCTCCTGTAACAGAATTAAAATAATAAACAATATTTCTAACCTGTCTGCTGAGAAGATAATTATCTATTTGTTCTGCAATGGGTCTAGCTCTGCTACATCTAGATGGCAGGCTGCATTGTTGTATGATGCAACTATACAGCCTGCCATCCAGCAAAGACACTGAGCAGCATGTGCTAATGCTGCTCAGTGTCTGAAGTCAGTGCAAGCGATGTCAATGAGTTGAACTGAGTTTATTGGCTGTGAACTCCAAGGACCTTTCTGATGGCACTGTGACCATAAGAACTTTGTTGACATAAGTGAGGTGAAGGGAGTTCACTGCGAGACACAGAGCTGAGCAAACACACACAGTTCAGTGTCTCTGCTGGATGGCAGGCTGTATAGTTCTACCCATTTTTGTTGAGCTGATTCATACCGGTGTTAAAACAACAAAAGTCGCAACATTTTTGCTCAACTCTGTATTGCACAAGAATGTTGCTAATTTTCAAAGCTTTTATGCCAATTTTTTGGGAAAAAGAGAAAAAAATGTGGAAAAGTTAATGGGAAATGAATACCTTTTCAAGGTAATGTATCAGTGTTCATTCAGCTTCTTGTTGGAGCTTGGAGAAGTGCGTAATCCCCTGGAGCTCAGATATGAAAATTTATCCCTATGACTGCTCTTTACCAGGAGTTCTAATAATCCTTTAACTGCATTGGACCATAAGGGATCCATAATTTTAAGTAACACCTTTACTGCCCTAGACTTCCAGGAATTCTCACATTAACCCATTTACTGCCATACTTTACCAGAGATCCTAAAATGTATCTCTTCACAGGGCACTGAAAATCACCAGGCATACTGACATCACCACTTCATTGCCCTAGACAACAAGGCCTACTGACATTACCTCCTTCACTGCCCTAGATCACCAGGCATGCTAAATTTAGTCCTTTCACTGCACTAGACCTCCAGGCATACTGACTTTACTCCCTTCACTTCCCTAGACCACCAGGCATACTGACATTACCTCCTTCACTTCCCTAGACGATTAGGCATACTGACATTACCTCCTTCACTTCCCTAGACGATCAGGCCTACTGACATTACCTCCTTCACTGCCCTAGACCAACAGGCATGCTAAATTTAGTCCTTTCACTGCACTAGACCACCAGGCATACTGACATTACTCCCTTCACTTCCCTAGACCATCAGGCATACTGACATTACTCCCTTCACTTCCCTAAACTACCAGGATTGAAGGGTAAGTCAGTGGTTGCTTTGAATTCAAAGTGCAATTTTTCTGAAATGTATCTTCTCCATACGTTTAATGTCAGAAACAGTGCATTTACATATACTGACATTACCTTTTTCACTACCCTAGACCACCAGGCATACTGATATTACTTCCTTCAATTTCCTAGACCACCAGGCATACTGACATCACTCCCTTCACTGCCCAAGAACATAAGAAATTCTGACTTAACCCATATACTTCCCTATTATACCAAGGATCCTAAAATATATTCCTTCATGGCCCTAGAAAAACAAGTATACTAGAAGATTACTCCTTCACTACTTTAAAACATCAGGGATCCAGATATTAATACTTTCACTGCACGTTGAACATTTATTCTATGCTATGCACTGCTAGCTTAGGTCTGGTTCTCATCACTTCAAATGCTTTCATTATAGGATTGTGCCAGGACTTGGTAGTATTCCATTACATATACATTTGATGGATGGCTCCGGTGTGTGACACATAAAGCCAGCATATTGGTAAAATTTTATATGAATGTATCCTTATGGCCCGAATACACATTAGTTTAGTTTATAGTTTTTAAGGTTGAAAGTAGTCATAAGTCCATCAAGTTCAACCTATAACCTTACGTATTGATCCAAAAGAAGGCAAAAACCTCAGGAGGCAGATGCTAATTGCACCATATTAGAGGAAAAATTTGTTCTGCAATTTTAAATTATCCTCCTCTGTGGTGATTACCTTAAAAAGTGTAGTATCACCAGAAAATATGGACATTTTATTCTTTACAAGGTCATTAATAAATATGTTAAAAAGAAGAGGACCCAATACTGATCCCACTGTTATCTGTAACCTAAACACAGTGTGTTCTATTAATAATGACCCTGTTTTCTTTCACTCAGCCAGTTGTTAACCCAATTACACATATTATCTCGTAGTGCCATTGCTCTCATTTTATGTGCCAACCTTTTATGAGGCTCTGTATCAAATGCCATTGAAAAGTCCTGATAGACAACATCCATGGACTTAACATAGTCCCGTCTGGGAATTACATCCTTATATAAACTGATCAGATTAGTTTGACAGGATCATACATGAGGCGGATCCAAGTATCCATAGCTTTTACTCCCCAACCCAAATGAGGCTGTAAGGCTAAACGCTTCCTAAACTCCTCATTATAGCGCCACCAGGTGCTTCCACCATGAGCCTTATAAGAATTATAAATAAACATTTCTGAACACCGCTCTGGGTGCTTTTGGCCCATAACAAAAAATGCCTGCAGCCAATTATTAATTGTTGTTACGACTTTCGGTTTACGCTTGAAAGGTCTATCTGCAGGTCGTTCTTTATTAACTGTATGTTGGTCAGTTGACACGAGGGGTCAAATGTAGACATAATTGTTAAACCAAATTCTGTTAACAGTTTCTTCATCTAAATGGGATCTGAGTGGAGAAAATAGAATTATTCTTACCGTTAATTCGGTTTCTAGGAACCTTCCACGACAGCGGTACTGGAGGATGTCTCCCCGCCCTAATGGGGGACAGGAAACACAAAGAGGTTAAATACCCTCCCCTTCCTGCCATCTCCAGTGTTTTTTCTGGACACAGTAGTATGTATAGTTACCACTTAAGTGCAGGAATCATCCAATAAAATCATCAGATAGGGAGGGAAATTAGTGCTGTCGTGGAAGGTTCCTAGAAACCGAATTAACGGTAAGAATAATTCTATTTTCTCCAGTCACCTTCCACGACAGCGGTACTGGAGTAGTACCAACAAATAATTTTTAGGGGGGGGCAACCGCCTGCAGAACTGTTCTGCCAAAAGTTAAATCCCGGTTGAAATCAAGCCTGTAGTGCCTGGTGAACGTATGTACTGATGACCAGGTGGCAGCTCTGCAAATCTGCTCCGTAGAAGCGTCACCTCTCTCTGCCCATGATGTTGACACCGACCGTGTAGAATGGGCCTTCAGTGATGGAGGAGGTGGTAGATTCTGGGATGAGTATGCCAGAGATATGGCTTGTTTAATCCAGTTGGCGATAGTATTTTTCGTAGCCTTTCTGCCTTTGTTCTTCCCGGAGAGTTGAATGAAGAGATTTTGGTCAATCCTCCAACTCTCTGTTTGTGAAAGATAATGTAACACCACTCTGCGGACATCCAGAGTGTGGAAGGACTCTTCCTTCACATTAGAAGGATCTGGGTAGAACGAGGGCAACACTATGTCCTGACCTCTATGAAAATCTGATGTTACTTTAGGTAGGAAGGTAGGATCTAGACGCAGGATTATACTATCAGATGTTACCCTTAAGTAAGGCTCTTGTATGGATAGGGCATGCAGTTCTCCTATCCGTCTGGCCGAGGTAATAGCCACTAAAAAGACCGTTTTTAGGGTAAGAACCTTTAATGAAATATGAGATAAAGGCTCAAAAGGATCTCGAGTTAGACTCTTAAGGACCAGATTAAGGTCCCAAGGAGGAGTATTATTGAGAACTCTGGGACGGATTCTAGTTGCTGAAGTAACAAAGCGCCTGATCCACCGATGTTTGGCTAGATCCTGATCGAAATAGGAGCTAAGTGCTGAAATTTGTACCTTTAAGGTGTTAGGCTTAAGACCCAACTCTAGACCCTTTTGCAAGAAGTCCAGAATTTTGGCAATATTTGGATGAAATGGATCAGGAATGTCTGGAAGATACCACGATGAAAACCTCTTCCAGATTTTGGCATAAATGGCATTTGTTATGGGTTTTCTACTGTTCTGGAGAGTATGAATTACTCCATCTGAGAGACCTCTTGCCTTTAGTATCTCGGCCTCAGAAGCCATGCTGAAAGATTCAATCTGTGAAGGTTTGGATGCAGCAATGGACCCTGACGAAGAAGATTTTCCTTCTGAGGTAGACCCACTGGACCTTCCTGGGCCATGTCTAACAGGGCACTGTACCAACTCCTCCCTGGCCATGTTGGCGCTATCAAAATCGCCGTAACTCGTTCCGATCGGATCTTCTGTAGAGTTTTCGATATTAATGGGATTGGAGGGAATGCATAAACAAGGTCGAACCTCCACGGGTGAGAGAACGCATCCATGCCCAGTGCTCTGTCTGTCATATTTAAGGAGAAATAAGTTCGCAGCTTGGCATTCTGACTGTTGGCAAAAAGGTCCACCTCTGGGATCCCCCATCTGGAAATCAGGGAGAGAAAGACCTCCTGGTCCAGACACCATTCTCCTGGATGCACATCCCTTCTGCTCAAGAAATCTGCCTGGGTATTGGCTGACCCCTTCAGGTGAATTGCTGAGATAGAGAGAACGTGTCTCTCTGCCCAGAAAAAAATGTTTGAGGCTAAGGTCTTTAGTTTCCTGAATCTTGTGCCTCCTTGATGACGAAGGTATGCTATCGTGGTCATGTTGTCGGAATATATTCTGACAAGGTGTCCTTGAACAAGGGAGGATGCAGCTCTTAATGCTTCTTCTACTGCTTTCAGTTCTCTGAAGTTTGAAGAGCTTGCTCTGATGTCTGGACCCCAGGTGCCCTGGAAATGGGTTCCCTCGACTATAGCTCCCCATCCCCTTTGACTGGCATCCGATGTTAGTGTCTTTAGTGGGATCTGATCCCAACTGACCCCCTTTTGGAGGTTTCGAACCCGTAGCCACCATGCCAGGGATGCCTTGACATGATTGGGAAGGCAAACTCTCTTGGAGAGAGAACTCTGCTGACCGTCCCAGGATGATAGGACATGGGTTTGGAGGATTCTCGTGTGGGCTTGTGCCCAAGGTACCATCTGGATACAAGATGTTAGAGATCCCAGCACAGACATGGAATGTCGTAGAGTAGGAGCCTTCAGGGTTCTGAATGCCGTTATCTTCTGTACCAGATCGAGTTGACGTTCTCTGGGCAGAAAGGATCTCCTCGCCTCCGAGTCCAGAAGGACTCCTAGGAACTTCTTCCTCCTGGAGGGATGAAGGTCCGATTTTTCTAGATTTGGGATCCAACCCAATGATTTTAGGATTTCTAGAGACCTTGTTAAGTCGGCACTGAGGCGGGAGACTGAGGGAGCGACAATGAGAAGATCGTCTAGATAGGGTACTATGCAGATCCCCTGAAGACGGATGAATATAATGGCTTCTGTCATGATTTTTGTAAAGACTCTGGGTGCTGGGGCGATTCCGAAGGGAAGGGAGTTGAACTGATAGTGTACTATCTCCCGATCCTGAGATATTGCAAATCTTAGGAACTTCCGGAATTCTGGATGGATTGGGACGTGGTAATAAGCGTCCCTCAGATCTACTGTAGCCATCACCCAGTCCTGTCCTATCAGAGGGATCGCTGTCTTGACCGACTCCACCTTGAACCTCCTGTAGGTTATTACTTGATTCAGGGGCTTCAAGTTGATTATTATTCGGTGCTTCCCCGAAGGCTTCTTGATCAGAAACAGATGGGAATAGTGTCCTCTGCCAATTTCTTGCTGAGGTACTGGGGAAATTACTCCTTCCTGGAGTAAGTTCTGTAGGCCGGAAAGGAATGCGCCCTGAGGGCTGAGACTCTGTAATGAGGTTATCCTCATGTGATGAGGGGGAGGGCTCTCGAACTCTAATTTTAGTCCATTCTGAATAGTGTCGAGTACCCACTGGTTCGACGAAATGGACCTCCACTGGTTGATAAAGTTCGAGAGACGCCCCCCAACGCCCTGGGCTTGCCCAGTGGCAGAAAAGCCACTGCTTTTCTGGGGTCTGCTGGGACTGGGGAACCAGGATGTTCCTACCTTTCCCCCCTTTAGGATAGCTCCAGCGTCCTGATTTGCCTTTCCCTTTGAATTCCCGTTGGAAGGGTTGCTCTTTTGAGGGACGAAAAAAACGTTTCTTCGGATTTCTCTGTTCCGGAAGCGCTTTCTTTTTGTCCGTTGCTTTATCCAGAATATCATCCAGGGCCTGCCCGAACAGATAGCGGCCCTGAAAGGGAATGGCACATAGTTTTGTTTTGGACGTTATATCCCCACTCCAAGACTTGAGCCATAGAGCTCTTCTGGCTGAGTTAGAGAGAACTGCTGATTTGGCAGCCACTCTTACGGACTCTGACGAAGCATCGGCCAGGAAGCCCGTAGCTTTCTGGAGAAGCGGGAGAGAATCTAAGATTATTTCCCTAGATGTTCCCTGGGTAAGGTGGTCTTCCAGCGTGCGGAGCCAACGAAATAGGGATTTAGCCACGCAGGTGGACGCAATGTTTGTTTTAAGGAGATTGGTAGAAGTCTCCCACGATCTTCTTAGTAAACTCTCCATTTTGCGGTCCATAGGGTCTCTGAGTTGGGAAGAATCCTCGAAAGGGAGGGTTGTCTTTTTTGACACTCTAGAGACCTGCACGTCTACCTTAGGGGTATCCCACAGAGAGACATCTCCATCGAGAGAAAAACGATTTTTAAGTTCAGAGGGAACCGAAAGACCTTTTTCAGGTGATTCCCATTCATGAAGGATGAGACTCTGTACATTCTCATGTATAGGGAACCCTTTCAATTTTTTAGGTTTCAACCCACCGAACATCTCATCCTGCACCGATGGCTTCTCCTCCTCCTCAACACCCATTGTCCCCCTGACCATACTGATTAACTCCTGTATGTCCTCTGAGGAAAAATAATATTTTTTACTCTCCTCTCTGGGGGTGGAAGTGGAGCCCTCATTCTCCCACAAATCCTCCGAGCCGGAGGAATGAACTTCACCAGAATCTGAATCAGAAGTAACCGCCGTCGTCTTCCTTTTTTTAGGAGGAGGTGGCGGAGGTAACAGAGACTGGGAAAGGGCCGATACCGAGGATTGCACTTCCTGTTTAATGAGGGATTTAATGCTCTCAAACAAGGATGGCTGTTCTGAGCGAATTATTTCATCGGTGCAGGGCTGGCATAGTCTCTGCTTGTAAGAAGAAGGTAGTTTTGATGCACAGACACCACATTTACGATCTTCCGATTTTGTCTTGGAAGATCTGTCCTTCCTAGGGGCAGAGGCCTTGTCTCCCTAAAAAAGAGAGAGAAGGGGACTAAGTATATGGCACCCTAAGGAATACAGGGGTAAAGGGACCTAAACCCGCTACTCACGGTAGGAGGGAGGACGCAGGGCTCGGCAGAAGCAGAGATAGATCTGTCACCCTCCATGGTCAGTCAGCACTGTAGTCCAGTCAGTCAGACAGGGGGCCTTACCTGGAGGTGACTACCAGGGTTAAATACCGTGGAAGTTGCGTCCCATGTTGTGCTCCTCCTCCCGGTCCCAGGCGTAGGGGAAAGACCGCTATGCCGCCAACAGAAACTGAAGTCCGACGCGCGTGCGTTCCACCGCTGGAACGCACATGCCGAGAACCGGAAGTTCGGGTACTTCCGGTTCGCGCGTCCACTGTTTCCGGCCATGAGGAGAGGAGGAAATGCCGGGGAGCCGCGCGGGGACCCCGGCCGCACCACACCGCTCCGCTTTACTCCCGAAGGAGCGCGGGAGGAGCGGAGAAAGGGTCCCGAGTCCGCACCATGTGGGGAGACGGGAGCAGCGCCGCAGGGAGGAGACACATCCCGACCCAGGCTGCCCGGCTAGGTAAGACCTGAGTGCTCCGATCGCCGGCCACGGCAGCACTACCGCAGGACCTCTTCATGCCCCAATAGGGGACAGGAAAAACACTGGAGATGGCAGGAAGGGGAGGGTATTTAACCTCTTTGTGTTTCCTATCCCCCATTAGGGCGGGGAGACATCCTCCAGTACCGCTGTCGTGGAAGGTGACTGGAGAAATACCTCAGAAAAAGATGTCCTTGTGTATGCAAGCGCGTGGCAGGAGGTCTTTTTAAAGATTTTGGTTTAATAAAAGAGGGTGTTAGGAGTCGAGTTTCCTCTGCTGCACAGGGGGAATCTCGATCCGTGTCTGCTGCAGTCTCCCATTCTGCTTCGGCCGCAGTGGGCTCTGCTCAGCGGAGGCGTCGCTCCCAGCGTCTTGCTGGGACTGATTCTGTGCAAAGGGTTACTGCTGCCTTTTCTGGCTCTCCTGTTGTACTATGCACTGATCTGCGGCGAGCGGGCTTCTCTGGGACTAAGTCCTTATTTGCACACACTGAGCATGCCCAGGGCAAGATCTCCCATTGGAGATCGAGGGTCACATGCTCAGGTACTGCAGCACATCCCATTGGTCCTTTTGGCAGGTCCTGAAAGGGCAAAACTTCTGTAGCTGTTTCCTGTGCTGCAGCTATATAAACTGCGCATGACCGCACGCTCATGCGCTAGTATTGTCTTGATATTATGTGTGTGTGTAGATGGATGTATGTCGATGGATGAAAGCTCCTAAGTATCCCTCCCTAGAGTTGTTGACTGCTCGCGGATGATGGTAGCTATCTAGCGCCCGACTAGCCATCTGCACGTAACACACATCACAGCGTCCTGTTGCTGTGCCCGCCAGTACGGCGCCGTGCGCTTCCTCTGCGCTTTCCTTACCCAAGCCTGGGTGGTTAGGCTACGTTCAGACTAGCGTTGTGCGCCGCTGCGTCGGTGACGCAACGCAAAACGCGGCAAAACGCACGCAAAAATGCTGCATTTTGCGACGCGTGCGTCGTTTTTTGCCGAAAATCGGACGCAAGAAAAATGCAACTTTTTGCGTTTTCTTGGTCCGACGCTTGCGGCAAAAAAGACGCATTTGTCGCAAAACGCAACAAACAAAAATGCATGCGTCCCCCATGTTAAACATAGGGGCGCATGACGCGTGCGTCGCCGCTGCGTCGCCCGATGCACACTAGCACAACGCTAGTCTGAACGTAGCCTTAGTGGCATCCGTCAGTGCGGCACCGCACGCACTCTCGTGCCTATAGATTCTATTTAATAAGTTTCCTTACACACCCAGTTGCGGTGTTGTGCCAGCAAGTGTCTAATCGGACTTCAATGCTGTGTAGGGGTTGAGTTCGCTGACTTCTTGCTCGCGCTCTATGTGCGGTACTGCGGTCCTGTGACGCAACAGGATCGCTTCCTTCACGCAGGGTGAAGTTAACCCATGTGTGTATACTTAGTACCGCCATATAGTCCGTCTTACTAGCAGCAGGGTCTTTTACCTGCACGGTGGACCTCGGACTGCGAACGCACCTAGTTTCATATTATCTATACTTGGTGCGTTCCGCCGGTCCTTAACATAATACTAGCGCCAAGGTCTGGCTAGTAATGACGGACGATCAGCGTTTACAGCGGTTGTTCTGTCCTCACTAGTTGAGGCAGGCTCATACGTAGCTATACAGTCAGCTAAACCGCTATACCGGGGTCCAATAAGGAGACTGTGGTTGAGTCTGTGCTTTATTAAACGTAGTGGTATATTGATGCGGTGAAACTGTGAACAATGATATACATAGAATCAGTGCATGGCATAGAAGATACATAATACACATGATATACATTATGCATAACATTTAGAAAGCTAATGACTAAACTAGGAGTACAACTGGTTAAACTAAGCTAATATAGAGCAGGAATATCTATATGAAGCATAAAGACATACCGGCAATGCAATCGCAAGGGGGATGAAGTGAAGCGTCTTTCCTTGAAGGCAGACTGAGGAAAGTGAAAGGAAAAATGGAGGGAAATGGAGGCTGAGCTACCATAATGCATTGCAAAGGAGGAGGAGAATCAGACATGGATAATACAAAAACAAGATTGAACTGCCAACATAACTCTGACCGCTAGAGGGAGCCAAAGCATCACAGATGAATAAAGGCATGAATATATCAATACTGTATACTGAGGAAACTGCAATTATGCAAGCAAATAATCAGGGTAACAATATTAGATGGCGGAGACAGAACACTCCCCGTCTGGCATCAACGGATGTCACTACCCCTTTCTTCCGAAGGCAACAATAGGACCAGTTCAGATACCGGTCTGGAAAATGTCTTAGGTTCATTCCCTTTGGTCATCCTTAGCTCAACTTTGCGGACGTTGCCGTCCTTGCTCGGGAACGTTGCGGTAACTAGACCAAGTGGCCACTGGTTCTGGTGAATCTGACAGTCTTTCACAAGAACAAGGTCACCTATGTTCAGATTAGGTTTAGTAGATTGCCACTTCATCCGTGGCTGCAGGGTAGACAAATATTGTTTGCGCCACCTGTCCCAGAAAGTATTTGCAAGACTTTGTACCTGTCTCCATTGGCGCTTGTAGAGGTCCTTAGCGTCGAATCCTCCTGGAGGGGTACTGGACAGTGCCGTTTTCTGGGTAAGTAAAGTAGATGGAGTCAATAACAAGGGCTCCTCAGGGTCGTTAGGAACTGGAACCAGGGGTCTTGCATTGATTATAGCTGCAGCTTCAGCCATGAAGGTGATTAGGCTTTCGTGGGTAAGCCTCGCTGCTCCTTCTGTAAATAGTCTTCCATGGTGCTTGACCAGATTGTGGTAATGTTGTACGATTCGGTAGGCAACGTGTGACATTTTCCGAGAAGTATAAGAGGGAATTTCTCCACAAACTCCATCTCAGCTTCTTTGAGTCGGCCTCCTACTCTCAGTAGGCCACTGTTGTCGATGAATGGGTCGAGTTTTCTCAATATGCTGCTCACTGGTATTGGAGCTTTGTTAATAAGACATTGGATTTCTGCAAAGTAGGTTTCTCTTTGAACAGTGAGGATGATGTGATTTCTATAGAACTCTAAGTCGGAGGTAACGTAGGTATTTTTACAAAGATGCCAACCTTTACATTTTTCTGTGCCACAAGTTCTGGTGGTCCTGAATGAGCGAGCTATATGAGTCAGGCAGGTAATGGCTCGAGTAAGTAACTTCCAACTTGAGAATCTGTCGAACCTGCAAGATCCAAGCTGGATAACAGAGGTCACTGTATGAAGGGTAGACACCTGAGGGCGGATTTCAGCATCTGAGTCCTCTCCTACTAGTTCAAAGGTGTCTGGAAAATATTCCTCAATGTACAATAGTTTTGGTCCCGAGAGCCACGTTGTGCTTCCTAGTCGACTTGCGTCAACTGCTCTAGTTGCATGATCTGCGGGATTCTGGTCTGTGGGTATGTAATGCCACTGCTTTGGATGAACTGATCTCCTGATTCGTAGCACTCTGTTATTGACATAAACGTAGAATCGCCTGGTTTCGTTGTGGATATATCCCAGGACTACTTTGCTGTCTGAGTAGAACTTGGCCTGTGTCAGGTCGATATCCTTTTCGGATGCGATGAACTCCGCTAACTCAACGGTTAAGACTGCGGCACAAAGCTCTAACCTGGGTATAGTGTGCTCTGGTTGTGGTGCGAGTTTGGCCTTTCCCATGACGAAACCAATGTGGCACTGACATTTGGAGTCTACAGTTTTGAGGTAGGCAACAGCGGCAATTGCTTTGACAGAAGCATCTGCAAATACGTACAGTCTTTGGCTCTGTATCTCAGTAGATGGCACAGGGGTGTATGGTCTCGGCATATGCAAGTTGGAGAGTGCCGCTAACGAGTTCTTCCACTCTTCCCACTGGATCCTCTTATCAGGTGGCAGAGGTGCATCCCAGTCAGATGTTTCCCTAGTTAAGTCTCTGAGTAGGGCCTTGCCTTGTATAGTAACAGGAGCTGCGAAACCCAAGGGGTCGTACAGACTGTTGATGGTAGACAGGACGCCTCTACGTGTGAAAGGCCTTTCTTCCTGGCTGACCTGAAAGGTGAAAGTGTCTGATTGTAGATTCCAGAGAAGCCCGAGGCTGCGTTGCATTGGTGCGGGGTCTGACCCCAGGTCCAGGTCTCTGAGACCATTACATAGGTCTTGAGAAGGGAACGCTTCCATGAGTTCTTGGCTGTTTGAGGCTATTTTATGAAGCCTAAGGTTCGAGCAGGCAAGCATGTCCTGAGCTCTCCTGAGAAGACTGATGGCGGTCTCATTTGAAGGCATGGCTTTTAGACAGTCGTCGACATAAAAGTCCTTTTCTATGAATTGTCTGACATCTGCTCCGTATTCTGGTTCTCCTTCCTGAGCTGACCTTTTGAGTCCGTAAATGGCGACTGCAGGTGAAGGACTTTTGCCAAAGATGTGCACTCTCATGCGATACTCTGTCACTTCTTTAGTAGGATCATTGTCTCTGTACCAGAAGAATCTTAGGAAGTTCCTGTCTCTCTCTCTCACAATGAAACAATGGAACATTTGCTGGATGTCAGCGATGAAGGCAATGGAATCCTTACGGAAGCGCATAAGTACACCCAGTAGTTTGTTATTGAGGTCTGGTCCTGTCAGCAGAACATCATTCAGGGAGACATCATTAAATTTAGCACTGGAATCAAACACGACTCTGATCTGGCCTGGTTTCTTAGGGTGGTATACTCCGAACATGGGTAGGAACCAGCATTCTTCAGAGTCTTTGAGAGTGGGAGCTAGTTCTGCGTGACGGTTTTCAAAAATCTTTGACATGAAGGAGAAAAAGTGATCTTTCATCTCTGGTTTCTTTTGCAGATTACGAATGAGAGAGGAGAAACGTTGTAATGCCTAATTTCTGTTGTTCGGTAGACGTGGTCTGTGGGTTTTGAAGGGAAGAGGTGCGACCCAGCTGTTGGTCTGATCTTTAACGAGTCCCTTGTCCATTACCTCTAAGAACAACTTGTCCTCTACCGACATTGCCACTTGGTTGTCCTGCTTAGTTCTCTGGAAGACTGTGCCCCCTAACTGATCCTCATAGCTTCCCGACACTATACTGCTGTCGTGAGTAAAGTCTATTAAATGATCAGGTAGTTGGATGCTGTGTGGCAGTTCCCTGACATGGAACTCATTGTTACAAGGTTGAAACAGAGATGGACGTCCTTTCTCCAATGTATTTGTCAGCATGCTTGTCACAGAAGATGGGGCGTGCATGCGTCCCAAGCATACGTTGCCAATTATGACCCATCCTAGGTCTAGCCTTTGGGCATAGGGAGCATTGTGGAGTCCATTGATATGACGTCTCACTTTATGAACCTGCAGGATATCTCTCCCCAACAGCAGAATTATCTGGGCCTGATGGTCGAGTTCCGGTATAAGGTGTGCTATTCGTTTTAAGTGAGCGTGATGGATTGCTACATCTGGTGTAGGGATTTCAGATCTGTTGTCTGGGATCTGGTTACATTCGATGATCGTAGGTAGCGGTAGGCAGAATTGTCCGTCTAAAGACTCGATCTGGTAGTCAGTAGCTTTCCTGCCTGCTGTTGTCACAGTACCTGCACACGTCTTTAAGGAGTAGGGAGTGCTTGGCCCTTTGATGTTGAATAGGTCAAAGAACGTTGATCTAGCCAAAGATCGATTACTTTAATCATCCAAGATAGCATACAGTCTTACAGCTTGGTCTCTATGGCCCTTCGGGTATACTCTGACGAGGCATATTTTTGAACAGGACCTCCTGTCTATTGTCCCTTTGCAGACCTCGGTACATTGTGAAGTGATCTCTGGCGTAGCTGTATCAGTGCTCCTTTCCTCCCCGCCATGCTCACTGTCAGCTGGCGTGTTTTGTGTACTCCATGGAGCTGGGCCAGGGTGTAGAGCGGTGTTATGATCTGTGGTGCCACATTCTGTGCATTTTACACTGACCTTGCAATCCTTGGCGAGATGAGCTGTGGACGAGCAGCACTTGTAGCAGATACCGTTTTCTTTCAGGAAGCTTCTGCGATCTGGCATAGATTTTCCTCTGAAGGCTCTGCATTTCAGGAGAGGATGAGGCTTCTGATGAAGTGGGCACTGTTTGTCAGGGTCCTGCACCTTTGTCTCTGATTGGGAGCAGCCAGCAGACCTGTAATTAGAATCTGAAGAAGAAACATAAGTCTTGTGTACTGCTACAGATGTTCTGCGTGGATTTGCAGGTGGTGATGGTGTGGCATATGGTATTGCAAAGTCAAAGCTGGGATCGTTTCTAATTCTCGCTTGTTGGTGTATGAAGTCTACAAAAACGGAGAAGGAAGGGAATGGAACGCTGTGTTTGTATTTGTACGTGGAACCATGTGTGAGCCACCTCTCCTGTAGATTGTAGGGCAACTTCTGGACTATAGGGTTAACACCTCTGGCTGTGTCGAGAAATGCAAGTCCCTGTAGGTCGTCCTCATATTTGGCAACTTGGACTTCCTTTAGCAAGTCGCTTAGCTCTCTAAGTTTCTGGAGACCTTTGTTAGATATTTTAGGAAAGTCATCGATTCTTTTGAACAAGGCTCTTTCTATTACTTCTGCTGAGCCGTAACACTCATCCAGCCTTTTCCAGATCTCTTTGAGGCCAGTCTCAGGGCGGTTTATATTAATGTCTCTGATCCTTACTGCGTGTTTGACTGACTCTTCTCCCAGGTATTTGACTAACAGGTCTATCTCTTCCCTGTGTTGTAGCCCCAAGTCTCTAATGACATTTTGGAAGGAAGCTTTCCAAGCTCTGTAACCTTCAGCTCGGTCAGTGAATTTCATGAGTCCCTTGGCAACCAGTTCACGTCGTGTAAAGAACTTGGCAAATTCTGTCGTGAACCGGTTGTCAGCAGAGTATACTGGTGATGGGTCGCCCTGATAGTGATGTGAGGTGCGTTCGTACCTGTTAGTGTCCTCATGGTGGCGCCAGCCGGTGTCGTATTGCTTCGGCCTGATGTACGGTGCGTCAGCAGGGTGATCCACGTTGGTTACCTGATGAGGGGCAAGGTAGTCATTAGCAGAGTTGTTTTGCCTCACATTTTCGAGTTTGTTTCTGTCCTGAGCCTCGTGACGACTCTCGCTCACTTCGCTGGAGGTGTCGTATTCTGGTTTTGGTACTGGTTCAGGGTTATAGTTTGGATCAGGAAGGTCATTAACATACTGAGATGTGCGTTGTGGTGAGTCTTGCAGTGGAACTCCAGACTCGACGTACTGCTTTGGCTATGCAGCTTGGGATTTTGCGCGGCTTCTAGCGATTCTGCTTCGGCGAGGGCTGCGGCAGCTTCCCTTTTTGCTGCTAGGCTTTCTAAGGCGGCATCCACACATGCCTTCTCTAACTGCGGTCTTCTCTCTTGGTCGACTCTCTCTAACTGCATTCTTCTCTCTTGCTCGTCTCTCTCTAAGCGTGACCTTCTCTCTTGCTCGTCTCTCTCTAAGCGCAACCTTCTCTCTTTCTCGTCTCTCTCTAAGAGTGACCTTCTCTCTTCGTCATCTAGGCGTGCTTTTTCTAATTTAAGTTGCATCTCTTGGTCAGCAAAGCTCGCTCGTATTTTGGCGGCTTCAGCATTTGCGCGGGCAATGGCGACCGCGCTGCTGATGGATGTTGTCTTTGAGGAGACGGAAGTAACAGATCTTGTCCTATGTGATTTGTGAGACATGGTGTCTTGGGAGAGTGCTTGGCTGTGCAGAGATTGCTGCAGCTGTATTCAGTCTCTGTGTAGCCGGTGACTTGAATCCCACTAGTTGGATGGCTGCCGTTTCACTGTTCTGTCCTCACTAGTTGAGGCAGGCTCATACGTAGCTATACAGTCAGCTAAACCGCTATACCGGGGTCCAATAAGGAGACTGTGGTTGAGTCTGTGCTTTATTAAACGTAGTGGTATATTGATGCGGTGAAACTGTGAACAATGATATACATAGAATCAGTGCATGGCATAGAAGATACATAATACACATGATATACATTATGCATAACATTTAGAAAGCTAGTGACTAAACTAGGAGTACAACTGGTTAAACTAAGCTAATATAGAGCAGGAATATCTATATGAAGCATAAAGACATACCGGCAATGCAATCGCAAGGGGGATGAAGTGAAGCGTCTTTCCTTGAAGGCAGACTGAGGAAAGTGAAAGGAAAAATGGAGGGAAATGGAGGCTGAGCTACCATAATGCATTGCAAAGGAGGAGGAGAATCAGACATGGATAATACAAAAACAAGATTGAACTGCCAACATAACTCTGACCGCTAGAGGGAGCCAAAGCATCACAGATGAATAAAGGCATGAATATATCAATACTGTATACTGAGGAAACTGCAATTATGCAAGCAAATAATCAGGGTAACAATATTAGATGGCGGAGACAGAACAGCGGTACATCCAGCAGCTGGAGGGAAGGTTGGCGGCTCTAGAGCGTTCAACCTCAGCTGTGGACGTTACTGCTGTCGCTGTTCAGGCTGCAAGTGTGGCTGCAGCTACCTTGTCCACTGCCGCCCCTGTACCGACGCTTTCTCGCCTCCCGCTACCAGAGAAATTTTCTGGTGACAGTAAGTCCTGTAGGGGTTTCGTGAGTCAGTGCTCAATACATCTCAAGCTTCTGGCCTCTCGTTTTCCTACAGAGCGGGCTAAGGTGGCCTTTATCATATCCTTATTGTCGGACAGGGCGTTGCAGTGGGCTACGCCGCTGTGGGAGCGTGGCGATCATGTGGTGCAGAGTGCTCCGTTATTCCTGAGCACTCTGAAACAGGTCTTTTTAGGACCTCGTGTCACCCATGATATGGCGCTCCAACTGTTGGCATTGACTCAGGGCTCGTCCTTGGTCAGCCATTTTGCCGTCCGCTTCCGCACTCTAGCATCTGAGCTGGAGTGGTTGGATAAACCTCTTATTCCTATATTTTGGAGGGGGCTGGCTGACCACGTTAAGGATGCCCTGGCCACTAGGGAGATTCCCGCCACACTGGAAGAATTAATAACAGTGTCTACGCGTATTGACCTCCGTTTTCACGAGCGGAGGTTAGAGCGAGCCCAGTGTAGGCAGAGGTTTCGGCTTGCTCCCACCTTCGCCAAACCTTTGGAATCTCCAGTCCTGGCTCCTGAGTCCCATGAACCTAAGGTAGTGTCTCGAGCGGGATCTAAGTCCCGGACCGCTCGTGCACTCCAGGTTTGCCATGTTTGGCAACAGTCAGGACATCTTGCCACCAGATGTCACCAGCGGTCGAGGAAACGTCAGCGTCTAGTGGTAGTAGGTGGAGATGCACTAGACACGGCGACGTTTGCCTCCAAATTGTCCTTTAAGGGGACAATAACTTTTGGCTCATCCTCCCACTCGGTAGAGCTCTGCGTGGATTCTGGGGCGGAAGGCAATTTTATGTCTTCTGCCTTCGCCCAACGTCACGCAATACCCCTGGTTATGCTACCTCAACCAGTAACGGTACGAGTGGTGAATGGGTCGACACTCTCTGCACAGATAACACATCAGACCATCCCTTTTACTCTCTCCATGTCACCATCCCATCAGGAGATTATATCTCTGCTCATCATTCCCGAGGGGATTGATGAGGTCCTGTTGGGGATACCTTGGTTACGGTTCCACTCTCCTCACATCGAGTGGTCCTCAGGCAGAATTCTGGGATGGGGTGAATCATGTGGGGGTAGGTGTTACCGAGAGTGTGTTCAGGTTGCTACTACTGAGGTACCCGCAGATCTTTCCTCTCTCCCCAAGCAATACTGGTCTTATGCAGACGTGTTCTCCAAAAAGGCGGCGGAGACCCTTCCGCCCCATCGCCCTTATGACTGTCCTATCGATCTCTTGCCTGGTGCAGAGCCTCCCCGGGGTCGAGTTTATCCATTATCTCTCCCAGAGACAGAGGCCATGTCTCAGTACATTCAAGAGAATCTGGCAAGAGGGTTCATCAGGAAGTCAGTGTCACCTGCTGGGGCAGGGTTCTTCTTCGTGCAGAAGAAGAATGGGGAACTACGTCCATGCATAGACTACAGGGGTCTTAACGCTATCACCGTTAAGAACAAGTATCCTTTGACCTTATTATCCGAGCTCTTTTATAGGCTTCGGGGAGCTAGAGTGTTTACTAAATTAGATCTGCGGGGTGCTTACAACCTGATTCGCATCCGTGAGGGGGACGAATGGAAAACGGCGTTTAACACCAGAGATGGGCACTATGAATATCTGGTGATGCCCTTCGGGCTCTGTAATGCCCCAGCCGTTTTCCAAGACTTTGTCAACGACATCTTCCGGGATATGCTTTCCACCTTGGTTGTAGTCTATCTGGATGATATTCTCATCTTTTCTCCAGATATTGACTCCCACCGGAGAGATGTTGGCAGAGTCTTCGACCTCTTACGGGGAAACTCTCTCTATGCAAAGTTGGAGAAGTGTATGTTTGAGCAGGAGTCTTTACCGTTCCTGGGCTATATCATCTCCGCCCAGGGATTGGCTATGGATCCTGCCAAACTACAGGCTGTGATGGACTGGCAAGAGCCCCATTCTCTTAAGGCGGTGCAGCGCTTTATGGGGTTCATTAATTATTACCGCCAGTTCAATCCCCACTTCTCAACTCTGGTAGCTCCCTTGGTGGCCCTCACCAAGAAGGGAGCGAATCCCAAATTGTGGTCGGAAGAGGTCTCCAAGGCCTTCACTTCTGTTAAGTCTCATTTTGCTAGCGCTCCCATCTTACATCGCCCCGATGTGGATAAGCCATTCCTAATGGAGGTGGATGCCTCATCCGTTGGTGCTGGAGCAGTCCTCTATCAAAAGGACGCTCAAGGTCGGAAGCATCCATGCTTCTTCTCTAAGACCTTCACATCAGCGGAGAAAAATTACTCCATCGGGGATAGGGAGTTGCTAGCAATGAAGTTGGCCTTTTCAGAGTGGAGACATCTTCTGGAAGGTGCACAGTTTCCCTTCCAGGTTTTCACGGACCACAAAAATTTGGTGTATTTACACACAGCCCAGCGGCTGAATTCTTGTCAGGCCAGATGGTCCTTATTTTTCTCCCGGTTCCATTTTACTCTGCATTATCTCGCCGGGGAGAAGAATATTCGTGCCGACGCTCTCTCTCGCTCCCTTATGTCAACTGAGGAGGAGGAAGAGGAGCCTCGGCTTATTGTCCCTTCTGAGAGCCTGAGAACCGTTGCGCCGGTTTCGCTAGAGTCTGTGCCTCCAGCCAAGACTTTTGTGCCCATTAATTTGCGACCGGAGGTTCTCTCTTGGGCTCATTCGTCCAGGGTGGGTGGACACTTTGGGACAAAAAGGACATCTGAGCTACTGGCGAGGACGTACTGGTGGCCGCATATGGTCCGGGATGTCAGGGATTATATTCTGGCATGTGTCTCCTGCGCCAAAAATAAATCTCCGCGTCAAAGGCCAGCTGGGTTGCTCTATCCCTTGCCGGTGGCAGATAGACCCTGGGAGATGGTCGGGATGGACTTTGTCGTGGGTTTACCCAAGTCTCGCGGCTGTACCATCATTTGGGTCATCACCGATCATTTCTCAAAAATGGTGCATTTGGTGCCGCTACCACGGTTACCTTCTGCACGGGCCTTGGCAGCGTTGTTCATTAAACACATCTTCCGCCTACATGGTATGCCTGACAAAATTGTCAGTGACCGGGGTCCCCAGTTTGCGTCTCGGTTCTGGAGAGAGCTTTGTCGTCTTCTCAGTATTGAGTTGAATCTCTCTTCCGCTTATCATCCCGAGACGAATGGGTTGGTAGAGAGGGCCAACCAGACCTTGGTCACATACCTGCGACATTTTGTTTCAGCTAGGCAGGATGACTGGGCATCCTTGCTATCATGGGCAGAGTTTGCGCTGAACAACGCTGTAGCCGACTCCACTGGACAAACCCCATTCCTCCTCAACTATAGTCAGCATCCACGGGTACCTGTGCCTATGCCCGTGTCTTCCGCAGACTCCAGGGTGGCAGACTGGGCTGTGGAGGCACGGGATATTTGGGACCACACTCAGGATGCCATTCGGGCCTCTAAGGAGAGAATGAGGTCCTCCGCCGATGCTCATCGGCGCCCCGCTCCGACCTTTGCTCCTGGCGACTTGGTGTGGCTCTCCACCCATAACATCAGGCTGCGAGTTGAGTCCACTAAGTTTGCTCCTCGCTACTTGGGTCCCTTCAAGGTCCTCGAACAGGTTAATCCTGTGGTCTACCGTCTGGCCCTTCCTCCACGCCTTGGTATCACCGACACCTTTCATGTGTCCCTCCTTAAGCCCGTATACATGTCCCGGTTTTCTGAGTCATCTGCCGAGACATCGGGTTCGTCTACGGACGATTTCGAGGTGAACGCTATCTTGGGGTGCAAGGTGGTACGTGGAAAAAAAATTTTTTGGGTGGACTGGAAGGGTTACGGTCCTGAGGATAGGTCCTGGGAGCCTGCTGAGCACATTCGGGCTCCGCAGCTTATTGCTGCCTTCGAACGTAGCGAGGCCCAAGGAGGGGGGGGCCCTAGGGGGGGGTAATGTTAGGAGTCGAGTTTCCTCTGCTGCACAGGGGGAATCTCGATCCATGTCTGCTGCGGTCTCCCATTCTGCTTCGGCCGCAGTGGGCTCTGCTCAGTGGAGGCGTCGCTCCCAGCGTCTTGCTGGGACTGATTCTGTGCAAAGGGTTACTGCTGCCTTTTCTGGCTCTCCTGTTGTACCCTGCACTGATCTGCGGCGAGCGGGCTTCTCTGGGACTAAGTCCTTATTTGCACACACTGAGCATGCCCAGGGCAAGATCTCCCGTTGGAGATCGAGGGTCACATGCTCAGGTACTGCAGCACATCCCATTGGTCCTTTTGGCAGGTCCTGAAAGGGCAAAACTTCTGTAGCTGTTTCCTGTGCTGCAGCTATATAAACTGCGCATGACCGCACGGCCATGCGCTAGTATTGTCTTGATATTATGTGTGTGTGTAGATGGATGTATGTCGATGGATGAAAGCTCCTAAGTATCCCTCCCTAGAGTTGTTGACTGCTCGCGGATGATGGTAGCTATCTAGCGCCCGACTAGCCATCTGCACGTAACACACATCACAGCGTCCTGTTGCTGTGCCCGCCAGTACGGCGCCGTGCGCTTCCTCTACGCTTTCCTTACCCAAGCCTGGGTGGTTAGTGGCGTCCGTCAGTGCGGCACCGCACGCACTCTCGTGCCTATAGATTCTATTTAATAAGTTTCCTTACACACCCAGTTGCGGTGTTGTGCCAGCAAGTGTCTAATCGGACTTCAATGCTGTGTAGGGGTTGAGTTCGCTGACTTCTTGCTCGCGCTCTATGTGCGGTACTGCGGTCCTGTGACGCAACAGGATCGCTTCCTTCACGCAGGGTGAAGTTAACCCATGTGTGTATACTTAGTACCGCCATATAGTCCGTCTTACTAGCAGCAGGGTCTTTTACCTGCACGGTGGACCTCGGACTGCGAACGCACCTAGTTTCATATTATCTATACTTGGTGCGTTCCGCCGTTCCTTAACAGAGGGTTAACCAAAATCTTTTGACCCAGGGGAAGATTAGTACCCTGAGCCAAAAGTGCTTTAAGAGCTTGAAGTACAGTACTCTCACACCATCACCCCAACCCACAAATACTGGTACTCACCAATACCTCATGGAGCCAATGGACCATGAGGACGCCTGGACCTATAACGCCACCTCTTACGTGGAATAAAGGATGCATCGAACGACCCGTCCGTGGACGAAGGTGATCGCCGTTGTGAGGATCTGGATTAATGGCTACACCTGGAGGATCTAGAGCGGCGTTATGAATGCCTGCTCTTTCTGCTATGCGCTCTGACAGAGTGGCGCTTCCAATCGGGACTGTATGATGACAATAGAGATGGAGACTTGGCGATCATGTTGTCGCACCCGTGATGATACGAAGTCAGGGCTGGGGATCCAGCACCCGCCACGTGAGCAGTGGTTGTATATGGCATAAAGGGACCACTAGCGGGCACTGTACTCACACTGGGTAAATTCAGAGGAGAATTTGTGTAGGGGATGACATAGCACCAGTGTATATTTATATGTTGTGCACTAGCTGCAACAGTCTGTGCATAGCTGGGCAGTGTGCAACATTTATGTCTGGTGTCTGAACCAAGGATGCACTGCTGCTGGCCTGACTTCCATTGCGGGCAGAAGATGCAAAAGAAGGGAAGGTGGGTGGGGCGGTGATATAAAATGAAGGTACTGCGTTTCCTATAGGATGGGAGGGATGCAGATGCCGTGAGAGCTGGAGGGGGCATGGCCAGATTGGGAGCGTGTTGTGTTGCCTATGAGACGAGAGGCTTGCAGCCGCCGCAAGAGCTGGAGGGGTGTGGCCAGATCAAGAGCGCGCACATGACACGTGCGCGCTCCCCATGACGTCATGGGGTGAGGCTTAATCGATCCAGTGGGCAGATGCACCAAGCAGACCACCTGCCACTGGGAAAAGGGGCATGAACTTCAGGAACTGGTGTTTCCTGCTCAACCAAGATACCGGTAAGCCAGGAAGCACCTTCTCTACTAGTCTTGTCTCTTATCACCGCAACCAAGTTGTCAGCCAGCTCTCACTAGTAGGCAGCGCAGACAAACAGAACAGCGCAGCCTGCGGGTCTCATGGCTGTGAGGAGAGAGACAGGAAGAGGCAGGGTTTGCATTTATAAAGAGGTAGACACGGAAGGAGAAAACAGACCAATGTGTGAAAAAAACAGGAGGGGAGGAGAAAGAACATGTGACACTAAGACCTTCACCCTTTAAAGGGGGCATAGCAGTCAATACAAGATTGACGGGTCCTTCAAAATGGTGCTGCTAGAATAATCAATTGACTCTTGAAGTGTCCAGTAATCTGTTCACCGCATGTAACAGGTTAGAGCTAAAAATGAACTACTGTATATATCTGAGATCATGATTGTGCAGCCTCCATTCTGAACCCTTTTCGTCAAGGCAACTACTAGAGCATGCAAGGACACAAAGCTGCAGCGGTGATTGCTATAGGGAGGATAGGGATGAGGGAAAGTTCTCTTGAGGGGTTGTACACAAGTATTTGCTATGTTTTTTTCCACCCAGATTTGTCACAAAAACTGAAGGATTTCCTCATGCCCTCAAAGTGATTGAGAATCCTGAAGTCTCATGAAAAATAGTTAGAATTGAGAGTCCTCAGTGGTTGATACCTTTTAATGGCTAACTGAAAAGATGGTAACAAATTGCAAGCATTCGAGACTACTCAGGTCTCTTCATCAAGCATAGACTAACTCAAAATCTGAAGAATCACATATTTATACACAACACAGCACATAAATAATGCCATAGATAAGGCAGGTGACGTGAAGCAGAACTACCAATATTGGAGAGTGATAAACAGTTGTGTCCATAAATATTGGAACAGTTCATAGATAAGGAGTGTGAATGTTTTATTGTCCTCTGATTCGGGTCTGGTTTTGTGTTTTGATGCCACCACAAGGTCTGAGGAGCAAATTCCTTAATTGATGTAAAAAGACATAAATCCATGTGACACATTCATTCCTGCACTGAGACTGTCAAAGGTTGTCATCAGTTTATACTCCCAGACTCTTCTGTCTCTCTGAGATTTGAAGTTACCGTTTAATACAAGTAATCTCATGTCCATGGTTCTGTGATCTGGGATACAAAAATGTTTTGCTGCCACTGGTAGATAAATTATTTTTTCTGTTATTGTGTGGTGGTCAGAACTCATCCTTATTCTAAGCTTTTGCCCTGTCTCCCCTACATACAGACCCCCAGTTGGACACTTAGTACAAATAATTAAGTACACATTAGAAGTGACGCAGCTGAAAGTACCTGGTATCTTGTAGTCTTGATGTGAATTGGGGATCTTTTTCTTGTCCGTGGTCATTATAAATGGACAGGTTTTACATTTTTTCTGGTTTTCTGGCAAGGAAAGGTTCCTGCAGGTTTTGGAGAGGACAGGGAGCTTCTGACAATGATGCTTCTTAGATTTGGGGGCTGCCTAAAACACAGTATTGGGGGTCTGGAAAAATAGATTGTAAGCGGGCAACTTTTTGTAGTAAAGGTTGTAATTTCCGTGCAGCTCCCCTTAGCACCTCCAGATTTGGATTGTAGGTGACTACTAGAGGCAACCAGTTATTTTCGTATTTTCGCTTTGTATTGTAGCAGGGGATTCCTTGACATTCTGGTGGCTCTTGTAATTTGGTTTTGAATTGTTCTTGGATGGTAGCCCTGATTCAAAAAGGTCTTTCTGAGGCGACTAAGGTGTTCATCCCTATCCATGGGGTTGAAACATATGCGATTGTATCTGATGGCTTGGCTGTAGACAATAGAGTTTTTTAAGTGTTTTGGATGGAAACTATCCCATTTAAGGTATGTTGGACGGTCGATTGGCTTGAGATACAGGGATGTCTCTATTTCATTGTTCTGCAGCTTAATAATGGTGTCCAAAAAGTTAATTTCAGTGCTGGAGTAGTTAGGTGTTAGGTAAGTTGATGGTGGGCTGAAATTGAATAAACTGTTCATGGAATGACTTTAGCTGTGGCTCAGACTCCGTCCAGATTATTAAAATATCATCAATGTAGCGGTAGTAGGCCAGAGGCCTGATCGGACATGAGGACAAAAAGTCACTTTCAAGCTTGGTCATGAAAAGATATGCATACTGTGGAGCCATTTTACTTCCCATTGCTGTGCCAGTCTCCTGTAGATATATCTTATTGTCAAATTCAAAGTAATTGCGGGTGAGGATGAATTTTATAAGTTTAACCACAGAATCGCCATCAGTTCCTGTCTTTTCCATAAAGAATTTGCAGGCATTTAATCCATCCTGGTGTGGGATATTAGAGTACAAAGATTCCACATCCATGGTGGCCAGGATGGTTCCTTCTGGTAGAGGACTAGTTTATTCAATAGGTCAGTAGTGTCCTGAATGTAGCTGGGTGTATCATTTACCAGAGGTTTAAGAATACCCTCTACCCATCCAGATACCTGCTCAGTAAGGGTGCCCACACATGAAATAATTGGTCTTCCTGGATTTCCAGATTTGTGGATTTTGGGAAGCATGAAGAATGTCCCTATTCTTGGACTCTCTGGTATCAGGTCATTGTCTCTTATGGATTTGTCGGGCAGACAAGATACCAACTTGTTTTGTTCCTTGTAATAATCCTGTGTAGGATACGACTCCAATTTTTTGTAGTAGCGCGTGTCCATAAGTTGTCTGTTGCTTCCTTCATATAGTCTGATGTGTTCATCATGACTATTGCACCTCCCTTGTCAGCAGGTTTGATGATGATTTGTTGGTTTTCAGAGACTGTATGGCCTTTCTCTCCTGGGCACTGATGTTGGATGCTTGTCTCCTGTTAGTATCTATGATGGTGGATTTTATCAAATGTCTGAAGGAGTCTACATATTTATCCAAATGAGGGTTGCGTCCAGGTGGAGGTGTCCATTCTGACCTCTTCTTGGTTGTTAGGATCCCTTTTCCTTCAGTCCGAGTGTTTTCTGAATCTTCTGTATCATTGAAATATTCCCTCAGATGCAGTCTCCTGAAAAAATGTTCCATATCACTGCAGAGTTCAGTTTTATCTGGGGTCTTAGTGGGACAAAATGGGAGTCCTCTGGAAAGCAAGGCCAGCTCCACTTTGTTGGGTTTATAATCTGAGAGATTAATGACACAGTCTCATGCACACATTGCTTGTTTTTTCCTTGCAGGTTTGAAGCAGTTTCCTACCTGCAGCATGTCAATTCTTTCAGCCTTTTTTCAACTTTTTTCACCTATTATGACAAAATCAGAGCTTTAAAATAGTCATGTGATGGAAAGTCGCAAATGTTTTTTTAGCAACTTTTCAGAGAATATGTTGCCGTGTATAGCCACATCTTAATTATAGTTTGGTAAGAATAATTCCTTCATTTACTATCCCATGCCTCGGACTCTGGATCCAGATCCACACTCCTGCATTTCATATTTGTCTTGGTCACTCTTGTTTACTGAAATGCCGTTTACTTAAACAGTGAAAAAAGTTCCTGCTGAAATGGCGGCGTAAATCTTCATGGCTCCTGCGGGCGATGTTTAAACTCTCCTGTTATATCTGCGCTCTTCATCTCAATGCTTTCTCCCAGTTTATAATATTTCACTGCTCTACTTGAGATCAAGTAAACAGGGCTCAGGGTATGAGATGGCGTCCAGAGTTAAATTCTTATAGCTGTCAGTGTCACTAATACACTATTATGGCTGTTTATGGGAATCATCACAATTTTGATTACATGATTCAATGAAACAAAAATAAAACCATGATTTTGCTCTGTTCTCTTTCAGGACGAGCTGTCATAACAACAATTAATGTGACACTGTCCAGAATATAACACTGTGTGATCCATTGGGTGGATCTGATATTGTGCAAGAGATGCCGCTGAGCCTTGCAACGTGGAAATAGTTCAAGTGTACTGTAACCCAGTGTTTACAGAGTAACTAGATGGTGGCCTGATTCTAACGCATCGGGTATTCTAGAATAAGTATGACAGAACTTGTTCAATAAACGTAAACTTAGCATATAACAGCCCACGTAGCATATAGCACAGCCACGTAGTATATAGCACAGCCACGTAGCATATAGCACAGCCACGTAGTATATAGCACAGCCAGGTAGCATATAGCACAGCCACGTAGTATATAACACAGCCCACGTAGCATATAACAGCCCACGTAGTATATAGCACAGCGACGTAGCATATAGCACAGCCACATAGCATATAGCACAGCCACATAGCATATAATAGCCCATGTAGTATATAGCACAGCCACGTAACATATAACACAGCCCACATAACATATAGCACAGCCACGTAGCATATAGCACAGCCACGTAGTATATAGTACAGTCCACATAGTATATAGCATAATACACGTAGTATATAGTACAGTCCACGTAGTATATAACACAGCCCAAGAGTATATAGTACAGCCCACGTAGTATATAACACAGCCCACATAGTATATAGCACAGTGCACGAGGTATATAGCACAATCCACGTAGTATATAGTACAGTCCACGTAGTATATAGCACAGCCACGTAGTATATAGCACAGGCACAGCCCACGTAGTGTATAGCACAGCCACGTAGTATATAGTAGTCGACATAGTATATAGTGCAGTCCACGTAGTATATAACACAGCCATGTAGTATATAGCACAGTCCACGTAGTATATAGCATAATACACGTAGTATATAGTACAGTCCACATAGTATATAACACAGCCCACATAGTATATAGTACAGCCCACGTAGTATATAACACAGCCCACGTAGAATATAGCACAGTGCATGAAGTATACAGCACAATCCACGTAGTATTTAGCACTGCCACGTAGTATATAGCACAGGTACAGCCCACGTAGTGTATAGCAGAGCTGCGTAGTATATAGCAGCCACGTAGTATATAACACAGCCCACTTAGTGTATAGCACAGTCCACATAGTATATAGCACAGTCCACGTAGTATATAGCACAATCCATGTAGTATATAACACAGTCCACGTAGTATATAACAGCCCACGTAGTATATAGCACAGTCCACGTAGTATATAGCACAATCCACGTAGTATATAGCACAGTGCACGTAGTATAAAGCACAGCCAGTTAGTATATACCACAGGCACAGCCCACGTAGTGTATAGCACAGCCACATAGTATATAGCAGCCAAGTAGTATATAGCACAGCCACGGAGTATATAACACAGCCCACGTAGTATATAGCACAGCCCATGTAGTATGTAGCAGTTTGGCCACCATATCCCTGTTAAAAAAATAATTAAAATAAAAAATTGTTAAATACTCACCTTCCGGCGGCCCCCGGATCCAGCCGAGGAGTTAGCGATGCTCTCGCCAGGTCCGTTCCCAGTGATGCTTTTCGGCAATAACCCGTGATGACGTAGCGGTCTCGCATGATCCTACGTCATCTCGGGTCATTTCACAAAGCATTACTGGGAACGGAGCTGCCGAGAGCATCGCGAGGATGGGGAAGGCTTCAGGGGCCGCCGAAAGGTGAGAATAGCACGATTTTTTATTTTTTTTATTGTTTTTAACTTTATATCTTTTTACTATTGATGCTGCATAGGCAGCATCAATAGTAAAACCTGTCACTAATTGGTCGCAGCCTGGCGCGACCAATCAGCGACGCAGGATTTCCATTACAGACAAACAGACGGAAATGCACCTTAGACGATTATATATAGATAAAGTAACCCAAAGCAAAAACACAAATATATCAGACATCAGAATCCTCGTTTATCAGATTATATTGCTGCAATAATTTATTATACCATTGTAATGAAGTTCTCATAGCCTTTCCCTCTTTAGGGTGCCGTCACACTAGCAGTATTTGGTCAGTATTTTACATCAGTATTTGTAAGCACAAACCAGGAGTGGAACAATTAGAGGAAAAGTATAACAGAAACATATGCACCACTTCTGTATTTATCACCCACTCCTGGTTTTGGCTTACAAATACTGATGTAAAATACTGGCCAAATACTGCTAGTGTGACGGCAGCCTTAGAGTCACTGATCGCTCCTGCCGTGGCTTTCGCTGACGTAACATCAACAGAACAGCGGCTTCTCTTCTGCTCTGTTAATGGGTGTGACTGCTGACGTCATGCTGACTGAGAGCAGCTCGCTGCTGCATAACTGAAAGAAACCAGCTGTCAATCAACATGACGTCGGCAGTCACGTCCCATCAACAGATCAGCATGAAAGAAGAAGAGCTGCTCTGTTGACGTGAAATTGCAGGCAGGATTGGTCAGTGACCACTTCGAGCTGGCGCTGGATACAATAGGCAGGTAGTTGCTAATTAGATATCAACTACCTTTCTGTTAGTTTTTGCCTCATATATAACAAATTGTCTTGGACAATCCCTTTAACCCCTTAGCCCCCAAGGGTGGTTTGCATGTTAATGACCGGGCCAATTTTTACAATTCTGACTACTGTCCTTTATGAGGTAATAACTCTGGAACGCTTCCATGTATCCCGGTGATTCTGACACTGTTTTCTCGTGACATATTTTCCTTCACGTTAGTGGTAAAATTTCTTTGATATAACTTGCGTTTACTTGTGAAAAAAATGGAAATTTGGCAAAAATGTTGAAAATTTCCCAATTTTGAATTTTCATGCCCTTAAATCACAGAGAAATACTTAATAAGTAATATTTCCCACATGTCTACTTTACATCAACACAATTCTGGAACCAACATTTTTTTTGTTTTTTGTTAGGAAGTTATAAGGGTTAAAAGTTGACCAGCGATTTCTCATATTTACAACACCATTTTTTTTTAGGGCCCACATCACATTTGAAGTCACTTTGAGGGGTCTACATGATAGAAAATGCCCAAATGTGACACTATTCTAAAAACTGCATCCCTCAAGGTGCTCAAAACCACATTCAAGAAGTTCATTAACCCTTCACGTGCTTCACAGAAATTTTTGGAATGTTTAAAAAAATGAACATTTAACTTTTTTTCACAAAAAACTAACTTCAGATCTAATTTGTTTTATTTTACCAAGGGTAACAGAAGAAATTGGACCCCAAAAGTTGTTGTACTATTTGTCCTGACTACGCCGATACCCCATATGTGGGGGTAAATTACTGTTTAGGCGCATGGCAGAGCTTGGAAGGGGAGGAGCGCCGTTTGACTTTTCAATGCAAAATTGACTGGAATTGAGATGGGACGCCATGTCGTATTTAGAGAGTCCCTGATGTGCCTAAACAGTGGAAACCCCCCACAAGTGACACCATTTTGGAAAGTAGACCCCCTAAGGAACTTATCTAGATGCGTGGTGAGCACTTTGAACCTCCAAGTGCTTCACAGAAGTTTATAATATAGAGCCGTGAAAATAAAAAGTCATATTTTTTACACAAAAATGATCTTTTCGCCCCCAATTTGTATTTTCCCAAGGGTAACTGGAGAAATTGGACCCCAAACATTGTTGTTTAATTTGTCGTGAGTACGACAATACCCCACATGTGGGGGTAAACCACTGCTTGGGCGCATGGCAGAGCTTGGAAGCGAAGAAGCGCAGTTTGACTTTTCAATGCAAAATTGGCTGGAATTGATATCGGACACTATGTCGCGTTTGGAGAGCCCCTGATGCGCCTAAACAGTGAAAAAACCCCACAAGTGACACCACTTTGGAAAGTCGACCCCCTAAGGAACTTTCTAGATGTGTGGTGAGCACTTTGAACCCCCAAGTGCTTCACAGAAGTTTATAATGTAGAGCCGTAAAAATAAAAAATCATATTTTTTCCACAAAAATGATCTTTTCGCCCCAAATTTTTTTATTTTCCCAAGAGTAACAGGAGAAATTGGACCCCATAAGTTGTTGTGCAATTTGTCCTGAGTACACTGATACCCCAGATGTGGGGGGGGAACCACCATTTGGGCACATGGAAGAGCTCAGAAGCGAAGGAGTGCCATTTTGTAATGCAGACATTGATGGAATGGTCTGCAGGCGTCACATTGCGTTTGCAGAGCCCCTGATGTACCTAAACAAGTGACCCCATAATGGAAACTAGACCCCCCCAAGGAACTTATCTAGATGTGTTGTGAGAACTTTGAACCCCCAAGTGTTTCACTAAAGTTTATAACGCAAAGCCGTGAAAATAAAAAATAATTTTTTTCCACAAAAATGATTTATTAGCCCCTAGTTTTGTATTTTCCCAAGGGTAACAGGAGAAATTGGACCCCAAAAGTTGTGCAATTTATCCTCAGTACGCTGATACCCCATATGTTTGAGAAAACTACTATTTGAGCACACGTCGGGGCTGGTCTGCGGGTGTCATGTTGCGTTTGCAGAGCCACTGATGTGCCTACACAATTAACCCCATTTTGGAAACTAGACCCCCCAAGGAACTTATCTAGATGTGTTGTGAGAACCCCCAAGTGTTTCACTAAAGTTTATAAGGCAGAGCCGTGAAAATAAAAAATCATTTTTTCCCCACAAAAATGATTTTTTTTAGCCCCTCAAATTTTTATTTTCCTAAGGGTAGCAGGACATATTAGACCACAAAAGTTGTTTTCCAATTTGTTCTGAGTACGCTGATACCCCATATGTTGGGGTAAACCACTGTTTGGGCACACGGCAGAGCTCAGAAGAGAAGGAGCACCATTTTACTATTTCAACGCAGAATTGGCTGGAATTGAGATCGGGCCTGATGTCGCATTTGGAGAGCCCTTGATGTGCCTAAACAGTGGAAACCCCCCTAATTCTACCTGAACCCTAACCCGAACACACCCCTAACCCTAATCACACCCCTAATCCGAACACGCCCCTAATCCTAATCCCAACCCTAACCACACCCCTAAACCTAATCCCAACCCTAACCATAGCCACACCCCTAACCCTGACACACCCCTAACCCTCATCCCAAACCCCAACCGTAATCGTAATCCAAACCCTAACCCCATCTCTAGCCCCAACCCTAACTTTAGCCCCAACACCTAACTTTAGCCCCAACCTTAACCCTAACTTTAGCCCTAATTCTAATGGGAAAATGGAAATAAATACATTTTTTTTAATTTTATTATGCTTTCCTAACTAAGAGGGTAATAAAGGGGAGTTTGATTTACTATTCATAGTGGATTTTTATGTTTGGCAGCTGTCACACACTAAAAGATGCTTTTTATTGCAAAAAATAGTTTTTGCAGCACCACATTTTGAGAGCTATAATTTTTCCATATTTTGGTCCACAGAGTCATGTGGGGTCTTGTTTTTTGCAGGACGAGTTGACGTTTTTATTGGTACCATTTTCGGGCACATGACATTTTTGATCGCTTTTTATTACGATTTTTGGGAGGCAGAATGAACAAAAACCAGCAATCCATGAATTTCTTTTGGGTGTGGCGTTTATAGCATTCCGCATGTGGTAAAATTGATAAAGCAGTTTTATTCTTGGGGTTAGTACGATTACAGCGATACCTCATTTATATAATTTTTTTATGTTTTGATGCTTTTATACAATAAAAACTATTTTATAAAAAAAAAATATTTTTGCATCTCTTTATTCTGGAGGCTATAACTTTTTTATTTTTTTGCTGATGATGCTGTATGGTGGCTTGTTTTTTGCGGGACAAGATGACATTTTCAGCGGTACCATGTTTATTTATATCTGTCTTTTGGATCGCGTGTTATTCCACTTTTTGTTCGGCGATATGATAAAGCATTGTTTTTTTGTTTTTTTTTACGGTGTTCACTGAAGGGGTTAACTAGTGGGGGACAGTTTTATAGGTCGGGCCGTTGAGGCGGCAATATGTGTATGTATTTATTGGAGCAATATTTTTTTTTCCCTTTGAGGAATTTGAAAAAAATATATTTTTACACAGTCTAATATTTTTTTTTAAGTTTTTTACATTGTCCCAGGGTGGGAGATCACTGTATGAAGTCAGATCGCTGATCTGACACTTTGCACAGCAATGTGTCAGATCAGCGATCTGACAGGCAGTGAAGGAGGCTTCTCAGGTCCTGCTCTCAGCAGGCACTGATAGGTCACCTCCCTGCAGGACCCTGTGGCCATCTTGGATCCGGGGGTCTGCAGGCAGGGAGATCCTCAGAACGCGATCACACGCGATCCCTGCGTGATGCTTCTCTATGCCACCGTAACGCTGCGATCTTGTTTGACCGCAGTGTTCCCGGGGTTAAAGTGCAGGGAGTGGTCTGTCACGGCTCCTGGCACTTAGTCCCGGGTGTCAGCTTTGATAATCAGCTGACACCCAGCCGCAATCGGCCACGCTCCCCCCATGAGCGCGACTGATCGCGTATGACGTACTATCTCATCCATGAGAATTAAGTCCCAGGTCTCATGGACGTGATGGTACGTCCGATGGCAGAAAGGGGTTAAAGGGAACCTGTCACCCCCAAAATCAAAAATGAGCTAAGCCCACCAGCATCAGGAGCTTATCAACAGCATTCTGGAATGTTGTAGCTAAGCCTCCGATGTATCCTGAAAGATGAGAAAAAGAGGTTAGATTATACTCACCCAGGGGCGTTCCCGCTGAGGTCCAGTCCGATGGGTGTCGCGGTCCGGTCCCGGGCCTCCCATCTTCTTACGATGACGTCCTCTTCTTGTCTTCACGCTGCGGCTCCGGCGCCGGCGTACTTTGCCCTGTTGCGGGCAGAGCAGAGTACTGCAGTGCGCAGGCGCCGGGAAAGGTCAGAGAGGCCTGGCACCTGACCATGTCATCCTATGAAGTTGGAGGCCCCAGACTGCACCGCGGCGCCCATCGGATCGGAGCGCCTGCCCAGGTAAGTATAATCTAACCTCTTTTTCTCATCTTTCAGGATACATCGGGGGCTTATCTACAGTATTACAGAATGCTGTAGATAAGCCCCTGATGCTGGTGGGCTTAGCTCATCTTCGATTTTGGGGGTGACAAGTTCGCTTTAATAATAATCAAAGAGAGATTATGATCATGTGATATTTCATTTTTTCTTTTTTATTGCCCTTTCAAAAATTTCAAAATTTCTGTTTTTTTTTCGACAAGATGGGGTGCAGAGTGTACATCAATGAGAAAAAATGAACTTTTTTGAATTTACCAAATGGCTACAGTGAAGCAAAGAGTGAAAAATTTAAAGGGGTATGAATACTTTCCGTACCCACTGTACTATAAGTTATGCACAGTGCTATCAGTGTGCAGGCATCTGTCCCCTGTGCAGTGTGTAACATATACATCAATAGGGTGCACAACTTGTTAATAATCCTGTCTTAGATTAAAAGCTAAAATTGTAGTACCCCACACTAAGACCTCAGAAACTTTACCTCTCAGAATATATATGTGGTGTAGTGACCAATGGTACAATCAGGGGGTGCTGTGTGTGCGCTGCAAGATGCACTTGGAGGCATAATTCTGATGAGACAAAGTCCGGCAGTGTTGTGAATGGCCGATATGTGTCGCAGAGGGAGTCTGCGTGGTAAGTCTGATGCAATATTGTTGTTCTGGGACCTGTAGTCCCTCAAGAGTGTGTATATGTATGGTGTAGTTGTAAGGGAGACTTACTAGGCTAGTTGTGTGAGATGGGCGGGACAAACTAGCCACACATCCACACTCCCACCTGTGGGAGTGGTTAGTACTATATAATGTAACTTGGGTCTGGTCACATGGTCTTGGAGTGTGGACCTGAATGGTCTATGCCGGAAGGTCCTGGAAGCCTGTGTTGGAAGTCCTGGAGTATAGGATTCCTGAAGAGCACACGGCAGGGCTCTGGACCTAGCACATGCCAGTGTGTGGAACGGATGGAGATCCGTGTTGTACTGACCGGGGTCAGAGTGAGAAACGTCTGAAAGATACCTCTGTGGAGGAGAGGTATCTGAGAAACCTGTGCGGCACCAACAGGTAACGGAAAGGGATCCGTGTTATGCTAACCGGGGTTAGAAGAGAGAGACATTGTGTATGGGGCACCTCTGAGGCCAAGAGGTGTCCAGGAACCTGTGAAGGTCGCCAGCAGGTAACGGACGAGGTCCGTGTCTTATGCTGACCGGGGTCAGAGACGAACTGTGGTGAAGTTGAATATGTCCAGATGGTGTTCAAGCTGTTGCCAAGTTCCTGAGGATGTGCTTTATGTCATGTGAAATAAACCTAGAGACTGTGTTTTATAAGAAATCCGTGCCTGAGTGCGTTAATCCCGTGCCAAGCGAGTGTCCCCCAAGACGCGTAGTAGGCGCTATGCCACATTTATCAATATAAACCTATTTTTAATGTACTTTTAAGGCAGCCATACATTGATATTTCTCCTCCGTACAATTCTTAATCCTGCTTCTCTTCACACTCTGCAGTGAATAACAAAACTGCCAATCTGAAGCCACCACTAGAGGGAGCTCACTGTAAAATAATGTGAACACTACAGCTAGCATTGAAGTCGATGATAGCTTTATTCACCAATCTCACCCTAAAGATAGATGCAGGAAAATACTTTGGCTCTATATCGGAAAGCAGAAGTACAGAGTTTGGCCCCTTTTTCAAAATGGGCCTCACTGAGGTGGTCTGCATCTATGGTGAGTTTACCCCTCTCCTAAATAGTTAGTAGATTAATTACAGGACCAATCTAGAAGCTGAACCAAAGCAGAAAAAGACCAAGAGGGTTGAATAGTATTAGAAAAAAATTGGTGACTGGTGGCAGTGAGTTAAAGGGTTATTCCCAGAATTGCATTATTTTTCACAAAGCTCAGTAAATGCATAATTATTGTTAATATTCAGACTAAGCAAAACATGATTTCTTTCTTGTAACTTTGTGTTTATCTTCATCTCTATCTGCCCCACTGTGCATCCATCTTCACACAGCTGCACTTGCGTCTGCTCAGTGCTGCAGACCCCTCCCCTCTTTCCTGTGTGCTCTTGACCAACCACAGCTGGTTATCTTCAGGCCAATCTAAGTGTAGACTTAACCTTAATGATTTTGTGCACTCTCTGTTCCTGTACAGTAACCTGCCTGACCGATTATGTTTTCTGCCATTTATATGGGGCGGCACGGTGGCTCAGTGGTTAGCACAGCAGCCTTGCAGCGCTGGAGTCCTGGGTTCGAACCCCACCAAGGACAACATCTGCAAAGAGTTTGTATGTTCTCTCCGTGTTTGCGTGGGTTTCCTCCGGGCACTCCGGTTTCCTCCCACATTCCAAAAACATACTGATAGGGAATTTAGATTGTGAGCCCCATCGGAGACAGTGATGATAATGTGTGCAAACTGTAAAGCGCTGCGGAATATGTTAGCGCTATATAAAAATAAAGATTATTATTATTTATTATTATTATATGGGCATAGCTGCCCATGTATCTTAAGATAATTGGTTGATGGCTCTAGCAAAGCTCCACTCTTGTGCACTCCTCCACAATGGCAGTGTAGAGCTATAATTGTTACCTGCTGCTGACAGATCAGTTTATTGTGAAACTGCAAATGTCGGTTTATTGAAGCATGTGGTAGAAGATAATCCTATGCCTTATGCATCAAAAGAGCAGCATTTGACGTCTCACATCACTGATCTCTTATATGAACTAGGCTCTGGCTAGTATTTATTGTCAGACCTAGTTTTTGCTGCATGGTTGGAGGTTGTTGTTGGCTATTATTGAAGAAGGCGTTTGGTGGATTTAACTGTGACTGTTGCTAGGATTTGAGTGTGTGATAATTACCTTTCTTCTACTGCTTTGGTTTAACCCCATCCTCCACTCCCCCAGTGCATTCCTTTGTTGTCTGAGTATATTTGTATGTTTGGTATTTTTCGTTATCCCTGTTCGTATTACCCTGTTAGTCTGGCTGGTGTATTACGGTACACTACTACTCCCCTCTTCCCTGGGTGGGGGAAAGGTACAGACTGAGGGTGGATTCAGAAGGTAAGGTATGTGGCCACGGCATCTTCACCATCAGAAGTAATCTGGGGAAAAGGGTGAGCAAGGGCACCCCTGGCATTAGGGTCGGGGAAGGAGCCCCTGGTCCTGGGACACCCAACAACAGACTCATGACAGGTTGTCCTGAAGAGACATCACGGCGAGGGCCGTAAGACCGTTTTTCTCTTATCTGAAGAAATCTGTCTGATTATGCTAATCACACTCTGATCAGAGTTTGATCAGAGTGTGATCTGATAAACACAAAACCTTCTCCATTCAGTCTGTCCATGAAAATCGGAAAGTACTCAGTTATCATCCACATGTGGTCCAATTTTTTGAACTGACCCATACACAAATGGCCGAGTGCGATCCGATAAACAAAAGGCAAGTCATGCATGCTGCAACTTTTTCCCTTGGACCAGTTGGACGGAAAGAAAAACCTAGGGATGAGTGCTATACGTCAAAACATTGGATAGCACTTGTCCGATTTTTATATTATCCCTGGGCCATTAGTCAACATCATGTTCTACTACATACTAATATATTTTCAGAGAGACTTACTGTATTATAAGAATTGCACCAGGTTTTCTGCAGAAAAAAAAATTAAACTTTGCTAGTTTTTATGCCGCTTTCATCACTTTTCAGAAAAGCTGCTGGGACATTTGCTAGGGACCTGACCACTTGATATAATTTACACCAGATCCCGTGGAACATTTTACACGATGGCAACTTGTGGGGCAGCAAGGTTTGATGTCTGTTAGTATGCTGCAGTCATATTCATGCAGTTCACCCTCTTCTGGCGGCTGAGAGATTATGTATTTTCCCGTTTCTGCGCTCATTTGAAGTGTATAATTAACTTTTGTCAAATTTAAATCATTTCCTCATTACCGACTGCAGTTCATTGCATGTATAATTGGAATCACTTGAAGCCGCGTGACTTGCTGGAAATGTCTTGTTAGTAGTTGAATTTTTACTTAGTGGGTTATTATACTTGATACATTGACGACTCCAGGTGACCCCGACATCTGTGGGTGCATTGTGGAAAGCCTCATGTTTTTGGATAGTTTCCTGCAACTTGTGGTTCTTAATAATAATCTTTATTTTTATAATAATCTTTATTTTTATATAGCGCTAACATATTCCGCAGCGCTTTACAGTTTGCACACATTATCATCGCTGTCCCCGATGGGGCTCACAATCTAAATTCCCTATCAGTATGTCTTTGGAGTGTGGGAGGAAACCGGAGTGCCCGGAGAAAACCCACGCAAACACAGAGAGAACATACAAACTCTTTGCAGATGTTGTCCAAGGTGGGATTAGAACCCAGGACCCCAGCGCTGCAAGGCTGCAGTGCTAACCACTGCGCCACCGTTCTTCACCTGTTGCAAAAATACAACTCCACTCCCAATGTCGGCAGGGCATGCTGAGCATTGTAGTTTTGCAGCTACATGGGGATAGCGCAGGCAAAACTCTCACAGCACAAATGATTCAGACATTAATGGGTAAAACCAAAGTATTTATGTTCTTGGTGATGAGGACAGTTGCCATGGAGATAGGAAAAACAGTGACAAGAAAATGAGAACATGCTAAACTAGATTAGGAAAGCCATGTGCAGTGGGAGCACCTGTTGTCGCCTGCACACCTTGCCTTTTATCTTTTCAAATCTCTAGATCTTACAGTATTAGGGTACCGTCACACTATAACATTTCGATCGCTACGACGGTACGATTCGTGACGTTCCAGGGATATCGTTACGATATCGCTGTGTCTGACACGCAGCAGCGATCAGGGATCCTGCTGAGAATCGTACGTCGTAGCAGATCGTTTAGAACTTTCTTTCATCGCTGGATCTCCCGCTGTCATCGCTAGATCGGTGTGTGTGACACCGATATAGCGATCTAGCGATGCGATCCAGCGATGCGTTCGCTTGTAACCAGGGTAAACATCGGGTAACTAAGCGCAGGACCGCGCTTAGTTACCCGATGTTTACCCTGGTTACAAGCGTTAAACTAAAAAAAAACAAACAGCACATACTTACATTCTGGTGTCCGTCAGGTCCCTTGCCGTCTCTGCTTCCCGCACTGTGACTGCCGGCCGTAAAGTGAAAGTGAAAGCACAGCGGCTGTGCTTTCACTTTCACTTTACGGCCGGCAGTCACTGAGTGCGGGAAGCAGACTGCAAGGGACCTGACGGACACCAGATGTAAGTATGTGCTGTTTGTTTTTTTTTAGTTTAACGCTTGTAACCAGGGTAAACATCGGGTAACTAAGCGCGGTCCTGCGCTTAGTTACCCGATGTTTACCCTGGTTACCCAGGGACCTCGGCATAGTTGGTCGCTGGAGAGCTGTCTGTGTGACAGCTCCCCAGCGACCACACTACGATTTACCTACGATCACGGCCAGGTCATATCGCTGGTCGTGATCGTAGGTAAATCGTATAGTGTGACGGTACCCTTAGGGTATGTGCACACGTATCTGTGAGGGCTGCGGTTTTTCCTGCGGATTTATCATGGTTTCTACTGCAGATTCCGCTGTGGCTTTACACCTGCAGTTTTCTATTGGAGCAGGTGTAAACCCGCAGCGGAATCCGCACAAAGAATTGACATGCTACGAAATGTAAACCGCTGCGTTTCCACGCGTTTTTTTCCGCAGCATGTGCACTGCGGATTTAGTTTCCCATAGGTTTACATTATACTGTAAACTCATGGGAAACCGCTGCGGATCCGCAGCAAAATCCGCAGCATGTGCACAAGTGAGGAATAGTATAGCTTCAGAAATAATAATGTAGGGGCGTGGCTATGTAGCTGAAGAAGAAGGAGGCATCCTAGGAGAGCTCCATACATCCTGAGCTGATTTTGCTATAAATATTGTGCGTGACCGAGCGGTACTAGCCCGGATCGGGACCCCATGCACCGGAGAGTCTGGTGGACCTTCTGGGAGACCGCTGTGGAGATTTGCGGAGCCGGGAGCTGCAGAAGCTAAAACAGGCAGGAGAGCCCCATGTGCAGCGGCGGCCATCTTGGGAGCGCGCGCTAGGGAGCACAAGACACCGCGCTGTTCATTGCCGGAGCTGGACCCCCCACTATCTCGGAGGCAGCGGTGACTGACCGCACTGGTGGGCGCGACGAGGGACCTGCAAGAGGGAGCAGGAAAGAACGCGGTGCTGCTCTCTGCTGGAGCCGGGTCCCCCTCATCTTGGAGGCGGTGGCGGTGGATACTACTGGTAAGCCGTGAGGACTGATGCAAGTGGCGGTACATGCCGGGGGTAGCGGCCATCATATCAGCGCACACCCTGACAGTTAGGGAAGTGCGCTTCTAATCTTATTAGCGGCGCTGGGCGGTGAGTGTGCGCCTGAAGAAGTAGGGGTGGTGCAGTGTGTGCCCTGAGAAAGTGGGACCTGCGCCCCCCTGTCGGGTGGACATTTTCCCTGCTAACGCCATAACATTACAGGGATTAACCCCTTTTCAGCTGCTCCCCTTACGATAACTGTGGAATTGCACGGCTTGAGTGTTACAGCGGCTATCTCTATATACCGGATACCCTAAACTGCCTGCCCAGTGGACTCCTGTCTTATAACCTCGGGCTCCATAATACAAGTCTCAAAATCGGAATACAGCTTGTCCATAATTACTCCTTGGGTCGCTTTGTGAGATCCCCTTGTGAATATCCATCATGCAGCACCCTAGAGGAGCATCGGCTGCTGAAAAATTAAAAAAATATGCCAAAGATGATCCTCATGATAATGTGCGCAATCTTAGAAATAATCCTACACCGTCTCAACGTAAAGGACGCCCCTCCGACAGCAATGAGGAGGGAGGAGAGGATGAACTGACTCTTAAACAGGCATCAGAGCAGTTGATGCAGGCTATCTCCCTCACTAGATCAGCTCTTACGGAGAAAATAGAAGATGTGCATACTGAGGTGGGACGCCTGCGTCATGACATGCAAACTATGAGAGGGCGCATCACGGAGGTTGAAACGAGGGTGTCTCATATTGAAGACACTATCGCCCCTATGGAGGCTAAACTGACCAAAGCTGCCGGATCCGTAAATGCCTGGAAGCAAAAGGCAGACGACTTGGAAAATAGACTGCGCCGCAATAATATCCGAATTATAGGTCTCCCGGAGCGGTCGGAGGGTCAGCAGCCTGAACAGTTTCTGGAGGAATGGCTCAAGTCATCACTGGGAGATGGATTCTCCTCGACATTCGCGGTGGAAAGGGCCCATAGGGTCCCGACCAGGCCTCTTCCTCCTGGAGCCCCGCCGCGGCCTTTCCTGGCACGTCTCCTTAATTGTAGAGACAGAGATATCATCCTCCGCTTAGCACGGCAGAAGGGCCTCATCAAATTCGATAATGCTACCATATCGATTTTTCCAGATTTTTCTATGGAACTTCAAAAGCAGCGAGCACGATTTATGGATATCAAGAAACAACTTAGAGATAAGAACATCGTTTACTCCATGCTTTATCCGGCCCGGCTTCGCATCGTTTATAAGGGCTCCTCCTTATTCTTCACGGATCCAGCGGAGGCGACTGAGTGGTTGCGGTCTCGCGGGGGGTCGAATGCGGAAGACTCCTAACTTGAGCTCCCTGATTAATGGCAACATAGATAGAGCTTTCTGCCTGGATGCGGAAAATATTAACAATACCGGACACTGAGTCCAGTGAGGGTATCCCCTATTCAATTTGACTGTGGGAGTATGGAAATATGCTCCCCTACTGTTCAAGTTTTGTTTAGTTTGGTTTTATATACTAGTTTTGGATGTTTATTAAGCATGGCTGCCTCTAATGCTAATTCTTTGCTCTGTGCGGTGCCGTTAGACTGCACCCGAATGATAATGATATATATCAATGCTCCCTTTAAGAGTAAATATGGGGGCTGAACTTATATGTATGACCTGGAACATACGAGGTATAAAAACTCCTCGAAAGAAAATTAAGGTGTTTTCGCAGATTAAAAGATATCACCCTCAAGTCGTAGCTCTGATAGAGACACATCTGACAAGAGACACGGCTCGATGTATACAAAAGCCATGGGTACAGTGGTCCCTACACGCATTCCACACTAGCTATTCAAGAGGGGTCTCCCTGCTGATACACAAAGAGGTCAGATGGGAGGCTAAAGAGGCGAGACGTGATCCGGAGGGTCGTTTCGTCTTTGTGCATGCATTTATTAACTCACGAGAGTATGTATTGTTGTGTATCTATAACCCCCCTCCCGCTAACATGTTAATCCTACGTATGGCTCTGGGCTTCTCCTTAAAATATCCGGAAGCCAATGTTATTTGTATGGGAGACTTTAATTTAATAATGAATCAGTCCATGGATAGATTGAGATTGGACGATGTGGACTCAGGGGAAGTTGTGCCTCAGCACCCCTCACAATTAGCACTATTTATGGAAGGGAGTGGGTGGCTAGATTTATGGAGAATAAACCATCCAGAAGTTAAGGGGTACACCTGCCACTCGTCTACTAGGCAGTCTTTATCTCGAATAGACTATATATTTGGGTCGGGTGGCTTGGCGCTATGGGTGGATAGCATCGAACATGGTAACCGGGGGATCTCAGATCATAGCCCGATCATTCTTAAACTTAAATATGGGCAATCCGATAATAGTAACAGGTCCTGGAAATTAAATCCCTTTTGGTTAAAATTGATAGACTCTAGTGATAGGACGGTTGATCAGTTGAATAGCTTTGTGCTGACACATTCGGAAATCCAAAACCTTGGTCTATTTTGGGATACCCTGAAGGCATACTTGAGGGGATGCTTGTCTTCTACCATTTCCTATATTAAGAGAGTGACGGCGAGGGAGGACGAGGAGATAGAGCAAAGATTAAAAGACTCAGAGGCCACTTATATAGCTAATCAGTCCAGCAGTAATAGAATTGAGTGGCTTACTTCCCAGAGATTGTATACCCAACATACAGATGCTAAGTCAAAGCGCAAATTATTTTTTACTCGTCAGTCCTACTTTGAGCTAGGGAATCAAGCCAGCACACTCCTGGCCTTCTTGGTGCGCCAGCATAGCACCTCCAACACAATATTGCAGATCCGGGTGTCCGATGGCTCATTGGTGTCCTCTACTGATGGAATACTTCAGGGCTTTTATGATTATTATACTTCGTTGTATAAGTCTAAGAGTGGTTTAGATGTCGATGAATGCCTGGATTATCTATCGGATATAACATTCCCCTCGCTGAGTCCATCCCAACGAGCTCTTATGGAGGCTGAATTTACTCTGGAAGAGGTAGAACATGCTATAGCAGATATGGCCACCGGGAAGGCCCCGGGACCTGATGGATTTCCCATTGAATTTTATAGAAAATATCGTGATAAATTAGCACCTATATTGCTGAAGGTACTAAGGGGAATATGGGAGGGAGAATCGGTACCCGAATCGTTTTATGATGCTAATATTATCGTGCTTAGGAAGGAGGGGAAGGATCCTCTGGATTGTGGATCATATAGACCAATTTCTTTAGTGAATGTGGACTACAAAATTTTCACTAAAATTCTGGCTACTAGATTGAATGCGATCATATTAGATCTCATACACCCAGATCAAACTGGCTTTATGCCCGGGAAAAATACCTCTATTAATATTAGAAGAGTGCAATCGGTCATTCAATATAGTTCATTAGAGCCAGACAATAAGTGGGCATTAGCTTCGTTGGATGCAGCTAAGGCTTTTGATTCCCTTGAGTGGTCCTTTTTAACTGCATGCTTACGGAAATATGGGTTTGGGAATAAATTTCTAAGAGGGATAGGTACACTATATGCGAAACCTGGGGCACGTATGGTGGTAAACGGTTCTGTATCTGCACCATTTTCCTTACATAGGGGAACTCGCCAGGGATGCCCTCTCTCCCCAGCTCTATTTGCCTTGGCTATAGAAGCCCTGGCAATACGGATGAGGTCCTCTGTAGACATTAAAGGGATACATATTGCTGACCGGGTGGACATTATTGGTCTTTATGCAGACGATATGGTGGTGTTTATGGACCAGACAGAAGATACATTGCCAAAATTAATAACGATGATTGATAAATTTAGTACATTTTCTGGTCTATATATAAATTGGGATAAATCTGCCTTGATGCCTCTCTCCCATACCCCAATGCCATGCCTTGAAACCCTCTCGCTGCTGCCCATTGTCTCCAATTTTAAATACCTTGGAATACATATGTCTCAATACAGTCACCAAGATTTGCATCTCAATATATATCCACTATTGGACGTGGTTAAATCTAAATTTGCTACCTGGGACAAGCTCCCGCTATCTGTGGCTGGTCGTATTAACCTGATCAAAATGATATTACTCCCAAAATTGAGCTATTGTCTTCAACATAGTGCCGTTTTAATACCTAAATCTTTCTTTGCAACCCTGAATTCCCTTACCACATCCTTCATATGGGGGAAAGCTAGGCCTAGACTTAAATTATCCATTCTACAGAGACCCAAACAGGGGGGTGGGGCTGCCTTGCCGGACTTCTATCTGTACTACCTTGCTGGGCAGGCAAAAATGATAAATAAGTGGATGCCCGGGGAGTCTCTTCCCAACTCTGAAAGCCATGTATTACATTCAGCTCAGATTGATTGCCCGCTGGGCTTTTTGGAAATGGAGAAAATTACTGTCCCTCGTTTGCTTCCTTTGCTCCGATTGGCCCGTTCGATATGGAGGCAAATTAAAAAAGTTACAAAATCTGTTGATATAGCAGCCGAAATGCCATTGTGGAACAATAGCTATTTCCCGGGATTATTAGGCCATCCATCTACTGAATTTTGGATATCGTATGGTGTCCTCACAGTGAGTGATATACATAGCCAAGGAATTTTTGTTTCTTTTGAACAATTACAAAATACTCACAATATACCGAGATCTCAATTTTTCCGTTATTTACAATTAAGATCTGCTTTCCAATCATATGTACGGCATGCGGGTGCAGGTAGAACTATTTCAACTTTACCATTAATAGGAATTCTCAAATCACAAGGGCCTCAGGGACTCATCTCCTCTTTATATACCTATATGTTATCCATAGGCGAAGAATCCACCTTAGATTTAATTAAGGGAAAATGGGGGAGGCTACTTCCAGATACACTAGGAGAAGAATGGGATGAAATCTTGGAATCCCCGACTAGGGTCTCCCCATCAATCAATAATAGGATGACCCAACTGTATATTATATATCAATCCTATTTGACCCCGACTCGTCTATTTAAAATGGGCCATCTTCATTCATCAGACTGCTTGAGGTGTCATTCCAGTGACGCAGATTTCATTCATATGATCTGGAAATGTCCTGTTGTTTTTCAATTTTGGAAAGAGGTAACGGTACTATTGACATCCTTGGTGTCGATCCCTGTTCCACTTGAGCCACTGGTATGCCTGTTTGGGGTATGGGAGGCAGAGACATGGGATCACCACACGGGAATCTTTCTGAGAGAATCGCTATTTATGGCACGAAAGGTGTTAGCAATGCGTTGGATGGGAGGTTCCTGTCCATCTCTTAGGGCATGGATTGACTTAGTGAACTCAATTATTCCATATGAGCGGACGCTATATCACAACAGGGGTTGTCCAGCCAAATTTGAAAAGATATGGGGAAGATGGAACTCATCCGGCCATACTGTTTAGATCAAAATAACTCAGTATAAGCATAAAAAGGGTGTATGATTATGCGGACACTATTTACTCACAGGGCGGAGTCTATTTAGAACTCTCCTGCAAGAGGCACTATGTTATGTTAGTTTTAGAAGCTTTATTAGAAGTTAATGTAGTTAAGGTTCAAATAAGATGTTACTGATTAACATACACAGTTTATTATCTTTATAATATTTTATACACGGCTATGTATGGTAATTTTCTGTAACTAACTAATGGATAATGATGTATACAAGCAAATGTGTGTATGATCTGTCCTGTAATTAATAAACGAATTTAAAAAAAAAAAAAAAAAAAAAGAAATAATAATGTAACTAGTTCAGAGCAGGGAACAGTGGCATCAGGTAGAGAATAAGATGACATCATTTTCTGTTAGATGATTAACCATGTAGACCATCATAAGTCACTGACTTTTAAAAGGAATCTATTCTTCTACTACCTAATCTCAGAGAAATATTATGTAGGGAAAGAGGCCCTGATTTCAGCGATATGTCACTTGCATGGCAGCTTGCTGCTGTAGCTTTGCTTAAAGGGACTCTGGGATGTATATAACCTATCCCTGGGATGTATATGACCTATTAATATGGGCATACAGGTGATAGAAATGTTAAACTAGTCATACCTGTATGCCTCATATTTGCAGTCTTGTTGTTGAGAAATCTTATTTTAGTTCTGAATGCTAATGATTTCTTCCAGGATCCAGGGCTTGAGGTGCCTGTAAAAAATCTCTGCCTCCTGTCTTTATGAACATACCACCCCCCTCCCATGCATGTCACACTTCCGTGTGACGAGCAGTTGGTGAAATCCCTCGACTTTATACATTGCCAGTAGAAGGGAGGAAAAGGTACAAATTGTGGAGGGAGTGCAGGGCGCAGATGTGGGATTCTGGCGCCACAACTGCACGTCACAGGGAAGTGTGATGTGCATGGGAGGGGGTGATATGTTAATGAAGACAAGAGGCAGAGAATTCTTATGGGCACCCCATACCCCAGAGCCTGGAAGAAATTATTAGCATGCAGAATTAAAATAAGATTTCTCAATAACAAGACTGCAAATATGAGGCATACAGGTAGAACTAGTGTAACATTCCTATCACCTGTATGCCCATATTAAAAGGTTATATATGTCCCTGGGGTGAGAGATTCCCTTTAAAAACAGTTTGATCTTCTGGAGATCTAGCAGTTCTCTGAATGCTGTGCTGTGTATAACCCCACCCACACCACTGATTGGCTGCTTTCTATACACACTGTGTGTAGGCAGAAAGCTACCAATCGGTGGTGGGGGTGGGGTTAGACTACCTGGCAGCAGGTTTATTGGTCCTCTACTGATATTTTCCTGCTGAAAAAACAGTGATTTTATAAAAACTACACCAAGCAGGCCAATAAGTGACACATTGCCAGAATCAGGGTTTTTGCCCCTACATTATGCTTCTCTCAGGTTATTTATCAAAAACCTGGTGACCTGGTGAGCATCTTTTTAGGTATTAGATATCTATTATTTTCTTTAGTTTCGGATTCTCTGTAGCTGTGATCAGCGGCTCTAGTTCTGGTGGACTGAGATTGTCATAACCGCACCTACACCTGTATGAGAGGCTTAAAGGGCCACTGTCACCCCCCTCCAGCCGTTATAAACTAAAAGAGCCACCTTGCGCAGCAGTAATGCTGCATTCTAACAAGGTGGCTCTTTTAGTTTTAGGTTCAAGTATACCCCAAATAAAGCGTTTTTATACTTAGCCACAATTCCTGTCTCTAGCCAGGGAGGCGGGTCCTCACTCCCCAGCGCTAACCGCTCCTCTGCCGTCACTCAACTCTTCCTGCGCTTTCGGCGCCGCCCCCTCAGCGCTGTGTACGTTTCAAAACCGGCGCCTGCACACTGTACTGCTGTGCTGCGCAGATGCAGTAAGCTCTGGCCGTCTGACGTTCCAGCCAGGCTTGCAGACTGCGCCTGCGCGGGCATTGCGGTCAGCCACCTTTGGAATCCCCGCCCTGCACTGTGCATAATGCATAACACAGTGCGGGGCGGGGATTCCAAAGGTGGCTGTCCGCAATGCCCGCTCAGGCACAGTCTGCAAGCCTGGCTGGGACGTCAGACGGCCAGAGCTTACTGAGTCTGCGCAGCACAGCAGTACACTGTGCAGGCGCCAGTTTTGAAACGTACACAGTGCTGAGGGGGCAGCGCCGAAAGTGCAGGAAGAGTTGAGTGACGGCAGAGGAGCGGTTAGAGCTGCGGAGTGAGGACCCGCCTCCCTGGCTAGAGACAGGAATTGTGGCTAAGTATAAAAATGCTTTATTTGGGGTACACTTGAACCTAAAACTAAAAGAGCCACCTTGTTAGAATGCAGCATTACTGCTGCACAAGGTGGCTCTTTTAGTTTATAATGGCTGGAGGGGGTGACAGTGGCCCTTTAAGTCTAGCACCATGCTTTACACTGCAAGCTTTCTTGTTCAGATGAGTAGGTTACATTTTCAGAAAATGTGCACTGTCACAAGCAAACCAAGAAAATAAATTATTTTAAAACACCAAGACACTATCCTATATATACCAATGCAAGGAATGGAGGAGGGAGCTGAACGAGTCTCTTCTAATATCTCCATAGTAGCTATCTGCGTAGTTTGTGGAAAAGAAGAGACAACATAACTTTGGAAGCTCAGGCTGATGTTTTTGTGTCATCAAATGGTTGATCATGAAACCTCTTTATGTGAATGGGTCTCACTGGCAGTACCTGTATCTTTATACATAGTATTTGTGTAGAGGACTACTCAGCAGATGGGGTACGCAGGGGTGGACATATCATTGGTGCAACCTGTGCAGTAGCACAGGGGTCCAAGAAGTAAGTGGGCCCCTTCTCCACCCAAAACAGGTGGAATTGTGCATTAAGATGAGCTATTGGGCTGCAAAGGGACCATATAGTTCTTGAACAAAGTCTTTCTGTCTGTGTCCGCCAGAGGGGTTATGAGTTGTAGAAATCATATCAGTGCCAAATATTCAGCGCTAGGATGCCAGCGGAAGAGAAGATATACAAACCATTCAATTACATTCCCCAGGCATGCAGTAATAGAAGCTAATAAATAGACAATGTAAGATATGTAACCAGTCCTGAAGGGCCAAGCTCTATAACATTCCATTGATTACGGTATAGCAATCTACCTATTAAATCCTGCCTCCTACTTCTCTTCTATTGATTCTTAGCAGCAGGATTTGTTCTTCAACATCAGGGGTCCCCAACCTGTAGTTCCAGAGCCACATGTACAGTAGGTCTTGGGTAGAGGTGAGCGAATATGTTCGGCTCTCTCCTTATTCAGCAACTTAAGCTGCAGGGGGAACCCGGCTTCCTGGATTGCTCCTGCTGATCAGCTGTTTGGCGCCACAGCTGCATGCGTCGCGGCTGTTTCACAGTCACGACACATGCATGGAGAGCCCAACACACAGGTGCGGCACATGCAGCTGCAGCGTCGGACAGCTGATCAGCAGGAGCGATCCAGGTAGCCGGGTTCCCTCTAATTCAGTAAGCGCTATAGCTTGCTGAATAAGGAGGGAGCCGAACATATTTGCTCATCTCTAGTCATGGACCCGTGATGTGTGGCTCACAGCTGTGTGCCAGCTTGGTGCACCAAGTGCAGCAAACCGCTTCTAAAGGCGACCTGGCCGTGATCGTTGGTAAGTCGTTGTGTGGTCGCTGGGGAGCTGTCACACAGACAGCTCTCTCCAGCGACCAACGATCAGGGGAAAGACTTCGGCATCGTTGAAACTGTCTTCAACGATGCCGAAGTCCCCGGGTAACCAGGGTAAATATCGGGTTACTAAGCGCAGGGCCACGCTTAGTAACCCGATATTTACCCTGGTTACCATTGTAAAAGTTAAAAAAAAACAGTACATACTCACATTCCGTTGTCTGTCACGTCCCCCGGTGTTCACTGTGTCAGCGCCGGCCGGCCGTAAAGCAGAGCACAGCGGTGACGTCACCGCTGTTCTCTGCTTTACGGCCAGCCGGCGCTGACACAGTCAGTGCGGGGAGCTGACGCCGGGGGACGTGACAGACAACGGAATGTGAGTATGTAATGTTTTTTTTTTTTACTTTTACAATGGTAACCAGGGTAAATATTGGGTTACTAAGCGCGGCCCTGCGCTTAGCAACCCGATATTTACCCAGGTTACCAGTCAACACCTCGCTGGATCGGCGTCACACACGCCGATTCAACGATGACAGCGGGTGATCAGCGACCAAAAAAAAGGTCCTGATCACTCCCAGCGACCAACGATCTCCCAGCAGGGGCCTGATCGTTGGTCGCTGTCACGCATAACGATTTCATTAACTATATCGTTGCTACGTCACAAAAAGCAACGATATCGTTAACGAAATCGTTATGTGTGAAGGTACCTTTAGAGTAGCTCTCTAGATTGTGACTTTTGTGTCTAGTCCTGCAAAGATGAGCAGATTTGATTGGGGCAAGATAGGAAACATAGATAGGTCTAGACATACTGCCTTGGTGTGATTTCAGTGGCAAAGCTTTGGCTGTCATTATATCGGTAATAGGGGGCTGTGGATGTCACTACTCTGAGTGGGGCAGGAGCTGGATGTGGCGACCGTCTCTCAGTGCTAAATGTGGCTCTCAAGGTCAGAAAGGTTGGGGACCTGTGTTCTACATTCCTAACTAAAGCTAAATTCGGAAACCTGCTAAATCTTCTGTTACAAGGCAGTAAGACTTTGTGGGACCTAAAACAATATGCACGTGCTTTTCACAAAATTAGAATATCATCAAAAAATTAATTTATTTCAGTTCTCCAGTACAAAAAGTGAAACTTATATATTTTATAGAGTCACTCATTACACACAGAGTGATCTATTTCAAGTGTTTACTTCTGTTAATGTTGATGATTAAGGCTTACAGCCAATGAAAACCCAAAACTCAGTCAGTAAGGCCAGTTCACATTAGCGTCCGGGGGCTTTGCGGAGGGCTGCGTACGTCCTCCGCTAAGCCCTGCCTTACACAGGACATTCGGATGTATGCGGAAGTAGGCGGGGCTTAGCGGAGGACTACGCAGCCCTCTGCAAAGCCCCCAAATGCTAATGTGAACTTAGCCTAAATTAGAATACTTTATAACACCAGCTTGAAAAATCATTTTAAAATCCAAAATATTGGCCTACTGAAATGTGTGTTCAGTAAATGAACGCAATACTTGGTCGGGGTTCCTTTTAGCATAAATTACTGAACCAAAGCGGCTGGCATAGAGGCGATCAGCCTGTGGCATTGCTGAGGTGTTATGGAAGCCCAGGTTCCTTTGATAGCAGCCTTCAGCTCGTCTGCATTGTTGGGTCTGGTGTCTCTCATCTTCCTCTTTACAATACCGCATAGATTCTCTATGGGGTTAAGGTCAGGCGAGTTTGCTGGCCAATCAAGCACAGTGATACTGTTGTTTTTAAATCAGTTATTGGTGCTTTTGGCAGTGTGGACTGAAACTTCCATCTCCAAAAAGATTGTCGGCAGAGGGAAGCATGAAGTGCTCTAAAATTGCCTCGTAGATGGCTGCACTGACTTTGCTATTGATAAAACACAGTGGACCTATACCAGCAGATGACATGGCTCCCCAAACCATCACTGATTGCGGAAACTTCACACTAGACCTCAAGCAGCTTGGATTGTGGCCTCTCCACTTTTCCTCCAGACTCTGGGACCTTGATTTCCAAATTAAATGCAAAAATTACTTTAATCTGAAAACAACACCTTGGACCACTGAGCAACAGTCTAGTTATTGTTCTCCTTGGCCCAGGTTAAGACGCTTCTGGATTAACCCCTTCCCGACCTTTGACACATACGCTGCGTCATGAAAGTCGGTGCCATTTTCACCCATGACGCAGCATATGCGTCATGGAAAGATCGCGTCCCTGCAGATCGGGTGAAAGGGTTAACTCCCTTTTCACCCGATCTGCAGGGACAGGGGGAGTGGTAGTTTAGCCCAGGGGGGGTGGCTTCACCCCCTCGTGGCTACGATAGCTCTGATTGGCTGTTGAAAGTGAAACTGCCAATCAGCGATTTGTAATATTTCACCTAAAAAAATGGTGAAATATTACAATCCAGCCATGGCCGATGCTGCAATATCATCGGCCATGGCTGGACACACTAATGTGCACCCACCCCACCCCTCCGATCGCCCCCCCAGCCCCCCGATCTGTGGTCTGCTCCCCTCGGTCCTGTGCTCCGCTCCCCCGTCCTCCTGCCCGCTCCCCCCGTGCTCCAATCACACCCCCCGTGCTCCAATCAAACCCCCTCGCACTCCGATCCCCCCCGCACAGCGATCCCCCCCCGCACAGCGATCCCCCCGTGCTCCGATCCACCCGCCCGCACAGCGATCCCCCACTCCGTGCTCCAATCCACCCCCCCGTGTTCCGATCCACCCCCCCGTGCTCCGACGCCCCCCCGTGCCCTGATCTCCCCCCCCCTTATACTTACCTGGCCTCCCGGGGACCGTCCGTCTTCTTTCCTGGGCGCCGCCATCTTCCAAAATGGCGGGCGCATGTGCGCCCGCCGAATCTGCCGGCCGGCAGATTCGTTCCAGAGTGAATTTTGATCACTGAGATAGGTTATATCTCAGTGATCAAAATAAAAAAAAAAAGTAAATGACCCCCCCCCCCCCCCTTTGTCACCCCCATAGGTAGGGACAATAAAAAAAAATATATATTTTTTTTCCACTAAGGTTGGGGTAAGAACTAGGGTTAGGGTTAGGGGTAGGGTTAGGGTTAGGGGTAGGGTTAGGGGTAGGGTTAGGGGTAGGGGTAGGGTTAGGGTTTCGGTATGTGCACACGTATTCTGGTCCTCTGCGGATTTTTCCGCTGCGGATTTGATAAATCCGCAGTGCTAAACCGCTGCGGATTTATGGCGGATTTACCATGTTTTTTCTGCGCATTTCAATGCGGTTTTACAACAGCGATTTTCTATTTGAGCAGTTGTAAAACCGCTGCGGAATCCGCAGAAAGAAGTGACATGCTGCGGAATGTAAACCGCTGCGTTTCCATGCAGTTTTTCTGCAGCATGTGTACAGCGATTTTTGTTTCCCATAGGTTTGCATTGAACTGTAAACTCATGGGAAACTGCTGCGGATCCGCAGCGTTTTCCACAGCGTGTGCACATACCTTTAGAATTAGGCTATGTGCACACGGTGCGGATTTGCCGCTGCAAATCCGCAGAAGAGTTCCATCAGGTTTACAGTACCATGTAAACATATGGAAAGCCAAATCCGTTGTGCCCATGGTGCGGAAAATACCGCGCGGGAACGCTGCGTTGTATTTTCCGCAGCATGTCAATTCTTTGTGCGGATTCCGCAGCGTTTTACACCTGTTCCTCAATAGGAATCCGCAGGTGAAATCCGGACAAAAAACACTGGAAATCCGCTGTAAATCCGCAGGTAAAACGCAGTGCCTTTTACCCGCGGATTTTTCAAAAATGGTGTTGAAAAATCTCATACGAATCCGCAACGTTGGCACATAGCCTTAGGGCTAGGGTTGGGTTGGAATTAGGGTTGTGGTTAGGGTTAGGGGTGTGTTGGGGTTACGGGTGTGTTGGGGTTAGGGTTGTGATTAGGGTTACGGCTACAGTTGGGATAAGGGTTAGGGGTGTGTTGGAGTTAGAATTGAGGGGTTTCCACTGTTTAGGCACATCAGGGGGTCTCCAAACGCAACATGGCGCCACCATTGATTCCAGCCAATCTTGTATTCAAAAAGTCAAATGGTGCTCCCTCACTTCCGAGCCCCGACGTGCACCCAAACAGTGGTTTACCCCCACATATGAGGTACCAGCGTACTCAGGACAAACTGCGCAACAATTACTGGGGTCCAATTTCTCCTGTTACCCTTGAGAAAATAAAAAATTGCTTGCTAAAACATCATTTTTGAGGAAAGAAAAATGATTTATTATTTTCACGGCTCTGTGTTATAAACTTCTGTAAAGCACTTGGGGGTTGAAAGTGCTCACCACATATCTAGATAAGTTCCTTTGGGGGTCTAGTTTCCAAAATGGGGTCACTTGTGTGGGGTTTCTACTGTTTAGGCACACCAGGGGCTCTGCAAACGCAACGTGACGCCCGTAGACCATTCCATCAAAGTCTGCATTTCAAAAGTCACTACTTCCCTTCTGAGCCCCGACGTGTGCCCAAACAGTGGTTTACCCCCACACATGGGGTATCAGCGTACTCAGGAGAAACTGGACAACAACTTTTGGGGTCCAATTTCTCCTGTAACCCTTGGGAAAATAAAAAATTCTGGGCTAAAAAATTATTTTTGAGGAAAGAAAACGTATTTATTATTTTCACGGCTCTGTGTTATAAACTTCTGTAAAGCACTTGGGGGTTGAAAGTGCTCACCACATATCTAGATAAGTTCCTTTGGGGGTCTAGTTTCCAAAATGGGGTCACTTGTGTGGGGTTTCTACTGTTTAGGCACACCAGGGGCTCTGCAAACGCAACGTGACGCCCGTAGACCATTCCATCAAAGTCTGCATTTCAAAAGTCACTACTTCCCTTCTGAGCCCCCACGTGTGCCCAAACAGTGGTTTACCCCCACACATGGGGTATCAGCTTACTCAGGAGAAACTGGACAACAACATTTGTGGTCCAATTTCTCCTGTAACCCTTGGGAAAATAAAAAATTCTGGGCTAAAAAATTATTTTTGAGGAAAGAAAACGTATTTATTATTTTCACTGCTCTGTGTTATGAACTTCTGTGAAGCACTTGGGGGTTCAAAGTGCTCACCTCACATCTAGATAAGTTCCTTTCGGGGTCTAGTTTCCAAAATGGGGTCACTTGTGGGGGGTTTCTACTGTTTAGCCACATCAGGGGCTCTGCAAACGCAACGTGACGCCCGAAGAGCATTCCATCAAAGTCTGCATTTCAAAACGTCACTACTTCACTTCCGAGCCCCAGCATGTGCCTAAACAGTGGTTTACCCCCACATATTGGGTATCAGCGTACTCAGGAGAAACTGGACAACAACTTTTGGGGTCAAATTTCTCCTGTTACCCTTGGGAAAATAAAAAATTGCGGGCTAAAAAAATCATTTTTGAGAAAAGAATTTTTTTTTTTAATTTTCATGGCTCTGCGTTATAAACTTCTGTGAAGCACTTGAGGGTTCAAACTGCTCACCACACATCTAGATTAGTTCCTTTGGGGGTCTAGTTTCCAAAATGGGGTCATTTGTGGGGGATCTCTAATGTTTAGGCACACAGGGGCTCTCCAAACGCGACATGGTGTCCGCTAATGTTTGGAGCTAATTTTCCATTTAAAAAGCCAAATGGCGTGCCTTCCCTTCTGAGCCCTGCCGTGCGCCCAAACAGTGGTTTACCCCCACATATGGGGTATCAGCGTACTCAGGACAAACTGGATAACAACATTTGGGGTCCAATTTCTCCTATTACCATTGGCAAAATAGGAAATTCCAGGCTAAAAAATCATTTTTGAGAAAAGAAAAATTATTTTTTATTTTCATGGCCCTGCATTATAAACTTCTGTGAAGCACCTGGGGGTTTAAAGTGCTCAGTATGCATCTAGATAAGTTCCTTGGGGGGTCTAGTTTCCAAAATGGGGTCACTTGTCACTTGTGGGGGAGCTCCATTGCATAGGCACACAGGGGCTCTCCAAATGCGACATGGTGTCCGCTAACAAATGGAGCTAATTTTCCATTCAAAAAGTCAAAAGGCGCGCCTTCCCTTCCGAGCCCTGCCGTGTGCCCAAACAGTGGTTTACCCCCACATATGAGGTATCGGCGTACTCGGGAGAAATTGCTCAACAAATTTTAGGATCCATTTTATCCTATTGCCCATGTGAAAATGAAAAAATTGAGGCGAAAAGAAATTTTTTGTGAAAAAAAAGTACTTTTTCATTTTTACGGATCAATTTGTGAAGCACCTGAGGGTTTAAAGTGCTCACTAGGCATCTAGATAAGTTCCTTGGGGGGTCCAGTTTCCAAAATGGGGTAACTTGTGGGGGAGCTCCAATGTTTAAGCACACAGGGTCTCTCCAAACGCGACATGGTGTCCGCTAACGATGGAGATAATTTTTCATTCAAAAAGTCAAATGGCGCTCCTTCCCTTCCAAGCCCTGCCGTGCGCCCAAACAGTGGTTTACCCCCACATATGAGGTATCAGCGTACTCAGGACAAATTGGACAACAACTTTCGTGGTTCAGTTTCTCCTTTTACCATTGGGAAAATACAAAAATTGTTGCTGAAAAATCATTTTTGTGACTAAAAAGTTAAATGTTCATTTTTTCCTTCCATGTTGCTTCTGCTGCTGTGAAGCACCTGAAGGGTGTCACTTTTGGGTATTTTCAGCCATATAGACCCCTCAAACTGACTTCAAATGTGAGGTGGTCCCTAAAAAAAATGGTTTTGTAAATTTCGTTGTAAAAATGAGAAATCGCTGGTCAAATTTTAACCCTTATAACTTCCTAGCAAAAAAAAATTGTGTTTCCAAAATTGTGCTGATGTAAAGTAGACGTGTGGGAAATGTTATTTATTAACTATTTTGTGTCACATACCTCTCTGGTTTAACAGAATAAAAATTCAAAATGTGAAAATTGCGAAATTTTCAATTTTTTCGCCAAATTTCCGTTTTTATCACAAATAAACACAGAATTTATTGACCTAAATTTACCACTAACATGAAGCCCAATATGTCACGAAAAAACAATCCCAGAACCGCTAGGATCCATTGAAGCGTTCCTGAGTTATTACCTCATAAAGGGACACTGGTCAGAATTGCAAAAAACGGCAAGGTCAAAATAGGCTGGGTCATGAAGGGGTTAATCTATTGGTCATGAGTGGCCTTACACAAGGAATGCGACACTTGTAGCCCATGTCCTGAATAAGTCTGTGTGTGGTGGCTCTTGAAGTAATGACTCCAGCAGTACTGGGGCACTCCTTGTGAATCTCCCCCAAATTTTTGAATGGCCTTTTCTCAACAATCCTTTCAAGGTTGGGGTTATCTCGGTTGGTTGTGCACCTTTTTCTGCCACACTTTTTCCTTCCACAGAACTTTCCATCAATATGCTTGGATACAGCACTCTGTGAACAGCCAGCTTCTTGAGAAATAACCTTTTGTGGCTTACCCTCCTTGTGGAGTGTGTCAATGACTGCCTTCTGGACATCTGACAAGTCAGCAGTCTTCCCCATGATTGTTGAGCCTACTGAAACAGACTAAGGGACCTTTTTAAGCACTTAGGATGCTTTTAAAGGTGTTTTTTGTTAATTATTCTAATTTACTGAGATAATTACTTTTTGGTTTCCATTGGCTGTAAGCCATAATTATCATCATTAACAAAAATAAACACTTAAAATAGATCACTCTGTTTGTAATGACTCTATATAATATACGAGTTTCACATTTTGCTCTGTCAGACGAAATATGGACAATTATAGCTCTCAAATATGCCAATTAGTGATGAGCGAGTGTTCTCATTACTCGGGTTTCCCTGAGCATGTTCGGGTGGTCTCCGAGTATTTCGGCGTGCTCGGAGATTTAGTTTATGTCGATGCAGCTGCATGATTTGCAGCTGCTAGACAGCTTGAATACATGTGGGGGTTGCTTAACAAACAGGCAACTCCCACATATATTCAAGCTATCTAGTAGCCACAAATCATGCAGCTGCATCGACATAAACTAAATCTGAGTAACGAGCACACTCACTCATCACTAATACTGATCCTAAAACTTGTTTTTGCAACAAAAAGTCATTTAGTGTGTGACTGCAGCCAAACATGAAAAAACTAAAAAAAGAAATAAAACCAATTCTTCACCTGCTGTTGATTTGTTTATTCTGCCTCCCAAAGATCGCAGTTAAGCTCGGCACACATTTACACAATCAGTTATAGTGTATTCGTACTTCACTATAATAGTACCCTTAATAAATAAAAAATTTGGACAAGAGTGACACAAAACCCATATAAATATAGTGCTTGTGCATGCCAGTGCTCCAATAAAAAATTGGTTTGAGCTCTCCAATGTCACAGATGTATTTTCACAGCAGGTTCGCCTTTAGCCTTTATCAGGATCAGTTATCCATGAGGAGGAAGGGAAAGGGAGGGATTGTAGTTTTCCTAACTCCCTTGCGTACCCCTGTATTGCTCCTGCCCTAACAAGGACAGTCCCCAAGTATGCCCTGCTATGGATTGCCCACCATCACAAAAACGGTAATATCTCCCTACACGTTTCATCCCCGGTCTTGGGGATTCATCAGGGGATCTCAATTGGATTAAAGCCAGTGGGATAATATAATTGTATGTCCGTCTAAATTATAGGGCCCTGCAGTGGCAGGATCCCCTTAAACTGGTATGACCGTCTGTGTCACAGCCTATATATGGGTCATTGGTAGCCATAAGCCCCACAGTCTAGGCTCCTTTTAAATGGATTTAAGAGGTATAACACGCCTCTGGCATGTGACATCATCCTTGCTCCGTCGCCTCCTTGTGCTCCTCTCCACGACTCTTGGGGACTCCTGAGATAACGCCACTTCCGCGTCACATCTGGGCTAATCCCCATCGCTGAGGAAACCAACGCTTGTCCAATTCAAGACAAACGGGGCGTGGCTTCGTGCGTTCCACATAGTGGAACGTAAATCTCCCAGAAGTGACCGCACCATCTTGTCCGCGTCATATCCGGTTATATCATCACTAAGGAGATACCAACTCTCCTATTTACCCAGCAAGGGCAGTGGTTCTCACTATCAAGGACATGACCAGGGTTGGTATACAAATATCATTCACAAAACAGTGCAGTCTAGTCAATATGCCCGTTGTATGTACAAGAATGATCAGATGTATTCAGTCATCCTTCAGTAGTTGATCTCGCAGTGGAGAACCAAGGTTTTTTAAAATACTAACAGAGAGCCCTATCCCGAAGAACGGAATGTGATCCTATTCCTCATGGTACACAATTCATCATAATAGACAAAATAAATTGTTCTATTTTCATTGGTGGGCTCCTAACTTTGACACCAGACTTTGGGATCCTAAAAACACATGCCAGAACAAGGGGGAGGGATAGGAAAGGAGAATATTGAGGGTGAGGGGGGAAATGGGGGGTGTTTGGATATATAGGGTATACTATGAGCACTAATACTGCTCTGTCTTTCGGGCTGCTAGGATGAAAATATATTTACAAAAAAAAGCATCCATAATTTAGTTGTTCATTCAACCCCCGAGGGTGGCAGGTGTCGAGTTGAAATAAGCACCTTGTCTCCCTCTGTAACAGCATTTTATCAAAATCCACCCCACCCCCGAGAGGTACTTTAACTTTATCAATACCCGTAAATCATATTGCCCTCACATCACCCCTATGCAATCTATTCACATGTTTGGCAATTGGTGTATCTTATTTCAGATATAACCCAAGTGTCCCCCACCATCCTCCTGAACTCCCTTATAGTTTTCCCGATGTATGTCATACCACATTCGCACACAGCTCTGTAAATGACCGTTTTGGTCTTATAGTTAATGAATTCCTTGATTTCATACATTTCACACTTGTTCTCATTAAAGAACTCCTTTGCCACCTGGACCAATTCACATGCCACACAAGTCCCGCATTTGAAGCACCCCAAAGGTCTTTTCAGCAACCAGGTTTCCCCTTATGGCGAACTGAATTGACTATGCACCAAACGATCCCCCAAGGTCTTACATCTTCTGTAGGTGATTTGTGGTCCCTCCCCACACAATTTTCCTGATGTCCTCAAGATCTCCCAATGTCTTTTGAGAATTTGTTTGATAAATGGTGCCCCATTGTCAAATTCACATACTAGTCTTGTCCTTTTATCTGTCTCCACTTTCTTTTCACGTGGTGTTAAACGTGTTCCCCTTGCTTGGCTATTCACCTGGTGGAAAGCCTCCCTTAGCGCTCGGTCAGGGTACCCCCCTGAGATGAACCTTTGTCTAAGGTCATCCGCTTTGGCGTTAAAATCTCTTCCATTTGAGTAATTTCATCTAAGTCTGAGATATTGTCCCTTGGGTATGCCCTTTTTCTGTGGGTATGGGTGATGGCAAATGGTACACTTTCTCCTGATACTCTTGTGAAAATGATAAATTTGGGGCTAAAAGAACATTTTTGTGGGAAAAAATAGATTTTTTTGTTTTCAAAGCTCATCATTTTAAACTTCTGTGAAGCACCTTGGAAGTTTCCAAAATGGGGTCACTTGTGGAGGTTTCCACTGTTTAGTCACATCAGGGGTTCTCCAAATGCGACATGTCATCCACTAATGACGGTGCTACTTCCCTATCGAGTTCTGCCATGCATCCAAACAACAATAGTTTTCCTCCACATGTGGGGTATTGGCATACTCAAGAGAACTTGAACAAGAAAATTTTGGGTCCATTTTCTCCTGTTAACCTTGTGAAAATTAAAAAATGGGGCTAAAGCAAAATTTTTGCGTAAAAATATAAAATGCTAATTTTTCCTTCCACGTTGCATTAATTCTTGTGAAACACTTGAAGGGTTAATACTTCTTGAATGTGGTTTTGAGAACTTTGAAGGGTGCCTTTTTTTTAGAATTGTGTCACTTTAGTTATTTTCTGTCATGTAGGCCCCTCAAAGTCACTTCAAATGTGATGCGGCTCCTTTAAAAAAATGGTTTTGTAAATTTTGTTGGAAAAATTAGAAATTGCTGATCAACTTAACTTTTCTCACTTCCTAACAACAAAAGAAATATATTTCAGAAATTATACAGATGTAAAGTAGACATGTGGTAAATGTTATTTAGTAAGTAATTTGTGTGACATACCTCTCTGGTTTAAGGGCATAAGAATTAAAAATTTTAAAATTGTGAAATTTTCACGAAATTTCCGATATTTTCACAAATAAACGCAAGTCATAATGAACAAATTTTACCACTTTCATGAAGTTCAGTATAACGATAAAACAGTCTCAGAATCAGTGGGATCTCTTGAAGCATTGCAGAGTTATTACCCCATAAAGTGACACTGGTTAGAAGATGTGAAAACCGGCTTGGCTGAATAAAGAGAGAAGCTTTAAAAAAAATGCTTGTAAAAAAAACATGACTTTTATGGCACAGAAAAATTGTGTGTGAAGAAGGCTTCATGAGCAAATCTATGATTTTTGATATTTGCTTTGTTCAGTAGTGTCCCATTAACCCTTTAACAGTCTACCTGTGGGTTTTGTGAAACATTTTCTACCTCTGGGGTCATTGTCTTATGTTCTGCTGTGAATAGTCTTTTTGTATATACAGGTTGCTTTGGAAGCGCCATCATTTCCCCATCGCTTACTTTCCTATTCTCAGATAATTGTGTTTTATATAGGGCAGAAGCAAGGCAATCAGGCTGCCCTGTATAAAACACAATTTACCGCTGGTGTGGACAGGACTAGACATCCCACACAAGATCACATTTTACGCATCTTTGGCTCCCGGTTCATTATGCTGCATACGTCGTTTCTCCGCACAGTTGAAATGATTTCTTCTTTTCTGTTGGAGCCGTGTGCCAAGGACATAGAAGGTTAAACAGCTCTTAATCTCCAGAATTAAGCCTCTGTCAGACTGCGGTGTCCAACCGAAGCATTTAAGAGGAGTTTTCTAATATAAAAGTTATAGCACACAGAGTCCGATGATTCCTAGTAGTAAAAAGGAATTTATTAATCATTTTGAAATGAATGCCTGCCCTATTTTTTCCACGTTGTCTTTTGTTTCACTGAGATCTAACTGCTAAGTATTTTTATGCCACTTATGTATGAGTTTCAGGCCAAGTTCATACAACCGTGTTTTCAGACAAGTGCTGTTCAGACAGCAGTCCAACTAATGTTATTAAAATGGGGCAGTGCAAAAAAGCATTTTTTTTTATTTTTTATTTCATGGACCGAATCTACGAATGAAAAAAATTGCAGCATTCACTAGTTTCTTCCATGTGTCGGATGAGACTCTCCTATTCAAGTCAATGGCTGCACAGAAAAAAAAAATGGATCATATACAGAGCCACAGTATGGCATCCAATTTTTATGAATACATTGTAATTCATAACATAGGAAATTGTATTTAGTCTTGTACATTTTTAATAAATGCTGTTGTATAAAAACGGACTGTGTGCGGATGAGAAATGAGAAAAAAATCATAAGTTTTCTGGATGAAACTCAAGACACAAGGGCTTAACGTGAACTTAAAATCATAAAGAATTGTGATATAATTTAAGCTATCTTAGAGGCGAAAATAAGGTTTTATATTTAATTGCTTGCACTGCAGAATTTAAGGCAGCCTTCGGAGAACGGAGACCAGACCTGATATAGAGATTGTCCATTCCCTTAAAAGGAAGTGACATATGTGTATTTTGCACCTGGACCCGTTGAAGCGCCCTGCGCGAAACGGCCGTAGTCCTTACCGGTTCCCCGCACCCTCTCCTGTTCACGTCCTGCCGCCTCTCCATATGTACCTGATTGCTGTTCGTAGCAAATAAAGGACTTCATCACAGCATCTCCAGGGGTGAGTGCCATACTTTCTTTTCTGATATACTGTCAGTGAAGCCTTGGGTCCTCTGTGGATTTTTCTGTGAGCACCACCCCGAGCTGTTTTTTCTGGACAGTGTTGCAGCCGACGCTGCCGACGCTTTTCCACACACCTGTGAAGAGTTGTGATTCTAGTGCCGCACGGCTACCATTCTTTGGTTTGGTCCTGATATAGAGAACGCAGAGATGGCTTAGTTTGGATTCACTCGACCGTACGACTCCAAACCTAAACACCTCATATGTCACACACGTTCATGTCGAGAGGTATTTCGGCAATAACACAGACAGTAAAATATGGTAGCATAAATGCACTTTTATGTACAGTATGTTACTGCCTCCCTGATTGCTCAATGTATGGGGCTTGTGTGTGCTTAGTACATAATGAATAAAAATGGAAACTCCGACCAAAAATGGATGACAGTCAAATAAAAAAGACTGATTAAAATCAACTTGTTTTTCTCTTGCACCTACAAAATACAGACTTCTGAATGAAGCCCACGGGTAGAATTTTTATTTCTTTGCACTGATGCAAGACTAAGGCCACATTCACACGTTGAGTATTTGATCAGTATTTTACGTCAGCATTTATAAGCCAAAACCAGGAGTGGAACAGTCAGAGGAAAAGTGAAATAGAAACATATGCACCACTTCTGGTTTTGTGAATTTGGTCTTAGTCAAACGCTGATCAAAATGGACAATTATAAACAAAAAAGGATAATTTGTTGGAAATGTAACAAAAAAATTATACTTTAAGCCAATTAAACCGTTGGCGTCATAAGTAATCCATATTTCTAATTCAGACCATAGAAACCAACCTTATTTTTTAAAAACAGTAATACATTGAAAAATATTCAAAATCGAAAAAATTATCGACAAGTGCCCAAATAACACTGCTCATCATAAACCAAAGAACAATAAGATATGATAACAAATGGGTGCACAGCTGTATAGATGTCTGCCAATAAAGACAGAATGAGCTGAAGTCTTGTAACTATCCTGTAAGGTACAGTTATCGCTACAGTTGGTGACATCGCACCAGGGCATGTGACATCGCACCAGGCCAGCTAATCAAAAGAAGAGATGTGAACTCCATCATCCAAGAGACCATACTCCCTTTCTCATTCCAGCGGCCACAGACCACTGTTCTGGACAATGGAATGGGGATTGATTCGCACCAACTTTACAGCCTATAATAGTACTTATGTCACAGTCAAAAGAGTAAAACAATATATTTCAATGAGTGTAGAGAACTAAATTCTACCTATTGCAAAGGTTGGCACCCTAGTAGGTAAGAGACATGACACCCTCACTCATTGTCGTCTCACCATCAAATGTCCTGGCTTGGGGTAAGGGAGGTAAAAGTCAAAATCACTTCACAGTTTGACATAATAATACAGTGGCAACAGATATAAAGTGTACCCTTCAATATAAGAAGAAAAAATGTCCAAGTCTACAGATAAGCTTCTCTCTTTAAAAAAAATCTTTCAATTCACAACGATTCCTGTATCTCCGTGCTTCTTGGTAATCACTCTTCTGGTGTTGGTTTTTATTCTATAGCTTGAAAAAGGCCATTTATAGCTGAAACGTTGAATTTTTCCATGTTTGATATCTTATTATGAAGATATAATAAAGGAAGTTTTTGGTTGGGTAGATCTGATGCCTTTGAAAACTATTTTTACCTTTTAAAATTTTTTTAAGATATATAATGTACCTATTTTACCAATGCATTTCCACCCTTAGTGTACTCCTGAGAGGGGTTCTTCAAAGGAGATGAAGGACCAGAAGTCTGTTAGTGGTTACCAGGGGCAGGTCATGATGTATGTTGCATTTTCCAGTTGGTTACATTCCATGTGAACTGTATTTGTCATAAAGAGCAGAAGATGTGAAGGATTCCTCCCCTGCCTAGCACATCCCCTAGACATGTGATTAGCCTCTTAATGCAATGTAATGTATCCTAGCCCCGAACACGCCACAAGGGGCGGTGATATTCCTATAGGATCCTACCCAATGTGATGAAGCTCAATGACGAATTATCATTGTGTCATGGCAATCGGTGCCCCAATCACATTACCAGGCAGATTGGTCAAACATCTGTGGCGCCAAGATGAAAGTTTCAGTACGTATTTTATCTGTTAGGGAGTACAACTATAAAAGCCACAAGCTAGGGGTAAAATACAGGCATTTCATAACAATATATCTCAATGTATACAAGAACACTCAACTTCTATTCAGGACAATCGCTTTATACGTGGCTCCTGGGAGAGACATCAAACGTGGACCCACAAACAACCAATGATAAATTGTACAAAGTAGGTCTACAGTAATGCACGGTGAATAAGCCTCCTTACCTTGACAAGCCAGAGATGGTATGTCACTCTCCATAAGGAGAAACGATACCCCTTGGACCCCAGTCCAGAGCCTCTCACCTAGCCAAATCAGTTCTCATGCTTCGCACTGACGAGGGCCAACAGCCCCAAACACCGTGTCTGCGAACTGAGATACTGATTTGGCTTTTATCCTAAGTCATATTGCACGACTCGTTAAAGAGTTGATTGTGACTTGTAGGATCGCTACTTCCAACAGGTGGCGCTATAGAGTTTAAGTCCTCTTTTTCTCAGAAGAGGCAATTTGCATATTATATTTCCCAGAGGAGCATTGCACGGCGAATAAAGGTACCGTCACACTAAGCGACGCTGCAGCGATACCGACAACGATCCGGATCGCTGCAGCGTCGCTGTTTGGTCGCTGGAGAGCTGTCACACAGACAGCTCTCCAGCGACCAACGATGCCGGTAACCAGGGTAAACATCGGGTTACTAAGCGCAGGGCCGATTTTTCTGTCTAAACAAGTGTCCTGTTGTGTGTATCTAACATAATGACTGTATATGAGTTGGTTATTTAAAGATGGTCCCCTCCTAAAGGTGACATAATAAGTCTCAGTTTTACCCCTCTAATGTCAGGGTCCGCTTTTAGGATGCACCAGTATTTTAAAAATATCGTAGGGGAGGAATCTTGGTAATACGTCACATCCTCCGCTCCTTATGATAAGTGCTGTTGACAGGGCCGGAGTCAAGTGCCGGGGCCCTGATCAGGCTGGGGGCCCACTCGCCATCGGGGACACTGGCGCGCTATAGTGCCGGCCCCAGCGAGTGGACCCCCCGCCTGCTCCGGGCCCCGGCACTTGCGATACTTACCTCTCCCGGTTCCAGCGCTGCAGCATCTTCCATCCTCTGACTGTGACGTTCAGGTCAGAGGGCGCGATGACGACACCAGTGCGTGCCCTCTGCCTGAGCAGTCGCAGCACAGAGAGCAGGAAGATGCCGAGGGTGAGGAGTCCAGAGCAGAGCAGAGACAAGCAACGAGAGGTGTGTATTTCATTTTTATTTTTTTATAATATTTGGAGCAATATATGGGGCTAATTCTATGTGGAGTATCTTATGGGGCCAATAATATAGGGAGCATCTGTTGAGCATTATATGGGGCCAATTTAATATGGAGCCGATTTAATATGGAGCATCTTATGGGGGCAATTCAATATGGAGCAGTATATGGGGCCAATAATATATGAAGCATCTTATGGGACTAATTATATATGGAGCATTTTATATGGCAAATTATATATGGAGCATTATACAGGGCCCATTATCCATGTAGCATCTCATTGGGCCAATTATTTTTGGGACCCATTCTGTAAGGAGTATTATATGGGGCCCATTCTGTATGGAGAAATATATGAGACTCAGTATACTGTATGGGGTCGATCATATACTGTATGGAGCATTATATGAGGCCCATTATATATGGAGCAATAGATGGGGCCCATCATATACTGTTGGGAGAATTATATGTGGCTCACTATACTGTATGGAGCATTATATGCGGCTCATTCTGTATGGAGCACTCTGTGGTGCCCATTATACTGTATGGAGCATTATATGAGGCTCATTATTCTTTATGGAGCATAATATTGGGCTCATTATTCTTTTTGGAGCAATATATGGGGCTCATTATTCTGTATAGAGGACTATGTGGTGCCAATTATACTGTATGGAGCACTATATGGGGCCATTATACTGTATGGGGCAATATATGGGGCTCATTATTCTGTTTGGCGCAAAATATGGGGCTCATTATTCTGTACAGAGGACTATACTGTCCGGTTTCTGAGCTAACAGTATATAGAATGCACAATAGATATCACTCATGTAATGTAAGAAGTATGTGAAATCTTTGGCATTGAACTATACCTATATTTCTCTGCCGTATCTGTGCATTGTGAATTGTGGTATGTGTTAAAGGGGCCCACCGGGACTCTTTCGCCCAGGGCCGATGAAAACCTGGAGCCGGCCATGGCTGTTGGTGTGGAACACTCACTGCTGCATTCACTGATGTCATGCAGCTGTATATCTTAGGCTAAATTCACATATGCGTATATGTGTGCAGCGTATCATCTGTATGCGCAAACGCATGGAGATGCATGTTTACGCAGCGTTTTTTATCTGCATCAGCTTACGCATGACTGCAAAAAAAGCTGTGTGTGCATGCATTTGCATGCGTTGGTTATGCGCATGCGTTAGTTATTTCCAGGAGAGCGTGTCTCAATGGGTGTGCCTCAAAACAGTTCCTGGACATGCGCAATCCGAAGTACGCAAGCGCATTGAATGCATGTATACGCATGCGTTCCCATAGACAGTAATGCTTTTTTATGCACTCATCCGCATGCCTGCACATATTTGAAATTTTTTTACGCCTCCAAAAATGCAACATGTTGAGTTCGCCGCTCCCCGCCGCACACCGCAAAACGACGCATGCATACGAAGAACCTGCGAACGCATGGCCATGCGTACACCATGTTAAATATATGTACGCATGCAGATCTATGCAGATCAAACGCTGCGCACAACGATGCAAATGTGAAACCAGCCTTAGATTGCAACAGCGAAATTGAGTCATACATCATGGCCTGTTTATGGTAACCACCAACAGGCTTCTAGCCTTTCAGTTTTCTTGATGAATACCTGGAAGGAGCATAGAGAGGGGGAATTGTGGTTAGGGTTGGGATTAGGGTTAGCAGTGTGTTGGGGTTGGAGTTAGAATTGGGGGTTTCCACTGTTTAGGCCCATCAGGGGCTCTGCAAACGCAAAATGATGTCCGATCTCAATTCCATCCAATTCTGCGTTGAAAAAGTAAAACGGTGCTCCTTCCCTTCCAAGCTCTGCCGTGCACCCAAATAGTGGTTTACGCCAACATATGGGGTATAAGTGTACTCAGGACAAATTGCACAACAACTTTTGTGATCCAATCTCTTCTGTTACCCTTAGGAAAATAAAAATTTAGGGGCTAAAATAATGATTTTTGTGGAAAAAAATGTTTTTTTTATTTTTGCGGCTCTGCGTTATAAACTTTAGTGAAACACTTGGGGGTTCAAAGTTCACACAGCACATCTAGATAAGTTCCTTGTAGGGTCTAGTTTCCAATATGGGGTTACTTGTGGGGGGTTTCCACTGTTTAGGCACATCAGGGGCTCTCCAAACGCGACATGGCATCTGATCTCAATTCCAGCAAATTCTGCGTTGAAAAAGTCAATCGGTGCTCCTTCCCTTCCGAGCTCTGCCATGCGCCCAAACGGTGGTCCCGCCCCCCCCTAATGTGGGGTATCAGCATACTCAGGACAAATTGCACAACTTTTGGGGTCCAATTTCTCCTGCTACCCTTGGGAAAATAAAAAATTGGGGTGAAAAGATCATTTTTGTGAAAAAAATATGATATTTTATTTTTACGGCTCTACATTATAAACTTCTGTGAAGCACTTGGGGGTTCAAAGTGATCACCACACATCTAGATAAGTTCCTAAGGGGGTCTACTTTCCAATATAATGTCTCTTGTGGGGGGTTTCCACTGTTTAGGCACATCAGTGGCTCTCCAAACGTGACATGGCATCCTATTTCAATTCCAGCCAAGTTTGCATTGAAAAGTCAAATGGCGCTCCTTCACTTCCGAGCTCTGCCATGTGCCCAAACAGTGGTTTACCCCCACATATGGGGTATCGGCGTACTCAGGACAAATTGTACAACAACTTTTGGGGTCTAATTTCTCTTGTTACCCTTGGTAAAATAAAACAAATTCGATCTGAAGTAATTTTTTTGTGAAAAAAAGTTATGTGAGGACTGGCGGAATGCACCGAGTTAATATGGATGTTATAATTGGTGCGTTCGCTGCCTGGGGTCTGCCGTGCAGGAGACAACCTGCTGCTAGAAAATGATGGCGCTATATGGCGGTATAAGTTAACTCAGTTACTTCACTGAGTCACACAGAAAAAAACACGCTGTGCCCTGTTAGCGTTACAGGGGAACACAGCTAACTGCTGAGCTGATGGCAGTCAGTGGTCACGCACACAGAGAAGCACACAAAAACTCCTCACCGGAGGTGCCGGTATTCTAGGGGCTTATTTCAGCCGGGTCCCTGAATACAATCATACAGGCGCGACCAAAATTGGCAAGCTCATAACATGAAGTGATACTAGCGCATGGCCATGCGGCCATGCAAAACTTTTATAGCTGCAGCAGCTTCAGGACCTTCCTAGAGGACCAATGGAAGCTGCTACAATACCAGAGAAACTTCAGGACCTTCCTAGAGGACCAATGGGAGCTGCAGCAGTACCTGAGCATGTGACCTCTGACCTCCAATGAGAGGTCTTACCTTGGGCATGCTCAGAAGGGAAAAAGCAGGACTTAGTCCCAGAGACATCTGCTCGCCCCTGACCAATACTGGCTACAATGGCTGAGCCTTGGGAAAGCAGCAGAAACCATCCGCACAGTATCAGGCCGCCGTCACACTTGCGAGTTTTACGGACGTAAGAGCGCAGAAAATACGTCCGTAAAACTCGCAAACAAACGGCACAATTATTCTCTATGCCCCTGCTCCTATCTGCTGTATTTTACTGATCAGTATTATACGGCTTTCTACGGCCGTAGAAAATCGCAGCATGCTGCGTTTGTCACCGTATTGCGCAAAAAAATCGCCAATGAAAGTCTATGGAAGCCCCAAAAATACAAATTACACACGGACCAGCAGTGTGACTTGCGAGAAATACGCAGCGGTGTTAGAGAGAAAAGCCGGTAATTCAGTGCGGTGTACAGTAAAATCACACTGACAGCTTACAATAGAATAGGTAGAATAAATGTGTACACATAGAATAGGTATATATATAAATATATGTCAGTGAGACACATATATGTATATATATTATTACTTCATACAGCGTGAGATAGCTTTAAAGCCGGTAATTCAATTACCGGCTTTTGCTATCTCCTTCCTAAACCCGACATGATATGAGACCTGGTTTACATACAGTAAACCATCTCATATCCCCATTTTTTTTTGCATATTCCACACTACTAATGTTAGTAGTGTGTATATGCAAAATTTGGCCGTTCTAGCTATTAAATTAAAAGGTTAAATGGCGGAAAAAATTGGCGTGGGCTCCCGCACAATTTTCTCCGCCAGAGTAGTAAAGCCAGTGACTGAGGCGAGGGCAGATATTAATAGCCTGGAGAGGGTCCATGGTTATTGCCCCCCGGCTAAAAATATCTGCCCCTAGCCACCCCAGAAAAGGCACATCTGGAAGATGCGCCTATTCTGGCACTTGGCCACTCTCTTCCCATTCCCGTGTAGCGGTGGGATATGGGGTAATGAAGGGTTAATGCCACCTTGCTATTGTAAGGTGACATTAAGCCAAATTAATAATGGAGAGGCGTCAATTATGACACCTATCCATTATTAATCCAATACTAGTAAAGGGTTAGCAAATACACAAACACATTATTAAAAAGTATTTTAATGAAAAAATCACAAAGGTTGTTGTAATATTTTATTCTACGCTCAATCCACTCACTGAAGTGTTATGACCTGGTGGTTAGGAGCACCAGGAATGACCTGATAGTTAAACGAGCTCTGGGATGTGGGAGCTCTGCTGACCGCAAGCCCTAATCCTATCGCACACACTAGAAATAGCCGTGGAGCGCTCCTGACCAGACCTAGGCGCCTCGTCACAGCCTAAGAACTATCTAGCCCTAGAGATAGAAAATAAAGCCTACCTTGCCTCAGAGAAATTCCCCAAAGGTAAAGGAAGCCCCCCACACATATTGAGTGTGAGTAAAGATGAAAGTCACAAACGCAGAAATGAAACAGGTTTCAGTAAAGGGAGGCCAGACTTACTAAATAGACAGAGGATAGGAAAGGTAACTTTGCGATCAGTACAAAAACCTACAAAAGACCACGCAGAGTGTGCAAAAAAGACCTTCGCACCGACTCACGGTGTGGAGGGACCACTCTGCATCCCAGAGCTTCCAGCTAGCAAGACAAAATCATGAAAACCAGCTGGACAAGAAAACAATGAATAAATAATGACTATCAGGAACTTAGCTTCTGCAGGAGAAGGCAGGTCACCAGAGAGATCCAGGAGCGAACTGAACAAATGCAAAAACATTGACAGCTGGCATGGAGTAACGATCTGAGAGGAGTTAAATAGAGCAGTCAACCAAAGGATAAACCACGTCACCTGTGTAAGGAACCTCAGAAGCAGCAGCTTCACTCACAGCCACCAGAGGGAGCCCATAGACAGAACTCGCTGAAGTACCACTCACGACCACAGAATTCACAACAGTACCCTCCCCCTTGAGGAGGGGTCACCGAACCCTCACCAGAGCCCCCAGGCCGATCAGGATGAGCCAAATGAAACACGAACGAGATCGGCAGCATGAACATCAGAGGCAAAAACCCAGGAATTATCTTCCTGACCATAACCCTTCCACTTGACCAGGTACTGGAGTTTCCGTCTCGAAACACGAGAATCCAAAATCTTCTCCACCACATACTCCAACTCCCCCTCGACCAACACCGGGGCAGGAGGATCAACGGAGGGAACCATAGGCGCCACGTATCTCCGCAACAACGACCTATGGAACACATTATGGATGGCAAAAGAAGCAGGAAGATCCAAACGAAATGACACAGGATTAAGAACTTCAGAAATCTTATATGGTCCAATGAAACGAGGCTTAAACTTAGGAGAGGAAACCTTCATAGGAACGTGACGAGATGACAACCAAACCAAATCCCCAACACGAAGTCGGGGACCAACACAACGCCGGCGGTTAGCGAAACGCTGAGCCTTCTCCTGGGACAATGTCAAATTGTCCACCACATGAGTCCAAATCTGCTGCAACCTGTCCACCACCGCATCCACACCAGGACAGTCCGAAGGCTCAACCTGCCCTGAAGAGAAGCGAGGATGGAAACCAGAATTACAGAAAAAAGGAGAAACTAAAGTAGCCGAGCTGGCCCGATTATTAAGGGCGAACTCAGCCAAAGGCAAGAAAGACACCCAATCATCCTGATCAGTAGAAACAAAGCATCTCAGATATGTCTCCAAAGTCTGATTAGTTCGTTCGGTTTGGCCATTAGTCTGAGGATGGAAAGCCGAAGAAAAAGACAAATCAATGCCCATCTTAGCGCAAAAGGACCGCCAAAACCTCGAAACAAACTGGGAACCTCTGTCCGAGACGATGTTCTCCGGAATGCCATGCAAACGAACCACATGCTGGAAAAACAATGGCACCAAAACAGAGGAGGAAGGCAGTTTAGACAAGGGTACCAAATGGACCATCTTAGAGAAGCGATCTCAAACCACCCAAATGACCAACATCTTTTGAGAAACAGGGAGATCAGAAATAAAATCCATGGAAATATGCGTCCAGGGACTCTTCGGGATCGGCAAGGGCAAAAGCAACCCACTGGCACGAGAACAGCAGGGATTAGCCCAAGCCCAAGCACAAATCCCACAGGACTGCACAAAGAACGCACATCCCGTGACAAAGAAGGCCACCAAAAGGATCTAGCCACTAAATCTCTGTTACCAAAGATTCCAGGATGACCAGCCAATACTGAACAATGAATCTCCGAGATAACTCTACTAGTCCATCTATCAGGGACAAACAGTTTCTCCGTAGGACAACAGTCTATCAGCCTGAAACTTTTGCAGCACACGCCGCAAATCAGTGGAAATGGCAGACAAAATTACCCCTTCTTTAAGAATACCCGCCGGCTCCGGAACACCCGGAGAGTCAGGCACAAAACTCCTTGACAGGGCGTCAGCCTTCACATTCTTAGATCCCGGAAGGTATGAAACCACAAAATCAAAACGGGAGAAAAAGAGCAACCATCGAGCCTGTCTAGAATTCAACCGTTTGGCAGACTCGAGATAAGTTAAATTCTTGTGATCCGTCAAGACCACCACGAGATGTTTAGCTCCTTCAAGCCAATGTCGCCACTGCTCGAATGCCCACTTCATGGCCAACAACTCTCGATTGCCAACATCATAATTGCGCTCAGCAGGTGAGAATTTTCTAGAAAAGATGGCACATGGTTTCATCACCGAACCATCAGAACTTCTTTGCGACAAAACAGCCCCTGCTCCAATCTCAGAAGCATCAACCTCGACCTGAAACGGGAGCGAAACATCTGGCTGGCACAACACAGGGTCAGAAGAAAAACGACGCTTCAACTCCTGAAAAGCCTCTACAGCCGCAGAGGACCAATTGACCACATTAGCACCTTTCTTGGTCAAATCAGTCAACGGCTTAGCAACACTGGAAAAGTTAGCGATGAAGCGACGATAAAAATTAGCAAAGCCCAGGAACTTCTGCAAGCTCTTCACAGATGTCGGCTGAGTCCAATCGTAAATGGCCTGAACTTTAACAGGGTCCATCTCGATAGTAGAAGGGGAAAAAATGTAACCCAAAAATGAAACCTTCTGAACTCCAAAGAGACACTTTGACCCCTTCACAAACAAGGAATTCGCACGAAGGACCTGGAACACCATTCTGACCTGCTTCAAATGAGATTCCCAATCATCCGAAAAGACTAAAATGTCATCCAAATATACAATCATGAATCTATCCAGGTACTCTCGGATGATGTCATGCATAAATGACTGAAACACAGATGGAGCATTAGAAAGCCCGAATGGCATAACCAGGTACTCAAAATGGCCCTCGGGCGTATTAAATGCCGTCTTGCATTCATCACCCTGTTTAATTCGCACAAGATTATACGCACCACGAAGATCTATCTTGGTGAAGCAACTAGCCCCCTTAATCCGAGCAAATAAATCAGACAGCAGCGGCAAAGGATACTGAAATTTGACCGTGATCTTATTAAGAAGGCGGTAATCAATACAAGGTCTCAAAGAACCATCCTTCTTGGCCACAAAAAAGAACCCTGCTCCCAATGGTGACGACGACGGACGAATATGACCCTTCTCCAAGGATTCCTTTATATAACTGCGCATAGCGGCGTGCTCTGGCACAGATAAATTAAACAGACGGCCCTTAGGAAACTTACTACCAGGAATCAAATCAATAGCACAGTCGCAATCCCTATGAGGAGGTAGGGCACCAGATTTGGGCTCTTCAAATACATCCCGGTAATCTGATAAAAACTCAGGGACTTCACAAGGAGTGGAAGGTGAAATTGAGAGCAATGGAACATCACCATGTACCCCCTGACAACCCCAGCTGGACACAGACATAGATTTCCAATCCAACACTGGATTATGGACCTGTAGCCATGGCAACCCCAAAACGACCACATCATGCAGATTATGCAACACCAAAAAGCGAATATCCTCCTGATGTGCAGGAGCCATGCACATGGTCAATTGAGTCCAGTACTGAGGCTTATTCTTGGCCAAAGGCGTAGCATCAATTCCTCTCAATGGAATAGGATACTGCAAGGGCTCCAAGAAAAAACCACAGCGCCTGGCAAACTCCAAGTCGATCAAATTCAGGGCAGCGCCTGAATCCACAAATGCCATTACAGAATAGGACGACAGAGAGCAAATCAGAGTAACGGACAAAAGAAATTTAGACTGTACCGTACCAATGATGGCAGACCTAGCGAACCGCTTAGTGCGCTTAGGACAATCGGAGATAGCATGAGTGGATTCACCACAGTAAAAACACAGCCCATTCTGACGTCTGTGTTCTTGCCGTTCAGCTCTGGTCAAAGTCCTATCACACTGCATAGGCTCAGGCCTATGCTCAGAGAATACCACCAGATGGTGCACAGCTTTGCGCTCAGGCATGCGCCGATCGATCTGAATGGCCAAAGACATAGACTCATTCAGACCAGCAGGCGTGGAAAATCCCACCATGGCATCCTTAAGGGCTTCAGAAAGACCCTTTCTGAAAATTGCCGCCAGGGCACATTCATTCCACTGAGTAATCACAGACCACTTTCTAAACTTCTGACAGTACACATCCGCTTCATCCTGACCCTGACACAAAGCCAGCAAGATTTTCTCTGCCTGATCCACTGAATTTGGTTCATCATAAAGCAATCCAAGCGCCTGAAAAAACGCATCAACATCACGCAATGCCGGATCTCCTGGCGCAAGGGAAAATGCCCAGTCTTGAGGTTCACCACGCAACAAAGAAATAATGATTTTTACCTGTTGAACGGGGTCACCAGAGGACCGGGGTTTCAAAGCTAGAAACAGTTTACAATTATTTTTGAAATTCAAGAACCTAGATCTATCCCCAGAAAACAAATCAGGAATAGGAATTTTAGGCTCTAACATAGGATTCAGAACCACAAAATCTTGAATGTTTTGTACCCTTGCAGAGAGATGATCCATACAAGAGGACAGACCTTGAATGTCCATATCTACACCTGTGTCCTGAACCACCCAAAGGTCTAGGGGAAAAGAAAGACAAAACACAGTGCAAAGAAAAAAAAATGGTCTCAGAAGTTCTCTTATCCCTCTATTGAGATGCATTAATACTTTGGGCCAGCTGTACTGTTATGACCTGGTGGTTAGGAGCACCAGGAATGACTTGATAGTTACACCTCATACAGGACGAGCTCTGGGATGTGGGAGCTCTGCTGACCGCAAGCCCTAATCCTATCGCACACACTAGAAATAGCCGTGGAGCGCTCCTGACCAGACCTAGGCTCCTCGTCACAGCCTAAGAACTATCTAGCCCTAGAGATAGAAAATAAAGCCTACCTTGCCTCAGAGAAATTCCCCAAAGGTAAAGGAAGCCCCCCACATATATTGACTGTGAGTAAAGATGAAAGTCACAAACGCAGAAATGAAACAGGTTTCAGCAAAGGGAGGCCAGACTTACTAAATAGACAGAGGATAGGAAAGGTAACTTTGCGATCAGCACAAAAACCTACAAAAGACCACGCAGAGTGTGCAAAAAAGACCTCCGCACCGATTCACGGTGCGGAGGGACCACTCTGCATCCCAGAGCTTCCAGCTAGCAAGACAAAATCATGAAAACCAGCTGGACAAGAAAACAATGAACAAATAATGACTATCAGGAACTTAGCTTCTGCAGGAGAATGCAGGTCACCAGAGAGATCCAGGAGCGAACTGAACAAATGCAAAAACATTGACAGCTGGCATGGAGTAACGATCTGAGAGGAGTTAAATAGAGCAGTCAACCAAAGGATAAACCACGTCACCTGTGTAAGGAACCTCAGAAGCAGCAGCTTCACTCACAGCCACCAGAGGGAGCCCATAGATAGAACTCGTCGAAGTACCACTCACGACCACAGGAGGGAGTTCGACAACAGAATTCACAACACTGAAGACCCTCGATCTGTAACCCAAAAAAATAATAAATCAACAATATCCTTACCTTCCGCAGATCTGTAACGATGTAAATCCATCTGAAGGGGTTAAAATATTTTGCAGCAAGGAGTTCTGCTAATGCAGCGCTGCTCCTTGCTGCAAAACCCCGGGGAATGAAGGTAAAGTAGGTCAATGACCTATATTTACCTGCATTTGCGGTGAGGCGCCCTCTGTTGGTTGTTCCTAGATCGTGGGAGCGTTGAATAAAATATTACAACAACCTTTGTGTTTATTTCATTAAAATAATTTTTAATAATGTGTTTGTGTTTTTTTAACCCTTTACTAGTATTGGATTAATAATGGATAGGTGTCATAATTGACGCCTCTCCACTTTAATTTGGCTTAATGTCACCTTACAATAGCAAGGTGACATTAACCCTTCATTACCCCATATCCCACCGCTACACGGGAATGGGAAGAGAGTGGCCAAGTGCCAGAATAGGCGCATCTTCCAGATGTGCCTTTTCTGGGGTGGCTGGGGGCAGATGTTTTTAGCCAGGGGGGGGCCAATAACCATGGACCCTCTCCAGGCTATTAATATCTGCCCTCAGTCACTGGCTTTACTACTCTGGCGGAGAAAATTGCGCGGGAGCCCACGCCAATTTTTTCCGCCATTTAACCCTTTAGTAGATAGAACGGCCAAATTTTCCACATACACACTACTAGCATTAGTGTGGAATATGCAAAAAAAATGGGGATATGACATGGTTTACTGTATGTAACCATGTCACAAATCATGTCGGGTTTAGGAAGGAGATAGCAAATGCCGGTAATTGAATTACCGGCTTTAAAGCTATCTAGCGCTATATGAAGTAATAATATATATACATATATGTGTCTAATAACACATATATATATATATAGACAGTATATATATATATTTTTTTATTTACACATGGATCCCTTGTATAGCCATATGTTGGTTTGGCAAGCCTGTGAGAAAAACACGCAGTACGGATGCCATATGGATTACATACGGAGGATGCCATGCGCAAAATACGCTGACACACCCTGCCTACGGAGGAGCTACGGACCACTTTTTTGGGGACTTTTCAGCGTATTACGGCCGTAATATACGGACCGTATTGTCTTACTCCAAGTGTGACGCCGGCCTCAGGCTGAGCCAGACACTGGGACCGACGCCTCCACTGCGGCTGGAGAGGAATGGGAGACCGCAGAGGAGATGGCTCGAGATTCCCCTTGTGCAGAGGCGGGAAATCGACCCCTAACAAGTTAAATGTTCATTTTTTTTTACACATTCCAAAAATTCCTGTGAAGCAACTGAAGGGTTAATTACCTTCTTAAATGTGGTTTTGAGCACTTTGAGGGGTGCAGTTTTTCGAATTGTGTAACTTTTTGGTATTTTCTATCATATAAACCCCTCAAAGTGACTTCAAATGTGATGTGGTCCCTAAAAAAAAATGGTGTTGTAAAAATGAGAAATTGCTGGTCCACTTTTAACCCTTATAACTCGCTTAAAAAAAAATTTTGGTTCCAAAATTATGCTGATGTAAAGAAGACATGTGGGAAATGTTACTTATTATGTATTTTGTGTAACATATCTCTGTGATTTAAGGGCATGAAAATTCAAAGTTGGAAAATTACAAAATTTTTGCCAAATTTCTGTTTCTTTCACAAATAAACGCAAGTAAGATCAAATAAATTTTACCACTATCATGAAGTACAATATGTCACGAGAATCACCGGGATCCGTTGAAGTGTTCCAGAGTTATAACCTCATAAAGGGACAGAATTGTAAAAATTGGCCCACTCATTAACGTGCAAACCACCCTTGGGGGTAAAGGGGTTAAAGATCACTATGAAAGAACTTTGTTCTAAAGAAATGTGACTGTTATGATTCAACCAGTCACTGTGTCTTGGACATAGTGAGTGATAGCTCAGCCACCCTATTGAATCAGGGTCGTGCTGCGATGTAATTATTGTGACAGCTTAATCGTCCAATCTGGGCTAGGGGCGTATTGAGCCATCAGTATTGTGAGTGACCGCTCAGCCATCCAATCAGAGGCAGAGGTGTACTGAGCTCTCAGTATTGTGGGTGATACTACAGCCACCAATTAAGGTAGGGGCGTGCTGGGTTTCTTCCAGGTGTCGTGCATTCTGGGAGATTACATGGCTATTTAGCTGGTTGTCAGTGTCTGGTTATGTCCAGTAATAGCTTTAGCTCAGTGGTGTGTGCCTTGTTTTCCAGTGCTCTGCTTCTGATGTTTTGCTACTTAACCTTGGACCTTGTTTTTGACCATCCATTTGCCTAGACCCTTAATCTTCATCCGCTACCTTCCTGGAATTCTGACGTCGGACCTGACTATGCCTTTGTCTTACCCCTCTGTTTATTATGAGCTCTGTTAGTATATGACCCCGTACCTCTTGACTACCCTATCTCAGAGCTTGTCCGTAAGTAGTGACTCAGCTACACATTTGTGACTCACCGTCACAGTGACATTCGTAAACACATTAAGTCCCTACTCAGTGCACAGCATAAGTTTGACAAAAGGCTAAGCTATTATAGCCAGAAACTTGGATGTATTTGTACACATTGTGCATTATGGTGATGTTTAAATAAAAATAAAATTTGAAAATTGCAATCAGAGTGCTCTTCTTCATTAAATCGATTTCAGTAATTACATCATCTGATAGATTTCATATAGACCCAAATCTTCATTTTTAATGTATCTACCCCATTAAATGCCCTACATACATTGATACATCTGCGCCACTGCAGCCTCTAAGACTTTCATAATTTGTAGAAACTGGCAGAAAAAGGCTAGCAAAGGTGGCAATGTTATATGTCACAGTGATCCGCTTCCTGCACGGTATGAAAAACTTATTTAAAGCTATAAGCGGCATTTTGCAGCATAGCGACTGGGACTGAAGAATTAGCAGTGGCACCCTTATTTGCACTTTAAGTGTCAGTATCTAGCACCCTGGAACATATTTTTCTTTTGGGTTAAGAAACTTCAAGTTATGAAAGTAATGAAATGCAAAGTACCGTATTCCCCCAAAAAATCCAGCTGTCATATTGTCAGGTCCAGAGCAGGTTATAAAGAGAATTAGCTTTCCTTTTCTCATAGTAAAATTCATGTGAAATTGATGGTGATTCATATTCTGGATTGAGTTCAACTTTCTGATAATTGGACAGTCTGACTGTAAACATTGCGAGATTGTGGGAAATCTTTTCATCCCTGGCTTTCTCTATACAAACTAGGTCCAAACTCATTGTCAGCAATGCTCTGTGCCAACCTGGTGCATGGTGCTTGAGAAATGACAGTTTGCTCAGAATGTCTTGGATACAGATTCTGGAATTGGAAACTGCAGGAAAAAAATTCCAAAACATTCTGTCATCAGTACGTATCCAGATGATCTTTATTTCCTGTTATTCTGACTTAGAATCATCATATTTTTGTAAGAATAAATTAATTAGTCCCTAAAATGCAGCCACAAATTAAGCATGACTTAACGATTGGTGACAACTCAGCGTTACATTGATTTAGGCTACGTTCACACTAGCGTTGCGCCGCCCTGCGTCGGCGACGCAACGCGCGACGCACGGAAAAACGCACGCAAACGCGCGCAAAAACGCACGCGTTTTGCGACGCGTGCGTCGTTTTTTGACGAAATCGGACGCAAGAAAAATGCAACTTGTAGCGTTTTCTTGCGTCCGACGCTAGCGTCTAAAACGACGCACGTGTCGGAAAACGCGTGCAAAAAGACGCACGCGTCCCCTATGTTAAACATAGGGGCGCGTCGTCGCTGCGTCGCCGACGCAACAGCGACGCGACGCTAATGTGAACGTAGCCTTAGAGGTACGACCAGTCGTCTAGCCATTTCTCCAAAATGTCCTAGGAGCTGTTTTTCAACACAAGGCTGGGCAGCATATTTCTTGCGCCACTTGTGATCAACCTGCTTGTCATTTTCATTCTTCCATGGCCTGCACCTTCTCTGGATTTGTCTCCCATTGAGCACATCTGGGAAGTCATTGTTCAGCAATTGCAAAAGGAGCTGCCGGCAGTGGATCTTCATGATGATTTGCATGTCCAAATGGATTCAGTGCGGCAGAACATTGATTAGACAATCAATAAAAACCCTATTGGTAGCAACTAAGGCAACCAGCTGGGATTTCTGCATATGGTGCAGAATACCAAGTAAAATTTCAAAATATTTGTTTCCATTATTCATAATTTGCCTATCATTAAAATGTCTATTGATCCTGTGATTTCTGTAATCCCATGACTTTTCCATCTTGGTGTTGCAATTTCAATGTTGAGGAGTGTAGCTTGTAAAGAAGATACAGTGGGTAGTTGCAGTGTTTGTAATGTGAACAATGCCAGAAAACAGTTTGTTATGCTTGCAGGCAAATGAAGGGTTAGTTGCAGGTCTGTTTAAAGAAGTAAACATAGCTTGGAAAAGAAAATAAGAGATACTGAGATGACTACCAGCTGATAGTACTGGAATGCAGCTCAAAAGCACAAGATAAGTGAACACAAAGTGTCTGGTCAGCCAACAAAGACTTTGGGAGAGGGAGCAAAGCCCAGCCCTGGAGCCAAGACAGGTGCATAACAATAGTGAGTGCAGCCCAGGAATATAATATAAGATGTAACTCCGGATCAGTATAGGATCAGTAATGTAATGTATGTACACAGTGACTCCACCAGCAGAATAGTGAGTGCAGCTCTGGGGTATAATACTGGATATAACTCCGGATCAGTACAGGATAAGTAATGTAATGTATGTACACAGTGACACCACCAGCAGAATAGTGAGTGCAGCTCTGGAGTATAATACAGCATGTAACTCAGGATCAGTACAGGATAAGTAGTGTAATGTATGTACACAGTGACACCACCAGCAGAATAGTGAGTGCAGCTCTGGAGTATAATACAGCATGTAACTCAGGATCAGTACAGGATAAGTAGTGTAATGTATGTACACAGTGACTCCACCAGCAGAATAGTGAGTGCAGCTCTGGAGTATAATACAGCATGTAACTCAGGATCAGTACAGGATAAGTAGTGTAATGTATGTACACAGTGACTCCACCAGCAGAATAGTGAGTGCAGCTCTGGAGTATAATACAGGATATAACTCAGGATCAGTACAGGATAAGTAATGTAATGTTTGTACACAGTGACTGCACCAGCAGAATAGTGAGTGCAGCACTGGGGGATAATACAGGATGTAACTCAGGATCAGTACAGGATAACTAATGTAATGTATGTACACAGTGACTCCACCAGCAGAATAGTGAGCGCAGCTCTGGGGTATAATACAGGAGGTAACTCAGGATCAGTACAGGATAAGTAATGTAATGTATGTACACAGTGACTCCACCAGCAGAATAGTGAGTGCAGCTCTGGAGTATAATACAGCATGTAACTCAGGATCAGTACAGGATAAGTAGTGTAATGTATGTACACAGTGACTCCACCAGCAGAATAGTGAGTGCAGCTCTGGAGTATAATACAGGATATAACTCAGGATCAGTACAGGATAAGTAATGTAATGTTTGTACACAGTGACTGCACCAGCAGAATAGTGAGTGCAGCTCTGGAGTATAATACAGGATGTAACTGAGGATCAGTACAGGATAAGTAATGTAATATATGTACACAGTGACTGCCCCAGCAGAATAGTGAGTGCAGCTCTGGAGTATAATACAGGATGTAACTCAGGATCAGTACAGGATAAGTAATGTAATGTATGTACGCAGTGACTCCACCAGCAGAATAGTGAGTGCAGCTCTGGGGTATAATGCAGGATGTAACTCAGGATCAGTACAGGATAAGTAATGTAATGTATGTACACAGTGACTGCACCAGCAGAATAGTAACATAGTAACATAGCTAGTAAGGCCGAAAAAAGACATTTGTCCATCCAGTTCAGCCTATATTCCATCATAATAAATCCCCAGATCTACGTCCTTCTACAGAACCTAATAATTGTATGATACAATATTGTTCTGCTCCAGGAAGACATCCAGGCCTCTCTTGAACCCCTCGACTGAGTTCGCCATCACCACCTCCTCAGGCAAGCAATTCCAGATTCTCACTGCCCTAACAGTAAAGAATCCTCTTCTATGTTGGTGGAAAAACCTTCTCTCCTCCAGACGCAAAGAATGCCCCCTTGTGCCCGTCACCTTCCTTGTTATAAACAGATCCTCAGCGAGATATTTGTATTGTCCCCTTATATACTTATACATGGTTATTAGATCGCCCCTCAGTCGTCTTTTTTCTAGACTACATAATCCTAATTTCGCTAATCTATCTGGGTATTGTAGTTCTCCCATCCCCTTTATTAATTTTGTTGCCCTCCTTTGTACTCTCTCTAGTTCCATTATATCCTTCCTGAGCACCGGTGCCCAAAACTGGACACAGTACTCCATGTGCGGTCTAACTAGGGATTTGTACAGAGGCAGTATAATGCTCTCATCATGTGTTTCCAGACCTCTTTTAATGCACCCCATGATCCTGTTTGCCTTGGCAGCTGCTGCCTGGCACTGGCTGCTCCAGGTAAGTTTATCATTAACTAGGATCCCCAAGTCCTTCTCCCTGTCAGATTTACCCAGTGGTTTCCCATTCAGTGTGTAATGGTGATATTGATTCCTTCTTCCCATGTGTATAACCTTACATTTATCATTGTTAAACCTCATCTGCCACCTTTCAGCCCAAGTTTCCAACTTATCCAGATCCATCTGTAGCAGAATACTATCTTCTCTTGTATTAACTGCTTTACATAGTTTTGTATCATCAGCAAATATCGATATTTTACTGTGTAAACCTTCTACCAGATCATTAATGAATATGTTGAAGAGAACAGGTCCCAATACTGACCCCTGCGGTACCCCACTGGTCACAGCGACCCAGTTAGAGACTATACCATTTATAACCAGCCTCTGCTTTCTATCACTAAGCCAGTTACTAACCCATTTACACACATTTTCCCCCAGACCAAGCATTCTCATTTTGTGTACCAACCTCTTGTGCGGCACGGTATCAAACGCTTTGGAAAAATCGAGATATACCACGTCCAATGACTCACCGTGGTCCAGCCTATAGCTTACCTCTTCATAAAAACTGATTAGATTGGTTTGACAGGAGCAATTTCTCATAAACCCATGCTGATATGGAGTTAAACAGTTATTCTCATTGAGATAATCCAGAATAACATCCCTCAGAAACCCTTCAAATATTTTACCAACAATAGAGGTTAGACTTACTGGCCTATAATTTCCAGGTTCACTTTTAGAGCCCTTTTTGAATATTGGCACCACATTTGCTATGCGCCAGTCCTGTGGAACAGACCCTGTCGCTATAGAATCCCTAAAAATAAGAAATAATGGTTTATCTATTACATTACTTAGTTCTCTTAGTACTCGTGGGTGTATGCCATCCGGACCCGGAGATTTATCTATTTTAATCTTATTTAGCCGGTTTCGCACCTCTTCTTGGGTTAGATTGGTGACCCTTAATATAGGGTTTTCATTGTTTCTTGGGATTTCACCTAGCATTTCATTTTCCACCGTGAATACCGTGGAGAAGAAGGTGTTTAATATGTTAGCTTTTTCCTCGTCATCTACAACCATTCTTTCCTCACTATTTTTTAAGGGGCCTACATTTTCAGTTTTTATTCTTTTACTATTGATATAGTTGAAGAACAGTTTGGGATTAGTTTTACTCTCCTTAGCAATGTGCTTCTCTGTTTCCTTTTTGGCAGCTTTAATTAGTTTTTTAGATAAAGTATTTTTCTCCCTATAATTTTTTAGAGCTTCAATGGTGCCATCCTGCTTTAGTAGTGCAAATGCTTTCTTTTTACTGTTAATTGTAAATAGTGAGTGCAGCTCTGGAGTATAATACAGGATGTAACTCGGGATCAGTACAGGATAAGTAATGTAATGTATGTACACAGTGACTCCACCAGCAGAATAGTGAGTGCAGCTCTGGGGTATAATACAGGATGTAACTCAGGATCAGTACAGGATCAGTAATGTAATATATGTAAACTCAAACTCCACCAGCAGAATAGTGAGTGCAGCTATGAAGTATAATACAGGATGTAACTCAGGATCAGTAATGTAATGTATGTAGACAGTGACTGCACCAGCAGAATAGTGAGTGCAGCTCTGCAGTATAATACAGGATGTAACGCAGGATCAGTACAGGATAAGTAATGTAATGTATGTACACAGTGACTCCACCAGCAGAATAGTGAGTGCAGCTCTGGGGTATAATGCAGGATGTAACTCAGGATCAGTACAGGATAAGTAATGTAATGTATGTACACAGTGACTGCACCAGCAGAATAGTAACATAGTAACATAGTTAGTAAGGCCGAAAAAAGACATTTGTCCATCCAGTTCAGCCTATATTCCATCATAATAAATCCCCAGATCTACGTCCTTCTACAGAACCTAATAATTGTATGATACAATATTGTTCTGCTCCAGGAAGACATCCAGGCCTCTCTTGAACCCCTCGACTGAGTTCGCCATCACCACCTCCTCAGGCAAGCAATTCCAGATTCTCACTGCCCTAACAGTAAAGAATCCTCTTCTATGTTGGTGGAAAAACCTTCTCTCCTCCAGACGCAAAGAATGCCCCCTTGTGCCCGTCACCTTCCTTGTTATAAACAGATCCTCAGCGAGATATTTGTATTGTCCCCTTATATACTTATACATGGTTATTAGATCGCCCCTCAGTCGTCTTTTTTCTAGACTACATAATCCTAATTTCGCTAATCTATCTGGGTATTGTAGTTCTCCCATCCCCTTTATTAATTTTGTTGCCCTCCTTTGTACTCTCTCTAGTTCCATTATATCCTTCCTGAGCACCGGTGCCCAAAACTGGACACAGTACTCCATGTGCGGTCTAACTAGGGATTTGTACAGAGGCAGTATAATGCTCTCATCATGTGTTTCCAGACCTCTTTTAATGCACCCCATGATCCTGTTTGCCTTGGCAGCTGCTGCCTGGCACTGGCTGCTCCAGGTAAGTTTATCATTAACTAGGATCCCCAAGTCCTTCTCCCTGTCAGATTTACCCAGTGGTTTCCCATTCAGTGTGTAATGGTGATATTGATTCCTTCTTCCCATGTGTATAACCTTACATTTATCATTGTTAAACCTCATCTGCCACCTTTCAGCCCAAGTTTCCAACTTATCCAGATCCATCTGTAGCAGAATACTATCTTCTCTTGTATTAACTGCTTTACATAGTTTTGTATCATCAGCAAATATCGATATTTTACTGTGTAAACCTTCTACCAGATCATTAATGAATATGTTGAAGAGAACAGGTCCCAATACTGACCCCTGCGGTACCCCACTGGTCACAGCGACCCAGTTAGAGACTATACCATTTATAACCAGCCTCTGATTTCTATCACTAAGCCAGTTACTAACCCATTTACACACATTTTCCCCCAGACCAAGCATTCTCATTTTGTGTACCAACCTCTTGTGCGGCACGGTATCAAACGCTTTGGAAAAATCGAGATATACCACGTCCAATGACTCACCGTGGTCCAGCCTATAGCTTACCTCTTCATAAAAACTGATTAGATTGGTTTGACAGGAGCAATTTCTCATAAACCCATGCTGATATGGAGTTAAACAGTTATTCTCATTGAGATAATCCAGAATAACATCCCTCAGAAACCCTTCAAATATTTTACCAACAATAGAGGTTAGACTTACTGGCCTATAATTTCCAGGTTCACTTTTAGAGCCCTTTTTGAATATTGGCACCACATTTGCTATGCGCCAGTCCTGTGGAACAGACCCTGTCGCTATAGAATCCCTAAAAATAAGAAATAATGGTTTATCTATTACATTACTTAGTTCTCTTAGTACTCGTGGGTGTATGCCATCCGGACCCGGAGATTTATCTATTTTAATCTTATTTAGCCGGTTTCGCACCTCTTCTTGGGTTAGATTGGTGACCCTTAATATAGGGTTTTCATTGTTTCTTGGGATTTCACCTAGCATTTCATTTTCCACCGTGAATACCGTGGAGAAGAAGGTGTTTAATATGTTAGCTTTTTCCTCGTCATCTACAACCATTCTTTCCTCACTATTTTTTAAGGGGCCTACATTTTCAGTTTTTATTCTTTTACTATTGATATAGTTGAAGAACAGTTTGGGATTAGTTTTACTCTCCTTAGCAATGTGCTTCTCTGTTTCCTTTTTGGCAGCTTTAATTAGTTTTTTAGATAAAGTATTTTTCTCCCTATAATTTTTTAGAGCTTCAATGGTGCCATCCTGCTTTAGTAGTGCAAATGCTTTCTTTTTACTGTTAATTGTAAATAGTGAGTGCAGCTCTGGAGTATAATACAGGATGTAACTCGGGATCAGTACAGGATAAGTAATGTAATGTATGTACACAGTGACTCCACCAGCAGAATAGTGAGTGCAGCTCTGGGGTATAATACAGGATGTAACTCAGGATCAGTACAGGATCAGTAATGTAATATATGTAAACTCAAACTCCACCAGCAGAATAGTGAGTGCAGCTATGAAGTATAATACAGGATGTAACTCAGGATCAGTAATGTAATGTATGTAGACAGTGACTGCACCAGCAGAATAGTGAGTGCAGCTCTGCAGTATAATACAGGATGTAACGCAGGATCAGTACAGGATAAGTAATGTAATGTATGTACACAGTGACTCCACCAGCAGAATAGTGAGTGCAGCTCTGGGGTATAATACAGGATGTAACTCAGGATCAGTACAGGATCTGTAATGTAATATATGTAAACTCAAACTCCACCAGCAGAATAGTGAGTGCAGCTATGAAGTATAATACAGGATGTAACTCAGGATCAGTACAGGATCAGTAATGTAATGTATGTAGACAGTGACTGCACCAGCAGAATAGTGAGTGCAGCTCTGCAGTATAATACAGGATGTAACTCAGGATCAGTACAGGATCAGTAATGTAATGTATGTAGACAGTGACTGCACCAGCAGAATAGTGAGTGCAGCTATGAAGTATAATACAGGATGTAACTCAGGATCAGTAATGTAATGTATGTAGACAGTGACTGCACCAGCAGAATAGTGAGTGCAGCTATGAAGTATAATACAGGATGTAACTCAGGATCAGTACAGGATCAGTAATGTAATATATGTAAACTCAAACTCCACCAGCAGAATAGTGAGTGCAGCTCTGCAGTATAATACAGGATGTAACTCAGGATCAGTACAGGATAAGTAATGTAATGTATGTACACAGTGACTCCACCAGCACAATAGTGAGTGCAGCTCTGGGGTATAATACAGGATGTACCTCAGGATCAGTACAGGATCAGTAATGTAATATATGTAAACTCAAACTCCACCAGCAGAATAGTGAGTGCAGCTATGAAGTATAATGCAATTAGGATCAGTACAGGATATGTAATATATCTACAAAACGACTCCTTTTTTTATGTAGACTACTGACAAGCTGCAAAACCACGAACATTCAGATCTTCTCGCTCAGTTGATCCACTGATACATCCCTAATTCCTGCTTCTCCAAACACATATGACATCGCTCGGCTGCCTACACTTAGTAAAAGTCGTCAATGATTTTAAGAAAAGGATGAAAGCTGCAAATTAACAAAAAGTGAAAACTCTTTAATCTGCAACCTCTTCCCTTCACATCCAGGAGCCAATTTGCAGACTGTACGGTCCAGTGTCTCTATGACCGATACTTCCCTGCTGCTTTGTGACAGGGGGATTTGAATGGTAAATCTGGAGTCCAGATTAGAATAATAGGATTTTTGGCTGAATATGTCATGTTTAAAACTTTGATTCTGACAAAACATTTCCAACTGAGGCACAATCAATATTCTAGACATAAATGAAAAGATATGTTCGACACCAAAAAAGCTCAGTATGTCATACTAAGGATAGTTGCTTGACAGTTACAAAAGTTTAAAGTCTTTTTCCACCATTTACTGTAGTTTCATTAAAAATGAAATTATGAAGAATAAAAGTGGATTTTTTTCATGAACAGTGTATATTTCTGTTTCAGAGACGTATTCATTTCATAGACCATAAAATTCTGACAAGTGGGTGTCCAACTTCCAAAACACCCACATATCCTGCATATAGGTGGAAGAGGTGCATGCACATGTGCAGTCACGCTTTAAAAACCCTGCTGTTCTGTTCGGTCTGGGGAGACCTATTTTGAACTTTGGTATTTTTTGGGGTGTTCAAGATGCGGTTCTGAAACTTGTGGTTGATTGACTTAAATGAGGATGGGTCGGTCGGCCACGGGTTTCAGAGCCGCATCTTGAATATTTTAAAGAATATTGAAGTTCAAAGTCGGTCATTTTTGACCAACAGAACAGCAGGGTTGGGAAATATAGAAAAACACCATGTTCATTTATTGTACAAAGGCAGGCAAAATACCAACATGATAGCGACAATAATGTCAGGAAGGAACGTTTCCAGCTCCTTACATTTCAGATATATGACAGTCATAAAGGTTTGGTGTATTGATATGTTATGTGAGCATATCACATTTACATAAACCAATGAAAGGGAGAAAGAGATACAGAAGGGGGAAAACAAGAAACAGAGGTAGATAAAAGAGAAAAAGTTAAGGAAGATGACTAGGGTATGTGTTTTGGCACAATATAAATTACCGTACTCTTAGGCTGCCATCACACTCGCAGTATTTGGTCAGTATTTTACATCAGTATTTGTAAGCCAAAACCAGGAGTGGAACAATTAGAGGAAAAGTATAGTAGAAACATATGCACCACTTCTACATTTGTCACCCACTCCTGGTTTTGGCTTACAAATACTGATGTAAAATACTGACCAAATACTGCTAGTGTGACGGCAGCCTTAGGGTGTGAGAGGGGCACAATAAAATAAAAAGGTTAACCAAAGAGAGTACCTTGAGATAACCATCTTGAAAAATCTGGAGACTTTCTAAGTTACAGCCAGTAGGACCACGTGGCATGCCATTCAGAGTCTGATTTGGTATAAAATGCCCTGATATACCGTACTCAACAGGTAGTGTACAAGATATTGACAGTCTATGAGTAAAGAGAAATGATTTGGCACATAGTGTCATATACTGTGGCTCCTGTTCCCTTTACCACAAGCTCATAACATTAGGCTATTTGTCCTCTGCCATTTTGGATACTATAAGGGTGTAGAGAAAAAAATGGCATGCATCATTGCCTCTGAGATGCAAAGCCTCTCAAAAGAAGAAGTCATGGATTGGAAATTGAACCCAGGTCTCAGGAATTATTGTAGCTGTGAAGATGATGGTATTTCATCCATGAACCTAATTTTGACTCCAAAGTGTCTGAAGATATTTTAAACCTAGTGAATCAAGTATATCAAATACACGAGGAATTGGATCCTTGGGTATGAAAAATAGAGTAGACCAATGTAAGGTGGAGGGATACTAAGGATTCAGAACCAAAAGTGTAAAGGTACCGTCACATTAAGCGACGCTGCAGCGATCTAGACAACGATCCTGATCGCTGCAGGGTCGCTGTGTGGTCGCTGGAGAGCTGTCACACAGACAGCTCTCCAGCGACCAACTATGCGAAGTCCCTTGGTGACCAGGGTAAACATCGGGTTACTAAGCGCAGGGCTGCGCTTAGTAACCCGATGTTTACCCTGGTTACCAGCGTAAACGTTAAAAAAAAACAAACAGTACATACTTACATTCCGGTGTCTGTCCTCTCCGTCACTCTGCTTCTCTGCACTAAGCGCCGTCCGGAAAGCAGAGCACAGCGGTGACGTCACCGCTGTGCTTTCCGGCCGCTGTGCTTACACAGTGCAGAGAAGCAGAGCGCCGGAGAGGACAGACACCGCAATGTAAGTATGTACTGTTTTTTTTTTTTTACGTTTACGCTGGTAACCAGGGTAAACATCGGGTTACTAAGCGCGGCCCTGCGCTTAGTAACCCGATGTTTACCCTGGTTACCAGTGAAGACATCGCTGAATCGGCGTCACACACGCCGATTCAGCGATCTGCGGGAGTCCAGCGACGAAATAAAGTTCTGGACTTTCTGCGCCGACCAACGATGGCACAGCAAGATCCTGATCGCTGCTGCCTGTCAAACTCAACGATATCGCTAGCCAGGACGCTGCAACGCCACGGATCACTAGCGATATCGTTCAGTGTGAAGGTACCTTAAGAGTGCCTGGAATGTGAACAAGACAAAGGCGCTGGCAAATCTCCTACATTGTTTAATTAAATTAATTGAACCCCTTTACCCTGACAGTGGTTTGCACGTTAATGAGCTGGACAATTTTTACAATTCTGACCACTGTCACTTTATGAGGTAATAACTCTGGAACGCCTCTGATGTGTCTAAACAGCGAAAATCCCCCTCAAGTGACACCATTTTGGAAACTAGATCCCTCGGGGAACTGATCTAGATCTGTGGTGAGCATATTGACCCCTCAGGTGCTTCAGAGAAGTTTATAACATTGAACCTTAATGATAAAAAAAATCAAATTTTCCCCACAAATATATTTTTAAAACAAAATATTGCATTTTCATAAGGGTAACAGGAGAAATTGCACCACACAATATGTTGTGCAATTTCTCCTGAGTACGCGATACCCCATATGGGGGAAAAAAAACACTGGGCGCACAGCAGAGCTCGGAAGGGAAGGCGCGCCATTTGACTTTTTGAATTTAAAATTCCTGGAATTATTAGTGGATGTCATATCCCATTTGGAGAGCCCCTGATGTTCCAAAACAGTGGAAACCCCCACAAGTGACTCAATTTTAGAAACTAGACCCCTCAAGCAATGTAGTTAGATGTGTGGTAAGCACCTTGAACCTCCAGGTGCTTCACAGAAGTTTATACCGTTGAGCCGTGGAAATAATAAAATCACATTTTGCTTGCAAAAATGTTTTAGCCCCAAGCTTTTAATTTTTCTAAGGGCTAATAGGATTTTTTTTACAATAAACAGAAGTCCATTTTTTCCGAGTGCGCCAATACCCTACATGTAAATCAGGAAATATTATTCAGGCGCAGTTCAAAGCTCAGAAGACAAGGAGTGCAAGATTTTACTGTTATGGTTTGCAGGTGCCATGACCCACTGGGAGAACCCATGAGATGCCATAACAGAAGAACTCCCCATAAGTGACCGCATTTTGCAAAGTACACCTCTCAGCTAACTCATCTAGGGATACAGTGATCATATTGACACCATGGGTATGTCACAAAATGTTATACCATTGGGCAGTGAAGAAAAATTAACTACATTTTTACCACCAAAATGTTGATTTAGCCCCAGATTTTACATTTTCACACAAGAAGTGGGAAAATATGACACCAAAATTTGCCCCACAATTTCTACCGAACGTGGCAATACCCCATATGTGGCTGTAAAGTACTACTTAGCCATACGAAGAGACTCGGGAGGAACGGAGCACTATTTGCCTCCTGGAGCGTAGATTTTTTTTAAAGAACAGTTTTTAGACTCCATATACAGAGCCCCTAATTGCTAGAAGAGCAGAATCCCTCATCCCTATTTGGGCAACTATACCCCTTGGGGAATTTAAAAGTGTAGTGACGATTATGACTCCATGGGTATTTTCAAGAAACAAGCAGCATTGAATTTTTCCAAGTGAAAATTGCAAACTGCCATTGTAGAGACCAGTACGCTGTAGTGACCAGTACGTTGCAGTCATCAGTATGTTATGCCCAACTTGTGCTCCTGAAGGCATGCACCCTTAAGTAAGGCAGGCTCTCACAGCTTCAGAAATGCTAAATGTGAATGCAGTGTGTGGTTTAGGTACACTGTGGGGCTCAATGGAAGGGGGCATTTGGATTTGGCAGTGCAGAATTTGCTGAATTTCTTTTGGCAGATGAGGAGCCATTTTGCTTTTCCAGAGGCTATGTGCTACCAGTAACGTGGAAGCCCCCTAGTCTGTTAACAGATGGCGGACCTGAGTGAGAGCTTGCTTTTTTTGTGGACCGAGTTGAAGCTTTTATTGGGAACATTTTACATAACTTTTGGGATGACATTTATCCGGTTCTCTACACTGAGCACTTACTTTGGGGTTTACATCTAAATCTGAGTGACGTGATTCAGATGAAACCCCCGAGGGATTCATTCACTATAATGAGGCAGCAGAGTTACATTGGACTCCGCTGGCTTCTGTTCAGCTGTGTCCTTCTTTTCAGAAGTGCACAAAACTGTGACTGATGGCATTTTATGCAATCCAAAAAAAGACGGCCGCCGCCGGATTACAGGTCAGACAGCATCCACAGTGCCTTCATCTGCCTCATTATAGGGAATCTTCTGCCAGGGGTTCCATCTGATTCACGTATTTCAGAGATTTACATGGAAACCCCGTATAAGCACTCAGTGCAGAGCGCAGGATAAATGTGCACCGAGACTTACTGCGATCTTTGGGAGGCAGAATGAAAAACTCAACAGCATGTGAAGAATTGATTTTATTTATTTTTTCCTCATGTAGTATAAGTGATTAGACAATTACAGAGATACCAGATTTATATCGGGTTTTCATGTTTGGCTGCTGTCACACACTAAAAGAAGCTTTTTATTGCAAAAAATAGTTTTTGCATCACCACATTTTGAGAGCTCTTTTTCCATATTGTGTCCCACAGAGTCATGTGAGGTCTTGTTATTTGCGGGACGAGTTAACGTTTGTATTTGTACCATTTTCGGGCACACGGCATTTTTTGATCGCTTTCTATTCCGATTTTTGGGAGGCAGAATGAACAAAAACCAGCAATTCAGGAATTTTTTGGGGGGGGGCTTAATGCCGTTCCATGTGGTAAAATTGATAAGGAAGTTTTATTCTTCAGGTCAGTATGATTACAGCGATACCTCATTTATATCTTTTTTTATGTTTTGGCGCTTTTATACAATAAAAACAATTTTATAGAAAAAATAATTATTTTTGCATCTCTTTATTCTGAGACCTGTAACTTTTTTATTTTTCCGCTGATGGAGTGGAGCTGTATGATGGCTTGTTTTTGTGGGATAAGATGACGTTTTCAGCGCTACCATGTTTATTTATATCTGTCTTTTTTATTGCGCTTTATTCCACTTTTGTTTGGCAGTATGATGATAAAGCATTGTTTGTTGCCTTGTTTTTTATTTTATTTTTATGGTGTTCACTTAATGGGTTTAACTAGTGGGATAGTGTTCTAGGACGGGTCGTTGTGGACGTGGCGATACCAAATATGTGCACCTTTATTGATTATGGGTTTTTTCAAATATTTATTTAGAGATACAGTATAATATCTTGATTTTTGTTATTATTTTTGATTTTAAAAATATTTTTACACTTATTTAATTTTTTTTTAACTTTTTTCTAACTTTTTTACTTTGTGCCACTATGGGACTATCATTTTTTGCAGGCTTATCTCTTCTACAGCATGGGAATGCAGCACTTACTGCCGGGCGTCAGCTGTCAGAATCAGCTGACATTCAGTGGCAATCGCCCACGCAGCCCTTGTGTGCGCGGGTGATCGCGCCGACGTAATAATCTGTCCCTGGTCAAATAGGCCCAGGGCACATGAACGGATTACGTCTGATGTCAGAAAGGAGTTAAGGCAAGTGCATGACAGTATTAGGTATTCATGAACTTCCACTACCATGACCTGTAGTTGTGTACATGAACCATTGTGAAAGTCCAGGAAGTGGGACATCACTGACGTAATGGGCTTACCAAGTGCTTTGTTTCTTGGCAAACACAATATTGGATGTGTGTTGCTGCACTCTCCGACGTATTGCTTGGCTGGTCTGACCCATGTACAATTTCAGACAACCACAAATTAGAAGGTAGATGACATTTCTGGTCCGACAGTTGGAGTGATGTCACATATTGATAGGAGCTGAGTGGGAAAAGATGGAGATCTGTATATTAGAGATATAGTGCAGTTCCCACATGGATATGTGCAAACAAGTCTCGACAAGTACAGGTCATGGTAGTGGATAAAATCGCTTCATTTGTTAGGGGAAGAAGTGTCACGGATGAACTTCTCAGGCGTGAGTCAAGGTGGATTTATAATCTAAATAAATAATCTAGCACCTAGAGGTCTGAATGTAGAACTAATCTTCACAGTTTTTTATAAGAAGTAATTCCATAACTACATTCATATCTTCCTACTGTTTTATTTGCCCGAATATTTATTTCTCCTTTTTTTCCACGGGTTCATTCCTAGTGGTTTTATTCTCACTCCTCATCCACTAGCATCACAGTCTTTTTTGACCTTCTCTGCAACGTCTGCCCAGCCTGGTCATCGCATTTACGCATCACCTTTCTGCTGACGAAGTTTAAATTAAAATGTATCAAGTATACACTACTCGTCTTATATTTTGACTCCTTCACCATGTGCACTTCTTTGTAATGTCTGCTTTGCCTTTTGGCATTGTTCTTATGCATTACTAATATTTTTCTGTTTACGTAGTTTAAATTAAATTGTATCAAGATCACATTACTTGCTCTATATTATCATGCCCTCAGCTGCAGGTTCGGTCTCTGCTGTGAAGGGAGACCGGCACCTTTCACACAGCTCCACTGGTACTACTCACCCTGTCCGTGGCTCCAGACGATCAGCGGCTCCTTTCTCTGCTAAGAACCTGCATCCTCTTGGCAGGTCTCCTGGAAATGCTCTTAGGAGGCGCGCCCCGCTTCCTGCACATACTTAAAACAGCAGAACACCTGTTCTCTATTAAGGCTCTCTGTGCTATGATGCTCTGTGCATAAAAGGCATCCTCCCATTATGGGAGGTGCCTGGACAATGTGTTCATTCTATTGTTTATGGCCCTGTGTCTCCTCAGTATCCTCCGCTGGCAGTTCCCTATTCTGGATCCTTCTGGACTCCCTGGTTTCCACTCCAGGCTGACTGAGCTGCTCCTTGCAGAACTATCCTGATATTGCTGCCGGCTGGATCAGCCTTTCCGAAACTACACAGAGCTTCCAGGATCCTCTTCACTGATAGAGCTTGAATTCCACCGTCTTGTTTATATGGTCTGTACGGGTCGTCCCTCTGGTCCGGGTACTGCGGCATGTAGGCCATCTGGTGTTGTGACGGGGTAATCCCTGTATAGGGGTACACCTTGCCCGCTGCTCCACTACGTGGTTCAGTGTTGTGGTCCAGAGGGTTCTTCTCTCAGGTACCTCTTTCTGTTTGTTTAAAACTTCATTTAATTAAATACCTTTGCATTTTGAAGCCATTCTCCTGTCTCTTGTGTACCGGGTATACAGCTGCCACTGCTCCATCAGTGGTCTAGTGAGTCCACTATATTTCCCCATGCCCTGTGGGCGTAACAGTTTGTCCAGGCCATGGACTCTGCTGATACCCGATACTCAGTTCAGAGAGAGCTGGTTTCGCTTTGTCAGGGCCAGGATCAGCTAGTTTCCTTCATGCGAACTCTGGATACCCGCTTATCTACTCTACAGGTTGCCGAGTCCACCAACATGACACAGCTAGCAGAGCTCCGTCTGGAATTCAATCGCCAACTTGAGACGCAGACCCGCTTGTTGGACTACATGACCTCTGTGGATGACCGGTTAACTAAGGTACAGCATCTGACGGTTGAGCCCACCATGAGACCCTGTCCTCGTCCCTGCAAGCCTCCTCGTTACTATGGTGACCCCAAGTTGTGCAGAGGATTTCTCAACCTATGCTTGCTGCATTTTCATTTTTTGCCTCAGCATTTTCAGACAGACATAGCCAAGGTGGCTTTCCTTGCCTCTCATCTGGAGGGAGAGGCTTTAGCTTGGTTCAACCCCCTAATGGAGCGGAATGATCCCATCGTGTCTGATCTGCAGGTATTCTTGGACACGTTCCGCAAGATATTTGACGAGCCTGGTCGTGCTACATCTGCCATGGAGTCTCTCTTCAATCTGCAACAGGGCTCGCTCTCGGTCGGTCAGTATGCCATCCGTTTCCGCACCCTAGCTTCGGAGCTCCAGTGGACCAATGAGCCTCTGGTCAGAGCCTTCCGGCGAGGGCTATCTGGAAGAATTAAGGATAAGTTGGCAGTCAGGGACCTACCCGAGACTTTGGATGATCTCATATCCCTCGCCATTCGGATTGACCCGCGTCTTCAGGAGCGCTCCAGAGAGAGGATCTTCGAGAAGCAATTTCCACATCCAGCATCTTCTTCACCGAAACCTCGGTTTCCGCCTTCTCATGCTCTTGTCTCTGGGGATGGACCCATGGAGCTTGATCGCGTAAAGGTGAAGAGGAATCTGCAGGAGATGCCCGCTAGAAATCCGTATTGTTATATCGGATGCTTCGCTCCCGAGCAATGCAGTGGAGCTGAGAGGCCGGAAGAACTCTTCCGCCTAGGACAGGTAAGGGAGGTCTCCCTAGGTGAGAATGATTCCGCTCCTCCACTAACTATATCCATACAGGTGATATACGGAAAGGTGCGGTTCTCCGAGATGGCCTATCTGGACTCTGGGTCTGGTGGAAATTTCATTCAGGAAACTGTGGCCAGGCGGTTCGGGATCCCAATCATTCCTCTACAGCGGACCCAGTGCATTATCTCTGTAGATGGAAGACCCCTGAAGGATTCCATTCTTGGCATCACCGAGGAGGTGGAACTTCAAATTGGAGCACTCCACAGGGAGAAGATTTCTTTCTATGTGTTACCGAATCTTTCTCCACCATTTCTACTAGGTCTTCCGTGGCTGCGTCTCCATGAACCTGTCCTGGATTGGCTGTCTGGGGATATCCTTCGTTGGGGTCAGTCCTGTTTCGATCACTGCCTCAAACTGGTTCGGCCTGGTTCTATCCTGCGGCCTCCTGCAGCTTTACCCGGGTTACCTCGTGCCTACTGGTCCTTCGCAGATGTGTTCGACAAGAAGGAAGCCGAGACTCTTCCTCCTCACAGGCCTTACGATTGTCCCATCGATCTTGTTCCTGGATCTTCTCCGCCTCGAGGTAGGATCTACCCTCTTTCTCCCACTGAGACTCAAGCCATGACCGAGTACATTAAGGAGAATTTGGCTCGAGGGTTTATCCAGAAGTCCTCCTCTCCGGCTGGAGCTGGATTCTTCTTCGTCAAGAAGAAAGATGGATCTCTTCGCCCGTGCATCGACTATCGTGGTCTCAACCTAATAACTGTAAAGAATAGATATCCTCTTCCCTTAATTCCAGAGCTTTTTGATCGTCTTCGAGGTTCCCGAATTTTCACCAAGTTGGATCTCCGTGGGGCTTACAACCTCATCAGGATACGATCTGGGGATGAGTGGAAAACTGCCTTCAACACGAGAGATGGTCACTATGAATATCTGGTGATGCCCTTCGGGTTAAGCAATGCACCCGCCGTCTTCCAAGAGTTTGTCAATGACGTATTCCGTGACCTGCTCTATGTTTGTGTGGTGGTGTATCTGGACGACATCCTGGTGTTTTCTCCCGACTTACCAAGTCACAGGAGGAATGTTCGTCTTGTTCTTCAACGATTGAGGGAGAATCGTCTCTCTGCAAAGTTCGAGAAATGTCTGTTTGAACAGAGGTCTTTACCCTTTCTTGGCTACATCATTTCCGATACAGGTCTCGAGATGGATCCAGAGAAGGTCTCTGCCGTGCTTAAGTGGCCCTGACCTGAGGGAATCAAGGCCATTCAGCGGTTCCTGGGATTCGTCAACTATTATCGGCAATTCATCCCTCACTTCTCCTCTTTGGTAAGTCCACTCACTGCCTTGACCTGTAAAGGTGCCAAACCTAAGGATTGGACTCCTGAGGCTGAGTTAGCTTTCACCTCCATCAAACAAGCTTTCTCAACCGCACCGGCCCTGCACAGACCAATGATCAACAAACAGTTTTTCCTTGAAGTGGACGCTTCGTCATCTGGAGCCGGAGCGGTCCTCACACAAAAACTGCCTACCGGTAAGATGGTGACCTGTGGTTTCTTCTCTAAGGCATTCTCGCCCTGTGAACGTAACTACTCGATTGGGGATAGAGAGTTACTGGCAATTAAGCTCGCCTTAGAGGAATGGCGATATCTGCTTGAAGGCGCAGTTCATCCAGTCATCATCTACACTGATCATAAAAATCTGTCCTATCTTCAGTCTGCTCAAAGACTCAACCCTCGCCAGGCTCGTTGGTCTTTATTTTTTGCTCGGTTCAATTTCTCTCTCCATTTCCGTCCAGCAGAAAAAAATATTAAAGCTGATGCGCTTTCCAGGTCCTTCCTGTCTGACGACCTTGAAGAGGAGCCTCAGCATATCATTGAACCGTCCAAGATGATCACGGTGGCTCCAGTCAGGCTATCGCAGCCCTCTCCCGGTAAGACCCTTGTAACTGAAAGAGACAAGAGGAGAGTTCTACACTGGGGTCATTCTTCTAAGCTTGCCGGACACGCCGGTCAAAAGAAGACTTTACAATTAATATCTCGACACTACTGGTGGCCCACCTTGCGCCAAGATGTTTAGGACTTCGTTACAGCCTGTCCCTCCTGTGCTCGTAATAAAACACCCAAGAAACTGCCAGCCGGTCGCCTCCTCCCGCTACCGATTCCGTCTGCTCCCTGGCAACACATTGCCATGGACTTCATCACAGATCTGCCAGCATCATCTGGTTGTACAGTAATCTGGGTTGTTGTGGACAGGTTCTCCAAGATGGGACACTTCACTCCGCTATATGGTCTCCCTTCTGCTCCTAAACTTGCGGAGCTCTTCATTCTGCATGTCCTTCGGCTTCACGGACTTCCACTGCACATTGTCTCCGACAGAGGAGTTCAATTCGTCTCCCGATTCTGGCGGTCCCTCTGTAAGCTGTTGGAGGTCACCCTGGACTTCTCCTCGGCCTATCACCCACAATCTAATGGCCAAGTGGAGAGAGTGAATCAAGTCATCACCCACTATTTGCGACACTTCGTGAATGGTCACCACAGCAACTGGGTTGACCTGCTGCCGTGGGCGGAGTTTTCTTACAACAATCATGTTGGTGAGTCTTCCTCTAACTCCCCATTTTTTATTGTTTATGGACAGCATCCTAGGATCCCGACTCCATTGCTTCTTGCTTTCGGCAATCCTGCGGCTGACTCCCTGGCCAAGGACTTCACAAAGGTTTGGACTGAGACCAGGACCTCTCTGGTGAAGGCATCGGTTCAAACCAAGAAGCATGCGGATAAGAGACGTCTGGATCCACCACCTTTTCAACCAGGAGATAAGGTATGGCTGTCTTCTAGGCACATCCGTCTTAAGGTTCCTTCTTGTAAGCTGGCTCCTCGTTTCATCGGTCCCTTTGAAGTGCTCCACCGGATCAATGATGTGTGCTATCGTTTGAAGTTGCCTGCCTCCTTACGGATCCATAACTCCTTTCATGTCTCCCTGCTGAAGCCAGTTGTTCTCAGTCGCTTTACCCAGGATCCAGGTAATTTTCCTCCTCCTGTCTGTTCTGAGGATGTCTATGAGGTGAAGGACATATTGGCCAGGAAGAAAAGAGGGGGCAGGTCGCTCTTTCTGGTTGATTGGAAGGGATATGGTCCTGAGGAGAGGTCCTGGGAGCCTGAGGAGAACATTAATGCCCCGGTCCTTCTTAGAAAGTTCCTGGCAGGTTTGAGGAAGGGGGGGCGTAAAGGGGAGGGTACTATCATGCCCTCAGCTGCAGGTTCGGTCTCTGCTGTGAAGGGAGACTGGCACCTTTCACACAGCTCCACTGGTACTACTCACCCTGTCCGTGGCTCCAGACGATCAGCGGCTCCTTTCTCTGCTAAGAACCTGCATCCTCTTGGCAGGTCTCCTGGAAATGCTCTTAGGAGGCGCGCCCCGCTTCCTGCACATACTTAAAACAGCAGAACACCTGTTCTCTATTAAGGCTCTCTGTGCTATGATGCTCTGTGCATAAAAGGCATCCTCCCATTATGGGAGGTGCCTGGACAATGTGTTCATTCTATTGTTTATGGCCCTCTGTCTCCTCAGTATCCTCCGCTGGCAGTTCCCTATTCTGGATCCTTCTGGACTCCCCGCTTTCCACTCCAGGCTGACTGAGCTGCTCCTCGCAGAACTATCCTGATATTGCTGCCGGCTGGATCAGCCTTTCTGAAACTACACAGAGCTTCCAGGATCCTCTTCACTGATAGAGCTTGAATTCCACCGTCTTGTTTATATGGTCTGTACGGGTCGTCCCTCTGGTCCGGGTACTGCGGCATTTAGGCCATCTGGTGTTGTGACGGGGAAATCCCTGTATAGGGGTACACCTTGCCCGGTGCTCCACTACGTGGTTCAGTGTTGTGGTCCAGAGGATTCTTCTCTCAGGCACCTCTTTCTGTTTGTTTAAAACTTCATTTAACCCCTTAGCAACCGCCGATACGCCTTTTAACGGCGGCCGCTAAGGGTACTTAAACCACAGCGCCGTTAATTAACGGCGCTGTGGAAAAAGTCCATAGCGCCCCCCAGAGGCCGATTTTCTCCGGGGTCTCGGCTGCCGGGGGTAGCCGAGACCCCAGAGAACATGATTCGGGGGGTTTTTAACCCACCCCGCATTTGCGATCGCCGGCGATCGCAAAAAAAAAAAAGCGATCTCTTTTTAATTTCTCTGTCCTCCGATGTGATCGCACATCGGAGGACAGAGAAAAGGGGTCCCAGGTGGCCCCCCAATACTCACCTGGCTCCCCCGATGCTCCTCGTGTCTCCCGGTGGGCGCCGCCATCTTCAAAATGGCGGGCGCATGCGCAGTGCGCCCACCGGCCGGCACCGGGAAAATCTTTGGGGTCTCGGCTGCCGGGGGTAGCCGAGACCCCAAAGAGCATGATCGGGGTCGGTATTACCGACCCCTGTTTTGCGATCGCCGGTAATTAACTGTTTACCGGCGACCGCAAAAAAAAAAAAAAGTAAAGTGTAATTCTCTGTCCTCTGATGTGATCGCACATCAGAGGACAGAGAAATAGGGGGATTCGGGGACCCTAGCATACTCACCTAGGTCCCTGGATCCTCTTGCTGCTCCTCCTGGCCGCCGGCAGAAGAACATGGCGGACGCATGCCCAGTGCGCCCGCCATCTGTCTCCATCTGCCGGCCGGCAGGAGAACAGCAGTTGGGGATAAAATTAGGGTTAGGGGTAGGGTTAGGGGTAGGGCTAGGGTTAGGGGTAGGGCTAGGGTTGGGGCTAAATTTAGGGTTAGGGTTGGGGCTAAATTTAGGGTTAGGGTTGGGGCTAAATTTAGGGTTAGGCTTCTTTCACACTTACGTCGGTACGGGGCCGTCGCAATGCGTCGGCCCGACATACCGACGCACGTTGTGAAAATTGTGCACAACGTGGGCAGCAGCTGTAGTTTTTCAACGCATCCGCTGCCCAATCTATGTCCTGGGGAGGAGGGGGCGGAGTTACGGCCACGCATGCGCGGTCAGAAATGGCGGATGCGACGTACAAAAAAAGTTTCATTGAACTTTTTTGTGCCGACGCTCCGCCAAAACACAACTGATCCATTGCACGACGGACGCGACGTGTGGCCATCCGTCACGATCCGTCGGCAATACAAGTCTATGGGCAAAAAACGCATCCTGCGGGCACATTTGCAGGATCCGTTTCTTGTCCAAAACGACGGATTGCGACGGAATGCCAAACGACGCAAGTGTGAAAGTAGCCTTAGGGTTAGGGTTGGGGCTAAAGTTAGGGCTAGGGTTGGGGCTAAAGTTAGGGTTAGAGCTGGGATTAGGGTTAGGGTTTGGATTAGGGTTGGTATTAGGGTTAGGGTTGGCATTAGGGTTACGCTTGGGATTAGGATTAGGTTTGGGATTAGGGTTAAGGTTAGGGTTGTGATTAGGGGTGTATTGGGATTAGGGTTAGGTTTGAGGCTAGGGTTCAGATTAGGATTAGGGGTGTGTTGGATTTAGGGTTTTGATTAGGGTTATGGTTAGGGTTGACATTAGGGTTGTTTTGTGGTAAGGGTTGTGATTATGGTTAGGGTTAGTGATTAGGATTATGGATCAGGTTGGGATTAGGGTTAGGGGTGTGTTGGGGTTAGGGTTGGAGCTAGAATTGGGGGGTTTCCACTGTTTAGGTACATCAGGGGTCTCCAAACACGACAGCCAATTTTGCGCTCAAAAAGTCAAATGGTGCTCCCTCCCTTCTGAGCTCTGCCGTGCGCCCAAACAGTGGGTTACCCCCACATATGGGGCATCAGCGTACTCGGGATAAATTGGACAACAACTTCTGGGGTCCAATTTCTCTTGTTACCTTTGTGAAAATAAAAACTTGGGGGCTACAAAATCTTTTTTGTGAAAAAAAAAATATTTTTTATTTTCACGACTCTGCATTCTAAACTTCTGTGAAGCACTTGGGCATTCAAAGTTCTCACCACACATCTAGATAAGTTCCTTGGGGGGTCTAGTTTCCAAAATGGGGTCACTTGTGGGGGGTTACTACAGTTTAGGTACATCAGGGGCTCTGCAATCGCAACATAATGCCCACAGACCATTCTATCAAAGTCTGCATTCCAAAAAGGCGCTCCTTCCCTTCCGAGCTCTGCCGTGCGCCCAAACAGTGGTTTACCCCCACATATGGCGCATCAGCGTACTCGGGATAAATTGGACAACAACTATTGCAGTCCAATTTCTCCTGTTACCCTTGTGAAAATAAAAACTTGGGGGCTACAATATCTTTTTTGTGGAAAAAAAATATTTTTTATTTTCACGACTCTGCATTCTAAACTTCTGTGAAGCACTTGGGCATTCAAAGTTCTCACCACACATCTAGATAAGTTCCTTGGGGGGTCTAGTTTCCAAAATGGGGTCACTTGTGGGGGGTTACTACAGTTTAGGTACATCAGGGGCTCTGCAATCGCAACATAATGCCCACAGACCATTCTATCAAAGTCTGCATTCCAAAAAGGCGCTCCTTCCCTTCCGAGCTCTGCCGTGCGCCCAAACAGTGGTTTACCCCCACATATGGCGCATCAGCGTACTCGGGATAAATTGGACAACAACTATTGCAGTCCAATTTCTCCTGTTACCCTTGTGAAAATAAAAACTTGGGGGCTACACTATCTTTTTTGTGGAAAAAAAAATATTTTTTATTTTCACGACTCTGCATTCTAAACTTCTGTGAAGCACTTGGGCATTCAAAGTTCTCACCACACATCTAGATAAGTTCCTTGGGGGGTCTAGTTTCCAAAATGGGGTCACTTGTGGAGGGTTTCTACTGGTTAGGTACATCAGGGGCTCTGCAAACGCAACATAATACCCGCAGACCATTCTATCAAAGTCTGCATTCCAAAACGGCGCTCCTTCCTTCCGAGCTCTGCCATGCGCCCAAACAGTGGTTTACCCCCACATATGGGGTACCAGCATACTCAGGACAAATTGGACAACAACTTTTGGGGTCCAATTTCTCTTGTTACCCTTGTGAAAATAAAAACTTGGGGGCTAAAAAATCTTTGTGGGAAAAAAAAATATTTTTTATTTTCACGGCTCTGCATTATAAACTTCTGTGAAGCACTTGGGCATTCAAGGTTCTCACCACACATCTAGATAAGTTCCATGGGGGGTCTAGTTTCCAAAATGGGGTCACTTGTGGGGGATTTCTACTGTTTAGGCACATCAGGGGCTCTCCAAACGCGACATGGCGTCCGATCTCAATTCCAGCCAATTCTACATTGAAAAAGTAAAACGGCACTCTTTCTCTTCCAAGCTCTGCGGTGCACCCAAACAGTGGTTTACCCCCACATATTGGGTATCGACGTACTCAGGAGAAATCGAACAACAACTTTAGTGGTCTAATTTCTCCTGTTACCCTTGTGAAAATAAAAATTTGTGGGCAAAAAGATCATTTTTGTAGAAAAAATGCGAATTTTTTTTTTCACGGCTCTACGTTATAAACTTCTGTGAAGCACATGGGGGTTCAAAGTGCTCGCCACACATCTAGATAAGTTCCTTAAGGGGTCTAGTTTCCAAAATGGTGTCACTTGTGGGGGGTTTCCACTGTTTAGGCACATCAGGGGCTCTCCAAACGCGACATGGCGTCCAATCTCAATTCCAGCCAATTCTACATTGAAAAAGTAAAACGGCGCTCCTTCACTTCCAAGCTCTGCGGTGCGCCCAAACAGTGGTTTACCCTCACATATGGGGTATCGACGTATTCAGGAGAAATCGCACAACAACTTTTGTGGTCTAATTTCTCCTGTTACCCTTGTGAAAATAAGAATTTGTGGGCGAAAAGATCATTTTTGTGTAAACAAAAGCGATTTTTTATTTTCACGGCTCTACGTTATAAACTTCTGTGAAGCACTTGGGGGTTCAAAGTGCTCACCACACATCTAGATAAGTTCCTTAAGGGGTCTAGTTTCCAAAATGGTGTCACTTGTGGGGAGTTTCCACTGTTTAGGCACATCAGGGGCTCTCTAAACGTGACATGGCGTCCGATCTCAATTCCAGCCAATTCTGCATTGAAAAAGTCAAACGGCGCTCCTTCACTTCTAAGTTCTGCGGTGCGCCCTAACAGTGGTTTACCCCCACATATGGGGTATTGGCGTATTCAGGAGAAATTGCATAACAAAATTTATGGTTACATTTCTGTTTTTACACTTGTGAAAATAAAAAAAATGGTTCTGAATTAAGATGTTTGCAAAAAAAAGTTAAATGTTCATTTTTTCCTTCCACATTGTTTCAGTTCCTGTGAAGCACGTAAAGGGTTAATAAACTTCTTGAATGTGGTTTTGAGAACCTTGAGGGGTGTAGTTTTTAGAATGGTGTCACACTTCATTATTTTCTATCATATAGACCCCTCAAAATGACTTCAAATGTGATGTGGTCCCTAAAAAAAAATGGTGTTGTAAAAATGAGAAATTGCTGGTCAACTTTTAACCCTTATAACTCCCTAACAAAAAAAAATTTTGTTTCCAAAATTGTGCTGATGTAAAGTAGACATGTGGGAAATGTTATTTATTAACTATTTTTCGTGACATATCTCTCTGATTTAAGGGCATAAAAATACAAAGTTTGAAAATTGCAAAATTTTAAAAATTTTCGCCATATTTCCGTTTTTTTCATAAATAATCGCAAGTAATATCGAAGAAATGTTACCACTAACATGAAGTACAATATGTCACGAAAAAACAATCTCAGAATCAGCGGGATCTGTTGAAGCGTTCCAGAGTTATAACCTCATAAAGTGACATTGGTCAGAATTGCAAAAATTGGCTCGGTCATTAAGTACCAAATTGGCTCTGTCACTAAGGGGTTAATTAAATACCTTTGCATTTTGAAGCCATTCTCCTGTCTCTTGTGTACCGGGTATACAGCTGCCACTGCTCCATCAGTGGTCTAGTGAGTCCACTATATTTCCCCATGCCCTGTGGGCGTAACATATATTTTTACTCTTCCACCATGTGCACTTTGTTGTTACAGCCCCAATATTTACGCGCCAAACTTATGTACCCCTAACGCATGCGCATACAATAGCACTTGACCGTAAGGTCCTATTCTTTCTACTTGTGATCACCAGCATTTCTCTACTTGTGATCGCCGGCATTGTGCTGCTCACTTGCCCAACTAGTGTACACCGAACGTGTGTGCGCATACAAAAGCACGTGACCGTAACGTCCTATTTCCTTTCCTTTTGCTCAAAGGGTTTATGTGCAAATTCGCATGCACCATGGTGCGGCTTGCAGGTCCTGCCACTCGCTCTACCTATGCGCTGTATCAGAATAACTTGGGTGCACAGGAGTATGTTTGCACAGCGTAAACCAGGAAGTGATCGCTCCCTTTTGTGCACCATTGCAGTTTCTGCTCCCTGATGCCATCTTACCTCTACACACCTGCTTCACAGGTAATTTGATTACTTGGACTATATAAGCTGACAAGCAGCCCCCGCTCTCTGCTCTCCCCTGATGAAGCCATGCTATGTGGCGATACGTGTGAGGTTCTCTTTCCTCCATACACCATGAAGTGACCAGGTGACCTTTATCCAAATATTTATACCAACAGGTCTTATACAGTCTTACTTACCTGTTTCCCTTTGTGTTTCTGTATCCCCTACATCTGGGATACCTCTACATTTGCCTCTATTTTTCCTACCTTCTTACAGGAATTATTTTTTGTATGAGGGGCTCAATGGATTTTGCATTTTTTTGTATGGTCAAGTCCATAGTATATAAACTGTGTTTTATAGACTGACTTTCTACAGTGTGCAATATTTTAGAACACCCAGGTCCACATGTGTGTGTGGTCAGTGATCCCATATATTTAGATCTTAGTAGTGTCCTCAGTTTGTTTCTATTCAAAGAATGTAGATCTGGTGGAGAAAGGTTGAACCTGATAGTCTTGTGTCTTTTTTTCAACCTACCGTATATAATTATGTAACTATTTACAAAGCAAAATTCTATTTGATATACACTAAACAACCAAATTGTGATAGATAATGAAGAAAATTTCCCATAAAACCTTATTGAGCCCAACTGCAGTGAATGGCATCTTCTATTAAGTATAAAACATTCCAACTTTCTAAGACCATTTTCCCTGAAATATACATTTACAGGCCGTCCTCTTTTCAATGTACATTTTAGCTCTTTATCTTGGCACAGGTAACAGAATATTGAGTGAAAACTACTGATCACTTCCAAATCCATTAGGGCTTAGTTTTCTGCTCACCCTGAATTTGCGTAAAAATGTAAAGTAAGATTCCACTTATGTAGTTCTCATATTAATGAACTAAGAAATCCAAGAAGGATTTACAAATTGTAAAGTTTTTTATTTCATATAATATTTGGAAGAATGATAGAAAATGCAATATAGATTGTAACATTGGTTTTAGTTATTATGATACAAAGCAATTATATGGTAATAATATTGTACTATTAAAACTTAAAATCAAACTTTTTCCTGGAGCTCGAGCCCATTCAAGGTCACCTCTGGTGATGTCACTAATGTCTATAGACATTTCACTGCAGTTATCAGAGCAGCCATGTCCACAGTATTAATAATTGTATTATGGACAACATTTTGTGCTGTTGGTAGAGACGTCCCACTCATTATTCTTTCAGGTTTGTGGCTAATGCCCAAAAACTGTTGGCTAACGTGATAATGTAATAAACAGATTTGTCTCCCCAGTAAAATACTGCTGAATAATTTGTGCTCACTCAGTATCTTCTCTCATCCATATCATATGAGTTTCATTACCACTGCTTTTTCATCTAAGGATCCTTCATAAATAATCATGCTTTACGAGTGTCTGTCAATGCCTACACTTCTAAGCAGTCATCTTCATCACTGTAATGCTGTCACATTGCGGTTAATGTGGTTTATGTGCTGTTGGTACTGACTATGGAGCCTTACCTTAGCTTTCTGTAGTGAAATGGATAGGGGGTTTACCTTTTAATTGTCATATGTAAGACAGTATATTTCAAGTGAAGTGCTTGCATGACAAAAGAGCTACAGTGGCTTGGAAAAGTATTCACACCACCCTCTTGCATTTTTTGTATTTTGCTACCTCACAACATGAAATTTCACTGGGTTTTTTTAGGGTTTGCCTTAGTTCATGTAAAGAAAATGCCTGCAACTGTAAACAACAAATAGGACAAAAGAGTCTCCGTTTGCAGCAATTAACGCTGCAAGTCGCTTTGGGTAAGTCTCTATCAGCTTTCCAAATCTGGCCACTGGGATTTTTGCCCATTCCTCCACATCCACCTTCCCAACTACTGGGACCAATTTCCCTGTCCTTTCTGCCAAAAAAACATCTTCACAGCATGATGCCACCACCATGTTTCAGTGTGGGTATTGTGTACTGGGGATGATGAGCTATGTTGGTTTGGTGTCAGACTGAGTTTACCTTGATGGCCAAAAAGTTCAATCTTGGTCTCATCTGATCACAGCACCGTCCTCCATACATTTGGGGAGTCTCCCACACGTCTTTTGGCAAAAAGAAAACGAGTCTTACAATTTTTGTGTGTAAGTAAAGGCTTTTTTCTGGCCACTCTTCCATAAAGGCTACCTCTATGGATTGTACGGCTTAATGTGGTCGTATGGGCAGATACTCCAGTTGTCACGGGTTTACCGCAACAGAGAGGTGCCAGAAGTCTGCAGCGTCAGATTTAATGTACTCCTGCACTGATTTAGAAGCACTTCTCCTTCATATTAAACTGTGCAGGTATCTGTTAGCAGTGCAAGGGTTAAACTGTTCAGTTTAGGGTCTCTGAAGCATTCCGGCTTGGATTATCTCAGCTTACCAGTGTTGGCCACTCCCCTACCCCATATATACTTGCTTCTGGAAATATGGATTGCCAGTGTTAGTCTTGTACTGCCTGGTGTGGAGTGGAAGTGTCAGTTGTTGGTAGAGGCATTTGGATGTTGATTTGTGACTGTTGATAGGTGTTTCGGCTCTGTGCAAATCCTCTTCCTCTCATATTTGGTTTCCCTCCTTTTCTCCACATTGTTCTTCTATGTTGTCTGTGAATGCATAATTGTGTCACTGGTATTTTCATTTATCCCTGTACGTCCTTCCTTGTTAGTCTGGTTTGTGTATATACTTATACTATTACTTCCCACTTCCCTGGGTGGGGGAGGGGGCTATAGAGCTCATTCAAGAGTTCAGCAAGGTACGTGGCCCTGGTCTCTTAACCATCAGACGTAATCCGGGGAGCAGGGATAGCTAGGAAGCCCATAGCGTTAAGTACTGAGGAGGAGCCTTAGGCCCGGGTATTCTGACAACAGAGTTGTGACACCAGTCTCTGCTTGGGAACTTTGCAGCTCTTTAAGGGTTACCTTTGGTCTCTGCGCTGCCGATCTGATTAAGGCCCTCCTTGCCTAGGCTGACAGTTTTGGTGGACAGCCATCTCTTGGCAGGTTTGTTGTGGTACCATATCCTTTCCATTTCATAATGGATTTGATTGTGCTCATTCAAACCCCATATCCAAGGCCTTTCCACTTCCTGCCGCCTTCATATCAAAAATATTTCATGGATCCGTACAGTCCTAAACCAAGAATCTGCAAACACCCTAGTCCATGCCCTCATCATCTCCCGCCTCGACTACTGTAACCTCCTGCTCTGTGGCCTCCCCTCTAACACTCTCGCACCCCTCCAATCTATTCTAAACTCAGCTGCCCGACTAATCCACCTGTCTCCCCGCTATTCCCCGGTCTCTCCCTTCTGTCAATCCCTTCACTGGCTCCCCATTACCCAGAGACTCCAGTACAAAACCCTAACCATGACATACAAAGCCATCCACAACCTGTCTCCTCCATACATCTGTGACCTTGTCTCCCGGTACTTTCCTGCATGCAACCTCCGTTCCTCACAAGATCTCCTTCTCTACTCCCCTCTTATCTCCTCTTCCCACAATCGCATACAAGATTTCTCCCGCTCATCCCCCCTACTCTGGAACTCTCTACCACAACATATCAGACTCTCACCTACCATAGAAACCTTCAAAAAGAACCTGAAGACCTACCTCTTCCGGCAAGCCTACAACCTGCAGTAACCACCAATCGATCAAACCACTGCACGACCAGCTTTACCCTCACCTACTGTATCCTCACCCATCCCTTGTAGATTGTGAGCCTTCACGGGCAGGGTCCTCTCTCCTCCTGTACCAGTTATGACTTGTATTGTTCAAGATTATTGTACTTGTTTTTATTATGTATACCCCTCCTCACATGTAAAGCACCATGGAATAAATGGTGCTATAATAATAATAAATAATAATAATAAATTGAATACTTTACTATCTGCTTAGATCATCCTGCTCTATGACACGCTGTTGGTAAATAGGACTCTATGTACATTGTGACAGTTTACTTTATCAAATGAAACATAATTACAGTACTTTTCTAGTGCTGCTCTAGTCTTCATAACATGGGCTCAGTCACTACAGTTTTCTCTTCAATCACACATCTGTGCCTCCCCCAGGTTACTGAAAAACTTCCACTGGATTTTTTTTAATGTACAGTAGTGTTCAAAATAATAGCAGTGTGTTTGAAAACAAAATCTTTATGCTATTTTTTATTTCTAGCATTGTGAACATTGCACACTGTTTTCTAATTTCAAACTTGAAGAGAAATATATATAATTTTTACCTACTTTACAGAAAATGAAAAAAATGAGCATTGGGTTGTTCCAAAAAAATAGCAGTGTCTGCATTTGTCTTTACAAACTCACTATATTTTGAGGATTTAGCATTCCTGTGAATCACTGACCTAATATTTGCTTGTATACCCGGAGTTTCTTAGAACTGCTTCACATCTATATTGCATAGAGTCAACCAACTTCTGGTACCTGTCACCTGTTATTCCAGCCCAGGATGCTTTGAGTACATGTCACAATTTTTTGGCATTTGTTGGCTTTGCCTCAGAAATGGAATTTTTGATGTCACCCTATAAGTGTTCTATTGGATTAAGGTTGTTGGACTAGAACCAATATTTTGCTTGTTTATTGGCGTGTTTAGAATCGTTATCTTGTTGAAACACCCATTTCAAGGTCATATCCTCTTCAGCGTAAGACAACATGACCTCTTCAAGTAAAAGTATACTTTTTTAGTATATGCAAACTGGTCCATTATCCCTGGTATGCGATAAACAGGTTTGGCACCAAAGCAAGAGAAACATGCCCATATCATGATGCCTGCATCACCATTCTTCACTGTCTTCAGAGTGTACTGTGGCTTGGATGCAGAGTTTGGGAGCCGTCTGATAACTGTCTGCTGCCCTTGGACCCAAAAACAACAATTTTACTTTCATCAGTCCACAAAATGTTTCTACATTTCTCTTTAGGCCAGTTTGGCAAATTGTATACATGTTTCAGTACATGTGTTTTTTTTAACAGTGGGACTTTGTGGGGACATCTTAGATTAGCTTCACACAGGAGTCTTCTAACAGTCAGAGTATTCACAGGTAACCTGAGACTGTCTTTGATCATCCTGGAGCTGATCATTTGCCATTCTGACTATTCTTCCGTCCATTGGAATGGTAGTCTTCCGTTTTCTTCCACGTCTCTATGGTTTGTTTTCCATTTTAAAGCATTGGAGACCATTTTAGCTGAACACTCTATTATTGTCTGCACTTCTTTATACGTTTCACCCTCTCCAATCAACTTTTTAATCAAAGTACATGATTCTTCTGAACAATATCTAGAACGACCCATATTTCTCAGGCTTTCAAGGAGAAATGCATGTAACATGTCCTGGCTTCACCCTTAAATAAGGGCCACCTAATTCAGACCTGTTTCTTCACAGAATGATTGACCTCACTAATTGAACTCCACACTGCTATTATTTTGAACACACCCCTTTTCAATTAATTATTCTAATACACCGACGACTCAAAAACATACAGTTCATGAATGCCGAGTTTGTTGGTTTTCTTAGAATCTACTGCACCAACTGGCAAATTGGTTGACATGTGGTAATATAATTTATACCAAAAACAGTAATTAATCTGGTTAGTCATATTGGACTGATATTATTTTGAACTCTACAGTAAGCTAAGTAACTCATTTAACTGCCGCTGTTTCACTGATTCTGGAATAGGTTTGCTTTTCCTTCTGTTCCACTCCTTTACAAAGTTATGCCCCTTAGTAATAAACATGCAAATTTTTCCCATTTACCAGCTGTGGTTATACCGTAGAACTTCCCTGAGGGAGTTTGCTTTGTCTCCCCTGACACTAGCCTATCAAAATAATGCCGCACCCACAGAAGTCCTGTAGTATTCAGTTCAATTGGTTGAATGGAAAATGTGCACCTTTATTACTAGGAGACATAACTTTAAGACACAAAAGTGCACAGTCAGGTCAAAAATACTCTGTTGTAAAAAAATCAAAGTAATAAGCAAGTGCTAGTCAAAACATGGAAACAACAGGGTATTTAGTTGATACTTTTTTTGCAAAAAAATGTATACTAAGCTGCTCCACCAATCGTCAAGGTATACCCATATAGAGCAGTCCTACCTAATGTATATAATCCCTATCTGATGTATTTAAAAACCTGATCATCTGTATACTACCTGTATAATCAGGGTTCAGAGAGGGAATTTTCATGTGGACATGCTGGATGGAACAGCTTTGATGCAAATGACCCATAAGGAGTGGTGGACTCCCCAGTCTTGTAGAAACAAGAAAACAATTATAGAACCAGAAACACATGGGCTACTTGCACATTGAACAAGTCTGTAGTAACATGTTCACACACCACCAAGAAACTTGAAGACACAAAAGAGCACAGTGAGGTCAAAAATACTCTGTTGTAAAAAAAAAATCACAGTAATAAGCAAGTGCTAGTCAAAACATGGAAAAAACAGGGTATTTAGTTGATACTTTTTTTGCAAAAAAATGTATACTAAGCTGCTCCACCAATCGTCAAGGTATACCCATATAGAGCAGTTAGGAGACATAACTTTGTAACATAGGGGAACAGAAGAAAAACCTATTCCAGAATCAGTGGAACAGCGGTAGTGAGAGAAGGTACTGAGCTTAAATTAAAACAATCCAGTGGAAGCTCCCTTTTAAAGTTTTAAAGAAAATGCAGCCTATTTTATGTTTTCTGTTTTAATATGTAATACATGATTTAATGTATAAATCATGTAATTTAGAATTTTTTTGCTTTTTGTCTCAATTGCAGCTTTCTCGTGGCAAAGAATCCACAGGATGTCCCTGACACGGCCATTATGACTCTTCTTGGAGGAGAGAATTCAGACTATGACTACAGTGCTCTAAGCTGCGCTTCTGACACATCTTTCAACCAAAACTTCTTTACTGAAACAGAGTCCTTAAAAGGGATATTTTACAAGCGGGCCAGGCTCATACAAGCGGGAGAGGACCTCTTTCATAGTGTCCACCCAGAAGATCGCAAGCACCATGCTATTATAAATGTTGGAGGCATCAGGTATGTACTTCCATGGACAACACTGGAAGAGTTCCCACTGACGCGTCTGGGGCAGCTTAAGTTGTGCAGCAACTTTGACGAGATTTTAAGCATTTGCGATGATTATGACGTGACCTGCAATGAGTTTTTCTTTGACCGGAATCCTGGTGCTTTTAGAACTATTTTAACATTCCTGCGTGTTGGAAAATTACGACTCTTGCGTGAAATGTGTGCTCTGTCATTCCAAGAGGAGCTTCTGTATTGGGGCATTGAGGAGGACAGTCTAGAGTGGTGCTGTAAACGAAGGTATATCCAGAAGATGGAAGAGTTTGCAGAGCTTAATCTACAGGAGGACGAGCTCCTTGAGACTGAAAATGGGTCATCAGAATGTGAGGATGAGAGCAAGCTGAATATGTGCATGCGTCATTTGCACAATATGGTGGAAAAACCACAGTCTGGGCTACCTGGAAAAATCTTTGCTTGTCTGTCTGTTTTATTTGTGACTATCACAGCAGTGAATCTCTCTATCAGCACCATGCCAGAGTTAAGGGAAGAAGAGGAAAAAGTAAGGCCATTGTGTATTTGGTAATTCACCAACTAAAGAATGAATGGTGTAGAACTTGACAGAAAAAAATGTTGTGAATATTAAACTGTCTTTAAAGGGGTTGTCAGCTTTGGAACATCTGTTTTTGTTAAAACAATATCTCGATAAGCTGATCACAAGTTGTCTCCCTGCTAGGACCATGACTGATCAGCTGAAATCAATGGGTGAATCAATCAAGTATTCAATTTTGCTGTAGCACCTCCACAGGGCAAATGAAGCATTACACACATCTCCGTGACATTATTGTTTTTTTCTGTGTAATGAATGGACATGCCTGGTTCTCCAGATTGAAACTTTCTTTGTGGAGGTTCTCAGGCTTGGCTAATTGATGGGACTAATTACTTTAACAGGGTATTTAAAAATGAGTTTTGTAAAGTAGACAATCCCTTTAACCTCTAGCCCGCTCTAAGAACTAGACTGCCCCTCTGTGTATAATGGAATGATTATACAAAAATTAATTTTACATGGAAAGCGAGAGACTTGTGATAGCTTATACATCTCAGTTGGAGAAATTCATAACTCCCGTAGCCTTCTCCTCCTCCAGCTGCAAACACAGTCGATTTTATGGCAGTCTGGGGTCCAATAGCCAGATACAGGCTGCCAGAAAATGCAGTTTGCAGTTGTAGCAGGAGGCTGCAGTTTGTTGTCAACAGATCTGCAGTGTCGCAGAGTAATCGTTTTTTCCCTTCCTGCAGTACAGTACAATATATTTACAGACAGTATCTAAAGGGGTTTTATTGGACCTCAAAGAAAATCCCCAGAGTACCTCAAAGGTGTGCTAATTATAAGTGCTTATCTGCAATCTCCTGTTATATTTCCAGCTAAATCCACTTAGCTATCTTAGAAAATATGAGCTTCAGTCATAATTTCTCTGGTTTTGGCATGAGGATGTTATTGGTTTTTTATTAAAGGGGTTGTCCAGGCCTGAGATTAAAGTCTGTGGTCACTGTATGTGACTGCAGACTTCAGAATCCTCATTGTGCACTGTCATGATTCTCATGTACCGTCGCCGAGAGCAGTCAGACATATGACTGCAAGTATACGATTTGCAAACTACCGGCCACATTTCGACTAGATGTGCTCAATATAAGTGTACCGAGTGAGGAGGCACACGTCTAGTCTGCACGTGACAGCATGTATTCAAATCACATACTTGCGGTTACGTGCCTACCTGCTTCCAGCACTGTCACTGGTGCAGTGTGCACGCTATGAAGATTGAAAACTTAGCAGTCACATAGAGTGACCTCAAGCCTGAACAAACCCTGCAATTACTGCTGCATTAAAAAATAAGAGAGACTACAGAAAAATCTCCCCCAAAGTATTTGTGCCTACACCATATGCACGGAGGAGCAATATTATCTGACATGCATATGTATCATAGTACTTTATACAGCCTAATGCCCCAAATCAAGGCTGTAGAGGATTTAATTATAAAAAAACAGTCTTCAGAAATGCAAGAACACAGGTGTTTGTGGCACGTGGTCCACAAAAATTGCTGAGCACAGGTGGTGTAGGACCTAAACATGTATAGAAGATTATGCACTTTATTAGATCCATTCGTTTAGACATGGGATTTGTTCCAATTTTTGTTTAAATCCTCATTCATGTCATTACATGAGGGTAGGGATACATGATTATTACTATATAATCTTCTATACATGTTTAGGACCTATACCACCCGTGCCCGGCACTTTCTGTGGACCACGTGCCACAAACACCTGTGTTCTCGGATTTCTGAAGACTGGTTTTATAATTATATCTAATTGTTACCTGTTTTTTTTTGTACCTTGATGTAATAAACTTTGATATATTTTATATACTTAAGGACTTGAACTCTGTGTCTCTTGCAGGAATTACCATATCCAAGGAGGTAGTACTATATAATACAATGGAAGATGTTAGTACTGTAGTATTGTATCTGTACGTACTTTGTCCATATGGAGAGCAAATACATCCTGAAAAATAATACATTTCTCCATATAGCAAATTCACCAACATACCACACAATCCACTGGCGGACACAGACAGAAGAGGGCCCCTGTGCAAAAACAATATATGGGCCCTTTGCAGTCCACTAACTCATCATAGTGCAAAATTCCAACCATGTTGGAGGTGAAAATGGGCCCCCTTATCTCTTAGTCCCCTGTACAGCTGCACAGGTTGCACCAATGGTATGTCCGCCTGACACAATTCATAACAGCTATGTGTTCTGCAGACTCCTCTCCATTTGTAAGGAACTTATTAACGTACAGACTCAAGGGGAGTTCCTGCAGCATCCCCCCACACTTACTTCCCATTTTCATGTAGCTATCATTTTATTGTTATCACTAATTCATGAGACTTTATGATAAACATATTTTCTTAATACCCATTGGCAGCTCTCATGACCCAAAATAACTGCCTCTTTTATGTCCATGATGCTGTTGGTTCAAGTCACAGGTCCTGCGGTTGCACTTAATATGGCTTCTATGCGGCCAGATGAATTAGCTTTTATGGAGACAGTGAAGAGCATTTATTATTGCATTTGCTAAAAAAATTCTGAGAAAATTGTGAGATTTCATTATTGTAAACGCCTAAGCCAAATTGATCAAGGTTTTATGCCATTTATTACACCATTTTCAGTACCTGTGCCAAAACTTAAAAACGACGAAAAAAGGTAGGGTGGTTAACCTTTTTGGCATGAAGTGCAACATATATAAATGATTTAATTTCTACGTAAAAATTGCAAGAGTTCAATATTCTAAAACAATAGGTAGCACAAATCAAAGCCTGGCTGTGCGATTGCAGACTGGTCAGAGAAAACAGTTTGAACAGCAGGGCTGCCAGCGTCCCGAAATCTCTGGACATTTGGGAAAAATAGGACACTTTTATTCCCCAGCTGTAATAAAAATTTGTTGCATCCATGAATTTTTTTAAGGCCGGAGTCACACTACAGCGAGATACGGCCGAGTCTCGCAGGTTAAAAACAAGCTGTGGCACCGGGACTCCAGAGCGGAACGTGCGGCTCCATGTATTGCTATGCGGCCGCACGCTTCGCTCCGGAGTGGCGATGCCAGAGCTTGGTTTTAATCTGCGAGACTCGGACGTATCTCGCTGTGTGTGATCCCGGCCTAAGACTGAGAAACTCATACAGATTATTATGATTGTAAGGGTGCATTCAGACATCAATACAAATTGGTCCAATATCAGTTTGCAATGCACGGACTGGCCTTGGGTCTCCCTACCAGAGCGTGACTGCTTCATATTTTTTTTCCTGGCCGTGCATTGCGGTCCAATCTCAGACTGATTTGCACGGGCGTCTGAATCCAACTCTTTTTGGTAGAAAGGTCCCCAAAAACATGCTGATATCTAGGAGACAAAATATTCAGTTGTAATCTGCAGGGAAGCTTGGCAGGAAGTGCACAATTTCCCTGTAGCACCTCCACAGGTTAAGTGAAGCATAACAATGTATAGACATGCTGAGTCCTCCAATGTTTCTGCTCTGTCCATTAGATGTGGGTCTCCTTACATGGACATAATACCATTTTTTCAACTACTGGTGAACAACCAGTTTGAAAAATTGTTTGCAGTATCTAATTTTTTGTACAAGTAAGCACAGATTTACTTTTGTGTTAGTTCTGTTTGATATATTCTCTAAACACAGCAGGTAAAGTCCAATATTTTGTTCTATCACTGTGATAACGTAGTGTAGCGTGGCTAAAGGATGTCTAATCGATGGGAGATATGTGTCTTATAGATGGCTTGTTGCTGTGATGTAACCATGGCTACCTATATGTGTTTCAGGACCTGTGGTGATGTCACAACCACATGTCTGGTCATGTGATGGGTTCTGGGTGTGGTTAGACATATAAAAGAAAGCCTAATGCTTAACACAGGTAGGTATGTGTGGAGGTGAAACCCTCCTGAGTGTGTTACGGCTTCAGGACTGAGCCGGATGAACTGGACACTTGTTTTTCTTTACCTGAACCAAAGGCTATTTGTTTTCTGTTGTTTGCCACATGGTTTATGAAGCAATAAACCCAGTGAACTTTAAAGGAACACGTCTCCTGAGTGTCAGCCGTCGCAGCTGAGTGAGTGAAATCCCTACAATTGGTGGTAGACGTGCGAGCAGCGTTCCCAGCGGAGACGTGAGTTTATTTTGAATGTCCTGGGTCAAGGCTGTTGCAAGCCAGCAAGCATTGCCGGAGAAAATGGAGGACCTGCTGAAACAATTGGTCCAGATGCAGTCACAGCAGGAGAAAAGGCAGCAAGAGACCAACAGGCTGTTGATGCAGCAGATACAACAGAGCCAGCAGGAGCAACAGCAGCAGATGCAACAAAGCCAGCAGGAGCAACGGCAGCAGTTACAACAGAGCCAGCAGCAGATGCAGCAGAGCCAGCAGGAGCAACGGCAGCAGATGCAGCAGAGCCAGCAGGAGCATCAGCAGCAGATGCAGCTTCTGGCAACCGCCATCCAGGGCAAGGCGAACGCCCCAACCCCAGGTTTGGCTGATGACACCCACGTCCGGAAAACGGTAAGACGCGCATTGCAGAAAATGACTCCCGGGGATGATGTTAAGGCCTTCCTGACGGTGTTTGAGAGGGTCGCTGAGAGGGAAAAACTTCCGCCAGAGCAGTGGGCAGAGGTACTTGCGCCATACCTGACGGGAGAACCCCAGAAGGCGTACTATGATTTGACCTTGCAGGATGCCAAAGAGTATCACAAATTGAAAGCCGAGATTCTCGCACGTTTGGGGGTGACACTGACTGTCAGGGCACAGCGAGTTCACTCCTGGGGCTATCACCGGGACAAACCACCTCGTTCCCAAATGTTTGATCTGTTGCACCTGGTCCAGAAATGGCTGCAGCCAGAGTCCTCTGCGCCTGCACAGATGGTAGAACGGGTGATGATGGATCGGTTTGTCCATTCCCTCCCGAGGCCTATACAGTCTTGGGTTGCCCAGGGTGATCCCCAGAATGCTAACGAGCTGATCGGACTGGTTGAGAGGTACCAAGGGTTGGAAGGCTCCTTCGGGAGGCAGCCCATGCCGTACTGGGGATCCCAGAAGGCAGCTGAGTCCCAAAAAGGGGTGGTGCGTCCAAGGTCACAAAGGGCGGGGGAGGTGGTGCCCAAGGTCCCCACGGGTGATATTATTTGTTGGAGGTGCCACAAGCCAGGACATATAGCTGCCCATTGTTCCCAAACCACTGAGCAGATGGACTGCAGCATGGGACGCCGTTGTTCATACTATGCGTATCCAGCTTGCAGTGTGAACTCTCCGCCCAACGAGGGACCTCAAGCATGTCCCGTGAAGGTGAACGGTCAAGCAGTAACGGCACTGTTAGACTCGGGGAGCCTAGTGACCCTGGTGAGGGCCACTTTTCCTCTCCACCTGCTCCCGGGAAAGAAGGTCGGAGTGCGGTGCATACATGGTGATGCAAAGGACTACCCTGTGGCCAGTGTGAACATTGAAACGACATGTGGCACGGAGTCCCACATAGTCGGCGTCGTTCAGGACTTGTTGCATCCTATAATTATTGGCCGGGATTTCTGTTTGTTTTGGAATTTGTGGGGGAAAGGTTCTGAGCTCCCTAGCAAGAGTAGGGAACCAGTGAACCCGGGAAGGGTGGTGCCACACCCAGAGTCAGACAGATTTCCTTTTTGTGTCCTGGCTGGAGATGAGGAGGAAGTGTCCCCTGCATCTGACATTCTGGAGTTGGAGGTATCCGGTGAAAATTTTGGGAATGCCCAACATAGGGACCCCACTCTGAGGGAAGCCTTTAATAATGTCACAGTTATTGACGGGGTGGTACAGGAGCCGGGGGCAGACACAAGATTTCCCCATTTTCTAATGAGCAGGGAGTTGTTGTACCGGGTCACGAAAATAAGGGAGGAGTTGGTAGAGCAGTTGGTAGTGCCGGGTCCATATAGACGGAAGGTGTTGGACATGGCCCATTCACACATCTTGGGTGGACACCTAGGGGTGGAAAAAACGCAGGAACGGGTTGTGCAGAGGTTCTATTGGCCTGGGTGCCACCGGGAAATAGTGAACTATTGCAGGTCCTGCCCTACATGTCAGCTAACTGCTCCCACTCCTCATTTCCGGAACCCCCTTGTGCCACTGCCCATTATTGAGGTGCCATTCGAGAGAATTGCCATGGACTTGGTCGGTCCCTTAGTTAAATCAGCCCGGGGCCATCAGTATATATTAGTCATCCTGGACTACGCCACACGCTATCCTGAGGCAATTCCCTTGAGAAATTCTTCTTCAAAGAGTATAGCTCGCGAGTTGGTCCATGTCTTTTCCCGGACAGGTCTGCCGAAGGAGATCCTGACTGACCAGGGGACACCTTTCATGAGCAAGGTGATGAGGGAACTATGCAAAGCCCTGAAAATCTCCCAGTTGAGGACCTCGGTGTACCATCCCCAGTCAGATGGCCTTGTTGAGAGATTTAACAAGACACTGAAGAGCATGCTGAGAAAAGCTATAGAGAAAGACGGTAGAGACTGGGATTGTCTCTTACCCTATTTGATGTTTTCCATTCGTGAAGTTCCACAGGCCTCCACAGGTTTCTCACCGTTTGAGCTTCTGTATGGCCGACATCCACGAGGACTCCTGGATATAGCCAAGGAAACCTGGGAAGCCGAAGTCACGCCCCACAGAAGCCTCATTGAGCATGTGGCCCTGATGCAGCAGAGGATTGCAAAAGGTGATGCCTATCGTGAAAGAACACCTTCTCCAAGCACAAGAAGCTCAGGCCAGGGTCTACAACCGGTCTGCAAGAGTGAGGCAATTCAATCCGGGAGACCGAGTTCTTGTGTTAGTTCCGACAGTGGAAAGCAAGTTCTTGGCCAAATGGCAAGGGCCATATGAGGTTGTCGAGAAACTTGGTGAAGTAAACTATAAAATTCACCAACCAGGAAGACGGAAACCATTCCAAGTATACCATGTCAACCTTATCAAGCCGTGGCAAGATAGAGAGCCGACAGTAACTCCATCGTTGTTAAGCAACCCAGAAGATGAGGTTGGAGCGGTTACTATAGCGGAGACGCTATCGGAGTCCCAGAAACAGCAATGCCGGGAGTTACTCCAGAAAAACAGGGACCTGTTTTCCGAGTTGCCTGGGTACACGAAGGTCATAGAGCATGAGGTCCTGACAGAGCCCCATGTGCGCGTGAACGTGAAGCCCTATAGAATTCCTGAGGCCCGTCGAGAAATAGTCTCCAAGGAAGTGGAGCGTATGTTGAAGCTTGGAGTCATTGAGGAATCCAAGAGCGGTTGGTCGAGCCCAATTGTCCTGGTCCCAAAACCTGATGGGGAGTGGAGATTTTGCAACGACTATAGGAAGTTGAATGAGGTCTCCAAGTTCGACGCATATCCCATGCCCCGAGTTGATGAGCTCATCGAAAGGCTTGGGCCCGCCAGGTACATAACCACCTTGGATTTGACGAAGGGGTATTGGCAGATCCCCATGGCACAGGAAGCCAAGGAGAAGACGGCGTTTTCTACACCAGATGGATGCTTCCAGTATGTCCGGATGCCATTTGGCCTACAGGGAGCTCCGGCCACCTTCCAAAGGGCTATGGATAGAGTCCTTGCACCCCACAAGGCATACGCTGCTGCGTACCTAGATGATATCGTCATCTTTAGCCCGGACTGGGAGAGTCATCTGGAGAAAGTCCAAGCGGTGTTTGATGCTATAAGAGAGGCCGGATTTACAATAAACCCGAAGAAGTGTGCATTGGGTAAAGAAGAAGCTAAGTACCTTGGATACATAGTGGGTCATGGAGAAATAAAACCCCAAATCAGTAAAGTGGAGGCAATTCAAACATGGCCAAAACCAGTTTCCAAGAAGCAAGTTAAAGCCTTCCTGGGAATCGTGGGATATTACAGGAGGTTCATCCCAAACTTCGCCACAATGGCGGCGCCTCTGACTGACCTGCTAAAAGGGACAAAATCAGTAATGGTTAAGTGGTCCGAAGAAACAGATTCAGCCTTCCAAGAAATGAAAGAGGCTTTATGTAAGCAACCCGTTCTGATGGCCCCAAACTTCAAGAAAGAGTTTATTCTTCAGACAGATGCCTCAGATGTTGGGGTGGGAGCAGTCCTTTCCCAAGAACTACATGGAGAGGAGCATCCTGTTCTCTATCTGAGTAGGAAGCTGTCCTCGTCTGAAAAGAACTACTCAGTCGTTGAAAAGGAGTGCTTGGCCATAAAATGGGCAGTCGACACATTACAGTACTATTTGCTGGGACGTAAATTTAGACTGATATCCGACCATGCCCCACTTAGGTGGATGAGGGAAACGAAGGGTAGAAATGCTAGGGTCACCCGTTGGTTCTTAGCCCTGCAGGACTTCTGTTTCCATGTGGAACATAGGGCCGGAAAGCTGCACGGTAATGCTGATGCCCTGTCAAGAATCCCTTGTCTAGTGGGAGAAAGTGCCAAGCCCCACGGCTTTAGGCAGAGGGGGGAGGTATGTAGCGTGGCTAAAGGATGTCTAATCGATGGGAGATATGTGTCTTATAGATGGCTTGTTGCTGTGATGTAACCATGGCTACCTATATGTGTTTCAGGACCTGTGGTGATGTCACAACCACATGTCTGGTCATGTGATGGGTTCTGGGTGTGGTTAGACATATAAAAGAAAGCCTAATGCTTAACACAGGTAGGTATGTGTGGAGGTGAAACCCTCCTGAGTGTGTTACGGCTTCAGGACTGAGCCGGATGAACTGGACACTTGTTTTTCTTTACCTGAACCAAAGGCTATTTGTTTTCTGTTGTTTGCCACATGGTTTATGAAGCAATAAACCCAGTGAACTTTAAAGGAACACGTCTCCTGAGTGTCAGCCGTCGCAGCTGAGTGAGTGAAATCCCTACAGTAGTAATAGAAAGACACAACCATCTATGATGCCAGAGAGTGATTACAGAATTTGGCAACGGTAATTGGTTTCAGCGTGGCTGTAATGAGTGGATCTCACTCCATCCAGGCTTAATTGCTGTCTGCCATTGGTAACATTGCTTTCATCCTGATTATTAATTACAACCCACAAGTTAAAAAAGGAAAATCATGAGTTCTACAGCAAAATAAGTTATTTATGGTAGGGTTAAAAAATTAGCTATGCTTCTTGTGAATTCCACTGACACAATGTAACACTTTCTGGTCTCTTTATTTATTTATGTGATATACCGTATATATTCGAGTATAAGCCGACCCCACAAAAAACTGGGAAAACTTATTGACTCGAGTATAAGCCTAGGGTGGAAAATGCAGCAGCTACCGGTGAATTTCAAAAATAAAAATAGATGCTCCATACCGTTCATTATGGCCCCATAGCTGTGCCATATAGTGCTCTGCACCGTTCATTATGGCCCCATAACTGTGCAATATAGTGCTCTGCACCATTCATTATTGCCCCACAGATGTACCATAGAAAGCTGTGCCATATAGTGCTCTGCACCGTTCATTATTGCCCCATAGCTGTGCCATATAGTGCTCTGCATCGTTCATTATTGCCCCATAGCTGTGCCATATAGTGCTCTGCACCGTTCATTATTGCCCCATAGCTGTGCCATATAGTGCTCTGCACCGCTCATTATTGCCCCATAGCTGTGCCATATAGTGCTCTGCACCGTTCCTTATTGTCCCACAGCTGTGCCATATAGTGCTCTGCACCGATCCTTATTGTCCCATAGCTGTGCCATATAGTGCTCTGCACCGTTCATTATTGCCCCATAGCTGTGCCATATAGTGCTCTGCACCGTTTATTATTGCCCCATAGCTGTGCCATATAGTGCTCTGCACCGTTCATTATTGCCCCATAGCTGTGCCATATAGTGCTCTGCACCGTTCATTATTGTCCCATAGATGTACCATAGAAAGCTGTGCCATTGCTGCTGCAATAAAAAAAAAATGCCATACTCACCTCTCTTGCTTGCAGCTCCTCGGGGTCCCGTCCCGGCGTCTCTTCGCACTGACTGATCAGGCAGAGGGCAGCGCGCACACTATATGCGTCATCGCGCCCTCTGACCTGAACAGTCAGAGCAAGAGGACGGGAAGACAGAGCGGCGCCCGGCGGGTGGAACGTGGACAGGTAAATATGACATACTTACCTGCTCCCGGCGTCCCGCTCCTTCTCCCGGACAGCTGGTCTCCGGGTGCCGCAGCCTCTTCCTCTATCAGCGGTCACCATTACCGCTCAGAGCAATGAATATGCGGCTCCACCCCTAAGGGAGTGGAGTCCATATTCATTTCTCTAATGAGCGGTCCCACGTGACCGCTGAACAGGGGAAGAGCTGCGGCACCCGGAGACCGTGGGACTGCAGGGACAGCGCCAGGAGCCCCGGAAGCAGGTAAGTATGCCTCAGCGCCCCCTCACCCGCCGACCGTGACTCGAGTATAAGCTGAGAGGGGCACTTTCAGCCCAAAAATTTGGGCTGAAAATCTCGGCTTATACTCGAGTATATACGGTACTTCAAAATGAAAAATAATAATAATTAAAAAAAAAATCAAATCACATTTTAACATATTTGAAAAAAATGACCAAGTACGGTAACCATAATCCCTTGCAGAGACCGAGCAGCCGAACCCTGGAAATAACATTGTTGCCTGCGCTAATGAAAGAGGCAGAGCTCTGACAACCTCTCAGGCATTTACTGTACTGTTATTGTGGTAGATAGACTGCAGGACAGATGGTCTCATAAATACTTGATCACAATTTCAACAAGCAAGCTAAGTGCTGGGGGTAATAATGCATTTATATTTAGCATGTTTGTAGTTAAAGAAATACCTTTTCTATATAAAAAATTGTCATACATTCTCTACCAACAAAGCTCATCTACACACGTGGTCAAAATTGTTGGTACCCCTCGTTTAATGACAGAAAAGCCCACAATGGTCACAGAAATAACTTGAATCTGGCAAAAGTAATAATAAATAAAAAATCTATGAAACAAATAAACATCAGACATTGCTTTTCAACCATGCTTCCACAGAATTAAAAAAAAATAAATGCACCAATGTTTTATCAAATAGCACTCGGCCCAATTATACTATGGGGCAGTGCCAACTAGAACTTTTTTTCTCATGCCGAACAATCACAGCATGCTGCGAGTGCATCTGATAATCAGATGACATGCACCCTTACAAGTCTAAGGGTGCATTTGAAACATCAGAATGCATTCGGATGTCATCCGAGAGCAGTCCAATGTACTCTCACAGAGTACAATGCACCATGCAAGAGAATCAGATTACTCTAAGGTGACACTCGGATCAAACTCTGACAGATTTTTGACCCGAGTAACCTTGGCAAAGTTGGCCCGATTCTCTCACATGAGCGAGTCCTAATACTTTTACAAATGACTATCTAGTCTTTCCATAACTTTAGGCTAAGATTCCGTTTACTGTGCTAGACCTTTTAGTAAGTAAGGCTAATCTCACACTAGCGTCGGTACAGGGCCGTAGCCATGCGTCGGCCCGACATACCGACGCAAACTGCGAAAAAAATGAACAACGGGGGCAGCGGATGCAGTTTTACAACGCATCCGCTGCCCCATTGTAAGGTTCGGGGAGAAGGGGGCGGAGTTCTGGCGGCGCATGCGCTGTCGGAAATGGCGGACTCGACGCACAAAAAAACGTTACATGTAACTTTTTTTGTGCCGACGGTGTGCCAAATCACGACGCATCCGTCGCACGACGGATGCGGCGTGTGGCGATACGTCGCAATGCGTCGCTAATGAAAGTCTATGGAGAAAAAAACGACGCATTGCGATGTACGTCAAAAAACGCTAGTGTGAAAGTAGCCCAAGGGCTCGTGCACATGTTATGTCCGAGTGCAGTCCAACAAAACATCGGATCATACTCAGACCAATGTTATTCTATGGGGCTGTGCACATGTCCAAGTTTTTCCAAAGAGACTGATCGAGGAAAAAAATTGCTGCAAGCTTGAGTTTAATCTGATATTTAGATTGCACCCGGCCATGCAATCAATAAGTGTGTGGGAAACATCGGACTGCACTCGGATGACATCTGAGTAGAGTAGAATTTCCTTTTCCTCACAGAATGGAGTAGATGGGGAAATTTTTTACTCCATCTTCTCATCAAAAAAATCAGACCGCACTATGATCACACTCTGATCAAATTCTGATCAGAGTGTGATTTGCATAATCATCCCAATTCTCTCGGATGAGAGAATACACAATCTTCTGTACCTAGCCTATGGGGCAGACTGGCTTGACATTGACATATCAGTAAGGGTATGTTTTCACGTGCAGGAAACGCTGCGTGTCTGACGCTGCATAGAGCCGCAGCGTCAGACACGCAGCGTCCAGATGTTACAGCATAGTGGAGGGGATTGAATTAAATCCCATCTCCACTATGCGTGGTAACACGCACGCGGCGGCCCTGCGACTCCGGACATGCTGCGCGTCTTTTCAGATCGCAGCATGCCCGTATATCTTGCGGCGACGCTGCGTCGCCGCAAGGTATAACACAGGGCCCTATGCGATGGGTGCGATGATGCCGGATGTGTGCTATGAACACATCCGGCATCATCGCGTTCCAGAAGGGGGCGGGGCTTACCGCAGAGCGGCAAAGCCGCTCCGACGATACCGCCGGTCATCCTGAAAGTGGACACATACCCTTACTGTCTTGCATTTGGCTGATCAATCATATATTTCTACTTGCAGGCTCTACTTTTTGAGGTTACTCCTAATTCTGACTTAAAAGGGTCTTCCAGTTCCCGCAGCTGGTTTGTTTTAAAACACAAGCTGTACCTTATCCACCTTCCCCAGGTCCAGTGCTGAGTCTTTGCTGCTCTACCCAGTGTTTGTATCATTGATTGCAGCTCTGATCATCTTATGTCATCAACTGTTGGGAGCAGCTGTGGAAACTCAGTGCTGGACCCAAGGAGGGGAAGTAAGGCTCATTTGTTTTTATTTTTTTAAGCCAACTGCAGCTGGGAGACAGAGATTGCTCCAAAGCTTTTTAACACAACATTCCCCTGATAAGTATTTGGTGAGTTTTTGATGTTGCAGATTTATGCAGCATTTCTGCACCTATTAGATAAATTAAGGTACCGTCACACTAAACGACGCTGCAGTACCATCACACTAAACAACGATGTCGATCGCTGCAGCGTCGCTGTTTGGTCGCTGGAGAGCTGTCACACAGACAGCTCTCCAGTGACCAACGATCCTGAAATCCCCGGGTAACCAGGGTAAACATCGGGTTACTAAGCGCAGGGCCGCGCTTAGTAACCCGATTTTTACCCTGGTTACCGTTGTAAATGTAAAAAAACAAACACTACATACTTACATTCCTGGTGTCTGGTCACGTCCCTCGCCTTCAGCTTCCCGCACTGACTGAGCGCCGGCCGTAAAGTACATCGGTGACGTCACCGCTGTGCTGTGCTTTGATTGCCTTGATGCACAAGATTGCCTTGTGCAGGCGTGTACTATGAAGGACAGAGAATGAACTTCAATCCAATATTGCAGCCAGCATGCAGCCAGCGGGTTAGGAAAGGGTGAATCAAACACTCGAAAACTCCGCCCATATGACCCAAAACCAGTCCCGCCAAATTCAGGTGACAGAGTCCCTTTAAGTCACCCAAAAGCAGTGTGAAAGACTGATGGAAAGCATGTCAAGACGCATGAAAGCTGTGATTACAAATCATGGTTAGTCCACAAAATATTGATTTCTGAACTCTTCCTGAGTTAAAATATTAGTATTGTTGATTATGAACTTGTTTTCTTTGCATTAGTTGAGGTCTGAAAGCACTTTTTTTTATTTTTGACCATTTCTCCTTTTCAGAAAAAAAAATACAAAATTTATTGCTTGGAAATTCGGTAGTTTATAGAATAAATGAACAATTTACATTTTACTCAAAACTTTACCTATAAAAAGAAAAATCAGACAAACAATTTGCAGTGGTCTCTTAATTTTTGCCAGAACTGTATATTCATTTTCTATAAGGCCTGTTTAAAAAAATGTCTTAAAAGCCACCATGGCTGTTAACAGTGCCTTTGAACATTGGAGATAAGTAACTGTGTGCATTGGTCATTGCCTTTGTCATTAAAGGGGCCTAAAGGTACCTTCACACTGAGCGACTTAACAACAATATCGCTAGCGATCCGTGACGTTGCAGCGTCCTGGATAGCGATAGCGTTGTGTTTGACACGCAGCAGCGATCTGGATCCTGCTGTGACATCGTTGGTCGGAGCAGAAAGGCCAGAACTTTATTTCGTCGCTGGATCTCCCACAGACATCGCTGAATCGGCGTGTGTGACGCCGATTCAGCGATGTCTTCACTGGTAACCAGGGTAAACATCAGGTTACTAAGCGCAGGGCCGCACTTAGTAACCCGATATTTACCCTGGTTACCAGTGTAACTGTAAAAAACAAACAAACACTACATACTTACATTCCGGTGTCTGTCGCGTCCCTCGGCATTCTGCTTCCCTGCACTGTCAGCGCCAGCCGGCCGTAAAGCAGATTACAGCGGTGACGTCACCGCTCTGCTTTACGGCTGGCGCTTAGACAGTGCAGGGAAGCAGAACTCCAGGGGACGCGACAGACACTGGAATGTAAGTATGTAGTGTTTTTTTTTTTTTTACATTTACACTGGTAACCAGGGTAAACATCGGGTTACTAAGCGTGACCCTGCGCTTAGTAACCCGATGTTTACCCTGGTTACCCGAGGACTTCGCATAGTTGGTCGCTGGAGAGCTGTCTGTGTGACAGCTCTCCAGTGACCACACAGTGACGCTGCAGCGATCGGCATCGTTGTCTAGATCGCTGCAGCGTCGCTAAATGTGACGGTACCTTTAGAGTACAGGTCAGCAATCACTTTATATGACTGTAGACTTGGGAATCTTCATAGCGGGTGCACTACGCGCTGTCAGGGTTCTCCCCTTTAAATATTTCCACATCTGATTTGGGCCATGTAAATGAATATCTTTGTATTGAGAAAAAGAAAAACTGTTATAATGTACAATGTTGATCCAGTTTATTGACAGTTGGAATCAGGTAAAATTTGCTCTCAGAGGATATTCGTTCATGTACAGCATGTTGTACTCCTACCCCATCCCTTCATTCAGTATGCTCTACAATCCCTTGGTTGAACTTGATGGACGTTTGTCTTTTATCAACAATTCTTATAGGTTTTAAAGAGGCAATTGTAAGCCAAGAGTGTCCCTTTTTGATAAGTTAGACAAGTCTACACAGCTGTATTTTAATATACAATCATTTTGCCCTACAGAAAAAAAGACGCAAAAACCTGAAATATTCATAAGTATATATAATTACACTAACCTTTCTTCATAACAAGCCGCTTTAGATGATATGGGCAGTGATTTTCCCTGATGCTCTCTGCCTTTAGTATGAAGAATGCAATCAATGAGTAGCCTTCAAAGGTTGAACGCATCGAACAAGTCATAAAAAAGTGATGTGAACATTAATCAAATTTAGTCACGTTGCCATTCACTGACCTCTGTAGCCTCAGGTCTAATGTCAATGTACAGAAATGAATTACACTGATCACACAGTGAGTAGGATAAAATAATCTCATGTTCCTGTCATGTGTCTCCAATCAGTGTATGATCACTGGGGTAAAAAATGTATAAAATCTCAAAATTTCAGTTTTTTTTTCCATCACTTGGGAAGATATCCTACATCCACTTGAAATTTAGTCCCAGACATGACAGCAGCTTGTCAGCACATTAATTGTATCCATCTTATCTATGAGTCACTCATACATTTGAAACATCTGGACAAGACACATGTAATTATAACATGTGCTAAAAATGGTTGACTGATGTATCCCCAATGGATCTGGTAAAATAAGGTGTCACTGTAGGTGAGGGCAACCAAATTTTGGTCCAGAAAGCTAATATATTGAAACATGCTTGTGGTTTGTCATGATGTAGTGTGTCACTTCAAAACACGTTGACAAACCGCATTTCCACAGATCTTGTCTCCTGCTTATCATTGGGTCACCGGCAGCTCAGATTTTAATCCACTTTTCTCCATCTTCACCAAGGGTTGACATTGACTTTCAGAATTGCAACTTACAATTAGTGGTGCTAGAGTTCAAGTCCTCTTCCTCTCTGAAAAGACAGTTTGCATAGTAGTTTAGTGAAATACTACAAGCCCCTAGGTGATAACTGGATGGTGAATGGTCTAGCCGTATATTCATTTATTTATGTTGAGTAATTACTGCATGACTTCTTTTCCTGCTTTTTGACTGTTTCCTCTTTTCTACAGGGTGAATGTTCCAGCATGTGCTATAACATCTTCATAGTGGAGTCGGTCTGTGTGGGCTGGTTCTCTCTCGAGTTTGTCTTGAGATTCATTCAAGCTCCCAGCAAGTTTGCATTTTTGAGGAGGCCTCTGAACCTCATAGATATTGTGGCCATACTACCTTACTATATCACGCTGGTCGTGGACCACACGTCTGTGGACCAGAAGAAGCCAGGATCAGGAAACACATATCTGGATAAAGTAGGCCTTGTACTGCGCATACTCCGTGCCTTGAGGATTCTATATGTAATGCGCCTTGCTAGGCACTCATTAGGTCTTCAGACATTGGGCCTTACTGCCAGAAGATGCACTCGTGAATTTGGTCTGTTGCTGCTTTTCCTCTGTGTAGCCATCGCCCTTTTTGCCCCTTTGTTGTACTTGATTGAGAACGAAATGGCAGACTCTCAGGAGTTCACTAGTATCCCTGCTTGTTATTGGTGGGCAGTAATCACCATGACCACAGTTGGCTATGGTGATATGGTGCCCAGGAGCATACCGGGCCAGGTGGTAGCTCTCAGTAGCATCCTGAGTGGGATTTTGCTGATGGCCTTTCCGGTGACTTCTATCTTCCACACCTTCTCCCGATCATATTTGGAGCTGAAACAGGAACAGGAGAGAATGATTTGCCGAAGGGCACAGCTGCTGAGTAAGAGTCAGCTTGGCAACATGTCACATGGAAGTGACATTGTATCCGAAAGCATGTCATCTGAAGCAAAGGACTAGTTACGAGACAAAATTGCTACAGAAGCTACAGCTGGAGTAATGGCTTCTTAAGGCTGATTGCAACTGCTAAGTAGGAGCTTTAGAAATCGGAAAACTGATGGGGCACTTCTGCGTCCAATAACAATACTGGTATCACCAAGCACAACTTGCTTAAATGGTCAATAAAAAAGAAATGTGTGTCTCCGAGGCAATTCCTACTAACTTGAAATAAAGATCCCTAATTTTTTGAGATTTGAATAATAATTTAGTATAATTCAATATAATCCAAATATACTGAAGGTCAAATGGTATTGTGTATATTTAACGCAATGTTACAGTTTATACCTGGATTAAATTTGCATAAAAAGTAGTGTCACTTTATAAGTCAATTCCATTAAATCTCCTGTACTGATCCTAAATCACAATTGGATTTACAGCTCCATAGCTTCAGAGCTGAAATCTCCCCTATTCAACAGTATAATACTCGCTCTTGTAAAGAAGTTGCTTTAAAAAAGCAGGTTTTGCTGCGTTTTTATTGTCTCTTGTGAATGCTTATAATGTTTAGTGCCCCCCCAAAAATATGATGCAACCTCCTTTGGTTTTTGCACCAAAAACACAGCGAAACCTGATACCTGCGTCTTTGCACTTACTCATTGCTTTCTGAAAAAACGCTGCAAAATCGCTGAAAAAAATTCTGAAAGAAGTGACGTGACGCAGTTTTCAAAAACACAGCAGTTTTCCAATTCAGTCAGGAAAAAAAACAACATGTGTACATCAGATTTCTGAAATCTCCTGGCTTTTGATGGTACTGTAAAACATAGCTTAAAATTTGCATTAAAAAATTCAGCAAAAACGCAATGTGTGAACATAGCCTAACCCAGGATCAGTACAGGATAAGCAATATACAGGTGCTTCTCACAAAATTAGAATATCATCAAAAAGTTAATTTATTTCAGTTTTTCAATACAAAAAGTGAAACTCATATTATATAGAGTCATTACAAACAGAGTGATCTATTTCAAGTGTTTATTTCTGTTAATGTTGATGAAAACCCAAAAGTCATTATCCCAGTAAATTAGAATACTTTATAACACCAGCTTGAAAAATGATTTTAAAATCCGAAATGTTGGCCTACTGAAATGTATGTTCAGTAAATGTACTCAATACTTGGTTGGGGCTCCTTTTGCATCAATTACTGCATCAATGCGGCATGGCAAGGAGGTGATCAGCCTCTGGCTCTGCTGAGGTGTTATGGAAGCCCAGGTTGTTTTGATAGCAACCTTCAGCTCATCTGCATTGTTGGGTCTGGTGTCTCTCATCTTCCTATTGATAATACCCTAAATATTCTCTATGGGGTTAAGGTCAGGCGAGTTTGCTGGGCAATCAAGCACATTGATACTGTTGTTTATAAACCAGATATTTGTATCTTTGGTAGTGTGGACAGGTGCCAAGTCCAGCTGGAGAATTAAATTTCCATCTTGAAAAAGCTTTTTCGCAGAGGAAAGTGAGAAGTGCTGTAAAATTTCCTGGTAGACAACTCCTCTGACTTTGGTCTTGATAAAACACCGTGAACCTACACCAGCAGAAGACATGGCTCCTCAAACCATCACTGATTGTGGAAACTTCACATTAGACCTTGGAAATCAAGGTCCCAGGGTCTGGAGGAAGAGTGCAGAGGCCACACAATCAGAGCTGCTTGAGGTCTAATGTGAAGTTTCCACAATCAGTGATGGTTTCGGGAGCCACATTATCTGCTGGTGTAGGTCCACTGTGTTTTATTAAGACCTAAGTCAGCACAGCTATCTACCAGGAAATTTTAGAGCACTTCATGCTTCCCTCTGCCGACAAGCTTTTTGGAGATGGAAATTTCATTCTTCAGCAAAACTCGGCACCCGTCCACACTGCCTGGTTTAAAAACAACAGTATCAATGTGCTTGATTGGCCAGAAAACTCGCCTGACCTTAACCCCATAGAGAATCTATGGGGTATTGTCAAGAGGAACATGAGCGACACCAGACCCAACAATGCAGATGAGCTGAAGGCTGCTATCAAAGCAACCTGGGCTTCCATAGTATCTCAGCAAAACCACAGGCTGATCGCCTCCATGCCACGCCGCATTGATGTACTAATTGATGCAAGAGGAGCCCTGACCAAGTATTGAGTGCATTTACTGAACATACATTTCAGTAGGCCAACATTTCAGATTTTAAAATAATTTTTGAAGCTGGTGTTATAAAGTATTCTAACTTACTGAGATAATGACTTTTAGGTTTTCATTGGCTGTAAGATATAATTATCAACATTATCAGAAATAAAACACTTGAAATAGATCACTATGTCTGTAATGACTCTATATATAAGTTTCACTTTTTGTATTCAAGAACTGAAATAAATTAACTTTTTTATGATATTCTAATTTTGTGAGCAGCACCTGTATATCTGTGGGGGAAAGAGGGAAAAGTTGGAGCTTGACAGACATATATCATAAGACGTTGCAAATGAATATAACTGATGGGTGGCGTACCTGAAGTGATTTCAGCTGAATTGAGGAAGAAGGAGGGGTATTTCCAGCACGTCCATCCAGTTTAAATAAAATGTCTTTTTATTGAAACATTTTAAAAAACAATTGTAAAATTGAGAGAGTCTCAATTTTATGATTATTTTTTAAAATGTTCCAATTCAAAGAAATTTTATTTCTCTCAATTTTACAATTGTTTTTTAAAATGTTCCAATAAAAAGAAATTTTATTTAAACTGGATGGACATGCTGGAAATACCCCTCCTTCTTGCTCATGATAAGCAATATACGTTGACTCCTCCAGCAGAATTGTGGGTGCAGCTCTGGAGTGCAGCAAATTTTTCGGCAGTAAAAATCAGAGTGTTGACAGGGAAAAATGGGTAAATATGGATGTTGTTGCATGCGCTTTTTGGTGGGTTTTATTTGAAAAACTCTGCAAAAGTGCTGAAACAATTGACACAAAAAACGCACAGAAAAAAATATTGCAAAACCAGAATGTGTGAACAAGCCCTAAAACAGGTTCTCACGCAGGATCAGTACAAAAGTAGAAATGCATTTATAACAGCGATTCCACAGTTTATTTAGAAAAACATTTACCATATTTTTCAGACCATAAGACGCACCTCAAATTTTCAGAAGGAAACTAGGGAAAATATTGTGTCAATTGGGGGTCCGTCTTACATTTCAAATTCAGCTTAACTTGGGGGTGATCGGGAGCGCTGTTGAAGCAGAGCCATAGGAGGTGTTTGATGGTCTGGCGATGATCTGACTCCCATCACAGGTTGGTGAGGCAGTTTCAGCGGTGCATGATGGTGTGAGGGCTCCGCCGACATATTGTGAAAGCCCGAAGCCACCGCACTTCCATTGCTCTAATGCGGTGGTGACTAGGGAAATGGCCGGAGTCGGGGCATGCGCAGAATGAGATCTCGGCACCGATATCTCGTCTCCCGAAATCTCGATGACGAGATCTCAATCTGCACATGTGCTGTCTCCGGCAGCCATTTTCCCAGTTGCCACCGCATTACAACAATGGAAGTGCGGTGGCTCTGGGCTTTCACAAAATGTCGGCGGAGCCCCCGCACCACCAAACCTGCCACACCGGCCTGTGATGGGAGTCAGGTCATCGCCCTGCAGCTTCGGACCACTGAACACCCCCTCTTCCCAGCCCAGAGTGGCAGAATCGCATGACTCCTGCTGCCGCCATACTCCTGGTAAGTACATCCGGACTATAAGACCCCCCCCCCCCCCCCCCCATTTTCCACAAAGATTTTTTGTGGAAAAGTGCTTCTCATAGTCCGAAAAATAGGGTACTTACAAACTGTAAAAAAAGAATAAGTGAGCAATTAATTGAGATCATCCCCACCCAGGTGGGAACAGCTCCCTTATGACTTTAACTATACGGGCAGCTTGTTGGCTCAGTAGTTAGCACTGTTGCTTTGCAGCATCGGGGTCCTGGGCTCAAATCCCACCAAGGACAACATCTGAGAAGTTTGTATGTGCTCCATGTGCTTGTGTGGGTTTCCAACTGGTTCTTTGGTTTCCTCCCAAACTCCAAAGACATATTGATAGGGAATTTATATTGTGAGCCCCAATGGGGACAGTGATGATGTCTGTAAAGCGCTGTTATTTATTAATGGTGCAATATAAGTTAGTAAAATAAATAAACTCTACAATTGTAGAGTGTCACTTCATGTGACTTAAGCCATGCACCACAAAGTTCCTTAGACTTCTAATAATAAATGATACAACAATTCACCACAAGCAGTTAAGAAACTTATTAACCTATAGTTAGTATAGCTGCACATTATCAGCAAGTGCTATAGTATAGCACATCCATGGTGTGGGCTTTTCTCATGCTGTTAGGAAAATCTTATTCACAATATGAATACGATATTAGCTGGGCTACAGCTTTGATGGGATTGCATGTACATTAAGGCTGCAGGTGACATTGTAGTCATCCCAGCTATAAAGGTAACCTGTCAGGAGATTCATGCTGTCCAATCCACAGGGAACATAAATCGGACACGACTGCATTATTGCAGTTAGGTATGTTTTACTCCACAATGCAGTGAAAACATACTTAGAAAAGCCATCCAGAGACTAGACATCTGGGATGACTGCTCGAAGACATCTATCCTCTAGATCAGTGTTTCCCAAACTCCCGTCCTCCCGGACCCCAACAGGTCATATTTTCAGGATTTCCTTAGTATTGCACAGGTGATGGAAGTATCAGGAGTTCTCTCACTTGTGCAGCATAATGGAAATCCTGAAAACATGACCTGTTGGGGTCCGGGAGGACTGGAGTTTGGGAAATACTGCTTTAGACTGAAAGGTCTTTCTCTATGTGTGTATAGCTAGAGACTTATAAGTTTAGTTGAGCGAGGGAAGTGGGAAGACGTCAGAGACCCGTCTTGAACTTGCCATCTGTGATGCATAGTCCCTGCTTGACTTTTCAAGACACGTTTTCTCTGAAATGCTGGAGCATTTCAAGAGTAAAACATTGACGACTGCAATAACACAGCCAGCATCTTATTCATGCTGCTAGTGGTTTCGGGCAGCATGAATCTCCTGACAGGTTCCCTTTTGGCACTTTTAAAGGGAATCAGTATCTGGAAGGGGTTTCTTACGAATGGTGATGTCTCCTTATATTTCTTTTCTCTTATATTTCTTTTCTATATATTGCAGTAATGGTAGAAGATGACATTTTGAGTGGTTATGCGTTGGGTTTCTAAGAAAACACTGCACCCTCTACACTAGAGCTAAGGATTCACGTGGACAGAAATGTCATACTTTGTAGCATGTTAACATAGAAGGATAAGATCCCCTGATGCTTGTTACATCTCTATAATGCTTATCCTTTGATCCTTAGCTAAACACTGTAAGAGATACTAATGTGTCATGTCATAATGTATCTGGCATTAAAAGTGAACTCTAGATTACCCCCATCTCCTTAGATAAAAAAAAAGCCATATAGAAAACAATTTACATCTTTTACTTGTATTAATCTTGAATAGCATCGTGTCTTATTCTTCAGTAAGTAGAGAGAATATGTACAAGAAAGATAAAGTAAATTAATTGTAAAGTTACAATACTTGAAATGATGAGGTGCACTTTCAGCATGTGATATCCAAGTTTGCTAAAAAGCCACAAACGCTCAGAAACCATAAACAGTCAATAGCTTTAAAATAGCATATTTTTTGTGTCAAAGCATAACAACTTCTGTGTATGAAATATTATTTTTGTCATAAATGATATTATTTATAAGATGTTATTTGTAGATATATGTACACAGAGAGGTGGTCACCTGTAATGAATAAAGTGGTGATATAACGTGTCCATCCTCCGTGTGAGTCTTTCCCTAGTTTTCTGCAGAGTTCACTACTCGCCCGGCTGAGACGAGCACTTTGCTGTGCGCAGACTTCCATATGGAGGATTAGGGGGAGAATGAGTCATTAGAAAACACAGATGTTCTGTTACTGGTTATCATGTGGAGAGGAGTTTATATGACAGTTATAACAATAAGTAGGAAGGTTTGTTTGTCAGATTGAGAAATGCTTTGTACTAAAAAGACAAGCAGATTCGCCATCCTTGCTGCGATCACTGAATTAATCTCCTGCAACACAGCTCACTACTTGCACCGATCAGACAGATGGAGCGGCGCATAGTGGGATGTATTTCTCAGATCGTTTCTAAGGGGGATTTATAATAGAAAACATGTTCATACAGTGAAGTGAACTGGGAAGTTGTGTTGGCGCTCAGTGTTCTTGGTCTGGTGGCCTGGATCCAGACTGACTGCTCTAATCTAATCTCTCCAGAGCAACTCTATGCAAAAAACTCCATAAATATTCATACTAGAAAAAATTATTGACACATGCGTAGTTGTGGAACCAGTGTGCCACAATCTGAGTAGAGCCTGGAAGAGCATAACTAAGGCTGGTTTCACATTTACGTCTTTGTGCTCAGCGTTTGATCCGCACAGATCCGCATGCGTCATACAGTACATACATATATTTAACATGGTGTATGCATGGACATGCGTTTGCATGCTTTTGCGTACGCATGCGTCGTTTTGCGGTGTGCGGCTGGGCGCGGTGAACGCAACATGTTGTATTTTTGGAGGCATTAAAAATCTGTCAAATATGCGCATGCGGATGAGTGCGATAAAAAACGCATTACTGTCTATGGGAACACATGCGTACGCATGCGTTTGATGCGCTTGCGTACTTCGGACTGCGCATGTCCAGTAAGTTTTGAGACACGCCCAGTGAGACACTCCCTCCTGGAAATATCGAACCCATGCGCGTAATGCAAAAGCAGGAAAAAAACGCATGCACACGGAGCGTTTTTTTTTTTGCCGTCATGCATAAGCTGATGCGGATAAAAAACGCTGCATAAACATGCGTTTTTGCATGCGTTTGCGCATGCAGATGATACGCTGCACACAAAAATGCAAATGTGAACTTAGTCTAAGCAACCACCTGGTTCTTCACTAAAGTCATGATGGTGTGGTTAGACTTGAACTCAGGTAGACACCAGGTCCCACTCCAGGAAAGACCCCAAAGAAGTAGCAGCTGACCCCCAAAAGGGTGTAGGGAAGCAGGGACTGACTTGGAAATTCAGAATGACCAGGAACTGGATAGCTGCAGGACAGATACTGCACGGCTGGTAAACAGAAAGGTACTGGAGCACAGAAACAGACAGTGTAGATGTCAAGAACACAAGATGAACAGGTGCAGGATTACAGGAGCAGGTTCAGACTAGACGGAGGAGGGAAGCGGTATAGGTGCGGACAATGTGGATCGGAATCCGGTCTTGGTATAAGCAGGACGGAATCAGGAACAGGCTCAGACAGGATGTAAATGTGGCACCCCAGGAGTTCAGGTACCACAGTGGTATTGCCTTCCTCTTGGAGAGGGTAATGCCATGCCTGGAGACAGGAGGAATCCTTTGGCAGGTAACCTTACATGCAACACATTCAGACTCCAGGCCAGAAGGGGAAGCTCTAAACCCGGTTCAAGGGGAACTTCCCTATGAACATCCTGGTCTGGAGGAGGAGTCAGTTAGTCTGGTACAGACAAGCGGACAGTTGACAGTTGGTAGCAGACAGTGAAGGAGCACAGCGGGACTTAGGAACTAGAAGAGGCTGTGACTTGGCCTCTCTAAGCTGAGCGCAGAAACCGGGCACCGGGATCGTGAGGAACTACAGGTCCCATGGCAGAACTGGAGGGCAGGAAACTAAAAGGGACTTGCCCACATAATAACTGAGGTACAGCAGCAATCAGAGTCCGGAGTCACCGTGGACAGAGACCCCTAAGAGACGGCTCAAATTGCCTACTGTGCAGGTACTGTCCCTGGACAGGAAAAAAGAGGACCTTGTTAGATAACTACAGGCAGCAAGGGACTACAGACGAGCGCATAGTGGAAGGCTCCCAAACTGACCTGTCAAGGGGATTTCCACCTGTCTTCAGGCTGCCTGGACTCCATCTTTGCCTGTTGCCGGTACCCTGGACTGAGGCTGTTTAACACCAGTAAACCAGGTAAAGACTGCAACCCTGTGTCCTCCATTTATTCGCCGGTATTCACCATCCCTGCCAAACACACTGGGAGCCCTGGGGACACCGCTTCACCTGTGGGAAGTGACACCATCTTTGCTGCAGCACCATCGCCCCCAGAGGACCCCGTTTAAGCAGTGTCAGTCACCTCTGACCGAGAACCACAGGTGGCGTCACGAACTTTCATTATTTCCACAACCCCTTTAAAGACTGTCCCTTTTACTTGGTCGCCCAGGGCCACGGAGCGAGTTGCTGCCACCATGACCACCCCTTTAATTGCGACTGGACCCAGTACCGAGTACCCCACTGCCCCGACGGGTGACTCATCTTGGCGTCACGAACAGGATTGACCGACCCAGCAAATGGGTCTTGTGTGCCTAAGAGACTGTGCTTAAAAGAGAGACTTCATTAATTTGTATGCCAGAGACTTTAATGGGTTTCTAAAACATCGCCATCAAAACATCGCCATAACTGCGTCACACCATAACTGCCGCCATTACTGCATCACACTGTGCGCGCATTTTCTTTTCAAAATAACCACCAACAGCCATCAGAAGGAGCGCCACGAGGAGCACATGAAGAGAGGGGTGCCATTGTGGGCGGAGCTTGAAGAGAGCCGCAAGTTAGGACGCTGTGCAGCAACACCGCAAGTGAGGACACCGCAAAGCGCTGGACAGAGGACCGGGAGAAGCGCTGCAGACCACGAGCAGGAGAAACACTGGGCCTCTACAAGGTTAGCAAGGGGAGAAGCTATGTCTAACCCGGGAGGCCCCATGATGCCCCCAGGCCCCGCGGTGGACGCAGCCGCAGGTCCAGTAATACCACCAGGCCCCGCAGTTCCTACAAACAGGCCGGATCCTGCCTGTCATGATCCCAATGGCAGGGGATCACAAAAAGGACAAGCACAGATACAAACAAGCTCTAGGGCGATGGAACCTGAGCTGACCGCGACCCTGAACCTAACACACAAATAAAAGTAGCCGGGGAACGTGCCTACGATGATCCTAGACGTCTCGCTCCAGCCGAAGATCTAACTTCCCCTATCAGAAGAAACACAGACCTCTCTTGCCTCCAGAGAAATACCCCACAGCAAATAGCAGCCCCCCACATATAATGACGGTGAAATGAGAGGAAAGCACATACGTAGTATGAAAACAGTTTCAGCAAAATGAGGCCCGCTAAAGCTAGATAGCAGAGGATACAAAAGTGAACTGCGCGGTCAGCGAAAAACCCTTCAAAAAAACCATCCTGAAATTACTTGAACTCATGTGCCAACTCATGGTACATGAAAAGCAATTTCAGCCCACTAGAGCAACCAGCAGCAGAGAATCACATATCTGCAGGCTGGACTAAAAACCAAATTAAGCAAAACACAAAACAGGAAAATCCAAACTTAGCTTGTCCAGAAGGTTCTAGGAGCAGGGAGCAGAGGTAACAAGACACACTGGATACATTGATAACCGGCGAGGAAATGCCAGCAAAGCCAGGTTAAATAGGAAACTCCCATATGCTGATGGAACAGGTGGAACCCAGAAACCCAGGAAAGACAAGTCACCCAGTACCATCAGTAACCACCAGAGGGAGCCCAAAAACAGAACTCACAACAGTACCCCCCCCTTGAGGAGGGGTCACCGAACCCTCACGAGAACCACCAGGGCGACCAGGATGAGCCCTATGAAAAGCGCGAACCAAATCATCAGCATGAACATCCGAGGCAACCACCCAAGAATTATCCTCCTGACCATAACCCTTCCACTTGACCAAATACTGGAGTTTCCGTCTGGAAACACGAGAATCCAAGATCTTCTCCACAACATACTCCAATTCTCCCTCCACCAGCACTGGAGCAGGAGGCTCAAGAGAAGGAACAACAGGTACCTCATACTTCCGCAACAACGACCGATGAAACACATTATGAATAGCAAACGATGCCGGGAGATCCAAACGAAACGACACAGGGTTAAGAATTTCCAAGATCCTATAGGGACCGATGAACCGAGGCTTGAACTTAGGAGAAGAGACCTTCATAGGAACAAAACGAGAAGACAACCACACCAAGTCACCAACAAGAAGTCGAGGACCCACGCGGCGACGGCGATTAGCAAACTGCTGAGCCTTCTCCTGGGACAACTTCAAATTGTCCACCACATGACTCCAAATCCGATGCAACCTATCCACCACCATGTCCACTCCAGGACAATCAGAAGGCTCCACCTGACCAGAGGAAAAACGAGGATGAAACCCCGAATTACAAAAGAAAGGAGAAACCAAGGTAGCAGAACTAGCCCGATTATTAAGCGCAAACTCGGCCAGCGGCAAAAAGGTAACCCAGTCATCCTGATCAGCAGAAACAAAACACCTTAAATAAGTTTCCAAGGTCTGATTAGTTCGTTCAGTCTGGCCATTCGTCTGAGGATGGAATGCAGACGAAAAGGACAAATCAATGCCCATCTTAGCACAGAAAGTCCGCCAAAATCTAGACACAAACTGGGATCCCCTGTCAGAAACGATGTTCTCAGGAATCCCATGCAAACGAACCACATTCTGAAAAAACAGGGACCAACTCAGAGGAGGAAGGCAACTTAGGCAAGGGTACCAGATGAACCATTTTAGAAAAGCGATCACACACAACCCAGATGACGGACATTTTTTGAGAGACAGGGAGATCCGAAATAAAGTCCATGGAAATGTGCATCCAAGGCCTCTTCGGGATAGGCAAAGGTGACAACAATCCACTGGCCCGAGAACAGCAAGGCTTAGCCCGAGCACAAACCTCACAAGACTGCACAAAAGAACGCACATCCCTCGACAAGGAAGGCCACCAAAAAGACCTGGCCACCAAGTCTCTAGTACCAAATATTCCAGGATGACCTGCCAACGCAGAAGAATGGACCTCGGAGATGACTCTACTGGTCCAATTATCCGGAACAAACAGTCTCTCAGGCGGACAACGATCAGGTTTAGCCACCTGAAACTCCTGCAAAGCACGTCGCAAGTCTGGGGAGACAGCAGACAAAATCACCCCATCCCTAAGGATACCAGAGGGCTCAGAATTTCCAAGGGAGTCAGGCACAAAACTCCTAGAAAGAGCATCCGCCTTCACATTCTTTGAACCTGGCAGGTATGAAACCACAAAATTGAAACGAGAGAAAAACAGTGACCAACGAGCCTGTCTAGGATTCAGACGCCTGGCAGACTCAAGGTAAATCAAATTTTTGTGATCAGTCAAGACCACCACACGATGTCTAGCACCCTCTAGCCAATGACGCCACTCCTCAAATGCCCACTTCATGGCCAAAAGTTCCCGATTACCAACATCATAATTCCGCTCAGCCGGCGAAAACTTTCTAGAAAAAAACGCGCATGGCTTCATCACTGAGCCATCGGAGCTTCTCTGTGACAAAACCGCCCCCGCTCCAATCTCGGAAGCATCAACCTCAACCTGAAAAGGGAGCGAAACATCTGGCTGACGCAACACAGGAGCAGAAGAAAACCGGCGCTTAAGTTCCTGAAAGGCCTCCACAGCCGCAGGAGACCAATTAGCAACATCAGCACCCTTCTTAGTCAAATCCGTCAAAGGCTTAACAACACTAGAAAAATTAGTTATAAAACGACGATAGAAATTAGCAAAGCCCAAGAACTTCTGTAGACTCTTAAGAGATGTAGGCTGCGTCCAGTCACAAATAGCCTGAACCTTGACGGGATCCATCTCAATAGTAGAAGGAGAAAAAATATACCCCAAGAAAGAAATCTTCTGGACTCCAAAGAGACACTTTGAGCCTTTTACAAACAAGGAATTGGCCCGCAGGACCTGAAACACCTTCCTGACCTGCTGAACATGAGACTCCCAGTCATCAGAAAAAAACAAAATATCATCCAAATACACAATCATAAATTTATCCAGATATTCACGGAAAATATCGTGCATAAAGGACTGGAAGACCGAAGGAGCATTAGAAAGTCCAAAAGGCATTACCAAATACTCAAAATGGCCCTCAGGCGTATTAAATGCGGTTTTCCACTCATCACCTTGCTTTATTCGTATAAGATTATACGCACCCCGAAGATCAATCTTAGTGAACCATTTAGCCCCCTTAATGCGAGCAAACAAATCAGTCAACAATGGCAAAGGATACTGATATTTTACGGTAATCTTATTCAAAAGACGATAATCTATACAAGGCCTCAAGGAACCATCTTTCTTGGCCACGAAAAAAAAACCTGCTCCCAAAGGGGACAAAGATGGACGGATATGTCCCTTTTCCAAGGACTCCTTAACATAATCCCGCATAGCAGTATGCTCTGGCACTGACAGATTGAACAAACGACCTTTAGGAAATTTACTGCCCGGAATTAAATTTATAGCACAATCGCAATCCCTGTGAGGAGGAAGCGAACTGAGCTTAGGCTCCTCAAAAACATCCCGATAGTCAGACAAAAACACAGGAATCTCAGAAGGAGTAGATGAAGCGATAGAAATCGGAGGTGCATCATCATGAACCCCCTGACAACCCCAGCTTAACACAGACACTGATTTCCAGTCAAGGACTGGATTATGAGTTTGTAATCATGGCAGACCAAGTACTAGAACATCATGCAAATTATACAGTACCAGGAAGCGAATCACCTCCTGATGAACGGGAGTCATACGCATGGTCACTTGTGTCCAGTACTGAGGTTTATTCATAGCCAAAGGTGTAGAGTCAATTCCCTTCAAAGGAATAGGGACTTCCAGAGGCTCCAGACTAAACCCACAGCGATTGGCAAATGACCAATCCATAAGACTCAGGGCAGCGCCTGAATCCACATAGGCATCGACGGAAATGGATGATAATGAACAAATCAGAGTCACAGACAGAATGAACTTAGACTGTAAAGTACTAATGGCAACAGACTTATCAACCTTTTTTGTGCGTTTAGAGCATGCTGATATAACATGAGCTGAATCACCACAATAAAAGCACAACCCTTTTTTCCGCCTATACTTTTGCCGTTCAGTTCTGGACTGAATTCTATCACATTGCATTATCTCAGGTGACGGTTCAGACGACACCGCCAAATGATGCACAGGTTTGCGCTCCCGTAAACGCCGATCAATCTGAACAGCCATAGTCATAGACTCATTCAGACCAGCAGGCGCAGGGAACCCCACCATAACATCTTTAATGGCCTCAGAAAGGCCATCTCTAAACTTTGCAGCCAGAGCGCACTCATTCCACTGAGTAAGTACCGACCACTTCCGAAATTTTTGACAATAAATTTCTGCTTCATCTTGCCCCTGAGAGAGGGCCAACAAAGCTTTTTCAGCCTGAATCTCTTGGTTAGGTTCCTCATAGAGCAAACCCAATGCCAGAAAAAACGCATCTGCATTAAGCAACGCAGGGTCCCCTGGTGCCAATGCAAATGCCCAATCCTGAGGGTCACCCCGCAGGAAAGATATAATTATCTTGACTTGCTGAGCAGGGTCTCCAGAGGAGCGAGATTTCAAAGAAAGAAACAACTTGCAATTGTTCCTAAAATTCAGAAAACGAGATCTATCTCCAGAAAAAAACTCTGGGACAGGAATTCTAGGTTCAGACATAGGAGCATGTACAACAAAATCCTGTATATTTTGAACCTTAGTGGCAAGATTATTCAGGCTGGAAGCCAAACTCTGGACGTCCATGATAAACAGCTGAGATCAGAGCCATTCAAAGATTAAGAGGAGGAGGAAGTAGCCAGGCTGCAATAAGACTAGGCAGCAAACTCTGAGGGGAAAAAAAAAAAAAAAAAACTACCTCAGACTACTAATCCTCCTACTTAAGCCAATACAATTAACACTTTGTGGGCCGGTTATACTGTCATGATCCCAATGGCAGGGGATCACAAAAAGGACAAGCACAGATACAAACAAGCTCTAGGGCGATGGAACCTGAGCTGACCGCGACCCTGAACCTAACACACAAATAAAAGTAGCCGGGGAACGTGCCTACGATGATCCTAGACGTCTCGCTCCAGCCGAAGATCTAACTTCCCCTATCAGAAGAAACACAGACCTCTCTTGCCTCCAGAGAAATACCCCACAGCAAATAGCAGCCCCCCACATATAATGACGGTGAAATGAGAGGAAAGCACATACGTAGTATGAAAACAGTTTCAGCAAAATGAGGCCCGCTAAAGCTAGATAGCAGAGGATACAAAAGTGAACTGCGCGGTCAGCGAAAAACCCTTCAAAAAAACCATCCTGAAATTACTTGAACTCATGTGCCAACTCATGGTACATGAAAAGCAATTTCAGCCCACTAGAGCAACCAGCAGCAGAGAATCACATATCTGCAGGCTGGACTAAAAACCAAATTAAGCAAAACACAAAACAGGAAAATCCAAACTTAGCTTGTCCAGAAGGTTCTAGGAGCAGGGAGCAGAGGTAACAAGACACACTGGATACATTGATAACCGGCGAGGAAATGCCAGCAAAGCCAGGTTAAATAGGAAACTCCCATATGCTGATGGAACAGGTGGAACCCAGAAACCCAGGAAAGACAAGTCACCCAGTACCATCAGTAACCACCAGAGGGAGCCCAAAAACAGAACTCACAACACCTGCCGCAGCAACCATTCCAATAATACCGCTGTCAATGCCATGTATACCTGGAGCAGCCTGGCTTCCAAAATATTCAGGGGAGTCCCATACACTTACGTGACTTTAAGGAAAAGCTCTGCAGCCTATTTGAAGTATACCCCCTGACAGAGCATCAAAAGGTCAGCATTTTAATTGGCCAACTGATTGTGCAGCGTGCACAGGTGAGGGAGCGCGCTGGCGACCCAACCCGAGAGGGGCCAGGGAAATCGTGCAAGGATGCCGCTGCTGTTCTAAGGCTGAAGTCACACTAAACGTATTTTAAAAAATCCTTCTGATACTCACTACGGAGAGTCGCATGAGTGTAATGCAACTGTCCTGCTAGTACAATCTGATTTTTCACGCCTAGCATCCGATTTACATCCAAATGCAGTGCGATTGCTATCTGATTACAATGCGATTTTAACATCCTTTTGGCTCCTGCTGTGATTTTACAGTACGTGGCTGCTGAATTGCCTATTTTTCTTCTATCTATCTATGTTATATATATCCAGCTTTGGCAAAAATTAAGAGCCCACTGCAAAATGTTCAGTTTGTCTGATTTTTCTCTTTATAGGTATATTTTTGAGTAAAATGTAAATTGTTCTTTTAGTCTATAAACTACTGACAACATGTCTCCGAAATTCCAAGCAATAAATTTTGTATTTTTTTTTTCGGAAAAGGAGAAATGGTCAAAATTAAATAAAAAAAAACAGTGCTTTCAGACCTCAACTAATGCAAAGAAAACAAGTTCATAATCATTTAGAAACAACAACACTAATGTTTTAACTCAGGAAGAGTTCAGAAATCAATATTTTGTGAAATAACCATGATATATTATTATTATTATTATTATATTTAATCATAGCTTTTATGCATCTTGGCATGCTTTCCACCAGTCTTTCACATTGCTTCTGGCGCAAAAAATTTAAACAGTTCAAACTTTGTTTGATGGTGACTATCCATCATCCTCTTGATTACATTCCAGAGGTTTTCAATGGGTTTCAGGCCTGGAGAATGGGCTGCCCATGACAGGGTTTTGATGACATCTATATATCTATCTATTCTATGTGTATAAATCTATTCTATCTATTCTATTCTACTGTAACTTGTCACATGTGATTTTACTGTATGCGGCAGATGAATTTATGACTTTTCAAAGGATATTGGTGCGTAAAAATCAGACAGCACTTGCATGGTCCAAGTGCTGCGTAATTTTTTTTCTTGCAGCCATAGGCTTGCATTGGCTAGTCTCGGTGCCAATCGCAGCCTGCTGCGATTTTACACGCACGCCGAATATGCTGGAGAAAAGAAACGCAGATGTGTTCTGCCCCATAAATTAACACTGGGCTGAGTGCTTTGCGATGTAGTGATGCAGTAAAACAATCCTTTATTCAATGCAAGCAGTACATAGATGAAGGGGAGCATGTGCAATGGAGGACATTGTAGTGCCCAGTATCTTATGCCCACTTTGTGCTTCTGGAGACATGCACATGTAAATTAGGTGGGATTTCATCACTTAATCACAGCGCAGAAAAGATAATTTTGGGAGTACGCAGTATTAACAAATTCACAGAAAAAGACCCCAACTAAATCACTATATTAAAAGGTACCTTTTATTATTCAATCTAAAATTAACAACCAGTGCAAATCAAACCAATACCATCACCAAATACTAAAAAGGCACTAGATAGGAAATGCCAAAGGGGTTGCTTGACCTTAATTTATAACTGAATCCACCCTACGTATCAGCGGAGGTTGGCACCCTATTCCTGCGCAAAAGGCGTCCCAGCTCACCGCCAACTATGCCTTCTACCGCTTGAAGGCCCTATACGAATGGGGTGAAGAACTGTTAGTAAGAATAAAGTGTCTCCAACAATGTAGATACATTAAAGAGGGGGGAGAGGAAAAAACAAAACTCATCACTACAGAAATGCCAAACATGTGGGCACTAAATGTGGTTTAGGCAAACGGGCTCATAAGGGAGAAAGGGAGGAAAGGCATTTGGATTTGGGAGTGCAGAATTCACTGGATTTATTTTGGCCGGTGAGGAGTCATCACATTTCCAGAGCCTTTGTACTACCAGTAACGTGGAAGCCCCCTATATTTCCATTACCAGATGACAGACTGAGTGGGGACTTGCTTTGTTTTGAATTGAGTTGAAGCTCTTATTGGCAACATTTTACATAACATTTACGATCACATTTATTCGGCGCTCTACACTGAGCACTGACTTCGGGGTTTCCATATGAATTTCCAAACGACGTGGTTCAGATGAAACCCCCAAGGGATCCATTCACTATAATGAGGCAGCAAAATTACTCTGGACTCAGTCTGACCTCTGTTCAGCATAGTTCAACACTGAAAACATTGAGTCTAAACTGTGTCATTATTCAGTAAGATGGCTCATGGCCCAGGAGAGACATGTTTTGTCCATTTAACTGTAGGCTAATAGCTCAATAGAGGTATGTACAGTAGAACAGGGACCCATCATAGGGAGGTTAACTTGCCGCGGCTCATGGGCACATATGGATTGGCCAATTTCTGCACTAAACATTTTGTAAGTTCAACCTACTGAATAATAACACAGTTTAGACTGATTGACATTGATAGAATGATTGCATATATCTTGGATCCTATAGCGTCCTGCTGTGTTTTCTGATATATATATATACATATATATATATATATATATATATATATATATATGTATATATATATAGCAGAAATTAAGAGACCACTGCACAGTTTTATAAAAATCAGGAGTTGAAAAGAAAAGTCTTGAGTGAGGAAAAGAAGGGCTCAATTCTGATTTTACTAGCAGAGGGCCACAGTGAGCGTTATGTTGCCTCCATCCTCCTGATTCTCACAGCTGACACCCGGCACTAAGTGTCAGGAGTGGTCATGGACGGCTCCTGGCACTTTAACCCCCGGAACACTGCGATCAAACAAGATTGCAGCGTTCCGGTGGCACAGAGAAGCAGGGGCTCCCTGCGTGCTTCCCTGAGACCCTCAGAACAACGAGATGTGATTCAAGATGGCTGCGGTAAATTTCCGGGTCCTGCAGGGAAGTGGCTTCTCAGTACCTGCTGAGAGCATGACCTGAGAAGCCTCCTTCACTGCCTGTCAGATCAGATCACAGTGCTGTGCAAAGTGTCAGATCAGCGATTTGACTTTATATAGTGATCTCCCTCCCTGGGACAGTGTAAAAAAAAATATACTGTGTAAAAATATTTTTTTTTAAATTCCTAAATAAATAAAAAATAAAAAAATAAATATTGTTCCAATAAATACATTTCTTTATGTAAATAAAAAAATAAAAATAAAAGTACACATATTTAGTATGTCCATAATGTCCATTAGCGTCCATAATGACTCGACCTATAAAAGTGTCCCACTAGTTAACCCCTTCAGTGAACACCGTAAAAAATAAAATAAAAAAAAGGCAAAAAACAATGCTTTATCATCATACCGCCAAACAAAAAGTGGAATAACACGCGATTAAAAAGATGGCTATAAATAAAAATGGTACCACTGAAAACGACATCTTGTCCCACAAAAAAACTAGCCGCCAGACAGCATCATCAGCGAAAAAATTAAAAAGTTATAGCTATTAGACTAAAACGATGCAAAAATAATTATTTTTTTATATAAAATAGTTTTTATTGTATAAAAGCGGCAAAACATTAAAAAATTATATGAATGAGGTATCGCTGTAATCGTACTGACCCGAAGAATAAAACTGGCTTATCAATTTTACCACATGCTTAATGGTATAAACGTCCCACCCAAGAGAAATTCATGAATTGCTGGTTTTTGTTCATCCTGCCTGCCAAAAATCGTAATAAAAAAGCGATCAAAAAATGTCATGTGCCCGAAAATGGTACCAATAAAACATCAACTCTTCACATGTGGGCAAAAATATAGAAAAATTATAGCTCTCAAAATGTGGTGATGCAAAAACTATTTTTTGCAATAAAAAGCGTCTTTTAGCATGTGACGCTGGCAAACATATAAACCTGCTATAAATAGTAAATCAAACCCCCCTTTACCACCCCCTTAGTGAGGGAAAAATAATAAAATTAAAAAAGTATTTATTTCCATTTTCCCATAAGGGTTAGGGTTTGGGCTAAAGTTAGGGTTAGGGTTGGGGCTAAAGTTAGGTTTGGGGCTAAAGTTAGGGTTGGGCTAAAGTTAAGGTTAGAGTTGAGGCTAAAGTTAGGGTTTGGGTTAGGGTTGGGATTACGTTTATGGTTGGGATTAGTGTTAGGGGTGTGGTGTGTCAGGGTTAGGGGTGTGGTTAGGGTTATGGTTAGGGTTGGGATTAGGGGTGTGTTCAGGTTAGGGGTGTGCTTAGGGTTATGGTTAGGGTTGGGATTAGTGTTAGGGGTGTGTTGGGGTTAGGGTTGGAGTTAGAATTAGGGGGTTTCTACTGTTTAGGCACATCAGGGGCTCTCCAAACGCGACATCGCGTACGATCTCAATTCCAGCCAATTCTGCGTTGAAAAAGTCAAACGTGCTCCTTCCCTTCCGGGCTCTGCCGTGTGCCCAAAACAGTGCTTTACCCCTACATATGGGGTATCAGTGTACTCAGGACAAATTGGACAACAACTTTTGCAGTCCAATTACTCTTGCTACCCTTGGGGAAATAAAAATTTTGGGACCAAAAAATCATTTTTGTGGGGAAAAAAATTATTTTTTATTTTCACGGCTCTGCGTTATAAACTTTAGTGAAACACTTCGGGGTTCAAACTTCTCACAACACATCTAGATAAGTTCCTTGGGGGGTCTAGTTTCCAATATGGGGTAACTTGTGGGGGAGGTTTCTACTGTTTAGGCACATCAGTAGCTCTGCAAACGCAACTTGACGCCTGCAGACCATTCCATCAAAGTCTGCATTCCAAAATGTCACTACTTCCCTTCCGAGCCCAGACATGTGCCCAAACAGTAGTTTTCTCCCACATATAGGGTATCAGCGTACTCAGGACAAATTGCACAACAATTTTGGGGGTCCAATTTCTCCTGTTACCCATGTGAAAATAAAAAATTGGGGCCAAATATCATTTTTGTGGGGAAAAAAATGATTTTTATTTTCACGGCTCAGCGTTATAAACTTTAGTGAAACACTTGGGGGTTCAAAGTTCTCACAACACATCTAGATAAGTTCATACAAAAAAGAAAAAATGAGGACTCGCCGTCCATAACATCTCAGTCCTTTATTGTGACATTTAAGTCATGGAAAATCTTTTCCTGGGGGTTTTTGAGGAGAGGTATGTGTACTCTGGCAGTAACCCCTTTTTAATGCACATTATATTACACATCAGGTACATGGATGACATCTTCATGGTGTGAGATGGCCCTGGGAGTCTTTCACCTCCTTTGAGGGACACTTGGGGCTATCCAACACCATGAACATGAATTTCACATCCCATTTTGCGGGATTGAAGTTAGAATTTCTGGATGTGAAACTATGGGTGGAGGATAAGATTGTTCACTCAGAGGTTTACCGAAAACCTTCGGCTACTAATTCCTTGCTGCATTATAACAGCGCTCACCCCCAATACACTAAACAATTTTAGTCAATTCTTAAGGGTAAAGAGAATCAATAATAGCCTTAATGGCTTTAAGAAACAATCCCATGAGATATATATCGGAGATTTGAGAAACGCGGGTACCCCCGTCCGATATTGGATGCTGCCTTGAAAAAGGCTGAGTGGCACGATGCTGAAACACATGTTGCGAGAAAAGTGATCAACAATAACTCCGAGAAAAGGTTTACATTCTGCTTTAAATTCGGCCTCATGGATAGTTTCATTAGATCAGCAATTAGGAAAAATTGGCATATTCTGGAAAAGGATTCTGATTTAAGGGAGGTGACTGATAGGGGCCCGTTATTTTCTTGTCGCCGTTAGAGGAATCTAATAGACCTGTTGGTACAGAACCGGGTGTCCAATGAGCAGGAAAATTGGTTAGGGGCAGGGATCCCAAAAGAAAATTTTAGGTGCGGGCATTGCAATTTTTGTTCTTTCCATATGACCGGTAAGGTATTTACGATTGGCCCCATTCATCATGTTGTCCGTGATTTTATCTCTTGCAGAACCACACACGTAGTTTATGTAATTTTTTGCCCTTGTGGCTGTTTTTACATTGGGGAGACTATCTGCCCTCTCTTCCTGAGATTTAGAGAACACTATAATTCTGTTTGGTCGGGTAGCCAGGTCCCCCGCCTTATTAATCACATCAATGAGTGTCATGGGGGCAATACAGGAACACTTTGCTTTGCTGGCCTAGAAAAGGTTAACTTACCACAACAAGGAGGCGATTTGAACAGACTTCTTCTCAGGAGGGAAGCTAGATGGATTCTGCGCGCATGCGCGACAGGACCTTTAGGCCTGAATGATAGGATCGATATGTTGGTGTTTTTGTAACCATTAAATCTGACTGCTATAAAGATGTCATATTCTGTATGTTTGTTTTTAAAGTTTTTTGTATGTTTTTATTCTGGCAAGTAGGTGATTTGATAATGTGATGACGCTAGGTTGTGGGAGTTAACCTGCAGTGTTGCACCTGTAGAAAGGCCCACCCACTTCCCTTCGCCATTAGGACCCGTGGAAGCACGGTAGCGCAAAACGGCCGTCATCCGTCATTGGTTCACGTTCTCCTGTACTTTCCTGCCATGACTCATATGTCACAATAAAGGACTGAGATTTTCACTTTTTCTTTTTTGTATGGACATGCATCTTTCACATCTATGAATGAGCACCCGGTTCCTGATCGGGCAGATATAAGCAATCAGCTGCCTCATTGAGTGTGTTTTTTGGTCTCTTTCATTGCAGTAGGTGCAGACAACTTTTTTCTTGTATTTAACTATCTAGATAAATTCCTGGGGGGGGTCTAGTTTCCAGTATGTGGTCACTTGTGGGGAGTTTCTACTGTTCAGGTACATCAGGGGCTCTGCAAATGCAACGTGATGCCCGCAGACCATTCCATCAAGGTCTGCATTCCAAAACGGCACTCCTTCCCTTCCAAGCTCTGCCATGCGCCCAAACGGTGGTTCCCCCACAGATATGGGCAACAGTATGCTCGTGACAAATTGCACAACAACTTTTGGGTCCAATTTGTCTGGATACCCTTGGGAAAATAACAAATTGTGGGCTAGAAGATAATTTTTGTTGAAAGAAAAGGATTAAAAAAACAGGGTATTTAGTTGATACTTTTTTTGCAAAAAAAAAGTATCAACTAAATACCCTGTTTTTTTCCATCTTTTGACTAGTACTTGCTTATTACTGTGATTTTTTTTTACAGCAGAGTATTTTGACCTCACTGTGCTCTTTTGTGTCTTCAAGTTTCTTGGTGGTGTGTGAACAGGTTCCTACAGACTTGTTCAATGTGCAAGTAGCCCATGTGTTTCTGGCACTATCATGAAGTACAATATGTCACGAGAAAACAATGTCAGAATTACCGGGATCCATGGAGCGTTCAAGAGTTATAACCTCATAAAGGGACAGTGGTCAGAATTGTAAAAATTGGCCTGGTCATTAACATGCAAACCGTCCTTGGGGTAAAGGGATTAAAATTTCTAAGATGGCAATCCATTACAACAAGGTCAAGCAGCAGACATTGGGGACAACAAAGCTACAAACCGGCAGAAGGCGAAAACGACTCTCCACTGATCGGGATGACTGTCATCTTATTCGAATGTCACTCAGCAACCACAGGATGACATCAAGTGACCTACAAAAGGAATAGCAAATGGCAGTTGGGGTGAAGTGCATGGCAAGAACAATTCGTAACAGTCTCCCAGAGGCAGGACTCAAGTCATGTAAAGGTAGAAAAAAGCCTTTCATCAATGAGTAGCAAAAGAGAGCCAGGCTGAAGTTTGCAAAAGACCATAGAGGACTGGGGTAAGGTAATTTTCTCTAATGAGTCAAATTTTCAGTTTGGCCCAACACCTGGTCATCTAATGGTTACACGGAGACCTGGAGAAGCGTACAAGTCACAGTGCCTTGCACCCACTGTGAAATTTAGTGGAGGATCGGTGATGATCTGGAGATGCTTTAGCAAGGCTGGACTTGGGCAGGTTAATCTTTGCGAAGGACGTATGCATCAAGCCACCTAAAAGGTTATCCTGGAAAAAACGTTGATTCCTTCTGCTCAGGCAATGTTCCCCAACTCTGAGGACTGGTTTTTCCAGCAGGACAATGCGCAATGCCACACAGCCAAGTCAACCGAGGTGTGGATGAAGGACCAAGCCATGGATGGATAGTCACAAGCCATCAAACAAAGAAGAACTGATTAAATTTTTGTACCAGGAGTGGCATAAGGTCACCCAAAAGCAGTGTGAAACACTGGTGGAAAGCATGCCAAGACGCATGAAAGCTATGATTAAAAATCATGGTTATGCCACAAAATATTGATTTCTGAACTCTTCCTGAGTTAAAACATTAGTATTGTTGTTTCGAAATGATTATGAACTTGCTTTTTTGTATTATTTGAGGTCTGCAAGTAATGCATTTTTTTTTTGTAATTTGACCATTTCTCATTTTCAGAAAATGAATATATAATGTATTGCTTTGAACTTCGGAGACATGTTGTCAGTAGTTTATAGAATAAAAGGACTATTTACATTTTATTCAAAAATATACCTATAAAGAGAAAAATATGACAAACGGAAAATTTTGCAATGGTCTCTTAATTTTTGCCAGAGTTATATGTATATGTACAGCTCTGGCAAAAATTAAGAGACCACTGCAAAAATTTCAGTTTGATTTTGATCAAAAATCACCTCGATCACCTGTAAAAAAAATTAAAATAATAAACCAACGGTATACTCCCTGATCCGATGTAATCCATTTAATAACTGGTGTCCCACAACGATCTCCCGTGCAGAGCTGTCACATTGACAGATGCGACCGCTCTCCAGGGGATCCGGTGATACAATGATGAAAGGTATCCTTCCACACTGTATCCTTCCGCATCTGTGAGTATAGAGTTTATACTGTCACTTGCAGCACCGCTGCGTCTGAAAATTCTCAGGCAGCAGTGCTGTAAAGTGAGAGGCCATTGAACCCTGAGTGATAACACTACAGGCGCCATTGTCTCCTGTCAGTGTGTCACTGGAGGCCTATAGAGCTGTCACATCTCCTGATGTGACAGCTCTATAGGGGAGATCGTCGTGGGACACTTGTTATTAAATGGACTGCATCGGACCAGGGAATATTTGTGTTGGTTTATTATTTAAAATTTTTTCCAGGAGATTGAGGGCGTTGCATGGATTGGCAGAACAATAAAGACACCAAAACTATCTGGTGTTTTATTTAATTAAATTACTTTATTCTGCATGTATGTTTATATAACCCATTAACAACTATAGGATTAGAAATGGATAGGTGTCTTATTGACGCCTCTCCATTACTAAGCCGGCTTGATGTCACTTTACAATTCAAAGGTGACATTAACCTCCTATTACCCCATATGCCACCACTACAGGGCAGTGGGAAGAGAGAGGCTAAGTGCCGGAATTGGCGCATCTTACAGATGCACTATTTCTGGGGCGGCTGTGAGCTGGTGTTTGTAGCCGGGGGCTGGCAATATCCATGGTTCCTTCCTAGGCTATGAATATCAGCCTGCAGATGTGTGCATAGCCTTTTCTGGCTATTAATTATAGGGGGAGCCCACGTCATTTTTTGGGGGGGGATCCCCCAATTTTAATAGCCAGTAATGGCTAAATATACAGCTGTGGGCTGATATTCATAGCCTGGAAAGATCCATGGGTATTAACCCCTTCTAAGGCTATAAACATTGGCCCCTAGTCGCTGGCTTTCCCTCTCTGGCGCAGAAAATTGCACTGGAGCCCACACCATTTTTTTTTCTATTTTTTTATAAATTAAACAGATATAGCGTGTAAGGCCAAGGTAACACTTGCGAGAAACTCACACGAGTCTCTCGCATCAATACCCGGCGGAGTGGACCAGTGTGTGCAGCTGCATGTATTTCTATACAGCTGAACGCTACGGTCCCAGTGCCGGAGGCAGTGTCGGATATTGAGGTGTGAGACTCATGCGAGTTTCTCGCAAGTGTGACCCCGGCCTAACGCAGATTTTGTGTGTGTGTGTCTTTATTTAACTCTTTATGTACCATTTTATGTTTATTACTAAACATAGGGCTTGGCATTATCTATCTATCTATAAATATACCTATCTACCCATAGAAAGATGGATGGATATATCTATAGATAGATAGAAAGATCTATAGATAGGTAGATCTATAAATGTATCTATCTATAGATCTATCTATAGATAGATATACAGATAGATCTATAGATAGATATATAGATAATAGATAGATCTATCTACCTATCTTTCTGTGTGTGTAAACATTATTCTTCAATGGAGTATGTAAATGAAGAGGATGGAGAAGAAATGACATCACAATTCTTTTTTTTCAATAATAGATCTTTATTTAGCTTACAAAAACGCACACAAATCTGTATGAAAAAAACGCATGAAAATCCGCATAAAGAATGCATCAAATCCGCATGGATTTTTACGCGCGTTTTCTGAGAAGAGAGGCAGATTCTGTGGGGGGCGTGGCCTGAATGCGAGAGAGAGCAGTCGCACACCACAGGAGCTCCTGCTTGGTGCCTGGTTTTTACGGGTATATCTTTAACCCCACGGCGATAAACTTGGCCCCTGGACGAACAGCGGGGCTGTGATTACTCACAGAGGTCCCGGAGAGCCTTTGAAACAACTCACCCCAGCGCGGGACTTACTGACCTCGGTGAATAGAGGGAGAGGGAGACAGAGTCACCGCCATCTTGGAGGTCTCATAGACCGAAAACAGCAAGTGGCACCAGGGAAGTACAAACCACCCATCCCCCTGATAAACTCCCCTATTCCAACGCACCGCTTATGCAGCACGGCACTTACCGATACCGGTGCCCCCTGTAGTCCGGTGCACCCTGTGGGATCTGAAGCACGCTAGTCTGCCCGCCGCGCTGCTCCGGTCACTGCTCCCTGCCCACCGGACCTGATAAAGATAAGAACGCGCCTGTCAGCATTATTACTGGGTGGGCTCATCGTCGGTCACGGCGCTCTGTGCCTTACCTAGCCCGGCAACTAATTAAGCAAGACAGCACGTCTTTAAGTGAGGAGACGGACTAGGGCGATTTCCCGCCAGACCCGACGCCATTTTGGAGTCACCGCACAGTGTGAGAGGAATCCCCCACCGAGCTGCACTAAATCTGGGAGCGTTCCCCTTCCATAGCACACTGCTGTGCCTTCTCTGCTGCTGCCCCATACCCACTCCTTTTGACATACTCTACGCTGGGATAGAGCTTGAGCTGGACTCAGACGTATGCCCATAATAAACTGACTGCAAGGAGTTGTACCCTCGAATGCCTATATCCCAGTGGGGGACATTAGAGGAGAGCCACTGCCTGTAATAAAGAACAGGGACAAGTGAACTGCAAAGCAGCTGAAAACGCTTCCCAACCACGCACCCCTACCCTGCAGGGGAAACACAATCTCAGCTTGTGGGGTCAGAGGGTCGCTGATTAAAATAGTATAGCACCTACTGGAGGGGGGAGAGATTTGAGGATACCGGTCTCCTGCGATACTGAGCTTTCTGCTATGCCCCCTGAGACTAGATTCTTATCCGCATACCCCGTCTGGAAACACTAACAAGAGGCCCTTGTGCAACAGCTGACCCCATAGGCGAATGCTCTGAATCCAGGATCCTCATCAGCATTCTACATATATAGGGCCAGGGTGTCCAGCCATCCCAACAGGAGAATTGTTAGTTATCTATACTGTTATTGTGGGGAGAATAGCTGTGTGAGCCAACACTGACACCTAATGGTCATATAGATAAACTGTAATCCTTTTTTCCCTTTTATAACTGGGACGGGGATATCTCAGTGGATAATTAAGCTACACTGTTAAAACTTTACTAATATGATATAATAGAAATTCTGCCTGCTGATAAAAGGAGGAATCAGTTGCTTTCTTCGTGTCTTAACAACCTATACAATGGTCAAAGCTAATACGAAGACGCCCAAGTCAACTAAAGGTACCTTCACACTGAACAACTTAATAACGATAGCGATCCGTGACGTTGCAGCGTCCTGGATAGCGATATCGTTGTGTTTGACACACAGCAGCGATCAGGATCATGCTGTGACATCGCTGGTCAGAGCTAGAAGGCCAGCACCTTATTTTGTCGCTGGATCACCCGCTGTCATCGCTGGATCGGCGTGTGTGACGCCGATCCAGCGATGTCTTCACTGGTAACCAGGGTAAACATTGGGTTACTAAGCGCAGGGCCGCGCTTAGTAACCCGATATTTACCCTGGTTACCATTGTAAATGTAAAAAAAACCAAACACTACATACTTACATTCCAGTGTCTGTCACGTCCCTCGCCGTCAGCTTCCCTCACTGACTGAGAGCCGGCCGTAAAGCACAGCGGTGACGTCACCGCTGTGCTCTGCTTTATGGCCGGCCCTCACAGTCAGTGTGGGAAGCTGACGGCGAGGGATGCGACAGACACCGGAATGTAAGTATGTAGTGTTTGTTTTTTTTCACATTTACAATGGTAACCTGAGTAAATATCAGGTTACTAAGCGCGGCCCTGCGCTTAGTAACCCGATGTTTACCCTGGTTACCCGGGGACCTCGGCATCGTTGGTCGCTGGAGAGCTGTCTGTGTGACAGCTCTCCAGCGACCACACGACTAAACAACGACGCTGCAGCGATCGGCATCGTTGTCTATATCGCTGCAGTGTCGCATAATGTGATGGTACCTTAAGGCAAATTCACTAGCCTCTCAATCTGACCTAGATAAATATTTAAAAAAGGTAGAATAATGGCACTGGCGCTTATCACCGAAAAGAGGGGGAAAAGAAAGTCCAGAAGCAGCTGGCGATTAGAACAGGTTCTGTGTAGGTACCTGTTAGAGGGCAAAAAGACTAGTGATATGATAAATAATCGCCGCGCTAACTGGATTAGGTGCAAGGGTGAATAATATATAGTATATAATATGCTAGTACTCACTTGCTTGTTTGGAAGGATCTAGCTACCGTAGATCGATCCTGCTGAATGAGGCAGTTGTTGGAGAAACTGGAATAGTAGTTTGGATAATATGAGGATATATATATGTATATGTAATAAATTTATGATATCAAGATGTACTCACAGATGTTGCAAGATAATGTGAGAGGAACCCGACAAGGGAAATTTTTTGAATAGATGGACCACTAGTGCTGAACCGGGTTAGTGGAGTATATAGAGATATCTGCCAATAGAGAGAGGTTTCAATACTGATTAGCCGGTTTGATATGGAACCTCTATAGCTTATGAACACATATGGGGTATAGTAACATATAATTGCAGTGCCCTAAATATTTGTTAAATGTGTGTTGCCCAATACAGCGTGTTCAAAAGGGTAAATCAAAAAGGTCCACTTACTGTGCGTGATAGTAGTAAGATTTGAGAGCTGTACACAACCAACCGGGTGATGAGGGTGGCCGAGCTGGAATGCGGTGCTCGGGAGTAGCCTCCAGGAAGGAATAATGTACAGCGCGTGACGCGCTATGGTCGGGGACCTCAGGAAGACACAGGCGGTGCCCGGTGCCGAGCTGCAGTGCGGAGCTCGGGGACTCCCGACAGAGAGGAGTAGTGTTCGGCGCGTGGAGCGCTGTGAGCAGGGGCCTCAGGAGGATACAGGAAGCGCCCGCAACCCGCGTGCTCCGGCCGTGAGCAATGCAGGGATGCGGCGCGCGAAGTGGGCGGAGCTAAGATGTGACGTCACAAATGAGCGAGGACGGAGGCTCAGTTAGGGGATTGTACCAACGCGTTTCGAGAAGGATCTCCTCTCTTCATCAGGGCTGTATCCCCAACCGGCTACTCACCACATTATATACCTGAGGCTCCCCATTACTGGATATTGGCTACTTAATTGGATAATTATGTGGGGCTTCAGAAGGTGGATCGGTGGCAGACTGAGAGGTCGATTAGGTGTACTAATGGTACAACAAGAAGCTATGTCATAAAAAACATATAATAATAGAAATTGGGTCTATGAAAGTTGCTGAGTATATACGAGAGATCCCTGATATGATGCATATGGATGTGCCTGCATAAATAAGGCTAAAAAAAAAAAGCGTCTAACTAATCCCAGTGATAACAAAACAAACTACTCTGCTAACCCAGCTCTGGAAGGAGAAACAGATACACACATGGAAAGTGATTCAGACTTGGGTTCCGGCTATAGAGACCAACCAGTGACACGCTCCTTCATCAAATGAATCCTTTCAAAGGCACTAGAGCCCATTGGAAAAGAGATGACAGATATCAGACAGGAAATATCCCAACAAGGCCATAGACTGGAGACCTTAGAAAACGCTCAAAACAGCTGTATAGAACACTCTAATGCTATCTTGACCTGTATTAAAGCACAAGAGGAACAACTACAAATTATCCAATCCACTCTAGAGGACCATGAGAACCGACAGCGTAGAAATAACATCCAAATAAAAGGCATCCCGGAATCTGTAGCCTTTGAGGCCTTAAGGGTATGTGCACACGTCAGGTTTTTTTCCTGACAAAATCCTGAGAATTCTGCCAGAAATTCGCGTTTTTTTCCGCGCGGATTTCTCGCGGAATTTGCGCGGATTTTTTGCGTTTTTTTGCGTTTTTTTTTTTTCCCCCTGAATGTCAGTTTTGCTATTAAATCCGCAAAAAATCCGCAAAAAGAATGAGCATGTCCATTCTTTTTGCGGATTGCGTTTTTTTTGCGGAAAAAAACGCATACATCTGCACAAAAAATGCGGAATGCATTCTAAATGATAGGATGCATAATTTTAGCGTTTTTTATGCGGATTTATAGCGTTTTTATAGCGAAATTCCGCAAAAAAAACGCAAAAAATCCGGACGTGTGCACATACCCTAAATAAGGCAGCAATCGAGATCTCCGGTTCCCTACCAGTGGAGCAGGATCCCAAGGAGATTGAAATCGTAAGAATTCATAGGGCACTCCGTCCTAAACCTAAGCAAGGAGATCCACCTCGAGATGTACTATGCAGATTCTTAGACTTCAGCACCAAAGACCTGATACTAAAACGTGCAAGGGAAACACAAGATATCAAATTTGAGGGCTCACAGGTTAAACTATTTCAAGATCTGTCAGCAATTACCTTAAAGAAACTATATTTCATTCACCGATGCGGTACTTCAGAAAAAACTCCAGTACCGTTGGCTGTTCCCATTTGGAATACAAGTCATCACTGAAGACAAAAGACTGCAGGCCAGAACCTCAGATGACATTCAAAAAATATGCAGGGAACTGAACATCTCACTAGACCAATATCCCGACATAGAGTCATTCCATGCAGCTTCTCTACTACAACCCTTGCCAGCTCCTACCCCATGGCACGAGGTTTCAACGCCTAAATCCCAGAAAGCAAAACGTAAAGGTTACAGGTCAACTCCTACCAAAGATCCGGATACTTGAAAAGTTTAACTCAGTAATCTGTTGGATCTAACTTCACTGGGACATTTTGAGAAAGTTCCTTAAACTATATTTTAGTTTTCTGATCATTTGTGTAAATCCTCTTTAAAATTAAAGTAATATCATCAGTTTAGAATGTAACTACGGTTACAAGTTATTTTGCTTCCTATCAGCTGGCGGTACCCCATTATTTCCATATCATACCCTAAAATGTTGTACCTGATTAAGTACTATGTTATGTTTCTTCAATTTCTAACCTTTCATTCTTACAATTTCTCTACACCTTCCCTTTCTTTCATTCCCTCTCCCTTCCTTTTTCTCCTTTCTGCACCTTGGGACGACCACTATCACTGGGAAATATATCCAGATGGCTGACAATCAGAAGGTATTTAAGTTGCTCACTTCCAACACCAATGGGTTTAACTCTCCGATACCCAGAGGCCAAACCCTTTCACATTTAAAAAAAAAAGATATTGATATACTACTCCTACAAGAAACACATTTCACTAGCAACAAAGTTCCTACATTTGAAAAGGCATATTATGACAGGTGGTTTCATGCCACTTCACCCCAAGCGAAATCTAAAGGAGTATCCATAGCCATAGCTAAAGGAATCCCGTTTTTACTTCATGATCATGCGACAGATTCAAACGGTCGCTATTTAATGATAAAAGGAGTTTTAGCGGGGGTGGCTGTTACTATCTGTAATATTTATGCCCCCAACAAGAACAATGGCTTCTATCCATGTTTAAGAAAATAAGAGACTTTAGAGAAGGTACTCTCATACTAGGGGGTGACTTCAACCTAGCCCTAGAACCTTCCATAGATACTACAAAGAAAAAGAGTGCAGTCTCACTAAAAGACCTGGCAAGATTAAAGCAAGCTCTTCTTTCCTTAAACCTTATAGATATTTGGCGATACATGCATCCGACTGAACGAGACTACACTTTTTTCTCACACCCACACAGCTCCTATCATCGGATAGATTATTTATTTGCACCCAGATCTTTGTTGCCCAGTATCCAACATGCAGACATTGTCCCCTCACTGTATTCAGACCATTCGGTTGTGACAACCTCACTAATCCTATCCAAATTATTCTCCCCAAATTGATCCTGGCAACTAAACGATTCCCTCCTAGACAACCCCACCACTAAATCTCGTATTATTGGGGCCATAAAAACATATTTTGAACTAAATAATACAGCCGAGACATCACCATTAATACTCTGGGAAGCACACAAGTCGGTGGTAAGAGGGGAACTGATATCACTGGCGTCTCACCTGAATAAAATAAAAAATAAAGAACTCAATTCTTTGCATAGAGAGATAATACAACTAGAATCTCAACACAAGAAAACATTACTACAACAAACCCTGATAAAACTCACAGAAAAAAGACAAAGACTGAAAGATATCCTTAGGCAACAATCAGCTAAATTTTTCACTTCTTGGAAAAACCGCATACACCAAATTACGTGACCGACAATTAAAGTATTCTCTGGGGCGAATCTGGAATGGCAAAGAAGAAACAGAATGACCATCACTGGCTATCAAAAATTGGCAAACATTGCAATTGCCGCATGGGTAAGAGCCAAAAATCTTGGTGCCACGATTCAATTTTCCGGAGGGCCTTTGATAATGGCTGTGGCATAAATCATCTTTCAGATTTTCTGCCCTACTGGCCACCAAATTGGGGGCCTCAGAGATAAAAGGAATGATTTTCTTATCACTCATTAAGATATCCCAGTTCCTTGATGAGATTCCTCTAATGTCAAATGCTGCAGCCAGGATCATATTCCTCACCAACCGTTACACCGATGCCTCTACCCTGTGCCAGTCATTACACTGGCTACCCATCCACTCCAGAATCCAGTACAAAACTACTACCCTCATCCACAAAGCACTCCATGGCTCAGCACCACCCTACATCTCCTCCCTGGTCTCAGTCTACCACCCTACCCGTGCCCTCCGCTCCGCTAATGACCTCAGGCTAGCATCCTCAATAATCAGAACCTCCCACTCCCATCTCCAAGACTTTACACGTGCTGCGCCGATTTTTTGGAATGCACTACCTAGGTTAATACGATTAATCCCCAATCCCCACAGTTTTAAGCGTACCCTAAAAACTCATTTGTTCAGACTGGCCTACCGCCTCAATGCATTAACCTAACGATCCCTGTGTGGCCTATATATAATAAATAAAAAAATTAAAAAAAAGAAAAAAGGTTCCTCGCATCATGTTCTCATACACTTTATGCAGTATTAGCCCTCTGTGTCTGTACTGCTACATACTGGTTCATGCAGCTTTACATGAACACCTGAGCCTTACACTATAGCTGGTCCGAATAACTAAAGCAATTGTTACCATCCACCTCTCGTGTCTCCCCTTTTCCCCATAGTTTGTAAGCTTGCGAGCAGGGCCCTCACTCCTCCTGGTATCTGTTTTGAACTGTATTTCTGTTATGCTGTAATGTCTATTGTCTGTACAAGTCCCCTCTATAACTTGTAAAGCGCTGCGGAATATGTTGGCGCTATATAAATAAAAATTATTATTATTATTATAATGTCAGACCACTGGTTATTGAACGTGGTAATCAAGGGTACAGTACGGAGAGGTTCACGTACCTTTTTCTCCAGAAGGCTTGATCTATCCTGGCCACGGGCATGTTGGAATGCCTTTGAAATCACCCCACGTGGATAGCCTCTCTGTTTAAACCGATTTGTCAAATCCTTAGCTTCTCCAAGAAAATCAGTAAGACGGAGGAACTGTCCCTTAGGGATGCCATTTTTCAATGCCATTTTTTGCGGGTGGAAGCTTCCATAATGGAGTAAACTGTAGCAGTTGCTTTCCGGAAAAGGTTACAGGTGATCCTGGAGTTTTCAATAGATAATTTAATATCAAGGAAGTCCACCGATTTGGCTGAAATAACAGATGTTCATTTTACATTAAGGGAGTTGCGATTTAAATCTTCAACAAAATCCCTACAATCATCCAAAGAGCCCGTCCATAAGAAAAGGACATCGTCTATATAACGTTGCCATAGTTGAACCCCTTTAGTAAAGGCATCCAACCTGTAGAAGAGTGTCTCCTCCCACCACCCTAAGAATAGACTCGCGTAGGATGGCACGCAACGGGCACCCATAGCGGTCCCGATATCTGTCTATAATATTTTCTGTCAAAGGCAAAATAGTTCTTGTCTAAGATGAAATATAACAATTCAAGAAGAAAATTGTCATGTGCCCCATCTATTTTAACCTTTTTATCCAGAAAATACTTTACAGCTAGCATACCTAGATTGTGTGATATGCTGTAGGTGTCATGCGGTAGCTCTCGGTTCTCCAAAACTTGCATCAAATGTGTCGAGTCCCTAGTGAAGGATTTTAAAGCAAGAACAAGTGGTTGCAAAAAATGATCCACATATATGCAAGGACGTTCGAAAATACTGCCAATCCCCGACACAATTGGCCTACCTGGTGGCTCCTCAACAGATTTGTGCACTTTCGGAAGTGCATAGAATGTAGGAACAACAGGGGACTGAGTTATCAGCAAATCCGCTTCCTTTTTGGTTATGATGCTCCCATGGAATGCTCTGAGTACGAGATCATCCATTTTGTCATTGAAGAAAAGTGTGTGGTCAGATGGTAACGAAACATAACAATTCCCATTATGTAGTTGACGTAAGATTTCTTTTGTGTACTGTTCATGAGGCCAAAGAACAATATTCCCCCCCTTGTCTGCTTCCCTAATGACAAATTCTTTGTTATTTTTCTGACTTTGTAGGGCTCTTCTTTCCCCCCTGCTAAAGTTATTCTGTTTATTGGGGTCCAATTTCAGGAGATGGATGTCCTTACGTACCTTATCGAAAAAGATTTGGACCGCCGGGAAGAGAGAGAAAGACGGTGTAGCCTGGGAGGGGAGTCGTCTGGAAAAAAGGCCTCTAGTCTCTGCCTGTTCATTTTCTTGTAGTAGATCGAGCAGGTCCAAAAAGACTTGTTTCTCATTGTCTGGAAACGATTCTAAAAGATTTGGTTGATGGTACAGTAATTTGAACGTGATTTGGCGGCAAAACATATACACATCTTTAGCAAGAGTAAATTTGTTAAGGGTGCTCATTGGTGAAAATGACAAGCCCTTGGTCAACACCTGGTGTTCTAAGTCAGATAGTGTATAAGACGAGAGATTAATGACTTGTAGATTACCTTGATCTTCCATTCTTTCCCTTGGGATGATCACCGCTTTTTGTTGTATCTGGTCTCCCTTATGAATGTCGGTGACCAGTTCCTCCATGGGCGTCCAGCCCTCCTGTAGGCTCCTGTTTTTCTTTCTTCTACCCCTCCTACGGCGCCTTCGGCGTCGCTGGGGTCTGAGGATAAAAAAATCGCTCGAAGATGGTTCACTTCTCAGAGTGGTATCGTTGACCCTTATGGGATCTCTTGGTGGCTGGCGTTTATTAACGTAGTGCATCCACTTGTAGGCCTTCCCTCTGTTAAAGTCAACTTTGTCTCTTTGGAATTTATGTTGTTTCCTGGCAATAATCTCTTTCTCAAATTGATCAATCGTCAATTTGAGCTTATCCTGAAAGGGGGTAACTAAAGTATTCTTATCAAAATTACTCAGTGTGCTTTCACAATTTTTGATATCCTCCTTAATCTTTTCCAAAAGTGACTGGTAGTGTTCAATCAACATCTCAATCAAGATTATAGAGCACTTGGCTAACCCCCTTCCCATACATTTTGGAAATCCGGGGTCACCTCCCAAGAGGGAAATATCTGTACACGTAAGCCACGGGGTATAATCCCCATCTTTTTATACTCCTCCAAACTCCTGATATTCCACCAAACCTTAGTTAAATACTTATGCAGGTTGGTGATATCAATAGACAATGATTGGAAGGACAACCCCCCCCCCCCCCCCCCCCGAGCCAGCTGTAAGACTACTGGTTTCATTACCAAATAATCCCAAAGCCCTATTGCTCCAAGCAGTTTCCCTAGCTGAGAGATCCATAGAGAAATAACAATATAGAGCCAATGAACAATTCAATTTCTAGTGTGCCACACTCCCGAAAAAAGGGAATATACACCCCTAACCATAATGCACATATAATTTTAAGAATGGAGGTCACCACCTTTTATAAGCATAGTGTCCTGAATCTACCTCAACATGAAAAAAGTCTCCATTAAACCACAATTGTGAAAGCAAACTGAGTAATTTTGATAAGAATACTTTAGTTACCCCCTTTCAGGAGAAGCTCAAATTGACGATTGATCAATTTGAGAAAGAGATTATTGCCAGGAAACAACATAAATTCCAAAGAGACAAAGTTGACTTTAACAGAGGGAAGGCCTACAAGTGGGTGCACTACGTTAATAAACGCCAGCCACTAAGAGCTCCCATAAGGGTCAACAATACCACTCTGAGAAGTGAACCATCTTCGAGCGATTTTTTATCCTCAGACCCCAGCGACACCGAAGGCGCCATAGGAGGGGTAGAAGAAAGAAAAACAGGAGCCTACAGGAGGGCTGGACGCCCACGGAAGAACTGGTCACCGACATTCAGAAGGGAGACCAGATACAACAAAAAGCGGTGATCATCCCAATGGAAAGAATTGAAGATCAAGGTAATCTACAAGTCATTAATCTCTCTTCTTATACACTATCTGACTTAGAACACCAGGTGTTGACCAAGGGCTTGTCATTTTCACCAATGAGCACCCTTAACAAATTTACTCTTGGTAAAGATGTGTATATGTTTTGCCGCCAAATCACGTTCAAATTACTGTACCATCAACCAAATCTTTTAGAATCGTTTCCAGACAATGAGAAACAAGTCTTTTTGGACCTGCTCGATCTACTACAAGAAAATGAACAGGCAGAGACTAGAGGCCTTTTTTCCAGACGACTCCCCTCCCAGGCTACACCGTCTTTCTCTCTCTTCCCGGCGGTCCAAATCTTTTTCGATAAGGTATGTAAGGACATCCATCTCCTGAAATTGGACCCCAATAAACAGAATAACTTTAGCAGGGGGGAAAGAAGAGCCCTACAAAGTCTGAAAAATAACAAAGAATTTGTCATTAGGGAAGCGGACAAGGGGGTGAATATTGTTCTTTGGCCTCATGAACAGTACACAAAAGAAATCTTACGTCAACTACATAATGGGAATTGCTATGTTTCTTTACCATCTGACCCCACACTTTTCTTCAATGACAAAATGGATGATCTCGTGCTCAGAGCATTCCATGGGAACATCATAACCAAAAAGGAAGCGGATTTGCTGATAACTCAGTCCCCTGTTGTTCCTACATTCTATGCACTTCCGAAAGTGCACAAATCTGTTGAGGAGCCACCAGGTAGGCCAATTGTGTCGGGGATTGGCAGTATTTTTTTGGGGGGTTGTATTTTTTTTTATTGGGCTGTCTTAAAACTTAGATTTAACTAAAACTAGCTACTGTATCTAGGACCACGATGAGTAGGTCCAAGTGGAGGAATTGGTGGACATGGCAGTATAGCTGGAGGAGGCAGAGGAGTAAGTAGCCAACAGAGTTGTTTGGGTTTTTCAATCTATGAATGACTAGCTGAAAACAAGATTTTCAACACTTTTTTTGGAGTCTGATATAACAGCGAAATTTAACAGAAAGCGCCTAATACTGTATGGATAACTAATTGTATCCAGACAAATTTTAAAATTTTTTTGGGAGTTTTATGTACCATGGAAATGTAGCAGATAGCACCTAATATTCTATAGATTAAATCCAGGCAAACGTTTAAACTCATTTTTGGAGTCTTATGTACCATCAAAAGGTAACGGAGAGCACCTACAACTGTGCGGATGACTAATTAAATACAAACACAAATTTGTCAACGCATTTTTTGGAGTTTTATATAGCACCGAAATTTAACAGAAAGCACTTAATACTGCATGGATGACTAATTGAATACAGACCAATTTTTAAACTTTTGTTGGAGTCATATATAGCACTGAAATTTTATAAAAAGTACCTAATACTGTATGGATGGGTAATTAAACAGCCACATTTTTAAATGCTTTTTTCGAGTCTTATATATCACTGAAATTTAACAGAAAACTTTTTTGGGAGTCTTACATACCACCAAGGTGTAACAGAGAGCACCTAATACTCTACGGATGACTAACTGAATACAAACTTTTCTACACTTTTTTGGAGTCTTATACACCACCGAAATGCAGCAGAAAACACCTGTGAAGGATGGCACCAGAGAGATCAAACAGAATCCCACCACTGCCACTACAGGCAAAGAACTCACACCTCGCCACCCCACCTGACATCACTATTACATATGAGGGAATCACGTGGTACGCTCTGCTCACTTGCACCTTGACATTCCACACCCCCTGGGGACACATAAGATCAGCTTGGCACAGTTTTACACAGACACTTCCTGTCCATACGGACACAGGGAGGCACGGGGGGAGAGAGGATGTAGCCCATGCAGCCTCTGGTGCCACGGCAGCTGCAACCGCAGGTAGCGCCCACTTCTCCATTATGTAGGCCACCGTTACCTGATTGTCGGTAAGTATTCTGACATGTTGACTCCGTAGGGACATAAGGAGCCGTCTTATTGCCAGCTTCACTACCAACAACTTTTTCAGGTTAGATGAACCACCACTGTCACACCTTGTCCACCTCCCCCAAATGAGCCCCCCAACCCACGGGGATGGCATCCGTAGTGACAATAAGGAAAATATGGTTCTCAAAGGGAACCCCTCTGGACAAAAAATTGATAAATTTAACCACCAAAGAAGGGATTGTATCGTAGAGGGGGACAGAGAGACTCTACCTTCTAGGCACCCTCTAAGCAAACGGTCATTGCGCAACACTTCCCACTGTAAGGCCCTAGTATGGAATTGGGCCCACCGAACAGCCGGAATACAGGAAGTGAGTGACCCTAAAAGGGACATCGTGCTCCTAAGGGACATAGCTGGATTGTTTAATGCTTTAAAAACTTGATGCTTAATACCTTCTAATTTGGGCACCGGTGGCTGACACTCCTGGGTCTCAGAGTCCATCACGAGACCCAGAAATTCCTGCACCCTCAGGCGTTACAACCGTGGCTTTTTGAGATTCAAAAGCCACCCCAACCCTTCTAGAGTGGACATTACACCCTCCAACTGACTAGTGCAATGGATGATCGAACTGCCTGGTATTAAAAAGTCATCCAAATAGGGGACCACCACGACATCTTGTTCATGGAGATGTACCATGACCTCTGCGACCACCTTGGTGAAGACCCGTGGAGCAACGGCGAGACCCAACGGGAGGGCTTTAAACTGGAAATGTCTAACCATACCTCCCAGTGACACAGCCACTTTAAGTGACTGCTGGTGATCGGCGTGTATAGGTATGTGGTAGTATGCGTCCTTAAGATCCAACATTACCATAAAGCAATTTTTGAAGAGCAATTTTATTGCCGACCTAACAGACTCTATCTTAAAGGGGCTCACTATCAGGAACTTGTTCAGACCTCTTAGATTAATAATGGTCTGAAAGGAACTGTCCGCTTTTGTAATAAAAAAGAGAAACCTGCACCAAGATCGTCTTATGCCATAGCTCCAGGATTTCTGACTCCAGGGCCTATTGTTCCACGGCTAATGAACGAGTGGAAGTTGTCATAAACTTGTCCTATGGTATTGAACAGAACTCCAAACTTAGTCCTGATCTAATCAGATTATGGATCCAGTGACTATTCGATATCCCTGACCAGTCCATGTAGCAGGCAGACAGCCTTCCCCCTACCTGGACTGGCAGTCATTGGGGTGGTTTCCTGTGATCTCGGGAGGAGCCGTTTCTATTCCTGTCGTCCCATCTGCCTTTATCTCTGGAGGATTTTCTACAACTAAATCTTCTCCTGTTGAAGGAGCATCCGTAGGAAGGGACCGACAGGTTAGGAAACTTCTTTTTATTGTTTCCAGTTCATCCAACACCAGCCCCAACAAGTGTTCCCCTTCACAAGGGAAGGTGCAGAGCTTCAACCTGGCCTGGATGACTCCCAGCCAAGACTTTAGCCATAAGGCCCTTCAGGCTGCATTAGAAAGGGCCGCGGCTCTTGCTGCTAACCTGAGTCAGCCGATGCATCCGACAGAAAGGCTGCAGCTCCCATAGTCAAAATGCTTTCTCTGGATGCTTTATCTTTTACTTGAGACTCAAACTGGTCCAGCCAGACCAGTAAAGACCTGGCTGTGCAGGTGGCTGCCACCACCGGTTTAAGGGACCCTACCGACATTTCCCAGGTGTCTTTTAGAAAGGTTTCTGCTTTCTTATCTAGTGTGTCCTTCAGATTTCCCATGTCTTCAAAGGGTTTCCTAGATCCTTTAGCGACCACCGCATCCAGCTTTGGGGCTTTATGCCATGAAGACGAGGCAGATTCTTCAAATGGATAACTTCTTTTGAAGACCAGAGGTAAAGAGCCTTTCCTTTCTGGTCTCTTCCACTCCTGCAGAATAGGAGAACGGATCTTATCGTTCAGAGAAAAGGACCTGCGTGTTTTCTAATCCAGACCTCTGAACAAACATCCTGCATGGATTTTTCTGGCCTGGGCTCAACAATCCCCATGGTATTATTAACCGCTTTTACCAGCTTATTCACCCGGTCAACAGGGAAACAGGAACGACTTGACTGAGCATCTGGAGAGGATGAAGTCGAAGGAGATGAATCCGAGACATCCTCATCCGAGTCACCTATCACTGTCCAACACTGGGGATCTAGGCTTCCTTGTTTTCGCCTTACAGACACTTTCCTGGGAAAGGGATCTCACCGATTCCCTAACCTCTCCCCTATCGATCTCCCTCAGGCTAGAAGCGAAGTCTGGTGTTTCTTCCACTACTGTCTGTTGAATGCACGGCTGGCACATAGCCTCACAAAACCCATTCATACAAAGAAACACAAACACTAATGACTTGGATAAAAATGGCCGTGTAGTTTATTTAGGGTTACATAAGTTAAATAAATACCAATAAATAAATAATTCAATTAAAACTCAATTTCCATGTTTCTCCAGTACACCAATCCACCCATACATGGGTGATTTTCCCACAATTAAACTACACGACAGTGGTTAAAAGCATTAAAAAAGGGGGAGGGAGGGCGGTCTTCTTCTTTTCTTCTTCACCGGCAGAATGGCTAAAATCCCCTGAAGCCAGGGTTTATATACACAACTATTTGAGCGCCCAACACCCCAACAACCAATAAAAACAGTTAAAAATGGGCGCCAGGCAGACCAGAAAAAAACGGATAACACCAGTTTTCTCTCACCTCACCTGACTGACCTGACCTCTAAATGACCCATAGAAAACTGCCATAATAAAACCAATAGGGTCTATGAGGCCATGAGACCCCCGCTGTATTTCTTCTGGGTTCACGCGGGGGGGCTAACATGGCCTCACAAAACCCATTCATACAAAGAAACACAAACACTAATGACTTGGATAAAAATGGCCGTGTAGTTTATTTAGGGTTACATAAGTTAAATAAATACCAATAAATAAATAATTCAATTAAAACTCAATTTCCATGTTTCTCCAGTAAACCAATCCACCCATACATGGGTGATTTTCCCACCAGGCCAAGGCTCAGCGAGCCAAGGCCCCCCCAAAACCACACAGCCATTTTCAATTATTGACTGTAAGTCAAGGTTAAAAATATCCAACCCAATATCTGATAAATGAACTAGATCAGGCCTATAAAGGCCTGGTAAAAACCCTTCCAAATCCAAATGCCTAAAAGAGAAACCTGAAATTAAAGGAAAAATTTTTTCCATAGATTTGTTGACTCTTCTCCTAATTTTTTCAAGGAAAGAAAGATGATTGTTATGCCATAAAAGTCTGGGGATGATCTCGGAAAAAACAAAGGAACAAAGAGGCAAAATTTGCCTAATACAAATAAAATCCGATCTCATGGATGCTAGCAAATCAAGAGTCCTGATTTTACCGAGATCATTCCCAGACACATGAAAAATGATCAAATCAGGAGAAGGATACTTGATTAACCATTTTTTAACTTGCTCCACCACTGAAAACCATTTCAAACCTCGAACTCCAAACCACCACACCTGAATAACGGAAGGATTAAAAGATAAGTTCTCTGTGTAAACTCGCTGACTAGCCCTCTTCTGGGCCCAGAAGACAAAAGAATGTCCCACTATCCAGATTACTAACAGACCTAAAAGAAAACCAAAATTAGTAATCATAGAGATCATGTCTAATATACAATTTGAACCTCCTGGAATTCCATCTACCCATCTCTTTTATTCCGGACTCAGGAATCCCGGCCCTAGAGGCCTCAGCGATTCTGAATGAATGGGAAGTAATTTTAAGATGGTTCAAATTCAAAAAATTCAGACATTTTTTCAAAACAGAGTTAAATTGAAATACTGTCACTGGTGATAGGTCCCTATGAATAAACAATGGGCCTTCAATTAAAGGTCTAGTTTTAATCCAATTAGACAACTTATTCACAGGGCAAATGGACGTATCAGAGGCTGCGTTAATTTTCAACCTAGCACCTCTGCCTAACTGATCCGTCTTTGATTTTCTAATAAACAGAATTAAAAAGGCTTCATGAATTTGAACATCCGTTAACATGAGCCCTGAGGGTTCCGTTTTTTTAGCAGACACTACTTCGCCAATGCGAAGTGCACCGAAAAAGGACAGAGAAAAAATTGCGCTGAATAAAAGGGCCTCATCAGAATTCAAACATATATAAGTGAGGCTAGAGCATAAATCTCTGAGTAGAGCCAGAGATATAGGCCTTCTAGCATCAGGTATAAAATTGGCCTTCTTTAAGCCCTTCAAAAACTGTTTGACCGGAAAAAGATGAGTTAGAGGAATGTTGCCAGACAGTTTGAGAAAAAACGAAACCCCAGCAAGGCATTTAGCTATCGCTGAGTATGACAGACCACTCTGGGCCATATCTGCAGCAAATCTCAACGCTGCTGTTGTGTTAGGAACCAATGGATCAAAATAATTTAAATCGCAAAAATTATTCCAGTTACGCCATGCGGCTGAATAGTCAGCCCATGATCTCTCAGATAAAGAATTTTTAATAAAATGCGGTATTAAATTGTAATCACATCCCAAATTGCAGGGGATAAGAAGGTTGCTTCTGAGTCCGCACTGGGAACCTGCAGAAAAAAATGTGACCACTGACGATTAAGCAAAGAGTCCGTTAAGCTTAAAAGTTTACTCTGACCTAAATTCGCCTTCAGCCATATATTACGTTTTAGGCATAAGAAAACCAATTGTCTCAAGATTTTGGCTACAACAGTATTTTTTGAAGACAAAGTATTAATTGCAAAGACTACCGCCTGGTTAGAGGAAAGAAATAAAATTCTAGAGTTCTGCATTAGCGACCCCCAAATGTAAATTCCAGCAAAAATAGAAAAAATCTCCAGGAAAGCTGAGTTGCACACTAGACGCTCAGATACCCAACAGGAAGGCCATTGGAAAGAGGTCCAATGAGAAATACAAAAGATACTACCGCCGAGCTGCTTGTCAAAAGAAAAAACCAACGGAAAAGAATCAGCGGATACAAAGGATGACTGCCACAAAGATCTGCCGTTATATTCCGATAAAAAAGAGAGCCATAATCTACCATCCTCCTTCAGATCAGAACGAATCCTGATATGACAGTGAGGTGAAGATACGCCTTTGGTGGCATCATATAAACTTCTACAAAAAACTCGACCAATAGGGATAACACGAACCGCAAAATTCAAATAACCCCAGCAAAGATTGAAGCTCTTTAACCCCTTTCTGACATGGGACGTACTATCCTGTCGAGGTGGGGTGGGCCCCTATGACCATGGACGGGATAGTACGTCCAGCGCGATCGGCGGCGCTCACGGGGGGAGCGCCGCCGATCGCGGCCGGGTGTCAGCTGCCTATCGCAGCTGACATCCGGCACTATTTGCCAGGAGCGGTCACGGACCGCCCCCGGCACATTAACCCCTGGCACACCGCGATCAAACATGATGGCGATGTGCCGGCGGTGCAGGGAAGCATCGCGCAGGAAGGGGGCTCCCTGCGGGCTTCCCTGAGCCCCCCGCAGCAACGCGATGTGATCACGTTGCTGCGAGGGTCTTACCTCCCTCCCTGCTTGTTCCAGACCCGGATCCAAGATGGCCGCGGATCCGGGTCCTGCAGGGAGGGAGGTGGCTTCACAGAGCCTGCTCAGAGCAGGCACTGTGAAGCAGCCTGCACTGCTCTCAGATCGGTGATCTGACAGAGTGCTGTGCACACTGTCAGATCACCGATCTGTGATGTCCCCCCTGGGACAAAGTAAAAAAGTAAAAAAAAATGTTTTTCAAATGTGTAAACAAAAAAAAAAAAATATTCCAAAATAATGAAAATAAAAAAAAATATTATTCCCATAAATACATTTCTTTATCTAAATAAAAAAAAAACAATAAAAGTACATATATTTAGTATCGCCGCGTCCGTAACGGCCCGACCTATAAAACTGGCCCACTAGTTAACCCCTTCAGTAAACACCGTAAGAAAAAAAAAAAAAAAAACGAGGCAAAAAACAACGCTTTATTATCATACCGCCGAACAAAAAGTAGAATAACATGCGATCAAAAAGACAGATCTAAATAACCATGGTACCGCTGAAAACGTCATCTTGTCCCGCCATACAGCATCATCAGCAAAAAAATAATAAAGTTATAGTCCTGAGAATAAAGCGATGCAAAAATAATAATTTTTTCTATAAAATAGTTTTTATCGTATAAAAGCGCCAAAACATAAAAAAATGATATAAATGAGGTGTCGCTGTAATCGTACTGACCCGAAGAATAAAACTGCTTTATCAATTTTACCAAACGCGGAATGGTATAAACGCCTCCCCCAAAAGAAATTCATGAATAGCTGGTTTTTGGTCATTCTGCCTCACAAAAATCGGAATAAAAAGCGATCAAAAAATTTCATGTGCCCGAAAATGTTACCAATAAAAATGTCAACTCGTCCCGCAAAAAACAAGACCTCACATGACTCTGTGGACCAAAATATGGTAAAATTATAGCTCTCAAAATGTGATAACGCAAAAAATATTTTAGGGCTACAGTTTGGGTTGGGGCTAAAGTTAGGGTTGGGGCTAAAGTTACAGTTAGGGTTTAGATTACATTTACAGTTGGGAATAGGGTTGGGATTAGGGTTAGGAGTGTGTCAGGGTTAGAGGTGTGGTTAGGGTTACTGTTGGGATTAAGGTTAGGGGTGTGTTTGGATTAGGGTTTCAGTTATAATTGGGGGGTTTCCACTGTTTAGGCACATCAGGGGCTCTCCAAACGCGACATGGCGTCCGATCTCAATTCCAGCCAATTCGGCGTTGAAAAAGTAAAACAGTGCTTCTTCCCTTCCGAGCTCTCCCGTGTGCCCAAACAGGGGTTTACCCCAATATATGGGGTATCAGCGTACTCAGGACAAATAGGACAACAACTTTTGGGGTCCAATTTCTCCTGTTACCCTTGGGAAAATACAAAACTGGGGGCTAAAAAATAATTTTTGTGGGAAAAAAAAAGATTTTTTTATTTTCACGGCTCTGCGTTATAAACTGTAGTGAAACACTTGGGGGTTCAAAGTTCTCACAACACATCTAGATTAGTTCCCTGGGGGGTCTAGTTTCCAATATGGGGTCACTTGTGGGGGGTTTCTACTGTTTAGGTACATTAGGGGTTCTGCAAACGCAATGTGACGCCTGCAGACCATTCCATCTAAGTCTGCATTCCAAATGGCGCTCCTTCCCTTCCGAGCTCTGCCATGCGCTGAAACGGTGGTTCCCCCCAACATACGGGGTATCAGCGTACTCAGGACAAATTGGACAACAACTTCTGGGGTCGAATTTCTCCTCTTACCCTCGGGAAAATACAAAACTGGGGGCTAAAAAATAATTTTGGGGGGAAAGATTTTTTTTTAAATTTTCACGGCTCTGCGTTACAAACTGTAGTGAAACACTTGGGGGTTCAAAGCTATCACAACACATCTAGATGAGTTCCTTAGGGGGTCTAGTTTCCAAAATGGTGTCACTTGTGGGAGGTTTCTACTGTTTAGGTACATTAGGGGCTCTGCAAATGCAATGTGACACCTGCAGACCATTCCATCTAAGTCCTCATTCCAAATGGAGCTCCTTCCCTTCCGAGCCCTCCCATGCGCCCAAACAGTGGTTCCCCCCACATATGGGGTATCAGCGCACTCAGGACAAATTGGGCAACAAATTTTGGGGTCCAATTTCTCCTGTTACCCTCGGGAAAATACAAAACTGGGGGCTAAAAAAATAATTTTTGTGGGAAAAAAATGTTGTTTTATTTTTACGGCTCTGCATTATAAACTTCTGTGAAGCACTTGGTGGGTCAAAGTGCTCACCACACCTCTAGATAAGTTCCTTAGGGGGTCTACTTTCCAAAATGGTGTCACTTGTGGAGGGTTTCAATGTTTAGGCACATCAGTGGCTCTTCAAACGCAACATGGCGTCCCATCTCAATTCCTGCCAATTTTTCATTGAAAAGTCAAAAGGCGCTCCTTCCCTTCCGAGCTCTCCCATCCGCCCAAACAGTGGTTTACCCCCACATATGGGCTATCAGCGTACTCAGGACAAATTGTACAACAACTTTTGGGGTCCAATTTCTTCTCTTACCCTTGGGAAAATAAAAAATTGGTGGCGAAAAGATAATTTTTGTGAAAAAATATGATTTTTTATTTTTACGGTTCTACATTATAAACTTCTGTGAAGCACTTGGTGGGTCAAAGTGCTCACTACACCTCTAGATAAGTTCCTTAGGAGGTCTACTTTCCAAAATGGTGTCACTTGTGGGGGGTTTCAATGTTTAGGCACATCAGGGGCTCTCCAAACGAAACATGGCGTCCCATCTCAATTCCAGTCAATTTTGCATTGAAAAGTCAAATGGCGCTCCTTCCCTTCCGAGCTCTGCCATGCACCCAAACGGTGATTTACCCCCACATGTGGGGTATTGGCGTACTCAGGACAAATTGTACAACAATGTTTGGGGTCCATTTTCTCCTGTTACCCTTGGTAAAATAAAACAAATTGGAGCTGAATTAAATTTTTTGTGAAAAAAAGTTAAATGTTCATTTTTATTTAAACATTCAAAAAATTCCTGTGAAGCACCAGAAGGGTTAATAAACTTCTTGAATATGATTTTGAGCACCTTGAGGGGTGTAGTTTTTAGAATGGTGTCACACTTGGGTATTTTCTATCATATAGACCCCTCAAAATGACTTCAAATGAGATGTGGTCCCTAAAAAAAATGGTGTTGTAGAAATGAGAAATTGCTGGTCAACTTTTAACCCTTATAACTCCCTAACAAAAAAAAAATTTTGGTTCCAAAATTGTGCTGATGTAAAGTAGACATGTGGGAAATGTTACTTATTAAGTATTTTGTGTGACATATCTCTGTGATTTAATTGCATAAAAATTCAAAGTTGGAAAATTGCGAAATTTTCATAATTTTCGCCAAATTTCCGTTTTTTTCACAAATAAACGCAGGTACTATCAAAGAATTTTTACCATTGTCATGAAGTACAATATGTCACGAGAAAACAATGTCAGAATCACTGGGATCCGTTGAAGCGTTCCAGAGTTATAACCTCATAAAGGGACAGTGGTCAGAATTGTAAAAATTGGCCCGGTCATTAACGCGCAAACCACCCTTGGGGGTAAAGGGGTTAAGAGTCACCTTATCTTTTGACAAAAAACTAGATAAAGCAATGCGAAGTTTCAAAATTTTTTCAATAGGAAGACGAGACTCCATTTTCTGGGAATCCAGAGTGATTCCCAAAAATTCAATTGTTCTAGAAGGGCCTACTGTTTTTTCGTGAGCGATAGGAACCCCAAAGAATTCGCACATTTGAATAAATTTGTTAAGGGCATTCTCACATGTGGGGGAGCCGAAAGGACCAATAAACAAAAAATCGTCTAAATAGTGGAGAATACCCGCATCCTTGCAATTATTTTGCAAAACCCAATGAAGAAAAGAGGAAAAACTTTCAAAATAAAAACAAGACAAAGAAAAACCCATGGGTAAGCACTTATCGAAAAAGAAACAATCATCAAAATAAAAACTTAAAGAGTTAAAACCGGACGGGTGGACAGGGAGGAGTCTAAATGCAGACTTAATGTCCGATTTGGACATCAAAGCATTGCAGCCAAATTTTTTAAGGATCTCTAATGCAGAATCAAAAGAAGAGTAAGATACTGAAACTAAGGACTTATCCACCTCATCATTCAAAGATGAACCGGATGGGTGGGATAAGTGATGAATTAAACGAAAGGAGCCCTCATCTTTTTTAGGTACTATGCCCAATGGAGATATACGAAAATTACGAAAAGGAGGTGTTTCAAAAGGGCCCGCAACTCTGCCAAGTTGAATTTCATTGATCATTTTATCCCTAGCAACCTCCGGGTTGGCCTTTAAGGAAGGTAAATTAGGAACGACTAAACAGCCCTCCCCTTTAAATTGAGGCACGAAAAACCACAAAATAACAGTTCACTGATCACCCGATCTGGAAATTTGTTTAACCATGGGGACATGTTTGCCAACTTCACTGGTGTCTGTGCTTTTAGTAACGTGTTCTTTAGCAGAGGATTGTTGAGCAGCTTGTTTCTTGAAGCACTTAACCATTGGGTGCGAGTTTCCACAGAAAGAACATTCGTGGCGGAATCTACAATTACTGTTCCACTTGCAAAAAGAATCATTATCAGCGAAACAAACGCCACGTTTCAAAGTGTTAGAGGGGGTCTGCTTAACATTGCTATGCCTCTGAGGAAGCATAAGGTTAATCCATAAACCGATATCCTTCACTCCCCAATGGAGTTCGGGATGAACCGATAATTTGTGCCTGAAAGCCTCATCGTAGTTCAGCCAGGCGAACCCGCCGAAGTTCCGATAAGCTTCCAGTATTATATCAAGGTGCTGGAATAATTTGCTGCAGAGATGGGGAGATTTTTCACCCAACACCGCAGCAAAAATGGCAAATGCTTGAACCCAATTGTTAAAAGATTTAGAATTGGTGCGTTTGAATTCATCAGAATCAGCTTTATCATCCTTCTTATCAGGTTTAAAAAGCTGATCCTTTTTAGGTAATAAAGAAAAAATATCAACGTATTGATTATTCCAAATGAGCTCTTTAACAGAAGAGCTCAAGTGGAATCCCAAAGGGGATAATTCACAAGTCAGTGCTTCCTTAAAAGTATTAACAGGAATAATGTTAGCGGGTGACGTGTCAGAGCCTGCAGCACTATATGTACCTGACGTGCGTGCAGTAGAAGGATTAACCTCCTTCAACGTATCCGCCAACACTCTCCTAATGATATTTGTGAGCTGTGAATGAGGGATAGACGTAGTTAAATTAAAAGTCTCACCCCTCGATGAATGCTGTCCAGCCTTGGGATCTCTGCAGGAGCTGGAGCTCAAGCCCTCCATGTTGGGCAAGCTCATGCGAACAGCTGATGCAGACGGCGACTCCTCTTCATCCTCCTCCGACTGTGACGCTGGATCGTCCTGGATAGCGTCGCGGATCGGCGACGAAGATGCTGCCGCTGCTGAGGGAGCCGCTGACACTGCAGCGCTTTTACGGCCGCGGTGAGGTGCGGGCCTCCCGTCCGGAACAGCTGAGGAGGACGGGGCCCCGTCCCGGTGCTGTCTGCGGAAGTCTCGCGCCGGGCTGCGAGACTTCTGTGGGGGGCGGCGCCGAGACTTTCCCCTCACTTCCTGCCTGGAGCGGCCGGAGGCAGGCGGCGACGCTGAAGGAGAATAGGGGACCCTCTGTCTTCTGAGCCGCACCGAAGCAGGAGATGCCGGCGGGACCAGGGAGACTTGACACGCCGGCTGGAGGGAAGCTTCTGGAGGAGGAGGGACCGACTCAGCTGCTGCGGAGGAAGGTTCTATAGCCAAGCAGCGCTGAAGCCATTATACTCCACCCTCAGCGCCGGCTCTGGTCAGGAGTTGCTGCAGGAGATCCTCCATCCTCAGGTGCCTCTTCTTCTTTTCTTCTTCACCGGCAGAATGGCTAAAATCCCCTGAAACCAGGGTTTATATACACAACTATTTGGGCACCCAACACCCCAACAACCAATAAAAACGGTTAAAAATGGGCGCCAGGCAGACCAGAAAAAACGGACAATACCAGTTTTCTCTCACCTCACCTGACTGACCTGACCTCTAAATGACCCATAGAAAACTGCCATAATAAAACCAATAGGGTCTATGAGGCCATGAGACCCCCGCTGTATTTCTTCTGGGTTCACGCGGGGGGGCTAACAATCTCTTCCCATAGGAATCTGACAGTATGACCCTGAAAATTGCACAGTCTTTCTGCTTGGCCTTAGCGGTACACTTCTTCCCCTAGCAGAAAATTAGGAGAGACAAGGGGAAGACTACATCACTGAGCGAACTTTCACAATGATCACTTAACTGAATGGTACCGAAATGCATGGGGGACACATCTCAGCTGAAGGGTCCTCCCTAGGGGCTGAAGACTGATCCAGTCTGCTGGAACACTTCTGACTGGATCTCCTTTCACCCATACGAGCACCTCCTGCGCTGCTTCACGGTCGTCGTGGGTAACTCTCAAGTGGGGCTCCTCAGTGAGCTGCTGCTGTATAGGTGAATGCTGCACCTGCTCCTGCTGCTCTGGAGACTCCATGATACCTTGCCAGGATTATGGATCTGGAAGCACCTGGTCTTTTCCGGCCTTTTAACATCCTAGGCCACTCCCCCAATCTGGCACCCCCGATCTACTGGGTCAGCAGGTCCTCCATGTGGTCTGCCAGGTGCTTCCTCCCCAGGGGTCTGCAGGAAATACCCCTGCCCCCGCGACCGCCACCTGACATGCCCACCACCGGTGACACCTCGTCGGCCTGATACCTCAGTCTTGAATGACTCACAGACCGGTGACCCCCCCCCACCCCCCCCGGATATGCCTGCCCACAGCCCCAGGAATCGTGAACCCCCCTCCGGACTTACAGCCACATTCCCAGGAGTCCTGGAAGGGTCAAAGGGAGAGTATCCCAGCTGCGGCACAGGGGGCATACCCCAGCCGCATCACCAGGGTCATCCAGCCGCCGGATGTACATCATCACACATGCCAGGACCACGGCCCGGGAAGCACACACACAGCCGCCAGCCCCAGGCATACTTACATGCACCTATGCGCCAGACCACAACCTCGCCGGTAATCCTGCCCAGACACCGCTCTCCTGCTATCGCTCACTATCGTGCAGTCCCCCTGGACCCACTGTGGTGCTTCCAGGGATCCCGGACCAGCTGAGGCAGGGGACCCCGATGTCTGAGCCGACTGGCCGGGGCTGGGAATTAACTTCTATCATCTACCTTCTTCACAGGTATGTCTGAAGAGGTTCAGCCATCAAGGACAGGAAACCAACTGATGTAGAAGAGGTGCCCCCTTTTATGTCTGTAGGTTTCCTGTCCTTGAAGGGCGGATCCCCTCTCTCGTGGTGCTTTCATGGGAGACCGAAAAAAAAAAAGAAGTCAAAACGCCACAATTGTGGTTTTCAGTTGTTGCAAGAACACAAAAAATGTCACTAGAGTCAATTAGAGCATACTATGTACCCTAAAATTGTATAATAAAAACATCAGCTTGCCTTGCAAAAAACACAAGCCCCCACACAGCTCCATAGATGGTAATATAAAAAAAGATAAGGGTCTCGGAAAATGGTGAAACAAAAAAAATTATTGCTACAAAATCCAGAAATTATTAGGCTGCCGTCACTCTAGCAGCATTTGGTCAGTATTTTACATCAGTATTTGTAAGCCAAAACCAGGAGTGGGTGATAAATACAGAAGTGGTGCATATGTTTCTATTACGCTTTTCCTCTATTTGTTCCACTCCTGGTTTTGGCTTACAAATACTGATGTAAAATACTGACCAAATACTGCTAGTGCGACGGCAGCCTAAAGATAATAAACTAGTAAAAAAATATATATGTTTGGAATGCCCATAATTGTGCTGTTCTGGAGAATCATGTTTCCAGGTCATTTGACTGCACAATTAATGCCATAAAAATTCCCTTATCTCTCATTTTTTCACCATTTAATAGCATGTTTGTGCAATTTTCCCTTACTCTATATAGTAAAACGAATGGTATTTTTCATGAAATCACATCCATTTTGCAAAAAAGAAAAGGGCACACAGCAACAAGTGACAGCAAAAAGTACAGCCAAGAAGCAACGAAGAGTGGTGGTGGTGGGAGACTCACTACTGAGAGGCACAGAAGCAGCCATCTGCAGACCGGACATAACTGCAAGAGAAGTATGCTGCCTTCCAGGTGCGATGATCAAGGATGTGACCGATAGGATACCAAAGCTCTTCAGCTCCAAGGACGTCCACCCATTTCTTCTGATACATGTTGGCACCAATGACACGGCAAGGAAGGACCTACCGACAATCTGCAAGGACTTTGAAGAGTTGGGGAAGAAAGTAAAGGAACTGGATGCACAGGTAGTTTTTTCTTCTATCCTTCCAGTAGATGGGCATGGCACCAGGAGATGGAACAGGATCCTTGATGCAAACAACTGGCTAAGACGATGGTGCAGACAACAAGGATTTGGATTCCTGGACCACGGTGTGAATTACTGGTATGATGGACTCCTCGCCAGAGACGGACTACACCTCAACAAACCTGGGAAACACACATTCGCCAGAAGACTCGCTACACTCATCAGGAGGGCGTTAAACTAGAAGAAGAGGGGACGGGAAGAAAAACATTAGACTCGAACAAAGACGACCCAGGAAAACATACTCAGAAGGGAGGTAAGAACATTTCTAAAACAATCCACAGTGAGGAGATTGGAACAAAACAAAATCCTCTAAACTGCATGCTCGCAAACGCCAGAAGCCTGACAAACAAGATGGAAGAACTAGAAGCAGAAATATCTACAGGTAACTTTGACATAGTGGGAATAACCGAGACATGGTTAGATGAAAGCTATGACTGGGCAGTTAACTTACAGGGTTACAGTCTGTTTAGAAAGGATCGTAAAAATCGGAGAGGAGGAGGGGTTTGTCTCTATGTAAAGTCTTGTCTAAAGTCCACTTTAAGGGAGGATATTAGCGAAGGGAATGAGGATGTCGAGTCCATATGGGTTGAAATTCATGGAGGGAAAAATGGTAACAAAATTCTCATTGGGGTCTGTTACAAACCCCCAAATATAACAGAAACCATGGAAAGTCTACTTCTAAAGCAGATAGATGAAGCTGCAACCCATAATGAGGTCCTGGTTATGGGGGACTTTAACTACCCGGATATTAACTGGGAAACAGAAACCTGTGAAACTCATAAAGGCAACAGGTTTCTGCTAATAACCAAGAAAAATTATCTTTCACAATTGGTGCAGAATCCAACCAGAGGAGCAGCACTTTTAGACCTAATACTATCTAATAGACCTGACAGAATAACAAATCTGCAGGTGGTTGGGCATTTAGGAAATAGCGACCACAATATTGTGCAGTTTCACCTGTCTTTCACTAGGGGGACTTGTCAGGGAGTCACAAAAACATTGAACTTTAGGAAGGCAAAGTTTGAACAGCTTAGAGATGCCCTTAATCTGGTAGACTGGGACAATATCCTCAGAAATGAGAATACAGATAATAAATGGGAAATGTTTAAGAACATCCTAAATAGGCAGTGTAAGCGGTTTATACCTTGTGGGAATAAAAGGACTAGAAATAGGAAAAACCCAATGTGGCTAAACAAAGAAGTAAGACAGGCAATTAACAGTAAAAAGAAAGCATTTGCACTACTAAAGCAGGATGGCACCATTGAAGCTCTAAAAAACTATAGGGAGAAAAATACTTTATCTAAAAAACTAATTAAAGCTGCCAAAAAGGAAACAGAGAAGCACATTGCTAAGGAGAGTAAAACTAATCCCAAACTGTTCTTCAACTATATCAATAGTAAAAGAATAAAAACTGAAAATGTAGGCCCCTTAAAAAATAGTGAGGAAAGAATGGTTGTAGATGACGAGGAAAAAGCTAACATATTAAACACCTTCTTCTCCACGGTATTCACGGTGGAAAATGAAATGCTAGGTGAAATCCCAAGAAACAATGAAAACCCTATATTAAGAGTCACCAATCTAACCCAAGAAGAGGTGCGAAACCGGCTAAATAAGATTAAAATAGATAAATCTCCGGGTCCGGATGGCATACACCCACGAGTACTAAGAGAACTAAGTAATGTAATAGATAAACCATTATTTCTTATTTTTAGTGACTCTATAGCGACAGGGTCTGTTCCGCAGGACTGGCGCATAGCAAATGTGGTGCCAATATTCAAAAAGGGCTCTAAAAGTGAACCTGGAAATTATAGGCCAGTAAGTCTAACCTCTATTGTTGGTAAAATATTTGAAGGGTTTCTGAGGGATGTTATTCTGGATTATCTCAATGAGAATAACTGTTTAACTCCATATCAGCATGGGTTTATGAGAAATCGCTCCTGTCAAACCAATCTAATCAGTTTTTATGAAGAGGTAAGCTATAGACTGGACCACGGTGAGTCATTGGACGTGGTATATCTCGATTTTTCCAAAGCGTTTGATACCGTGCCGCACAAGAGGTTGGTACACAAAATGAGAATGCTTGGTCTGGGGGAAAATGTGTGTAAATGGGTTAGTAACTGGCTTAGTGATAGAAAGCAGAGGGTGGTTATAAATGGTATAGTCTCTAACTGGGTCGCTGTGACCAGTGGGGTACCGCAGGGGTCAGTATTGGGACCTGTTCTCTTCAACATATTCATTAATGATCTGGTAGAAGGTTTACACAGTAAAATATCGATATTTGCAGATGATACAAAACTATGTAAAGCAGTTAATACAAGAGAAGATAGTATTCTGCTACAGATGGATCTGGATAAGTTGGAAACTTGGGCTGAAAGGTGGCAGATGAGGTTTAACAATGATAAATGTAAGGTTATACACATGGGAAGAGGGAATCAATATCACCATTACACACTGAACGGGAAACCACTGAGGAAATCTGACAGGGAGAAGGACTTGGGGATCCTAGTTAATGATAAACTTACCTGGAGCAGCCAGTGCCAGGCAGCAGCTGCCAAGGCAAACAGGATCATGGGGTGCATTAAAAGAGGTCTGGATACACATGATGAGAGCATTATACTGCCTCTGTACAAATCCCTAGTTAGACCGCACATGGAGTACTGTGTCCAGTTTTGGGCACCGGTGCTCAGGAAGGATATAATGGAACTAGAGAGAGTACAAAGGAGGGCAACAAAATTAATAAAGGGGATGGGAGAACTACAATACCCAGATAGATTAGCGAAATTAGGATTATTTAGTCTAGAAAAAAGACGACTGAGGGGCGATCTAATAACCATGTATAAGTATATAAGGGGACAATACAAATATCTCGCTGAGGATCTGTTTATACCAAGGAAGGTGACGGGCACAAGGGGGCATTCTTTGCGTCTGGAGGAGAGAAGGTTTTTCCACCAACATAGAAGAGGATTCTTTACTGTTAGGGCAGTGAGAATCTGGAATTGCTTGCCTGAGGAGGTGGTGATGGCGAACTCAGTCGAGGGGTTCAAGAGAGGCCTGGATGTCTTCCTGGAGCAGAACAATATTGTTTCATACAATTATTAGGTTCTGTAGAAGGACGTAGATCTGGGGATTTATTATGATGGAATATAGGCTGAACTGGATGGACAAATGTCTTTTTTCGGCCTTACTAACTATGTTACTATGTTACTATGTTACCTGTGAAATGCAGTGAATTTTCTGAAAAAAAAAAACAAAACAGAAAACACAGTGGAAAAATGCAGCATTCATTTTACCTGGGAACTTGGCTTAATATTTTATCATGTTTTATTGCAATGTTTTAATTCTCCATATATTATTGCAGTTATGCATATAGACAGTATGTTTCATCAATATGCCATCCTATGCTGCCATCTGGTGCTAACTTTTAGTATTACAGTGCTTTGCTCAGTTCAGGTAACATTGCATCCTGTGGAGAGTTCATTTTCTCCAGCATACACCACAATTACATTTCTCTCAATCCTGCCACCCAGTGTTGATCTTTAGTATTCCGTTCAGTATTATTCCCAGTTCTGTCAGCACTAGAGTACAGTATTGTTCCATTGCTGCCACTCAGTGTTCACTATCAGTCCTACAGCACATATTCACAGTGACAGGAATATTCCAGTTTGTGCTGCCTCCTGGTGTTCATTTTCAATATTACACTACAGTAACACACAGTTGCATTTAATACACTATCCTGTGCTGCCTCTCAGTGTTCAATGTCTTTCTCGCAGTATTAAAAAAAAGTGTCACTTTATGTACTACACATATATTATTTTCTTTCTACTAACAAGCCTATTGTCATTTGTTGAATTTGCAGAATTAAGAGGTCACATTTACTGAAATCAAAAGCGTTTTCAATCAAAAACATCTTAACAGATCAAGTTACATGTAACATAGGACCCTTCTTTGTTATCACCTTCGCAATTCTTGCATCCATTGAAATTGAGAGTTTTTGGAGAGTTTCTGCTTGTATTCCTTTGCGGAATATCAGAATAGCTTCCCAGAGCTGCTGTTTTGATGTGAACTGCCTCCCACCCTCATAGATCTTTTGCTTGATGATACTCCAAAGGTTCTCAATAGGGTTGAGGTCAGGGGAAGATGGTGGCCACACCATGAGTATTCCTTCCGTTTATGCCCATAGCAGCATTGACTCTGCGGTATTATTTGCAGCATGAAGATGATCTTGCTACGGATTTCATGGTTCTTATTTTTGTACCATGGAAGCAAGTGGTCAGACAGAAGCTCTATACACTTTGCCAAGGTGACTTTTACATATTCAGGGACCTTAATGAGGTCTACACGTCTCTCTGCATGATTCAGACCCAAAACATAATTCCACCACCTCCATGCTGACGTCGCAGCCTTGTTGGCACATGGTGGCCATCCACGTCTCCATGCATCTGGACCATCCAGGGTTGAACGGCACTCAACTGTTTTAAAATCAGTCTTCATGCAGTTGGACCAGACATACAACAGCTTGTGAGCACTGTTTAGGGGTGGCAGAATAGTAGGTTTATGCACAAGTGCAAGCCTCTGCACTTTGTCTGCGGAAACACATCTGTGCTCTGTATTAGCCACAAATTTACTCACAGTACGATGATCACGCTTAACCCCTTAGTGACAGAGCCAATTTGGTACTTAATGACCGAGCCAATTTTTGCAATTCTGACCACTGTCACTTTATGAGGTTATAACTCTGGAACGCTTCAACGGATCCCGCTGATTCTGAGATTGTTTTTTCGTGGCATATTGTACTTCATGTTAGTGGTAACATTTCTTCGATATTACTTGCGATTATTTATGAAAAAAACGGAAATATGGCGAAAATTTTTAAAATTTTGCAATTTTCAAACTTTGTATTTTTATGCCCTTAAATCAGAGAGATATGTCATAAAAAATAGTTAATAAATAACATTTCCCACATGTCTACTTTACATCAGCACAATTTTGGAAACAAAATTTTTTTTTGTTAGGGAGTTATAAGGGTTAAAAGTTGACCAGCAATTTCTCATTTTTACAACACCATTTTTTTTTAGGGACCACATCACATTTGAAGTCATTTTGAGGGGTCTATATGATAGAAAATAATGAAGTGTGACACCATTCTAAAAACTACACCCCTCAAGGTTCTCAAAACCACATTCAAGAAGTTTATTAACCCTTTACGTGCTTCACAGGAACTGAAACAATGTGGAAAGAAAAAATGAACATTTAACTTTTTTTTGCAAACATCTTAATTCAGAACCATTTTTTTTATTTTCACAAGTGTAAAAACAGAAATGTAACCATAAATTTTGTTATGCAATTTCTCCTGAATACGCCAATACCCCATATGTGGGGGTAAACCACTGTTAGGGCGCACCGCAGAACTTAGAAGTGAAGGAGCGCCGTTTGACTTTTTCAATGCAGAATTGGCTGGAATTGAGATCGGACACCATGTCACATTTAGAGAGCCCCTGATGTACCTAAACAGTGGAAACTCCCCACAAGTGACACCATTTTAGAAACTAGACCCCTTAAGGAACTTATCTAGATGTGTGGTGAGCACTTTGAACCCCCAAGTGCTTCACAGAAGTTTATAACGTAGAGCCGTGAAAATAAAAAATCGCTTTTGTTTACACAAAAATGATCTTTTTGCCCACAAATTCTTATTTTCACAAGGGTAACAGGAGAAATTAGACCACAAAAGTTGTTGTGCAATTTCTCCTGAGTACGCTGATACCCAATATGTGGGGGTAAACAACTGTTAGGGCGCACCGCAGAGCTTGGAAGAGAAGGAGTGCCGTTTTACTTTTTCAATGTAGAATTGGCTGGAATTGAGATTGGACGCCATGTCGCGTTTGGAGAGCCCCTGATGTGCCTAAACAGTGGAAACCCCCCACAAGTGACACCATTTTGGAAACTAGACCCCTTAAGGAACTTATCTAGATGTGTGGCGAGCACTTTGAACCCCCATGTGCTTCACAGGAGTTTATAACGTAGAGCCGTGAAAAAAAAAATTGCATTTTTTCTACAAAAATTATCTTTTTGCCCACAAATTTTTATTTTCACAAGGGTAACAGGAGAAATTAGACCACAAAAGTTGTTGTGCAATTTCTCCTGAGTACGTTGATACCCAATATGTGGGGGTAAACCACTGTTTGGGCGCACCGCAGAGCTTGGAAGAGAAAGAGTGCCGTTTTACTTTTTCAATGTAGAATTGGCTGGAATTGAGATCGGACGCAATGTCGCGTTTGGAGAGCCCCTGATGTGCCTAAACAGTAGAAATCCCCCACAAGTGACCCCATTTTGGAAACTAGACCCCCCATGGAACTTATCTAGATGTGTGGTGAGAACCTTGAATGCCCAAGTGCTTCACAGAAGTTTATAATGCAGAGCCGTGAAAATAAAAAATATGTTTTTTTCCACAAAAAAGATTTTTTAGCCACCAAATTTTTATTTTCACAAGGGTAACAAGAGAAACTGGACCCCAAAAGTTGTTGTCCAATTTGTCCTGAGTATGCTGGTACCCCATATGTGGGGGTAAACCACTGTTTGGGCGCACGGCAGAGCTCGGAAGGAAGGAGCGCCGTTTTGGAATGCAGACTTTGATAGAATGGTCTGCGGGTATTATGTTGCGTTTGCAGAGCCCCTGATGTACCTAACCAGTAGAAACCCTCCACAAGTGACCCCATTTTGGAAACTAGACCCCCCAAGGAACTTATCTAGATGTGTGGTGAGAACTTTGAACGCCCAAGTGCTTCACAGAAGTTTAGAATGCAGAGTCGTGAAAATAAAAAATATTTTTTTTTCCACAAAAAAGATATTGTAGCCCCCAAGTTTTTATTTTCACAAGGGTAACAGGAGAAATTGGACTGCAATAGTTGTTGTCCAGTTTATCCCAAGTACGCTGATGCGCCATATGTGGCGGTAAACCACTGTTTGGGCGCACGGCAGAGCTCGGAAGGGAAGGAGCGCCTTTTTGGAATGCAGACTTTGATAGAATGGTCTGTGGGCATTATGTTGCGATTGCAGAGCCCCTGATGTACCTAAACTGTAGTAACCCCCCACAAGTGACCCCATTTTGGAAACTAGACCCCCCAAGGAACTTATCTAGATGTGTGGTGAGAACTTTGAATGCCCAAGTGCTTCACAGAAGTTTAGAATGCAGAGTTGTGAAAATAAAAAATATTTTTTTTTCACAAAAAAGATTTTGTAGCCCCCAAGTTTTTATTTTCACAAGGGTAACAAGAGAAATTGGACCCCAGAAGTTGTTGTCCAATTTATCCCGAGTACGCTGATGCCCCATATGTGGGGGTAACCCACTGTTTGGGCGCACGGCAGAGCTCAGAAGGGAGGGAGCACCATTTGACTTTTTGAGCGCAAAATTGGCTGTCGTGTTTGGAGACCCCCTGATGTACCTAAACAGTGGAAACCCCCCAATTCTAGCTTCAACCCTAACCCCAACACACCCCTAACCCTAATCCCAACCTCATCCATAATCCTAATCACTAACCCTAACCATAATCACAACCCTTACCCCAAAACAACCCTAATGTCAACCCTAACCATAACCCTAATCAAAACCCTAAATCCAACACACCCCTAATCCTAATCTCAACCCTAACCTCAAACCTAACCCTAATCCCAATACACCCCTAATCACAACCCTAACCTTAACCCTAATCCCAAACCTAACCCTAATCCCAAGCGTAACCCTAATGCCAACCCTAACCCTAATACGAACCCTAATCCAAACCCTAACCCTAATCCCAGCTCTAACCCTAACTTTAGCCCCAACCCTAGCCCTAACTTTAGCCCCAACCCTAACCCTAGCCGTAGGGCTACTTTCACACTTGCGTCGTTTGGCATTCCGTCGCAATCCGTCGTTTTGGACAAGAAACGGATCCTGCAAATGTGCCCGCAGGATGCGTTTTTTGCCCATAGACTTGTATTGCCGATGGATCGTGACGGATGGCCACACGTCGCGTCCGTCGTGCACTGGATCAGTTGTGTTTTGGCGGAGCGTCGGCACAAAAAAACGTTCAATGAAACTTTTTTTGTACGTCGCATCCGCCATTTCTGACCGCGCATGCGTGGCCGTAACTCCGCCCCCTCCTCCCCAGGACATAGATTGGGCAGCGGATGTGTTGAAAAACTACAGCTGCTGCCCACGTTGTGCACAATTTTCACAACGTGCGTCGGTATGTCGGGCCGACGCATTGCGACGGCCCCGTACCGACGTAAGTGTGAAAGAAGCCTAACCCTAAGTTTAGCCCCAACCCTAACCCTAAATTTAGCCCCAACCCTAACCCTAAATTTAGCCCCAACCCTAGCCCTACCCCTAACCTAACCCTACCCCTACCCCTAACCTAACCCTACCCCTAACCCTACCCCTAACCCTACCCCTAACCGTAACCCTACCCCTAACCCTACCCCTAACCCTACCCCTAACCTAACCCTAACCTAACCCTACCCCTAACCCTAACCCTACCCCTAACCCTACCCCTAACCCTAACCCTACCCCTAACCCTACCCCTACCCCTAACCTAACCCTACCCCTAACCCTAACCCTACCCCTAACCCTACCCCTATACTAACCCTAACCTAACCCTACCCCTACCCCTAACCCTAACCCTACCCCTAACCCTACCCCTAATTTTAGCCCCAACTGCTGTTCTCCTGCCGGCCGGCAGATGGAGACAGATGGCGGGCGCACTGGGCATGCGTCCGCCATGTTCTGCTGCCGGCGGCCAGGAGGAGCAGCAAGAGGATCCATGGACCTAGGTGAGTATGCTAGGGTCCCCGAATCCCCCTATTTCTCTGTCCTCTGATGTGCGATCACATCAGAGGACAGAGAATTACACTTTACTTTTTTTTTTTTTTTTTTGCGGTCGCCGGTAAACAGTTAATTACCGGCGATCGAAAAAAAAAAAAACCCCTGGCAGCCGAGACCCCAAAGATTGTCCCGGTGCCGGCCGGCGGGCGCACTGCGCATGCGCCCGCCATTTTGAAGATGGCGGCGCCCACCGGGAGACACGAGGAGCATCGGGGGAGCTAGGTGAGTATTGGGGGGCCACCTGGGACCCCTTTTCTCTGTCCTCCGATGTGCGATCACATCGGAGGACAGAGAAATTAAAAAGAGATCGCTTTTTTTTTTTTTTTTTTTTTTTGCGATCGCCGGTAAACGGTTAATTACCGGCGATCGCAAATGCGGGGTGGGTTAAAAAAACCCCGAATCATGTTCTCTGGGGTCTCCGCTACCCTCGGCAGCCGAGACCCCGGAGAAAATCGGCCTCTGGGGGGCGCTATGGACTTTTTCCACAGCGCCGTTAATTAACGGCGCTGTGGTTTAAGTACCCTTAGCGGCCGCCGTTAAAAGGCGTATCGGCGGTCGCTAAGGGGTTAAAGCTGTTGTGCCACAATCAATATTATATTTTAATCAACAGATCTTGGAATAAAAATAAACTCCACAATTGGATGTGTTTAAAAAAAATGTTCCTGTGCTGAGATAATCTTATAAATGTGCCCCTGCTGTGTACTGTGTAATGGCCGTGTCTGATCATGTAGGAACATGGTCTGATCGTACCACATCTCCTGGGCAAGGGAGGAAGCAAAAAAGAGCATACTGACATTACAGCAGGGGATCGCAGCTGAATCTTTTTGTGAGCAAAACATTTCACTGCTGACTTTTAAACAATATCTTACCTCAAAGAAAGAATGGACTGTGATCCCCCGCTGTAATGTCTGTATAATCCTTTACTTCCTCCCCTTCCCAGGAGATGTGTTATGATCAGACCATGTCCCTATACAGTCAGACACAGACATTACACAGTACACAGCAGGAGCACATTTATAAGATTATCTCAGCACAGGAACATTTTATTTAACCACAACCAATTGTGGACATTATTTTTATTCCAAGATCTGTTGATTAAAATGAACTTTTGTTCCCGACACAACCCCTTTAAGTTTTTATGACATATCTAATGATTTCACATCGTGGTCAAGACATTGCACTATTTGACACTTTTCAGCAGCAGAGAAATCCTTTTTTTCTATAGTGCTTGAAACTTGTGGCTTCTTAATAATGTGGAACGTCCTTCTAAGGGTGCGTGTCCACGGGCCGGATTACATGCGGATTCACCGCTGCATACAACCGCAGCGTTCAATCCGCAGCGTCCAGATGTTACAGCATAGTAGAGGGGATTTTATGAAATCCCGTCTCCACTATGCGCGTGAACATGCATCCGGCGGCCCTGCGTTTCCAAACATGCGGCGCGTCTTTTTAGAACGCAGCATGTCCGTTTACCTTGCGGCAACTCTCCGTCACCGCAAGGTAAATCACAGGGCCCTATGTATGGCGTGCGGAGATTCCGGATGTGTGCAATGAACACATCCGGAATCACCGCGCGTACAGAAGGGGGCGGCGCTTTGGGTGGAGCAGGTTTTCCGCTCCCTCCAAAGCGCCGTGAATCCGGCCCGTGAACACGGGGCCTTAGGCTATGTTCACATGTTCTGCTTTCGCAGCTTTTTTTTAACCCCTTTCTGCCAGCTGACGGAATAGTACGTCAGCTGGCAGATCCCCTGCTTTGAGGTGGGCTCCGGCGGTGAGCCCACCTCAAAGCCGCGACATGTCAGCTGTTTTGTACAGCTGACATGTGCGCGCAATGAGCGCGAGCGGAATCGCGATCCGCCCGCGCCCATTAACTAGTTAAATGCCACCGTCAAGCGCTGACAGCGGCATTTAACTAGCGCTCCCGGCCGCGCGGCCGGAAATGCTCACACTGCTGACCCCCGTCACATGATCGGGGGTCAGCAGTGCATTGCCATAACAACCAGAGGTCTCCTTGAGACCTCTATGGTTGTTGATGGCCGATTGCTTTGAGCGCCACCCTGTGGTCGGCGTTCAAAGCAACCCTGCATTTCTGCTACATAGAGGTGATCTGTACTTCACCTCTATGTATAACCAAACCAAAGAAAGAACAATCAGCCAAAAAAGTCCCATAAAATAGAATTTATTGAATACAATATAAAAGCCATGAAAACAGAATATAACAGTGCAAACAAGGGAATAGACGCACAGCACAAATGGCCATAGCACAAACCCGGGTACAGACCATGCAGATCCTACAGATCAGCCCGCCGGATCAGGTGACCCCCTGATGAAGGAGCTGGCACTCTGAAACGCGCGTAGGGGTCGGGTCCAGCCGCAGGTCCCCGCTGCTGTCTGTATACACCGGGTATGTACTGATCTACTGATACGTCCCATGCTATGGGCATTGTCCGTATATATTTATAGATAGCTTTGGGTCTTTCTACCATTATAGTTCCCGGTGGTGCATATGTGGCGGGCTGATCTGTAGGATCTGCATGGTCTGTACCCGGGTTTGTGCTATGGCCATTTGTGCTGTGCGTCTATTCCCTTGTTTGCACTGTTATATTCTGTTTTCATGGCTTTTATATTGTATTCAATAAATTCTATTTTATGGGACTTTTTTGGCTGATTGTTCTTTCTTTGGTTTGGTTATATATAGTTATCAGCTGGTCCCTATTATATATGTCCTGTAGCATATCTATGATCGCTTTTATATATATATTCACTATACTATCTAGTTGAGAGATATAATATGCTTGCCTCAATATTATTACTTCACCTCTATGTAGCAGAGGCGATCGAGTTGTGCATACTTCTGGCCTCCTATGGAGGCTATTGAAACATGCCAAAATTAAAAAAAAAAAGTGATTAAAAATGTAAAAAAAATAAAAAATATATAAAAGTTCAAATCACCCCCCTTTCGCCCCAATCAAAATAAAACAATTAAAAAAAAATCAAACATACACATATTTGGTATCGCCGCGTTCAGAATCGCCCGATCTATCAATAAAAACAAAGGATTAACCTGACCGCTAAATGGCACAGCGAGAAAAAAAAATCAAAATGCCAAAATTACGTTTTTTTGGTCGCCGCGACATTGCATTAAAATGCAATAACGGGCGATCAAAAGAACGTATCTACACCAAAACGGTATCATTAAAAACGCCAGCTTGGCACGCAAAAAATAAGCCCTCACCTGACCCCAGATCACGAAAATTGGAGACGCTACGGGTATCGGAAAAAAGCACAATTTTTTTATTTTTTTTTAAGCAAACTTTGGAATTTTTTTTCACCACATAGATAAAAAATAACCTAAACATGTTAGGTGTCTATGAACTCGTAATGACCTGGAGAATCATAATGGCAGGTCAGTTTTAGCATTTGGTGAACCTAGCAAAAAAGCCAAACAAAAAACAATTGCAATTTCATCACACTTGGAATTTTTTTCCCGTTTTCTGTTACATGGCATGGTAAAACCAATGATATCGTTCAAAAGTACATCTCATCCCGCAAAAAATAAGCCCTCACATGGCCATATTGACGGAAAAATAAAAAAGTTATGGCTCTGGGAAGGAGGGGAGCAAAAAACGAAAATGAAAAAGCGGAAAAAGCTCCGGGGGTGAAGGGGTTAATGCAAATTTTCAGCTGCGTTTCACAGTACCAGCAAAGTCTATGAAATTTCAGAAATCTCATGAACACACCTTGTTTTTTTTTCCTGACTGTTTTGTCAAAGAGCTGCGTTTTTGCAAAATGTAGCATGCAATAATAATTATCCTTTTATTGCTATAGCGCCAACATATTCCGCAACACTTTACATTTTAGAGGGGACTTTTACAGACAATAAAAGTCATTCTTTCAGCGTTTCTTCAGTTTTGCTGCGTTTTTGGTGCCAAAACCTAATGAAGTTGAATCAGAAAATTTTTATGCACTAAACTTTATCAGCATGCAGAAGAGACAAATGTACCCTGATAAAAACGCAGCAATAAAAATACAGCAAAAAAGCAGCAAAAACTAAGCAAAATCTGCTTTTTGTAAGCCGTTTAAATGCAGCGTAAAAAAAACGCAGCAAAAACACAACATGTGAACATAGCCTTAAGTAGTTTTCCTTTGCTCATCTGGCAAACTATTTATTTGGGATTTATTTCAGTGATCCAAAGAGCCTGAGGCACAATACTATCCATGAGTTGATTTGAAAAATAAAAAATTACCATACATCTTTATGCAAATTGTCTCTTCAGAGAGGAAGAGGACTAGAACTCTAGTGCCACTGCCACCTATTGGAAGTAGCAATCCTAACAGTCAATGTCGACTATTTAACGAGCCTTGTCACATGACTTAGGATAATAGCCAAACCAGAATCTCAATTTGCAGACACTGCACACAACACATACAAACTGATCATTACAGACATCACACAACATACAAACTGATCATTACAGACATCACACAACATACAACACATAAGTCTACATACAACCACATCATTTTTAATATTTTTTTCTTATAGTCTTCTGATTCTGGTGCTCAATCCAGAGGTCCTCAATGTGGCTCCGAGGGTCCTCGGTGTGACAGTCAGGGCGGTCGTCATCGGGTAAGCACTTTTTTTTTCTTTTAAAGATTATGTTGTTTTGAGTCTAATGTTTTTGTTTTTTGTCTTTTGTAACAGGCTTCACAGGGTGCTCCTGACTCAGACGGTGAGGAGGTCGGGCTAAATATCAATCTCTTCATCGATCTGATCTGAGAGAGGGAGCCGCTGTGGAACATAGGTGACCGCCGCCACGCCGATATAGTTGTGACCCGTCAGCTCTGGGAGCAAGTGTGCTAACAACTTGTAGAGAACTGGGAGGACCTCGATGTTCGGGTCCAGAATCAAGCACGTAAGTATACACAGTTCAGTTATGTAGCTGGATGTAAAGTGTTGTATACTAACCAATTTTTGCTTTCACTTTTCAGGCGAGAGAATTGTCAAGCGGTGGCGGTCAATCAGTGATCGCTTCAAGAAGGAGTTCAACAAAGAGATGTTCCCCGAGTGGATCTGGAGGACGCAGGAGCAAGTACAAATATACAAGGGCCCTGTCGTTCCTCAGGTCAACGATGGTGAGCCATAACAAATGTTTATATGTCTAACACTTTTTTGGTGGTTTCAGCCAGGGCCATGCAATATCAATATTATTATTATTATTTATTATTATAGCGCCATTTATTCCATGGCGCTTTACATGTGAGGAGGGGTATACATAATAAAACAAGTACAACAATCTACAAGGGATGGGTGAGGATACAGTAGGTGAGGGTAGGGCTGGCCGTGCAGCGGTTTGGTCAATCGATGGTTACTGCAGGTTGTAGGCTTGTCGGAAGAGGTGGGTCTTCAGGTTCTTTTTGAAGGTTTCGATGGTAGGCGAGAGTCTGATATGTTGTGGTAGAGAATATATTATATAATATATATAATATATTAATTATATATTTTTTTCTCTTTGTTCCACAGCACCATCGGCAGTACTCAGGAGCCTGCAGAGTTGAACCCTTCTGGAGTCCGTCACCGAGGGACACTGACAGTCCCGACCCATCTGCACCTTCCCAGTCTTCCCTCACATCTGATCCCTCGGTCCCATCCACCAGCGCTGGAGCATCCTGGCCGGATGCGTTGCATGAATCTGCTGGTGAGGATATAGCTTTTCCTTTACCCCACCCCTCTGATGCTGCCACCTGTAGTACACCTGTGGGTTCTGTTCGGCAGCGCCAGAGGGGTCAAGTACAGAACCGAGTTCTTGCATCTGAATGCAGCCTTCCAGAACTGTCTGAAACTTTTGTCAGAGCAAATTGCCGCAGGTTTTAATTTGATCAACAAAACTCTTCTTGAGTTGCACACACTTCTGCTATGGATGCATTCAGAAGCAAGTAAATCACCGAACCACACATTTTTCCAGTCGGTACTCGAGCGCATGGATAAGCTATGTCCTGATCAGCAGATGCAAGTAATGCAATCGTGCCAGTCTGCTCTAGCGCTTGTTACCTCCCAAGCCACTCCACCCCACCCCACCCCTGACCCCCTCCAGCCACTGTCCCTCCCTCCAGCCACTACCAGCATCCTGCCCCCCCCCCCGTTCTATTTCTTTCTCCACCTCTGTTTTAGCTACTGATCCTTCCCCACCACCATCACATTTCTCTCTCCACACTCCCAATGTCGAAGTGTCCCAGTCTGACAGATCCTCCAGCGTTATCTCCAACTTATATATTTTTTTGTTTGTTTAATAATTAGTTAATAAACATTTTATAAGGTTAAATACGTTTGGTAAAACAAGGTTAAATACTTTGGGTACAACCCAAACAGGTACACAACTTGGGTAAAAGAAGGTGAAATGCTTTTGGTAAAAAGCCAAGCAGGTACACAACTTGAGTAAAACAAGGTAAAATACGTCTGGTAAAACTCAAACAAGTACACAACTTGGGTAAAAGAAGGTAAAATACTTTTGGTTACAAGGTCCAAGACAAATTTTTCAAACTCTCTCATCCTGCCAGTCTACTCTTCCTTCAGATAAAATAAAGTATTCTGCAAATTTGTCCCTCATTCGGGAAACTGCCACAGAACTTCTATACGTAATATTCCGATAATCAGCCAAGGTGGTTTCTTAAGAGTGGTCTTCAATGGAAATATGTTCCTTGCATATCACAAAATTGTGCAGGACTACACAAGCTTTCACCACCTCGTCAACAGTGTCAGTCTTCAAGTTGATAGCAGTCAACAGAACTCGCCATTTGGCCGTCAGAATCCCAAAAGCACACTCCACCATTTGCCGTGCTTGTGTAAGGCGGTAATTAAAAATTCTTTTAGTTGGTGTCAATCCAATACTGGAGTAGGGTTTCATTAGGTGTTCTGATAGCTGGAAGGCTTCATCCCCAACACAAACAGATGACATTGGTGGCCCAGAGGTTTGAGGCAGTGGTCTTGGGGGAGGAATTGGAAGGTGTTTCCATAGAGATGACGCGCCATTGCAGACAACTTGAAAACTTGGGAATCATTGGAGCGGCCATACGCCCCTATATCCACCGCTATAAATTTGCATTCCGCGTCGGCGATGGCAATCAGCACAATGGAGAAATATTTTTTATAGTTCAAATATTCCGAGCCAGATCCAGCCGGTTTCACGATGCAGATATGTTTCCCGTCCACTGCACCCAAGCAATTGGGAAACTGACAAACTTGGTGGAATTTTTCGGCTATTTCCAACCAACTCTCCATTGTGGGTCGTGGTTCAAATTCGGCATGCAAAGAGTTCCACAATGCACTGCAGGTGTGCTTTACAATTCCCGATATGGTGGAAATTCCAAGCCGAAATTGAAAATGTAGTGACAAAAGGGAATCTCCAGTTGCAAGGAATCTGTAAATGAAAACAAGGCAAAAATTATTACAAAATACCAGCAATAACATTACAGTTATAAGTCAGCTTTAACTGGAGGAAATACAATTTTAAAAAAATCATAAAAACTAACAGCAACAACATTAAAGTTGTAAGTTCTACAGTGTAGAAAACACCCCACGTGTCATTCTCTGTGCAGTGATGGGGTGGATCCACAAACTGCGTCGGCGCAGACGCATGATGTGCTGCTGTCTCTCTCGCTCCTTCTCCAGAACAAGTACTTTCAAAGGATTCGCCTCCACACTAAAATCCACGTTGATCTTCACAATATTCGCAATAACGTCTTCCATCTTGCTCTCCAACCTGCTCCTCTACAACCTGTCACAGATGGGCTGAAGCAACACTGTATATACAGGTTTTCAGTAGCCAATCACATTTTGGAGCCTCCCAGGGGTGTTTTTTGAAAACCGGATCCATCAAGAATCGGATGGAAAACTGATGAAACAGATCCTGCGGATCCGTTTCATCAGTTTTTCACATTTTACGCCGGCGCGACACCGGAATCGGCCAGACGCCAAAAACCTGATGTGTGAAAGTAGCCTAAACAACATATTATTTATTCTGAATATCTCTACTTACAGCATAAAGCTTAGGATGTGTTATTGAAATCATTAAAAAGTTTTCCATGTAGATACAGCATGTGTCTTTTTCAAACCCACTACTAAGCAGCAGCAAAAAACATTATGAAAATAAGTTTGTTGCTTCATACATCAGTTTTTTTCCCATCAGTCGCAATCCGTCAAATTTTGAAAAAATGGATCCAGCGACTGATGCCACCGGATCAGTTTTTTTTCTCATAGACTTGTATTAGCGACGGATTGCCTCACCTTTCATCCATCGTTCGCATGATCCGTCAAAAATTGTCGGTCCGGCGGCCGGAGACGACGGACAAAGTAGCATTTTTTGTGTCCGTCGAAAAAAAGGACAGCGACGGATCCAGCTCCATCCAGCGTTTGCTAGAATGGAAGCCTATGGCGCCAGATCCGTCAAATAACGGATTCCGTTTTTTTAAACTGACCATGCTCCAATTTTTTTAGGATCCAATAGCCGGATCAGCTAGTTGGATCCGGTGAAAAACAGATCCGTGGCATCAGTTTTTCACAATCTGCGACGGATCCATTTTTTTCAAAATTCGACGGATTGCGATTGATGGAAAAAAACTGATGTGTGAAAGCAGCCTGTGGATTACACATGGAAAGGTTGTCAGGTTTAACAAGTGGATTAAACAGAGAATAGAGCAATATGCCAACCCATCACTGGTGAATATACCCTTAGCTAAGTTCCCAAGATAGGTTTTTGATGCTGCGTATTTTTGTTGCGCAAAAAAATGCAGCATCTTACAGTTCTAGCAAAGTGGATGGGATTTATAGAAATCTCATGCGTCTGTGTTTTTTTCTACTCAGCGCAAACTGTCCTGCGGTGCGTTTTTCAAATCCGTATAATCACAATTTCTCTTGCGATTATACTGAGTTTTTTCTGCAGATTTTCCTCACAGACCCCTACTGAATAAAAAGGCGGTACCTCTTCACCGCATCAGTTTGGTTCCAGAGCACGAGAGGACCTCCAGACAGTTAGTAACATAAACATCACCAAATACATTTTTATTAACACCTTTAAAAGTGCATACCACAAGTGACAAAGCGGGGGAGGAAATATAGACTGTGTTCCAAATTATTATGCAAATTGGATTTAAGTGTTGTAAAGATTTAGTTGTTTTGTTTTCCAAATAAACTCGTGGATGGTATTGTGTCACAGGGCTCAATGGTTCATTGAAATCAATCTGAAACACATGTGATAATTAGTTTTCCAGGTGATTCTAATTAAAGGAAAACTACTTAAAAATGACGTTCCCCATTATTAAGCAGGCCACAGGTTTCAAGCAATATGGGAAATAAAAATGATCTCTCTGTTGCTGAAAAACATCAAATGGTGCAATGCCTTGGTCAAGGGATGAAAACATTACATATTTAGCGAAAACTTAAGCGTGATCATCATACTGTGAAGAGATTTGTGGCTGAATCTGAGCACACATGTGTTCGTGCTGATAAAGGCAGAATGAGGAAGGTTTTTGCCAGGCAAGTTCACCGGATTAAGAGAGCAGTTGCTAAAAAGCCATTACAAACCAGCAAACATATTTGAAGCTGCTGGTGCCTCTGGAGTCCCTCAAACGTCAAGGAGTAGGATCCTTCAAAGGCTTGCTGTGGTGCAGAAACCTACTATTCGGCCACCCCTAAACAGTGTTCACAAGCAGAAACGGTTGCAGTGGGCCCAGACATACATGAAGACTAATTTTCAAACAGTCTTGTTTACTGATGATCGTCGAGCAACTGTGGATGGTCCAGATGGATGGAGTAGTGGATGGTTGGTGGATGGCCACCATGTCCCAACAAGGCTGTGATGTCAGCAAGGAGTGGAGGAGTCATGTTTTGGGCCGGAATCATGGGGAAACAGCTGGTAAGGTTCCTGAAGGTGTGAAAATGACCTCTGCAAAGTATATAAAGTTTCTGACTGACAACTTTCTTCCATGGTATACAAAGGAGAAACGTGCCTTCAGGAGCAAAATCATCTTCATGCATGACAATGCATCATCTCATGCTGCAAAGAATACCTCTGAGTCATTGGCTGCTATGGGCATAAAAGGAGATAAACTCATAGTGTGGCCACCATCTTCCCCTGACCTCAACCCTATAGAAAACCTTTGGAGTATCATCAAGCAAAAGATCTATGAGGGTGGGAGGCAGTTCACACCAAAACAGCAGCTCTGGGAGGCAATTCTGACTTCACGCAATGAAATACAAGCAGAAACTCTCAAAAAACTCACAAGTTCAATGGATGCAAGAACTGTGAAGGTGATATCAAAGAAGGGGTCCTATGTTAACATGTAACTTGGCCTGTTAGGATGTTTTGGAGTTAAATAGCTTTTTTGTTCAGTGAATATGACCTCCTAATGCCGCAAATTCCACAAATGAGTATTTTCAGTTCTTTAAAACAGAGGTCCCCAACTCCAGTCCTCAAGGCCCACCAACAGGTCATGTTTTCAGGATTTCCTTTGCATTGCACAGGTGATGCAATTATTACCTGGGCAAGACTAAGGAAATCCTGAAAACATGACCTGTTGGTGGGCCTTGAGGACTGGAGTTGGGGACCTCTGCTTTAAAACATATCAAATGTTTAGAAACTCTACTGTGCCTAATAATTTGGAACAGTGCATTTTGAGTTTTTATTTATTTTGGAGATTATACTGTTACTAGATGGTGGCTCGATTCTAATGCATCGGGTATTCTAGAATATGCATGTCCACGTAGGATATTGCCTAACCACGTAGTATATAGCCCAGCCACGTAGTATATTGCCCAGCCACGTAGTATATTGCCCAGGCACATAGTATACTGCCCAGCCACGTAGTATACTGCCCAGCCACGTAGTATATTGCCCAGCCACATAGTATATTGCCCAGCCACGTAGTATATTGCCCAGCCACGTAGTATATTGCCTAGCCACAAAGTATATTGCCCAGTGACGTAGTATACAGCACAGAGCCACGTAGTATATTGCACAGCCCACGTATATTGCCCAGCCACGTAGTATATTGCGCAGCCAAGTATTATATTGCCCAGCCACATAGTATATTGCCCAGCCACATAGTATATTGCCCAGCCACATAGTATATTGCCCAGCCACATAGTATATTGCCCAGTCACGTAGTAAACAGCACAGAGCCACGTAGTATACAGTACAGGCACGTAGTATACTGCCCAGTCACGTAGTATATTGGCCAGTCACGTAGTATATTGCCCAGTCACGTAGTATATTGCCCAGTCACGTAGTATATTGCCCAGTCACGTAGTATACAGCACAGAGCCACGTAGTGTACAGCACAGACATGCAGTATATTGCCCAGCCATGTAGTATATTGCCCAGCCACATAGTATATTGCACAGCCACATAGTATATTGCCCAGCCACATAGTATATTGCTCAGCCACGTAGTATATTGCCCAGCCACGTAGTATATTGCCCAGCCACGTAGTATATTGCCCAGCCACATACAGTCATGGCCAAAAGTATTGACACCCCTGCAATTCTGTCAAATAATACTCATTTTCTTCCTGAAAATGATTGCAAACACAAATTATTTGGTGTTATTATCTTCACTTAATTTGTCTTAAATGAAAAAACACAAAAGAGAATGAAGCAAAAAGCAAAACATTGATCATTTCACGCAAAACTCCAAAAATGGGCCAGACAAAAGTATTGGCACCCTCAGCCTAATACTTGGTTGCACAATCTTTAGCCAAAATAACTGCGACCAACCGCTTCCGGTAACCATCAATGAGTTTCTTACAATGCTCTGCTGGAATTTTAGACCATTCTCTTTGGCAAACTGCTCCAGGTCCCTGATATTTGTGCAGCGCCCCAGAGATCTGGTCGTTGCAGTATGACACTCTGCCGCTAAGGAGAGTGATGGTACGTCTGATGGCACTGAAGGAATTCTACTGACCAGGTATCACCAGCACACATTACACTTCACACTCCGGCCACTAGGGGGAGAAAAAGGCTTTATTTATTGGGCCACTCCTCACACTGGTAAAACTAGGGGTTGGATAGGAAGTTAGTCAGAAGCTGACTGGGTTGGATTTAGGCAACATCCCGTGGCAGGGGGTGTTGCAGGGAGAAGATTCAGGGGGGTGCCTGTCAGGCGTGGGAACCTGGCAGGTACCTAGCGAACAGAACAGAACGTTACGGAACCGCGCCTGCACTACCTTGCGGCGGTATCCTAAGAAAGAGACACGAAGCAAAGGATATTGTGGAACAGTGAGAAACGAGATCAAGCACAAAGGAGAGCCAGTAGGAGTCGTGCCCCGAGAACGGCAACATCCTACTGAGGCGCGTAGCCAGTGGCCGGAACACCGAGGAAGTAACTGACTCTATGCCTTACTTCAAACTCCGCAGGACAGTTAATTATAGGTTGGCTGTCTACCTTAAATTTCCTACGAAGACATAGGGGGCAACGCGTGGAGAGGGGCGTCTCTAGGGTCCCGGAAGAGTTCCGAGCCTTCCCGTCATACCGGTGCATCCTAGCTATAACATACCTGGGGGACGAGAAACTAGTAACATCTGGAACGAAATAGAAAGAACGAACGAACAGAAGTTGTGAGGACTATAACGAATGCTCAGCAGGTTAGCACTACAACACACAGGCGCTATTGGTAGGCAACGATTTCCACCTGAAAAGGGAACTCTGGATGTGCCATCGGACCGGCCGGTCTCAGACAGCCCTGTTAATCGTGCTCTGGATTGCGGATCCTGAAGTCTTCAGTAAAGAGGTAAAGAGACTGCAACCTTGTGTCCTCGTTATTGTCTGCACCTCACACCATCGCCATCTACATCATGGGGAAGCCCTGGGGACACACTTCACCTGTGGGAAGGTATACCATCTAGCTGCCATTCCATCACCCCAGCGGACCCCGAGCAGCGTCGGTCATCCTGACCGAACACCACAGGTGGCGTCACGAAACCTTGACAGACTCCTATCACCTTTTATTGGACGCCCCTTAGCAGGGTTACGGACCGGGTCCAGCCACCGTGACAACCCCAGAACTGAGACAGAAAGGACCGGTACCGAGTAACCTGTGGCCCTGTGTTTGGGGGCGATCCATTTGAAGGGTGCCTTCTCCAAACTGCCAATTTTAGATCTCTCCACAGGTGTTCTATGGGATTCAGGTCTGGACTCATTGCTAGCCACCTTAGAAGTCTCCAGTGCTTTCTCTCAAACCATTTTCTAGTGCTTTTTGAAGTGTGTTTTGGGTCATTGTCCTGCTGGAAGACCCATGATCTCTGAGGGAGACCCAACTTTCTCACACTGGGCCCTACATTATGCTGCAAAATTTGTTGGTAGTCTTCAGACTTCATAATGCCATGCACACGGTCAAGCAGTCCAGTGCCAAAGGCAGCAAAGCAACCCCAAAACATCAGGGAACCTCTGCCATGTTTGACTGTAGGGACCGTGTTCTTTTCTTTGAATGACTCTTTTTTTCTCCTGTAAACACTATGTTGAAGCCTTTGCCAAAAAAGCTCTACTTTTGTCTCATCTGACCAGAGAATATTCTTCCAAAACGTTTTAGGCTTTTTCAGGTAAGTTTTGGCAAACTCTAGCCTGGCTTTTTTTTATGTCTCGGGGTAAGAAGTGGGGTCTTCCTGGGTCTCCTACCATACAGTCCCTTTTCATTCAGACACCGACGGATAGTACGGGTTGACACTGTTGTACCCTCGGACTGCAGGGCAGCTTGAACTTGTTTGGATGTTAGTCGAGGTTCTTTATCCAACATCCGCACCATCTTGCGTTGAAATCTCTTGTTAATTTTTCTTTTCTGTCCACATCTAGGGAGGTTAGCCACAGTGCCATGGGCTGTAAACTTCTTGATGACACTGCGCACGGTAGACACAGGAACATTCAGGTCTTTGGAGATGGACCTGTAGCCTTGAGATTGCGCATGCTTCCTCACAATTTGGTTTCTCAAGTCCTCAGACAGTTCTTTGGTCTTCTTTCTTTTCTCCATGCTCAATGTGGTACACACAAGGACACAGGACAGAGGTTGAGTCAACTTTAATCCATGTCAACTGGCTGCAAGTGTGATTTAGTTATTGCCAACACCTGTTAGGTGCCACAGGTAAGTTACAGGTGCTGTTAATTACACAAATTAGAGAAGCATCACATGATTTTTCGAACAGTGCCAATACTTTTGTCCACCCTCTTTTTTATGTTTGGTGTGGAATTATATCCAATTTGGTTTTAGGACAATTCTTTTTGTGTTTATTCATTTAAGACAAATTAAATGAAGAAAATAATACCAAATAATTTGTGTTTGCAGTCATTTTCAGGAAGAAACTGAGTATTATCTGACAGAATTGCAGGGGTGTCAATACTTTTGGCCATGACTGTAGTATATTGCCCAGCCATGTAGTATGTTGCCCAGCCACGTAGTATATTGCCTAGCCACATAGTATACTGCCCAGTGACGTAGTATACAGCACAGAGCCACGTAGTATATTGCACAGCCCACGTAGTATATTGGCCAGCCATGTAGTATATTGCCCAGCCACATAGTATATTGCCCAGCCACATAGTATATTGCCCAGCCACATAGTATATTGCCCAGCCACATAGTATATTGCCCAGCCACATAGTATATTGCCCAGCCACATAGTATATTGCCCAGCCACATAGTATATTGCCCGGCTACATAGTATATTGCCCAGTCACGTAGTATATTGCCCAGTCGCGTAGTATACAGCACAGAGCCACGTAGTATACAGCACAGGCACGTAGTATACTGCCCAGTTACGTAGTATATTGACCAGTCACGTAGCATATTGCCCAGCCACATAGTATATTGCCCAGTCACGTAGTATATTGCCCAGTCACGTAGTATACAGCACAGAGCCACATAGTGTACAGCACAGACATGTAGTATACTGCCCAGTCACGTAGTATACTGCCCAGTCACGTAGTATATTGCCCAGCCACATAGTATATTGCCCAGTCACGTAGTATATTGCCCGGTCACGTAGTATATTGCCCAGTCACGTAGTATACAGCACAGACACGTAGTATATTGGCCAGTCACATAGTATATTGCCCAGTCACGTAGTATGCACCATATCCCTGTTAAAAAAAAGAATTAAAATAAAAAATAGTTACATACTCACCTTCCGGAGCCTCCCGATCGAAGCGGCCGGTTACCGATGGTCCTCGCGCGCTCCGGTCTGAAGAGTGCATTGCGGTCCCGCGAGATGATGGCGTAGCGGTCTCGTGAGACCGCTACGTCATCTCGCGAGATCGCAGCATGGACCGGTTACCGGAGCATCGCGAGCGGGAAAGGCCTGTTGTGGATCCGAGGGGCCGACGGACGGTGAGTATAGAACGATTTTTTATTTTTTTTTTATTATTTTTAACATTAGATCTTTTTACTCTTCATGCTGCATAGGCCGCATGAATAGTAAAAAGTTGGTCACACAGGGTTAATAGCAGCGTTAATGGAGTGCGTTAAACCGCGGTCAACGCTGCCATTAACCCTGTGTGAGCGCTGACCGGAGGGGAGTATGCGGGCGCCGGGCACTGACTGCGGGGAGGAAGGAGCGGCCATTTTCTTCCGGACTGTGCCCATCGCTGGATGTCCTCATATGAACTCGAGCCTGGGAACTTTTCAGAATGTTTTCCCACACTCGAGTTCATATGAGGACATCCAGCAGAGGGCGCATCACCGCAACTCGAGGTAACTACAGGTCATTCACCTACATTCCATTCATTCGCTGGGGTTTTACAGGCAGGGGCGGATGCATTAGCAGGCTTCTGCTTGTAAAATTAGTTAACCCTTTCAGATGGATTTACAGCGTGGCACGAGACGGATCGTCGGAAGGTATGGAATATTGTTGTTTGTTTTCTTTACATTTTTTCCAGGTGACAAGGGTCTTCAGGTGGATTACCAGTATAATAAAATATTCCAACAACCTGTGTATTTATTTCATTAAAATACTTTTTTAGTAATGTGTGTGCTTTTTTAACCATTTCATACTATTGGATTAATAATGGATAGGTGTCATAATTGACGCCTCTCCATTATTAATCTAGCTTAATGTCACCTTACAATAGCAAGGTGACATTAACCCTTCATTACCCCAGTTACAGAGAAGCGGGGTCAGTGGGTGCTCTTGTCCGCTGGCCAGGCTGTCTTTAGCAAGACTGCATGGGCAACGGCTCATACCACTGAACGCCAGCTCTATCTCCCAGTGGGCAATACACTACACAGACAACACAGGGTTAAGGTAAAACAGTGTGGCAATACTTTATTGAACCACAGCACACAATAACAAACAGAGCATTCCCAACATGCCTGGAATTGTATGGGTACATGGGCGCATCTATAATATAAAGCTGGGAGCGTCACTCTGTCCGAAGCCTTTATGGAATGTGCAAGCGCAAGCGCAGTCTGGCCCCCACAGAGTGACGCTCCCAGAAGATCGCGGTATGCGTAAGCACTGAACGCACACCGCGATCTCCACCGGAGAGGCAGGGACCAAGGACGCGCCAGGAGGGTGAGTATATTCACCTGTCCCCCGTTCCAGCGCTGCGTGCGGTTCCATCTCCCGGGTCCTCTGCTGTGACGTTCACAGTTCAGAGGGCGTGATGACGCGCTTAATGCGCGCCGGCGCCACCCTCTGACTGACCAGTCACAGCCCGAGGAGCCGGAAGATGGCGGCGCGCAGCGCTGGAACGGGACAGACAGGTGAATATAGCAAGTGCTGGGGGGCCTGAGCTGGTGGCGATACCGGCACCTGACCCCCACAGCGCGCCGGTGTCCTCGCCTGCTCAGGCCCCCCAGCACTCGGCGCCCAGCGACGATAGGTGCGTATGGTATTTTTTTTTTTATATATCGCTGCAGCATACGGGGGCATGCACACTGGAGCGTCTTATGGGGGCCATAAACCTTTATGGAGCAGTGTACGGGGGCATACACACTGGAGCGTCTTATGGGGGCCATAAACCTTTATGGAGCAGTGTAGGGGGGCATACACACTGGAGCGTCTTATGGCGGCCATAAACCTTTATGGAGCAGTGTACGGGGCATACACACTGGAGCATCTTATGGGGGCCATAAACCTTTATGGAGCAGTGTACGGGGGCATACACACTGGAGCGTCTTATGGGGGCCATAAACCTTTATGGAGCAGTGTACCGGGGCATACACACTGGAGCATCTTAAGGGGGCCATAAACCTTTATGGAGCAGTGTACGGGGGCATACACTATGGAGCATCTTATGGGGGCAATAAACCATAATGGAACAGTGTACTGGGGCATATACTATGGAGCATCTTATGGGGGCCATCAACCATAATGGAGCAGCGTATGGGGCATATGGATGGGAGAAGCAAATTAAAGAATGGTGGCGCAGGATGGGAGCAGCACATGACAGAACGGGGGCGCAGGATGGGAACAGCACATGATAGAATAGGGCAGCACATGACAGAACGGGGGTGCAGGATGGAAGCAGCACATGACAGAACGGGCGCAGGATGGGAGCAGCACATGACAGAACAGGGGCACAGGATGGGAGCAGCACATGACAGAACAGGGGCGCAGGATGGGAGCAGCACATGACAGAACGGGGGCACAGGATGGGAGCAGCAAATGACAGAATGGAGGCGCTGGATGGGTGCAGAACATGTCAGAATGGAGGCACAGGATGGGTGCAGCACATGTCAGAATGGGGGCGCAGCATGGGAGCAGCACATGTCACAATGGCGGCGCAGGATGGGAGCAGCACATGACAGAATGGGGTGCAGGATGGGTGCAACACATGGCAGGATGGGGGCGCAGGATGGGTGCAGCACATGACAGGATGGGGACACAGGATGGAGCAGCACATGTCAGAATGGGGGTGCAGGATGGGAGCAGCACATGTCAGAATGGGGGTGCAGGATGGGTGCAGCACATGACAGAACGGGGGCGCAGGATGGGAACAGCACATGATAGAATAGGGCAGCACATGACAGAACGGGGGTGCAGGATGGAAGCAGCACATGACAGAATGGGTGCAGGATGGGAGCAGCACATGACAGAACAGGGGCTCAGGATGGGAGCAGCCCATGACAGAACAGGGGCGCAGGATGGGAGCAGCACATGACAGAACGGGGGCACAGGATGGGAGCAGCAAATGACAGAATGGAGGCGCAGGATGGGTGCAGAACATGTCAGAATGGAGGCGCAGGATAGGTGCAGCACATGTCAGAATGGGGGTGCAGGATGAGAGCAGCACATGTCACAATGGCGGCGCAGGATGGGAGCAGCACATGACAGGATGGGGGCACAGGATGGGTGCAACACATGGCAGGATGGGGGCGCAGGATGGGTGCAGCACATGACAGGATGGGGACACAGGATGGAGCAGCACATGTCAGAATGGGGGTGCAGGATGGGAGCAGCACATGTCAGAATGGGGGTGCAGGATGGGTGCAGCACATGACAGGATGGGGACGCAGGATGGAGCAGCTCATGACAGGATGGGGACACAGGATGGAGCAGCACATACCAGGATGGAGACCATATACCAATATAAATGCTCGCCACCCGGGCGTAGAACGGGTTCAATAGCTAGTATAAAATATCACTGCGTCTCCACGTATTTCTAGTATGACACGATGTCAGAGCTCCCAGGGTCGCTACTCCATCTGTGGATGAATGCACAGAGAAGGGGCAACGACAAGCATAGGGAGATGACCAAGAACTGTCCATAGAGTCCATACAAGGTTCAGAGCCAGTTGACATGATGTCAGAGCTCCCAGGGTCGCTACTCCATCTGTGGATGAACGCACAGAGAAGGGGCAACGACAAGCATAGGGAGATGACCAAGAACTGTCCATAGAGTCCATACAAGTTCCAAAGCCAGTTGACAAGAGAGTCACCACCTGTCTTATCGGACCATCTCCATGGAATCAGGCGACCAGCGGCTCCCAACCCTGTCTTTCTCCAAACATATCCATGGTGCAGAGATGGTCACTGGATCAGATCTGTGTCCTTCCAACCGGAGCCGAAAACCCCTAGGTTGTATCCTTTAGAATCCTAGACCAGTGTCCCTCGTGATGGTGCCATGATGAATTGGCTGCAGTCCTTTCTTCTTGTCTCTTGGGTGATTTGCAGAATGTCCGGCTGGTAGCTCTGTATTACTTCAGACTCCCAGGATGTGAACTCTGAGTCAATTTATACCCAAGGCATGTAAGCTATTTTTAGAATTACCCAGGGTCTTTTAGTTCAACATCAAGATATGGCAAACAATGGTGATGGGATTAAGTAGCACTATTAGCATATAAGCACACATCAATAAACAAAGCTTAACCCACTCAATGTACAGTCATTATTACAGACTTAGGGTACCGTCACAAAGTGCAATTTTGATCGCTACGTGACGTTCGAGCGATATAGTTACGAGATCGCAGTGTCTGACACGCTCCTGCGATCAGGGACCCCACTGAGAATCGTACGTCGTAGCAGATCTTTTGAAACTTTCTTTCGTCGTCTAGTGTCCCGCTGTGGCGGCATGATCGCATGGTGTAACATATATCGTATACGATGTGCGCATAGTAACTAACGGCTTCTACATCGCACATACGTCATGAAATTATCGCTCCAGCGTCGTAGATTGCAAAGTGTGACAGCAGTCTACGACGCTGGAGCGATATTGTTACGATGCTGGAGCGTCACGGATCGTACCGTCGTAGCGATGAAAATTGCACTGTGTGACGGTACCCTTACACAGTATGTTAGATAGTATATCAGTGGGCAGTCTGTCTTTTTGACCCACCAGACATAAACACTTAAATTTACAAGCTAATATACAGATAAAAAAACAGTTCTTTTGTTTATGCAAAAACGTAGCTGTCTGGGTAATTAAGATACAATCTGGTTTCTTCACAACCCCATATCCCACCGCTACACGGGAATGGGAAGAGAGTGGCCAAGTGCCAGAATAGGCGCATCTTCCAGATGTGCCTTTTCTGGGGTGGCTGGGGGCAGATGTTTTTAGCCAGGGGGGGGAGGCTAATAACCATGGACCCTCTCCAGGCTATTAATATCTGCCCTCAGTCACTGGCTTTACCATTCTGGTGGAGAAAATTGCGCAGGAGCCCACGCCAATTTTTTCCGCGATTTAACCCTTTAATAGCTAGAGCATCCAAATTTTGCACATACACACTACTAACATTAGTAGTGTGGAATATGGAAAATAAAAGGGATATGAGATGGTTTACTGTATGTAAACCATATCTCATATCATGTCGGGTTTGAGAAGGAGATAGGAAAAGCCGGCATTTGAATTACCGGCTTTTAAGCTATCCAGCGCTGTAGCGCTGTATGATATATTAATATATATATATATATGTATATATATATATATATATATATATATGTATATATATATGTGTGTGTGTGTCTCACTGACATATATATATATATATATATATATATATATATATATATATATATATACAGTGCCTACAAGTAGTATTCAACTCCCTGCAGATTTAGCAAGTTTACACATTTGGAATTAACTTGGCATTTAGCAGGTTTACACATTTGAAATTAACTTGGCATTGTGATGATCAGCCTGGAAGTGTGAAATGCACTGCAGCAAAAAAGAATGTTATTTGTTTATTTTATTTTTTTTTAATTGTGAAAAGTCTTTTCAGAGGGTCATTTATTATTCAACCCCTCAACCCACCAGAATTCTGTTTGGTTCCCCTAAAGTATTAAGAAGTAGTTCAGGCACAAAGAACAATGAGCTTCACATGTTTGGATTAATTATCTCTTTTTCCAGCCTTTTCTGACTATTTAAGACCCTCCCCAAACTTGTGAACAGCACTCATACATGGTCAACATGGGAAAGACAAAGGAGCATTCCAAGGCCATCAGAGACAAGATCGTGGAGGGTCACAAGGCTGGCAAGGGGTACAAAACCCTTTCCAAGGAGTTGGGCCTACCTGTCTCCACTGTTGGGAGCATCATCCGGAAGTGGAAGGCTTATGGAACTACTGTTAGCCTTCCACGGCCTGGACAGCCTTTGAAAGTTTCCTCCCGTGCCGAGGCCAGGCTTGTCCAAAGAGTCAAGGCTAACCCAAGGACAACAAGGAAGGAGCTCCGGGAAGATCTCATGGCAGTGGGGACATTGGTTTCAGTCAATACCATAAGTAACGTACTTCACCGCAATGGTCTCCGTTCCAGACGAGCCCGTAAGGTACCTTTACTTTCAAAACGTCATGTCAAGGCTCGTCTACAGTTTGCTCATGATCACTTGGAGGACTCTGAGACTGACTGGTTCAAGGTTCTCTGGTCTGATGAGACCAAGATCGAGATCTTTGGTGCCAACCACACATGTGATGTTTGGAGACTGGATGGCACTGCATACGACCCCAAGAATACCATCCCTATAGTCAAGCATGGTGGTGGCAGCATCATGCTGTGGGGCTGTTTCTCAGCCAAGGGGCCTGGCCATCTGGTCCGCATCCATGGGAAGATGGATAGCACGGCCTACCTGGAGATTTTGGCCAAGAACCTCCGCTCCTCCATCAAGGATCTTAAGATGGGTCGTCATTTCATCTTCCAACAAGACAACGACCCAAAGCACACAGCCAAGAAAACCAAGGCCTGGTTCAAGAGGCAAAAAATCAAGGTGTTGCAGTGGCCTAGTCAGTCTCCTGACCTTAACCCAATTGAAAACTTGTGGAAGGAGCTCAAGATTAAAGTCCACATGAGACACCCAAAGAACCTAGATAACTTGGAGAAGATCTGCATGGAGGAGTGGGCCAAGATAACTCCAGAGACCTGTGCCGGCCTGATCAGGTCTTATAAAAGACGATTATTAGCTGTAATTGCAAACAAAGGTTATTCCACAAAATATTAAACCTAGGGGTTGAATAATAATTGACCCACCCTTTTATGTTTAAAATTTATAAAAATTTAACTGAGCAACAAAACTTTTTGGTTTGTAAGATTTATGCATCTGTTAATAAATCCTGCTCGTGTTTGAAGTTTGAAGGCTCTAACTTATGTGCATCTTATTAAACCTGCTAAATCTGCAGGGGGTTGAATACTACTTGTAGGCGTTGTATATATATATATATGTATATATATATATATACATATATATATATGTATATATATATATATATATATATATATATATACAGACAGTATATATGTTTTTACGATTATTTGAGCCCATGGATCCATTGTATGTCCGTCGGTTTTGCAAGCCAGCGAGAAAAAAGCGCAGTACGGATGCCATACAGATTACATATGGCGTATGCCATGCGCAAAATACGCTGACACACCCTGCCTACGGATGACATACGGATCACTATTTTGGGGACTTTTCTGCGTATTACGGCCGTAAAAAACGGACCGTATTTTTATACCCTAGGTGTGAGGCCAGCCTTAGACAATTATATAGTAGATCATTGGGAGGTTTCTCCAATAAAATTCGATGTATACTCTAACGGGTGATGACTTTAATTAGACTGACTGTCATTTGCACCGACCATTTAGGAAAATCAGAGAAAAATTACATTTGCATAATAATTTGGAACATGGTGTAAGGATGCAGTCTTGTGCTCTGTAAAATCCTGTTACCGGTAAGTAACTAAGATTTTTTTCCCTTCTTCTATGACAGCATCACCTGAGAGATTTATATAGATCAAAACACCCTAGGGAGGGATCACCGCTTGCAGTACCCTCCTCCCAAAGGACAGATCAGAGGAGGACAGTTTGAGGTGATAATGTCAATAGAAGATGGAAGGGGAACACCACGTGGCCGCCTTACATATCTTGTCGATGGACACCTCCGCTCTTTCAGCCCAGGAAGTTGCCATAGCCCTGGTGGAATGGGCTTTCAGGTTTCCAGGAACTGGTCTATTACTAGAGGTGTAGGCTAAGCTAATGGCATCCCTTATCTATCTAGCCAGGGCCGGCATCAGCACTCGGCGTACCCGGGCAAGTGCCGGGGCCCTGGCAAGACAGGGGGGCCCATTCAAGGCTGGCGTTAAGGGCAGGCAGCTGCCAGTGCCTAGGACCACCGCTCCCCCAGGGGCCCTCAGCTAGCGGCACATCATGGAGCTGACTCGGCAGGGGAGGGGGAGCGGCTGGGGGCTAATTATACACACCTACTCCTGACAGCTGGCGCGGTCCCTGCAGGTCCCCGGCTCCCCAGCTTCTTCTTGTACTGAGCGGTCACATGGTACCACTCATTACAGTAATGAATATGCTGCTCCACCTCCCATAGGGGTGGAGCCGCATATTCATTACTGTAATGAGCGGTAACGGTGACCGCTTAATCCAGGAAGAACCTGCCGGCGCCGGGAAGCAGGGACTGCACAGCACCAGGAGCAGGTGAATATAACAGGGAGGTGAGCGCTGGGCTGCGCGATATTCACCTGCTCCTCGTTCCAGCCGCCGCTCCGTCTTCCACGTCCTCTGCAGTGACGCTGAGGTCAGAGGGCACGGTGACGTGGTTAGTGCGCGCCCTCTGCCTGAACGTCAGTGCAGAAGACGCTGAAGATGATGCAGCGGCGGCTGGAACGAGGACAGGTGAATATTGAAAGTGCCGGGGGCCTGAGCAACGGAGAGGTGAGTATGTGATTTTTAATTTTTTTTATCGCAGCAACAGCAAGTGGGGCAAATGTCTGTATGGAGCATCTATGGGGCCATAACGTTTGTGCAGCACTATATGGGGCAAGTGTCTGTATGGGGCCATAACGTTTGTGCAGCACTATATGGGGCAAGTGTCTGTATGGAGCATCTATGGGGCCATAATGTTTGTGCAGCACTATATGGGGCAAGTGTCTCTATATACTACATGGCTGTTTTATATACTACGTGAGCCATGTTATATACTACGTGGGCTGTTATAAGCTACGTGGGCTGTGCTATATACTAGATGCCTGTTCTATAAACTACGTGGGCCGTGTTATATACTATGTGGCTGTGCTATATACTATATGGGCTGTGCTATATACTACATGGCTGTGTAATATGCTACGTGGCTGTGCTATATACTACGTGGGCTGTTATATACTACATGGCTCTGTCTATATGCGATCATGAATCGTGATATGTGTTAAAGGGGGGGCCCACTGAGACTCTTTTGCCCGGGGCCCTCAAAAACCTGGAGTCGGCCCTGTATCTAGCTATGAACCCCCTTGTAACACCACACCCCTTCCTGATTCCATGGAATGACTCAAATAAGGCCTCATCCTTCCTCCATTGCCTAGTTCTGTCTAGGTACTGCATCAGGGCCCTCCTGACGTCTAATGTGTGAAGTTTTTGTTCCTCTGCAGTCTTTGGTTCACTATAGAAGGAGAGAAGAACTACCTCTTGACTCCTATGAAACTTTGAGGCCACTTTTGGGGAGATACGCTGGATCTGGCCTCAACACCACCCTATCATCTAATACCTGCATAAAAGGATAATTAATAGATAGGGCCTGCAAATCACTAACACGTGAATTTGCAGGCCAATGACTGGGCCAATTTTTACAATTCTGACCACTGTCCCTTTATGAGGTTATAACTCTGGAATGCTTCAACGGATCTTGGCGATTCTGACATTGTTTTCTCGTGATATATTGTACTTCATGATAGTGGTAAAATTTCTTTGATATAAGTTGCGTTTATTTGTGAAAAAAACGGAAATTTGGCAAAAATTTTGAAAATTTTGCGATTTTCCAACTTTGAATTTTTATGCCCCCAAATAACAGAGATATGTCATGTAAAATAATTAATAAGTAACATTTCCCACATGTCTACTTTACATCAGCACAATTTTGGAACCAAAAATTTTTTTTTGTTAGGGAGTTATAAGGGTTAAGACTTTTAACCCTTATAACTCCCTAACAAAGAAAAAATCACATTTTTACAACACCAATATAGGGACCACATCACATTTGAAGTCATTTTGAGGGGTCTAAAAGATAGAAAATAACCAAGTATGACTCCATTCTAAAAACTGCACCCCTCAAGATGCTCAAAACCACATTCAAGAAGTTTATTAACCCTTGAGGTGTTTTACAGGAATTTTTGGAATGTTTAAAAAAAAATTAACATTTAACTTTTTTTCACAAAAAATATACTTCAGCTCCAATTTGTTTTATTTTCCCAAGAGTAAGAGAAGAAATTGGACCCCAAAAGTTGTTGTGCCATTTGTTCTGGGTACGCCGATACCCCACATATGGGGGTAAACCACTGTTTGGGCGCATGGCAGAGTTCGGAAGGGTAGGAGTGCCGTTTGACTTTTCAATGCAAAATTGACTGGAATTGAGATGGGACGCCATGTTGCGTTTGGAGAGCCCCTGATGTGCCTAAACATTGAAACCCCCACAAGTGACACCATTTTGGAAAATAGACCCCCTAAGGAACCTATCTAGATGTGTGGTCAGCACTTTAACCCACCAAGTGCTTCACAGAAGTTTATAATGCAGAGCCGTAAAAATAAAAAATCATATTTTTTCACAAATATGATCTTTTTGCCCACAATTTTTTTATTTTCCCAAGGGTAAGAGAAGAAATTGGACCCCAAAAGTTGTTGTGCCATTTGTTCTGAGTACGCCAATACCCCACATGTGGGGGTAAACCACTGTTTGGGCGCATGGCAGAGCTCGGAAGGGAAGGAGCGCCATTTGACTTTTCAATGCAAAATTGACTGGAATTGAGATGGGACACCATGTCATGTTTGGAGAGCCCCTGTGTTATGATCAGGTGACCTTGGAGCAGCATGAAAACTTTCACTGGAGTAGGTGGTAACTATACTGACCGCAAATCCTGATCTTAACACCGCAACTAGAAGTAGCTGTGGGGTGTGCCTAACAAATCCTAGACACCTCGACACAGCCGGATGACTAAATACCCCTATAGATGGAAGTAGGAATTCTACCTTGCCTCAGAGCAGAACCCCAAAGGATAGGCAGCCCCCCACAAATATTGACTGTGAGTAGTAGAGGAAAAGACACACACAGGCAGGAAACAGGATTTAGCAAAAGAGGCCACTCTAGCTAAAATAGGAAAGGATAGGACAGGATACTAAGCGGTCAGTATTAAAATCCTTCCAAAAATATCCACAGCAGAAAATACAAAAACTCCACCATCTAACTAAAGATGTGGAGCGTATATCTGCAACTCCAGAGAATCCAACAAGACTGAGAAAACATTGACACAGTCTCAGCTGGACAAGAGAAAACAAATGAATAGCACAGAATATAAGCACACAGCTTGTGTGCCACAGAAAAAGAAACAGACACTTATCTTTGCTGAATTGGCAACTAAGCAGGAGAAGCCAGACAAAGATCCAACACTTCCTAAGAAACATTGACAACTGGCAAGGACTAATGAGTCCTGCAAACCTAAATACCCCAGTCAGAATTGCAATCAGCAGATACACCTGTCCAAGACTGCAGCCCAGGGACAACTGCATTACCACCTACAACCACCGGAGGGAGCCCAAAAGCAGAATTCACAACACCCCTGATGGGCCTAAACATTGAAACCCCCCACAAGTGACACCATTTTGGAAAGTAGACCCCCTAAGGAACTTATCTAGCAGTGTTTTGACAGCTTTGAACCCCCAAGTGTTTTACTACAGTTTATAATGCAGAGCCGTGAAAATACAAATTATTTTTTTCACAAAAATTATATTTTAGCCCCCAGTTTTGTATTTTCCCAAGGGTAACAGGAGAAATTCGACCCCAAAAGTTGTTATCCAATTTGTCCTGAGTACGCTGATACCCCATATGTGGGGGGGAACCACCGTTTGGGCGCATGGCAGAGCTCAGAAGGGAAGGAGTGCCATTTGGAATGCAGACTTAGATGGATTGGTCTGCAGGCGTCACGATGCATTTGCAGAGCCACTGATGCACCTAAACAGTAGAAATCCCCCACAAGTGACACCATTTTGGAAACTAGACCCCCTAAGGAACTTATCTAGATGTGTTTTGACAGCTTTAAACCCCCAAGTGTTTCACTACAGTTTATAACGCAGAGTCGTGAAAATAAAAATTAATTTTTTCCCACAAAAATGTTTTTTTAGACCCACAAATTTTTATTTTCCCAAGGTTAACAAGAGAAATTGGACCCCAATAGTTGTTGTCCAATTTGTCCTGAGTATGCTGATACCCCATATGTTGGGGTAAACCAATGTTTGGGCGCACGGGATTGCTCGGAAGGGAAGGACCACTGTTTTACTTTTTCAACACAGAATTGGCTGGAATTGAGATCGGACGCCATGTCGTGTTTGGAGAGCCCTGATGTGCCTAAACAGTGGAAACCCCCAATTCTAACTGAAACCCTAACCTCAACACACCCCTAATCCCAACCACACCCCTAACCCCCACACTAACCACACCCCTAACTCCAACACACCCCTAATCCCAACCATAACCCTAACCACACCCCTAACCCTGACACACCCCTAACCCCAACCATAAATGTAACCCTAACCCTAACTTTAGCCCCAACCCTAACTTTAGCCCCAACGCTAACTTTAGCCCCAACCCTAACTCTAACTTTAGCCCCAACCCTAACCCTAGCCCCAACCCTAGCCCCAACCCTAACCCTAACCCTAACTCTAGCCCTAACCCCAACCCTAGCCCTAACCCCAACCCAAACCCCAACCCTAGCCCTAACCCTAATGGGAAAATGGAAATAAATACATTTTTTAAAAATTTTTATGTTTCCCTAACTAAGGGGGTGATGAAGGGGGGTTTGATTTACTTTTATAGCGGGTTTTCTAGCGGATTTTTATGATTGGCAGCCGTCACACTAAAAGTCGCTTTTTATTGCAAAAAATTTTTTTTGCGTTACCACATTTTGAGACCTATAATTTTTCCATGTTTTGGTCCACAGAGTCATGTGAGGTCTTGTTGTTTGCGGGACGAGTTGACGTTTTTATTGGTAACATTTTCGGGCACGTGACATTTTTTGATCGCTTTTTATTCCGATTTTTGTGAGGCAGAATGACCAAAAACCAGCTATTCATGAATTTCTTTTTTGGGGGGGCGTTTATACCGATCTGCATTTGGTAAAATGGATGAAGCAGTTTTATTCTTCAGGTCAGTACTTTTACAGCGATACCTCATTTATATCATTTTTTTATGTTTTGGCGCTTTTTATACGATAAAAACTATTTTATAGAAAGAGTAATTATTTTTGCATCGCTTTATTCTGAGTACTGTAACTTTTTTATTTTTTTGCTGATGATGCTGTATTGTGGCTCATTTTTTGTGGGACAAGATGACGTTTTCAGCGGTACCATGGTTATTTATATCCGTCTTTTTGATCGCGTGTTATTCCATTTTTTGTTCAGCGGTATGATAATAAAGCGTTGTTTTTTGCCTTTTTTTTTTTTTTTTTTACGGTGTTTACTGAAGGGGTTAACTAGTGGGACAGTTTTATATGTTGGGTAGTTACGGACGCGGCGATACTAAATATGTATACTTTTATTTTTTTTTATTTAGATAAAGAAATGTATTTATGGGAACAATATTTTTTTTTTCTTTATTTAGGATTTTTTTATTTATCTTTTTTTTTTACACATCTAAAAAAATATTTTTTTACTTTTTTACTTTGTCCCAAGGGGGACATCACTGTATAGTGACAGATCGCTGATCTGACACTTTGCAGAGCACTGTGTCAGATCAGCGATCTGGCGTGCCCTGCTGCAGGCTTACAGGAGCCTGCTCTGGACCCGGAAGTACTCCCTGCAGGACCCGGAAGTAGCCCCGCGGCCATTTTGGATCCGGGGCCTGCAGGGAGGAGACGCTCGGTACAAGGTGAGCACTTCGCCTTGTACCGATCGTCTCAGGGAAGCCTGCAGGGAGCCCCCTCCCTGCGCGATGCTTCCCTATACTGCCAACACACCGCGATCATGTTTGATCGTGGTGTGACGGGGGTTAATGTGCCGGGAGCGGTCCGTGACCGCTCCTGGAACATAGTGCCGGATGTCAGCTGCGATAGTCAGCTGACACCCGGCCGCGATCGGCCGCGCTCCCCCCGTGAGCGTGGCCGATCGCGCTGGATGTACTATTCCGTCCTTGGGCATTAGGGCCCACCCCACATGGATGGAATAGTATGTCCAATGTCAGAAAGGGGTTAATGAACCTAGTCACCAATCCATCCGCCGCCAGGTTATAGTTGCATAGGGCTCCCAAAGCGGATACCAGTACCTTAAGGGTGCTGGTGGCTAGGCCCATCTCCATACCCCTCTTCTGAGGGAACTCTAAAATGTCTCTGATTGGGGCCGTACCCCCAACAGACCGCTCCGAGAAGCCAAAAATTTAGCCCATATCCTGCCATAAATTCTAGTTGTTATAGGCTTCCTACTCTGCATCAGAGTAGCTGTCAAGGCCGGAGAGAACCCTCTCTGTGTTAGCAGCGCCCTCTCAAAATCCAGGCCATCAAATGTAGACCTGAGCTTTGAGGTTTGACACTGGGCCCTGCCTGAGGAGACCTGGAACATCCGGAAGAACCCATGGATCTGCTAAGGACATCCTCCTCATCCAAGAGAACCATGGTCTCTTGGGTCAGAAAGGAGCAATGAGGATGACATACACCGCTTCCTCACGAATTTTCCTCAGAACTTCCAGAAGCAACATTAATGGAGGAAATGCATAAGCCAGTCGGAGATTCCAAGGGATCTGCAGTTCACATACCGCGTATGATCTTTCTCTTGGGTTCAGGGAACAGAAGATATTTGTCTTCCTGTTCTTTCTGTTGGCAAATAAATCTATCTCTGGCTGCCCCCAAAGATCTACAATCTGCTGAAAGATGGATCCAGTTCCCAGTCCCTCTGCTTCAGGGTTGTCCGGCTGAGGAAGTCTGCTTCCTCGCTCTCTTTCCCCTATATGTGTAGGGCTGAAATCTGCAGCTGATGTTTCTTCATAACCTGGAGAATTTCCTGAGCTAGCCGCATTAGGGGCCGGGATCTTGTGCCCCCCTGGTGATTGATAAAGGCTACAGAAGTTCGATTGTCTGACATTATTCGAACATCCCTTCCAAATGGGAAAGGAACTCTATGACTGTGTTCTTTATTGCTAGCAGTTCCCTGTAGTTTGAGGAACAGCCTGCTTCTGCCTCTGACCAGATTCCCTAAATTATATGGTCTCTGAGATGTGCCCCCCACCCGTGATAGATTCCCTGGATCCAGGCACCAGGCCATGGAATCTACTGCTTCCTGTGAGAGCATAATTTTCCCCTCTAGATGTCCAGCAAGCTTTCTTTCCCCCTCTAGGACCTCCTGCTGAAAAGCCCTGAAATGACACTGAGCCCACTGCACTGCTGGAATGCATGATGTTATTGATCCTAGAAGGGACATGGCTTTCCTCAGAGACATTATAGGGTTGGCCAAAACTGCTGACACTAAGCATGTTAAGGTACCTTTACACTAAACGACTTACCAACGATCACGGCCAGCGATACCAACGATCACGGCCAGGTTGTAAGTCGTTGTGTGGTCGCTGGGGAGCTGTCACACAGACAGCTCTCTCCAGCGACCAATGATCAGGGGAACGACTTCGGCATCGTTGAAACTGTCTTCAACGATGCCGAAGTCCCCCTGCAGCACCCGGGTAACCAGGTTAAACATCGGGTTACTAAGTGCAGGGCCGCTCTTAGTAACCCGATATTTACCCTGGTTACCATTGTAAAAGTTAAAAAAAAAAAAAAAAACACTACATACTCACATTCTGATTTCTGTCACGTCCCCCGGCGTCCACAAGGTTAAAACAGCTTTCGGCAGGAGCGCTGCTAATGAATGCGCTGCTGCCGAGATGCACTGACTGTGTCAGCGCCGGCAGTAACAGCGGTGACGTCACCGCTGTGCTCTGCTTTACAGCCGGCGCTGACACAGTCAGTGCATCTCGGCAGCAGCGCGTGCATTAGCAGCGCTCCTGCCGAAAACAGTTTTAACCCTGTGGACGCTGGGGGACGTGACAGACATCAGAATGTGAGTATGTAGTGTTTTTGTTTTTTTTTACTTTTACAATGGTAACCAGGGTAAATATCGGGTTACTAAGCGCGGCCCTGCGCTTAGTAACCCGATATTTACCCTGGTTACAAGTGAACACATCGCTGGATCGGCGTCACACACGCCGATCCAGCGATGACAGCGGGTGATCAGCGACCAAAAAATGGTCCTGATCATTCCCCAATGACCAACGATCTCCCAGCAGGGGCCTGATCGTTGGTCGCTGTCACACATAACGAGATCGTTAGCGGGATCGTTGCTATGTCACCAAAAGCGTGACGTTGCAACGATATCGTTAACGATATCGTTATGTGTGACTCCAGCTTAATCCTGTCTTTCTTTCCCGCTGTTAGGAGACAGATCTGCTTCCCTGAGTCCAAAATAAGCCCCAAGAAGGATTGAATCCTCAGGGGCTGCAGCCACGACTTTTCCATATTTATCATCCACCCGAGTTTAGACATAGTGTCTCAGATGTGATTTAGTTGAGTACTGCATTCGTGTTCTGTTCTGCCGATCACAAAAAAATCGTCCAGATATGGCACTACTTTTTTCCTGCAAATGTGCTGTCACCTCCAGAACAATCTTGGTGAAGATTCTCGGGGCCATGGACAGACCAAAGGGCAGTGCCCTGTACTGGAAATATCCGAGTTGTCTTTTTACATGTACCGCTACCATTAGGAATTGATGGTCTTGATGGAGAATGGGAGCATGGTAATATGCGTCCTTTAAATCCAAGACACTCATACAATAGCTCGGGAAAAAGATCTTCATTGCTGTCTTTATCGACTCCATCATGAATGGTCTGTAGACCAGGAATTTGTTGAGGCCTTTCAGATTGATAATAGTCCTGAACAACTGGTCGGACTTCCTTATCAGAAAGGGGAGAATAAAATCCCCTCCCCTGCGGCACCTCCACCAGCACCCTCTTTTGAAGAGGAACACTTCTGCTTCCAGGGCCTGTTTTTCCTTCCAGGACCTGGGGGACGAGATCCTGAAGCTGAGCCTGAGGATGGATATGAACTCTAGTCTCAGCCCTGATTTTATTAAACTGAGCACCCAGGCATTGGCCAAGATGTTCTCCCAGGCAGTTTGGAAGTGGGACAGCCTTCCTCCTACCTGGGACCGCCCATCACTTGGAGGATTTTCGGCTCCTTGACGAGGAACCCCCAAACATGTAACCCCATGCTCTTTGGTTTTTTAGCACTCCAGTCGGCCTGTTCCTTGGATGGTCTACTCCAGTTATACTTTCTCCTATGAAAGGAGCTTTTAAACTGAGGGCGGGACACACTAGGGAAACCCTTCTTCTTGCCTGCTGCCTTATCAAGAATATCATCCAGAGCTTGACCAAAAAGATATTTGCCCTCACACGGGATAGAGCATAGCCTAGTCTTGGACTGAGCATCTCCCGGCCAGCTCCACGGGCAGCATTAGAGAGGTTTGCTGATCTTGCAGCTAACCTGAGTCGGCCGAGGCATCGGCCAAAAAGAGCTGCTCCCTGCAACAGTGGAAGATCTGCCAGGATTTCTTCTTTTGGGATATTGTCTCTTAGATGGTCACCAAGCTGCTGTAGCCACACCATCATTGATCTCGCTGTGCAGGTTGCTGCTATCACTGGCTTTAACAAGCCTGCCGAAGACTCCCAGGCTGGCTTCAGGAAGACCACGGCCTTCTTGTCCAAAGGATTCCTTAGAGTCCCTAGGTCTTCAAAGAGCAATGTAGATTTTTTAACTGATTTAGCAACTGCAATGTCAATTTTTGGGGTCTTTTCCCATATGCCCACCTCTTCTTCATCAAAGGGATATTTCCTTTTGGAAGAAGATGTAGCAGGCGGCCCTTTCCTTTATGGACTTTTCCATTCCTTATGAGCATTTTGATGTTTTCATCAACTGGGAAGGAATGCCTCTTCTTTTGACCCAAGCCCCCAAACATATTGTCCTGAACTGTCTTGGTTGACTTGGGATCATAAATACCCATAGTGAACCTTATAGCCTTAACCAGCCTGTCAGTATCCTCCATTGGGAAGCTGGGCCTACCCCCCCCCCCCCCCGTGTTCTCATCGGAGGAGGAAGATGAGGATGATTCCGCCAGGTCCGAACTCTCCCCCCTGAACTCCACCGATCTCTTAGACTCTGACGACAGTGGTTCTGGCTTTCACTTTTCTCTTTGCCCAATTAGGTGTTTTAAGGACTCCTGTGTCTCTGATCTAATGATGGTTTTAAGGTCCATAGCAAATGCAGGGCTTTCCTCTAAGATTGTCTGCTGTATACACCCAGGGCAGAGTCTCTTATCATAAGTGCTGGGTAAATCCCCATTGCACAGGGCGCACTCCCTATTGTTCTGCTTGGAACTATGCTTCAGGGGCCTTCCCTAGTAAAGGAATACACAGAGAAAACGGGACTGTTTTAGCACAGTGCACTTTCATGTAGATCACTCACCATTCAGCTGATCAATCTACGGTTCCGAAGATTGTTTCACCCTGGAGGTGGGCTCATGACCTGCTTTGCTTTTCAGGCTGGTCCTGCTGCTCGTACGACTGCCATTGCACCCTTGCCGACGCTGCTGGTGGCGCTGAAAAGGCTCCTGTGTCAACTGCAGCGAAGAAAATGGTGATAGTGGTGGTGGCTGCTGCGGTGGCATCGGGCAACGCTGCTGCTGTAGCTCATCCATGGTCCAGATACCGCAGGAAATGCATAGCCGTGCACAGACCCAGAAGGGTGTCTCGGCGCACATCGCTGGGGCACTCCTGCAAACCCCAGCGCGTGCAGACCCAGGACCCGTGTCGGCAGGAGACATTCACCCAAGAGGTCTCCGCCTACATGGCGCTGCACCAACCTCCTGGTCGGTGTTACCTCATCCGTGGATGGCATCCCGAGTTCCCAGACACCCTCCCGGGTAAGTTTACCCTGCAGGTTCCCACGAGGACAGGAAACTGAACTGATGTGGGGGAGAGGTACCTCCTTTTTATTCAGTAGGTTTCCTATCCTGGTGGGCAGATACCCTCTCTCAGTGGTGCTGTCATGGGAGAAGGGAAAAATCCTTGGTTTCTAATTATTTAAAAAATATAAATCTGAAAATTGTGATGTGCATTTGTATTCAGCCTCCTTCTTCTTTGCTATCTAGCTTTAGTTCATTGAGATTGGATAGAGATGTCTGAGAACTGGTGTTGAGCGTTACCGTCCGATACTTGAAAGTATCGGTATCGGATAGTATCGGCCGATACCCGAAAAATATCGGATATCGCCGATACCGATATCCAATACCAATACAAGTCAATGAGACATCAAGTATAGGAATGTATCCTGATGGTTCCCAGGGTCTGAAGGAGAGGAAACTCTCCTTCAGGCCCTGGGATCCATAGTGAGGTGTAAAATAAAGAATTAAAATAAAAAATATTGATATATTCACCTCTCCGGCGGCCCCTGGACATCACGCTGGTAACCGGCCGGCTTCTTTGTTTAAAATGAGCGCCTTTAGGACCTGCGAATGACGTCGCGGCTTCTGATTGGTCGCGTGCCGCCCATGTGACCGCCACGCGACCAATCCGAAGCCGCGACGTCATTCGCAGGTCCTAAATTCCTAGAATTAGGAGTTTAGTGAATGAGAATGACGTCGCGGCTTCTGATTGGTCGCGTGGCGGTCACATGGGCGGCACGCGACCAATCAGAAGCCGCGACGTCATTCGCAGGTCCTAAAGGCGCTCATTTTAAACAAAGAAGCCGGCCGGTTACCAGCGTGATGTCCAGGGGCCGCCGGAGAGGTGAATATCTCAATATTTTTTATTTTAATTCTTTATTTTACACATCCCTATGGATCCGATACCGATACCCGATACCACAAAAGTATCGGATCTCGGTATCGGAATTCCGATACCGCAAGTATCGGCCGATACCCGATACTTGCTGTATCGGAATGCTCAACACTACTGAGAACAAGTCTTGTCACAAATTCTCAATGGGATTTAGTTATGGATTGTGACTGGGCCATTTATACACATAAAGATGCTTTGATATCAACCATTGGTTGTAGGTCTGGCAGTATGTTTAGGGCCGTTTCCTGCTGAAAGGTGACCCTACGCCTCCGGGCTCAAATATTTTGCAGCCTCTTAACAGGTTTTACTCCAGGATTTCCCTGTATTTAGCTTCATCCATCTTCTCATCAACTCTGACAGCATCGTGGATCTTTATCATGACCACACATAATATTCATCTGGCCTCCTGGCGAACCATGTTTGGGGGTTCAATAGGGGATAAGTAAACCCAATCAAATTATTATTGTTTATGCACTGCTGGGTTCTTTACTTACATGCATTTTTCTTTCTTGCTTATGAATTGGCTTATGTCTCATATATAAACGAGAGGTATTTCAAGAAAATACCTCCGTTTATATGAATATCATAATTTCTTCTTTTGCACAGAGCACAAGCACTTTTTTCAGTATTGGGCTAATGTGCCACTCGTCTGTATGATTACATGCCAATGGTTTTGTGTTTAACATGCTATGATAGCATGTGTTGATGCTTCTGTCTACATGGACTAACTAAAGTCCATTGGTTTATACTATACTTTTTTGATTGCTAAACATCAAGGCCTATGTAAAAAAAAGGAATAAACATCCTTTTGTTAGGATTTCTATGTTTCTAACAGTATATGAAGAATATACCACATTTCATAACATTGTAAAGATCTTTTTTACAGTAACAAAAACATCATCCTGTCAGGACCCAGCTACTATCCATGTCCCTCTTTTCCTTTGTTCTCTGCTATCTAGTCTAGTCTATCTAATAAGCATGGTACATTTAATATATTTGAATGAGTGCTCTTCCCTATTGATCTGTAGGTCTATGATAGGGATTCTTAGGGATACTTAGGGACAGCCGCTGTGGATCGGGGACACTATTTCTCACCTACAATCAGGGTGCCAACCTCCGCTGACAGGCAGATCCAAGGATAGGGAAGACTTAAGAATATAATAAGGTTTAGACTCATATTTGTTGCTTGTTTTTTCATTTTTTTTGAGTGATGTCAATTGAAACAAAGGAGAGGATTATCAAACTCTTAAAAGAGGGTAAATCATCATGCAATGTTGCAAAAGATGTTGGTTGTTCAGTCAGCTGTGTCTAAAATCTGGACCAAATACAAACAACATGGGAAGGTTGTTAAAGGCAAACATACTGGTAGACCAAGGAAGACATCAAAGCGTCAATACCAGCAACTTGAAGCAATATGTCTCCAAAACAGGAAATGCACACCAAAACAAATGAGGAACGAATAGGAGGAAACTGGAGTCAACGTCTGTGACTGAACTGTAAGAAACCTCCTAAAGGAAATGGGATTTACATACAGAAAAGCTAAACGAAAGCCATCATTAAACAGAACCTGTCACCCCAAAATCGAAGATGAGCTAAGCCCACCAGCATCAGGGGCTTATCTACAGCATTTTGGAATGCTGTAGATAAGCCCCCGATGTATCGTGAAAGATGAGAAAAAGAGGTTAGATTATACTCACCCAGGGGTGTCCCGCTGCAGTCCAGTCCGATGGGCGTCGCGGTCCGGGGCCTCCCATCTTCTTACGATGACATCCTCTTCTTGTATTCACGCTGCGGCTCCGGCGTACTTTGTCTGACCTGTTGAGGGCAGAGCAAAGCACTGCAGTGCGCAGGCGCTGGGAAAAGGTCAGAGAGGCCCGGCACCTGCGCACTGCAGTACTATGCTCTGCCCTCAACAGGGCAAAGTATGCCTGCACCGGAGCCGCAGCGTGAAGACAAGAGGACGTCATCCAGGGGTGGATTAAGGGTAGCCAGGGCCCCGGGCTGTTCAGACACTGTGGGCCCCCCCCCCGGTCATGTGACGGGGGTCATGTGACGGGGGTCATGATATACCCGAACCAGATTATTCCAGAAAAATGGCCGGTCCCTACTCTACTGTAACCTATTAAATATTTGTTAGAATCTGCAATACAATTTAGGTATATTTTGACCAATAATATCACATACAAGGAACAAATACCACCGCACCATGACCAGACCACAAATTACAACCACAGTGATCGAATAATATCACATACAAGGAACAAATACCACCACACCATGTCAAGACCACATATTACCACCACTTGGTGACCAAATATCACATACAAGGGACAAATACCACAACACCATTTCCAGACCACATATTACCACCACATAGTGACTGAATACTACAATACTGATCAGTAAAAAACAACAACACAATACTATCACCATAAGTGCCAGTATTCACAGGAGATCTGTACTTAGTATGCAGTGTCTGTGTAGAGGTAATACAGAGATCACTGGTGGTATTATACACAGGACCTCTATATAGTATACAGTGTATAGTGTCAGTGTATAGGTAACACTGACTCACCAGTGACGTCTCTAGGTGAAGTCCTTCATCTTTCATCCAGCACAGACCGCCATCATTTCTTCCAGCCAGGACTCGTTTCTGCAGGAAATAACACAGTTATCTCGAGCTCCGCTTGCAGAACACATTACTTAATTTTTCACAACTTCTACATTACACCACATGAAGAAAAAAAGGCGATATAGTGTCACTTTGCACAGTAACAGGACCGACCCCCATTTAAAACAGTATACTCAAAAAATAAAATAAATACATCACTGCAGTAATAATATCCCTTAATTAGCCCCTATGGTAATAATATTCCACATCCTGGCCCCGTGTGTCTCATTCCTAGCTCCAGCCATATGTTCTCGCATCCTGCCCTCATGAGTATCCATTCTACCCCATATGATCTCCACATCCTGCCCCATATGTCTCCATCGTATCCATCCTGCCCCATGATCCAATCCTGCCCCATGTCTTTCATTCTGCCCCGTGTCTCCAATCATGCCCCGTGTCTACATTCTGCCCATGCCTCCAGTCCTGCCACCAGTGTGTCCAGCAATCTGCCCCAGTATGTCCAGCATATTGCCCCAGTGTCCAGCAATCTGCCCCAGTGTCTCCAGCATATTGCCCCCAGTGTGTCCAGCATTGCCCCCAGACAGTGTGTCCAGCAATCTGCCCCAGTGTGTCCAGCAATCTGCCCCAGTGTGTCCAGCATATTACCCCCAGTGTGTCCAGCAATCTGCCCCAGTATGTCCAGCATATTGCCCCAGTGTGTCCAGCATATTGCCCCCAGTGTGTCCAGCAATCTGCCCCAGTGCGTCCAGCATTGCCCCCAGACAGTGTGTCCAGAATATTACCACCAGTGTGTCCAGCAATCTGCCCCAGTATGTCCAGCATTTCCCCCAGTATGTCCAGCATTTCCCCCAGTGTCTCCAGCATTGCCCCAGTGTCTCCAGCAATCTGCCCCAGTGTCTCCAGCAATCTGCCCCAGTGTCTCCAGCAATCTGCCCCAGTGTCTCCAGCAATCTGCCCCAGTGTCCTCCAGCAATCTGCCCCAGTGTCCTCCAGCATTGCCCCAGTGTCCTCCAGCATTGCCCCAGTGTCCTCCAGCATTGCCCCAGTGTCCTCCAGCATTGCCCCAGTGTCCTCCAGCAATCTGCCCCAGTGTCCTCCAGCAATCTGCCCCAGTGTCCTCCAGCAATCTGCCCCAGTGTCCTCCAGCAATCTGCCCCAGTGTCCTCCAGCATTGCCCCAGTGTCCTCCAGCAATCTGCCCCAGTGTCCTCCAGCAATCTGCCCCAGTGTCCTCCAGCAATCTGCCCCAGTGTCCTCTAGCAATCTGCCCCAGTGTCCTCCAGCAATCTGCCCCAGTGTCGTCCTCCAGCAATCTGCCCCAGTGTCCTCCAGCATTGCCCCAGTGTCCTCCAGCAATCTGCCCCAGTGTCCTCCAGCAATCTGCCCCAGTGTCCTCCAGCAATCTGCCCCAGTGTCCTCCAGCAATCTGCCCCAGTGTCGTCCTCCAGCAATCTGCCCCAGTGTCGTCCTCCAGCAATCTGCCCCAGTGTCCTCCAGCATTGCCCCAGTGTCCTCCAGCAATCTGCCCCAGTGTCCTCCAGCATTGCCCTCAGTGTGTCCACCGTTATAAAAAAACAAAAAAAAAAAAAAACAAAGTCTCCTCACCTGTCCGCGCTCCAGCGATGAGCTCCCTCCAACAGAGCACACTCGCCGGAGACTGACAATGACGTCAGATGCCGGCGACGTGTGCGCCTGCGGCCGACATCAGCCGCCAGCCTCCAATTGGCTGGCGGCTGTTGTTAAATATTGACGTGCGCACATCAATAGGAAACCGCAGCAGCACCGGAAGGGGCCCGGTGAACAGATGAGAAGGGGCCCGATGCGGGCCCCCTCTCTCTGCCCACCGGGTACGGCGGGGGCACATAAACGCCGGCGGCGGCCGCCGGCATTCACAGATGATTATCAGAGGGTCAATCTGTGCGGTAGCCCAGGGCCCCCCCAGACCACTGGGCCCTGGGATACCGCCCATGTTGACCCTCTGATAATCCGCCCCTGACGTCATCCTATGAAGATAGGAGGCCCCGGACCGCGATGCCCATCGGATCGGACCGCCCACCCAGGTGAGTATAATCTAACCTCTTTTTTTCCATCTTTCAGGATACATCGGGGGCTTATCTACAGCATTCCAGAATGGTGGGCTTAGCTCATCTTTGATTTTGGGGGTGACAGGTTCCCTTTAACACCTAAACAGAAAAAAACAAGGTTACAATGGGCTAAGGAAAAGCAATCGTGGACTGTGGATGACTGGATCAAAGTCATCTTCAGTGATGAATCACGAATCTGCATTGGGCAAGGTGATGATGCTGGAACTTTTGTTTGGTGCCGTTCCAATGAGATTTATAAAGATGACTGCCTGAAGAGAACATGCACAGTCATTGATGATATGGAGCTGCATGTCAGGTAAAGGCACTGGGGAGATGGCTGTCATTACATCTTCAATAAATGCACAAGTTTATGTTGATATTTTGGACACTTTTCTTATCCCATCAATTGAAACGATGTTTGGGGATGATGAAATCATTTTTCAAGATGATAATGCATCCTGCCATAGATCAAAAACTGTGCAAACATTCCTTGACGTCACTGCTGTGCTCTGCTTTACGGCCGGCGCTCACAGTCAGTGCGGGAAGCTGACGGCGAGGGACGTGACAGACACAGGACTGTAAGTATGTAGTGATTTTTTTTTTTTTTACATTTACAATGGTAACCAGGGTAAATATCGGGTTACTAAGCGCGGCCCTGCGCTTAGTAACCCGATGTTTACCCTGGTTACCCGGGGACTTCGGCATCGTTGGTCGCTGGAGAGCTGTCTGTGTGACAGCTCTCCAGCGACCACTGTTATGAACAGGTAATTCAGAACCACAATGGACCTTTAAGTTCAGAGCACACAAAGTGACCTGACATTTACCAAAAACATAGGACGAGCTCTGAGACGTGGAAACTCTGCTGACCGCAATCCCTAATCCTATCACACCACACTAGAGGTAGCCGTGGATTGCGCCTAACGCTCCCTATGCAACTCGGCACAGCCTGAGAAACTAACTAGCCCTGAAGATAGAAAAATAAGCCTACCTTGCCTCAGAGAAATTCCCCAAAGGAAAAGGCAGCCCCCCACATATAATGACTGTGAGTAAAGATGAAATACAAACACAGAGATGAAATAAATTTAGCAAAGTGAGGCCCGACTTACTGAATAGACCGAGGATAGGAAAGATAGCTTTGCGGTCAACACAAAACCCTACAAACAACCACGCAGAGGGGCAAAAAGACCCTCCGCACCGACTAACGGTACGGAGGTGCTCCCTCTGCGTCTCAGAGCTTCCAGCAAGCAAGAATAAACCAATATAGCAAGCTGGACAGAAAATATAGCAAACAAAAATAACACAAGCAGACTTAGCTTATGCAGGATAGACAGGCCACAGGAACGATCCAGGAGGAAGCGAGAACAATACTAGAACATTGACTGGAGGCCAGGATCAAAGCACCAGGTGGAGTTAAATAGAGCAGCACCTAACGACTTAACCTCATCACCTGAGGAAGGAAACTCAGAAGCCACAGTACCACTCTCATCCACCAAAGGAAGCTCATAGACAGAACCAGCCGCAGTACCACTCAAGACCACAGGAGGGAGCTTAGCCACAGAATTCACAACAGTACCCCCCCCTTGAGGAGGGGTCACCGAACCCTCAACAGAGCCCCCAGGCCGACCAGGATGAGCCACATGAAAGGCACGAACCAGATCGGCAGCATGGACATCAGAGGCAAAGACCCAGGAATTATCTTCCTGACCATAACCTTTCCACTTTACCAGATACTGGAGTTTCCGTCTCGAAACACGAGAATCCAAAATCTTCTCCACAATATACTCCAATTCCCCTTCAACCAAAACCGGAGCAGGAGGATCAATAGATGGAACCACAGGTGCCACGTATCTCCGCAACAATGACCTATGGAACACGTTATGGATGGAAAAAGAAGCCGGAAGAGTCAAACGAAAAGACACAGGATTAAGAACCTCAGAAATCCTATATGGACCAATGAAACGAGGCTTAAATTTAGGAGAGGAAACCTTCATAGGAATATAACGAGATGACAACCAAACCAAATCCCCAACACGAAGTCGGGGACCCACACAGCGCCTGCGGTTAGCGAAACGTTGAGCCTTCTCCTGGGACAAAGTCAAATTGTCCACTACATGAGTCCAAATCTGCTGCAACCTATCCACCACAGTATCCACACCAGGACAGTCCGAAGACTCAACCTGCCCTGAAGAGAAACGAGGTTGGAACCCAGAATTGCAGAAAAACGGCGAAACCAAAGTAGCCGAGCTGGCCCGATTATTAAGGGCGAACTCGGCCAAAGGCAAAAAGGACACCCAATCATCCTGATCAGCAGAAACAAAACATCTCAGATATGTTTCCAAGGTCTGATTGGTTCGTTCAGTCTGGCCATTTGTCTGAGGATGGAAAGCCGAGGAAAAAGACAAATCAATGCCCATCCTAGCACAAAAGGCTCGCCAAAACCTCGAAACAAACTGGGAACCTCTGTCAGAAACGATGTTCTCTGGAATGCCATGTAAACGAACCACATGCTGGAAAAACAATGGCACCAAATCAGAGGAGGAAGGCAATTTAGACAAGGGTACCAAATGGACCATCTTAGAGAAGCGATCACAAACCACCCAAATGACCGACATTCATTGAGAGACGGGGAGATCCGAAATAAAATCCATAGAGATATGTGTCCAAGGCCTCTTCGGGGCCGGCAAGGGCAAAAGCAACCCACTGGCACGAGAACAGCAGGGCTTAGCCCGACCACAAATCCCACAGGACTGCACAAAAGAACGCACATCCCGCGACAGAGATGGCCACCAAAAGGATCTAGCCACCAAATCTCTGGTACCAAAGATTCCAGGATGACCAGCCAACACCGAACAATGAACCTCAGAGATTACTTTATTCGTCCACCTATCAGGGACAAACAGTTTCTCCGCTGGACAACGATCAGGTTTATTAGCCTGAAATTTTTGCAGCACCCGCCGCAAATCAGGGGAGATGGCAGACAAAATTACCCCCTCTTTGAGAATACCCGCCGGCTCAGACAAATCCGGAGAATCGGGCACAAAACTCCTAGACAGGGCATCCGCCTTCACATTTTTAGAGCCCGGAAGGTACGAAACCACAAAGTCAAAACGGGATAAAAACAGCGACCAACGAGCCTGTCTAGGATTCAACCGTTTGGCAGACTCGAGATAAGTCAAGTTTTTGTGATCAGTCAAGACCACCACGCGATGCTTAGCTCCTTCAAGCCAATGACGCCACTCCTCGAATGCCCACTTCATGGCTAGCAACTCTCGATTGCCAACATCATAATTTCGCTCAGCAGGCGAAAATTTCCTGGAAAAGAAGGCGCATGGTTTCATCACCGAGCAATCAGAACTTCTCTGCGACAAAACAGCCCCTGCTCCAATTTCAGAAGCATCAACCTTGACCTGGAATGGAAGCGAAACATCTGGTTGGCACAACACAGGGGCAGAAGAAAAACGACGCTTCAACTCCTGAAAAGCTTCCACAGCAGCAGAAGACCAATTGACCACATCAGCACCCTTCTTGGTTAAATCAGTCAACGGTTTAGCAATACTAGAAAAATTATTGATGAAGCGACGATAAAAATTAGCAAAGCCCAGGAACTTCTGCAGACTCTTCAGGGATGTTGGCTGAGTCCAATCATGGATGGCTTGGACCTTAACAGGATCCATCTCGATAGTAGAAGGCGAAAAAATGAACCCCAAAAATGAAACCTTCTGAACACCAAAGAGACACTTTGACGCCTTCACAAACAAAGAATTAGCACGCAGGACCTGGAACACCATTCTGACCTGCTTCACATGAGACTCCCAATCATCCGAGAAGACCAAAATATCATCCAAGTATACAATCAGGAATTTATCCAGGTACTCTCGGAAGATGTCATGCATAAAGGACTGAAACACTGATGGAGCATTAGAAAGCCCGAATGGCATAACCAGGTACTCAAAATGGCCTTCGGGCGTATTAAATGCTGTTTTCCATTCATCGCCCCGTTTAATACGCACAAGATTATACGCACCACGAAGATCTATCTTGGTGAACCAACTAGCCCCCTTAATCCGAGCAAACAAATCAGACAGCAACGGCAAGGGGTACTGAAATTTGACCGTAATTTTATTTAGAAGGCGGTAATCAATACAAGGTCTCAGCGAACCATCCTTCTTGGCCACAAAAAAGAACCCCGCTCCCAATGGCGACGATGACGGGCGAATATGACCCTTCTCCAAAGACTCCTTCATGTAACTCCGCATAGCGGCGTGCTCAGGTACAGATAAATTAAACAGTCGACCCTTAGGAAACTTACTACCAGGAATCAAATCGATAGCACAATCACAATCCCTATGCGGAGGTAGGGCATTGGACTTGGGCTCATCGAATACATCCCGGTAATCAGACAAGAACTCTGGGACCTCAGAAGGGGTGGATGATGAGATAGACAAAAATGGAACATCACCATGTACCCCCTGACAACCCCAGCTGGACACAGACATTGATTTCCAATCTAATACTGGGTTATGGACTTGTAGCCATGGCAACCCCAACATGACCACATCATGCAGATTATGCAACACCAGAAAGCGAATATCCTCCTGGTGCGCAGGAGCCATGCACATGGTCAGCTGGGTCCAATACTGAGGCTTATTCTTGGCCAAAGGCGTAGCATCAATTCCTCTCAATGGAATAAGACACTGCAAGGGCTCCAAGACAAACCCACAGCGCCTAGCAAACTCCAAGTCCATCAAATTCAGGGCAGCGCCTGAATCCACAAATGCCATGACAGAATAAGAAGACAAAGAGCAGATCAAAGTAACGGACAAAAGAAATTTCGACTGTACCGTACTAATGGTGGTGGACCTAGCGAACCGCTTAGTGCGCTTAGGACAATCGGAGATAGCATGAGTGGAATCACCACAGTAGAAACATAGCCCATTCTGACGTCTGTGTTCTTGCCTTTCAGCTCTGGTCAAAGTTCTATCGCACTGCATAGGCTCAGGTTTATGCTCAGATAATACCGCCAAATGGTGCACAGATTTACGCTCACGCAAGCGTCGACCGATCTGAATGGCCAAAGACATAGACTCATTCAGACCAGCAGGCATAGGAAATCCCACCATGACATCCTTAAGGGCTTCAGAGAGACCCTTTCTGAAAATAGCTGCCAGCGCACATTCATTCCATTGAGTGAGCACGGACCACTTTCTAAACTTCTGACAATAAATCTCTATCTCATCCTGACCCTGACACAGAGCCAGCAAATTTTTCTCTGCCTGACCCACTGAATTATGTTCGTCGTACAGCAATCCGAGCGCCAGAAAAAACGCATCAATATTACATAATGCAGGATCTCCTGGCGCAAGGGAAAATGCCCAGTCTTGAGGGTCGCCACGTAATAAAGAAATAATGATCTTAACTTGTTGAACTGGGTCACCAGAGGAGCGGAGTTTCAAAGCCAGAATAGTTTACAATTATTTTTAAAATTCAAAAACTTAGCTCTATCTCCAGAAAATAACTCAGGAATAGGAATTTTAGGTTCTAACATAGGATTCTGAACCACTAAATCTTGAATGTTCTGTACTCTTATAGTGAGATTATCCATCAAAGAGAACAGACCCTGAATGTCCATGTCCACACCTGTGTTCTGAACCACCCTGATGTAAAAGGGAAAAGAAAGACAGAACACAGTGCAAAGAAAAAAAAAAATGGTCTCAGAACTACTCTTTTCCCTCTATTGAGAAGCATTAGTACTTTGGGCCTCCAGTACTGTTATGAACAGGTAATTCAGAACCACAATGGACCTTGAAGTTCAGAGCACACAAAGTGACCTGACATTTACCAAAAACATAGGACGAGCTCTGAGACGTGGAAACTCTGCTGACCGCAATCCCTAATCCTATCACACCACACTAGAGGTAGCCGTGGATTGCACCTAACGCTCCCTATGCAACTCGGCACAGCCTGAGAAACTAACTAGCCCTGAAGATAGAAAAATAAGCCTACCTTGCCTCAGAGAAATTCCCCAAAGGAAAAGGCAGCCCCCCACATATAATGACTGTGAGTAAAGATGAAATACAAACACAGAGATGAAATAGATTTAGCAAAGTGAGGCACGACTTACTGAATAGACCGAGGATAGGAAAGATAGCTTTGCGGTCAACACAAAAACCTACAAACAACCACGCAGAGGGGCAAAAAGACCCTCCGCACCGACTAACGGTACGGAGGTGCTCCCTCTGCGTCTCAGAGCTTCCAGCAAGCAAGAAAAACCAATATAGCAAGCTGGACAGAAAATATAGCAAACAAAAATAACACAAGTAGACTTAGCTTATGCAGGATAGACAGGCCACAGGAACGATCCAGGAGGAAGCAAGACCAATACTAGAACATTGACTGGAGGCCAGGATCAAAGCACCAGGTGGAGTTAAATAGAGCAGCACCTAACGACTTAACCTCATCACCTGAGGAAGGAAACTCAGAAGCCGCAGTACCACTCTCAACCACCAAAGGAAGCTCATAGACAGAACCAGCCGCAGTACCACTCACGACCACAGGAGGGAGCTTGGCCACAGAATTCACAACAGACCACACAACGACTTACCGACGATCACGGCCAGGTTGTATCGCTGGTCGTGATCGTTGGTAAATCGTTTAGTGTAACGGTACCTTAAGTCCATGTCTCAGTGATTTGCAAGCTGTAATAAAAGCCAGAGGTGGTGCAACAAAATACTAGTGATGTGTTGGAGTGTTTTTTTGTTTGTTTTCATGATTCCATAATTTTTTCCCACATAATTGAGTGAGTCCATAATTTTTTTCCCTCTGCTTGTTCTAAAAAAGTAACCATTACTGACTACAACATTTTTTGTTCTTCATTTCTTTTAGTGTTTAGTAAAGACAGAAAGTTGTCATTTGAAATGACTTTAGTTCTGTGCCATGTCTGTGATCTGCTTTTTTTCTACAAAATTAAACAACAGAATGAACATCCTCCAAGGCCGGTGATTCCATAATATTTGCCAGGGTTTGTAGATGTAAAAGTTAGAGAAGTTTTATCTTTTTAACTCTCATATGAAAAGTTTACAATTTTTCATGCAGAGTTTGCATAAATTATAGGAAATATCTTGCACCTCAGGTCAAGGCTAAGTCCGGACACAGCTTTATTGTACATAGGGAAATGTTTCTAATGACCAGTGGACAGACAATGTGTGGACATGGCCAGACGAGGAGACAGACTGGCACTGAGTGATGATCCTTTCTGGAGCTCTTAGTTGTGGGAAACTGCAGTAAATGCTCTGAATATTGATGAAGTCTTCACTTATTAAGCAAGCAATAAGATTGTCTCACAGTTTTACTTGAACATTTACACGAATAATACAGACTGATGCACTTTCATGACATTATCTGAAGTGTCTCTTAAAGGAAAAACTTTTTTTTTTCTTACACTTCTGGTAATGAAAATTACCAGAAGTATAAACTCTTTTCCATTTACATAAACATGAACATAAGTGTTTTTTTTTTATTTGTTGTTTTTTTGGTTTTTTGTTTTATCAGAGGGTGCAGCTGCTCTGTTCCTGAATTACTGTAATAAGGGTGAGTTCATACGGGGGGGGGGGGGGGGGGGTGGTAAAATACGCATTGAAAAAAGGGCAAAATTACAGTTGAAAAGTTTCAGGAGCATTTTCTGTGTATTATGGCTGTGTTGATATATCTGTGTATATCCTGTAATTTAATCCTCTGCTCTTTCTGGGATTTCAGTCTAGTAGGTGGTCCTATCAATGACTGACAGCTTTCTATGTATAATGTGCATATAGGGCTGTCAGTCACTGATAGGACTGCCCACTGGACTAAAATCCCACAAAGAGCAAAGGATTACATGATGAAAGCAGAAGTTATACTGAATCTTTTCTCATAAAACCATTTATCAATCTGCTCCACTCCTCTATAACGTGGTGCCTACAGATTGAATATGTTTTTTGTCAGGGATATTAATTTGTCAGGACTTTCTTAATCCCACAAATCCCTGATACCACAGTGCGGGAAGGTCATGGGTATCACCCGCTTTGATCTTTGGAGCGAACCGCTCTCTGCTGCCCTCTATCGTCCGGACAATTGGCTGACGATCAACGGAGAAGGCCACAGCCTGTTCTCACCACTAACCCGGCTATCAGAAAATTAACGGTGAGCGTTCGGCATATACACTTCCGAATTCCAATGCATGCAAAATGTGTACACACCCGGTACGGTCACAGCTAACTCTACTAGCGACCACCACTAGTCTGTCTTGGTCGATTAGACACCGTTTAGGCTATTTTATGCCTTCGAGGCATAGTTTACGGAACAGAAGGAATAGAACTATTAAATTTTATATTTAATCCAAAGGGAGGCAGTGCTTATGAAAAATATACAAAAGATTTTTCAAAGGGGACAAAACAATACAGCATAAACAGTTACATAAAATAAAAGGGATTAACCTGAAAACTTACTACACCGAACGCAGAGATGATTCATTTTAGCCGAAGGAGAGCGCTACGATTTGGCTGTCAATAACGGGGTCCCTGCATACACATATGTAACGCTCTGCACGAACGCTGATGAAAATTGGGATTGATCTTTTATCAGACCCTCAGTCCCACTCACACACACCTCTGTGATGACCTTACAAAGGCCCAGTTCTGGGCTGGTCTCAGCCCCTCATGATTTTAGGAAATCTCAATTTATGAAATACCTCCTGTGAGGCAGTGACCGGTGTTATACGTGAGGGTCGCTATGTGTCCTCCAGGATATGCACAGAAGCGTATTGAGGCCAGGGGAGTGCATTGCAGTCACAAGTATAGCTGTAATTGCAATGCAAAATAAAAGTGTTGGTCTTGGGCAAGCTATTTGTCCAAGGCAGATTCAGGAAAACCTGCCATGGGGCTTTTATTTTTAACACGGACTACTGGATGGTAGTGGGGCGATCCATTTCCTTCCCAGCCGGGTTTTCCATGTGGCTTACCGCCATAGTTTCTTTGTAAAAACCTCTGCAGCAAAAGGTTGGGTGTGTCAGTTTGGTTTTGCAAGCACGCAGAGCAGCAGACTCTGCAGAGCTCCACCAGTGTGAGGTGACACAGGCAAGCGGAGCTAAAAGCCTGGCACCCTCAGTGTACATGGCAGTGCAGTCGCCCATGGCAACAAGTCTCGAATGTGGACGGTCTTGTTTCCCGGCTGCGATCCGGAGGATATCGTGTGCTGTGTATTTCGGTGAGTTTTGTTTTGAACTTTGCTGGGTCACTGCTTCATCACTGCACAGCATGGATACCTGTTATGAAAGGCAATTCAGTACCACAATGGACATAGCGGTCAGAGCACATACAGTGATCTGACAATAACCCAAAATCATAGAACGAGCTCTGAGACGTGGGAACTCTGCAGACCGCAATCCCTAATCCTCTCCAAACAACACTAGAGGCAGCCGTGGATTGCGCCTAACTCTGCCTATGCAACTCGGCACAGCCTGAGAAACTAACTAGCCTGAAGATAGAAAATAAGCCTACCTTGCCTCAGAGAAATACCCCAAAGGAAAAGGCAGCCCCCCACATATAATGACTGTGAGTTAAGATGAAAAAGACAAACGTAGAGATGAAATAGATTCAGCAAAGTGAGGCCCGACTTTCTTAACAGAGCGAGGATAGAAAAGGCAACTTTGCGGTCTACACAAAACCCTAAAGAAAACCACGCAAAGGGGGCAAAAAGACCCTCCGTACCGAACTAACGGCACGGAGGTACACCCTTTGCGTCCCAGAGCTTCCAGCAACAAATTAGACAAGCTGGACAGAAAAAATAGCAAACAAATAGCAAAGAAGAACTCAGCTATGCAGAGCAGCAGGCCACAGGAATGATCCAGGGAAAAGTAAGTCCAACACTGGAACATTGACAGGAAGCCAGGATCAAAGCATTAGGTGGAGTTAAGTAGAGAAGCACCTAACGACCTCACCAGATCACCTGAGGGAGGAAACTCAGAAGCCGCAGTACCACTTCCCTCCACCAACAGAAGCTCACAAAGAGAATCAGCCGAAGTACCACTTGTGACCACAGGAGGGAGCTCTGCCACAGAATTCACAACAATACCCCCCCCTTGAGGAGGGGTCACCGAACCCTCACCAGAGCCCCCAGGCCGACCAGGATGAGCCACATGAAAGGCACGAACAAGATCGGGAGCATGGACATCAGAGGCAAAAACCCAGGAATTATCTTCCTGAGCATAACCCTTCCATTTAACCAGATACTGGAGTTTCCGTCTAGAAACAAGAGAATCCAAAATCTTCTCCACAATATACTCCAATTCCCCCTCCACCAAAACCGGGGCAGGAGGATCAACAGATGGAACCATAGGTGCCACGTATCTCCGCAACAATGACCTATGGAATACGTTATGGATGGAAAAAGAATCTGGAAGGGTCAGACGAAAAGACACAGGATTAAGAACCTCAGAAATCCTATACGGACCAATGAAACGAGGTTTAAACTTAGGAGAGGAAACCTTCATAGGAATATGACGAGAAGATAACCAAACCAGATCCCCAACACGAAGTCGGGGACACACACGGCGTCTGCGATTAGCGAAACGTTGAGCCTTCTCCTGGGACAAGGTCAAATTGTCCACTACATGAGTCCAAATCTGCTGCAACCTGTCCACCACAGTATCCACACCAGGACAGTCCGAAGACTCAACCTGTCCTGAAGAGAAACGAGGATGGAACCCAGAATTGCAGAAAAATGGCGAAACCAAGGTAGCCGAGCTGGCCCGATTATTAAGGGCGAACTCAGCCAAAGGCAAAAAGGACACCCAGTCATCCTGATCGGCAGAAACAAAGCATCTCAGATATGTTTCCAAGGTCTGATTGGTTCGTTCGGTCTGGCCATTAGTCTGAGGATGGAAAGCCGAGGAAAAAGACAAGTCAATGCCCATCCTACCACAAAAGGCTCGCCAAAACCTTGAAACAAACTGGGAACCTCTGTCAGAAACGATATTCTCTGGAATGCCATGTAAACGAACCACATGCTGGAAGAACAATGGCACCAAATCAGAGGAGGAAGGCAATTTAGACAAGAGTACCAGATGGACCATCTTAGAAAAGCGATCACAGACCACCCAAATGACTGACATCTTTAGAGAAACGGGAAGATCAGAAATAAAATCCATAGAGATATGTGTCCAAGGCCTCTTCGGGACCGGCAAGGGCAAAAGCAACCCACTGGCACGAGAACAGCAGGGCTTAGCCCGAGCACAAATCCCACAGGACTGCACAAAAGCACGCACATCCCGCGACAGAGACGGCCACCAAAAGGATCTAGCCACTAACTCTCTGGTACCAAAGATTCCAGGATGACCAGCCAACACCGAACAATGAACCTCAGAGATAACTTTATTGGTCCACCTATCAGGGACAAACAGTCTCTCCGCTGGACAACGATCAGGTTTATTAGCCTGAAATTTTTGCAGCACCTGCCGCAAATCAGGGGAGATGGCAGACACAATTACTCCTTCCTTGAGGATACCCGCCGGCTCAGACAAACCCGGAGAGTCGGGCACAAAACTCCTAGACAGAGCATCCGCCTTCACATCTTTAGAGCCTGGAAGGTACGAAATCACAAAGTCAAAACAGGCAAAAAACAGCGACCAACGAGCCTGTCTAGGATTCAACCGCTTAGCAGACTCAAGATAAGTCAAGTTCTTATGATCAGTCAATACCACCACGCGATGCTTAGCTCCTTCAAGCCAATGACGCCACTCCTCGAATGCCCACTTCATGGCCAGCAACTCTCGGTTGCCCACATCATAATTTCGCTCAGCAGGCGAAAACTTCCTGGAAAAAAAAGCGCATGGTTTCATCACTGAGCAATCAGAAGCTCTCTGCGACAAAACAGCCCCTGCTCCAATCTCAGAAGCATCAACCTCGACCTGGAACGGAAGAGAAACATCTGGTTGACACAACACAGGGGCAGAAGAAAAACGACGCTTCAACTCCTGAAAAGCCTCCACAGCAGCAGAAGACCAATTGACCAAATCAGCACCCTTCTTGGTCAAATCGGTCAATGGTTTAGCAATACTAGAAAAATTGCAGATGAAGCGACGATAAAAATTAGCAAAGCCCAGGAACTTTTGCAGACTTTTCAGAGATGTCGGCTGAGTCCAATCATGGATGGCTTGGACCTTAACAGGATCCATCTCGATAGTAGAATGGGAAAAGATGAACCCCAAAAATGAAACCTTCTGCACACCAAAGAGACACTTTGATCCCTTCACAAACAAAGAATTAGCACGCAGGACCTGAAAAACTGTTCTGACCTGCTTCACATGAGACTCCCAATCATCCGAGAAGATCAAAATGTCATCCAAGTAGACAATCAGGAATTTATCCAGGTACTCTCGGAAGATGTCATGCATAAAGGACTGAAACACTGATGGAGCATTGGCAAGTCCGAATGGCATCACTAGATACTCAAAATGACCCTCGGGCGTATTAAATGCAGTTTTCCATTCATCTCCTCGCCTGATTCGCACCAGATTATACGCACCACGAAGATCTATCTTGGTGAACCAACTAGCCTTCTTAATCCGAGCAAACAAATCAGATAACAATGGCAAGGGGTACTGAAATTTAACCGTGATCTTATTTAGAAGGCGGTAATCTATACAAGGTCTCAGCGAACCATCCTTCTTGGCTACAAAAAAGAACCCTGCTCCTAATGGTGACGATGACGGGCGAATATGCCCCTTCTCCAGGGATTCCTTCACATAACTGCGCATAGCGGCGTGCTCAGGCACGGATAAATTAAACAGTCGACCTTTTGGGAATTTACTACCAGGAATCAAATTGATAGCACAATCACAATCCCTATGCGGAGGTAGGGCATCGGACTTGGGCTCATCAAATACATCCCGGTAATCAGACAAGAACTCTGGAACCTCAGAAGGGGTGGATGACGAAATTGACAGAAATGGAACATCACCATGTACCCCCTGACAACCCCAGCTGGACACCGACATGGATTTCCAATCTAATACTGGATTATGGGCTTGTAGCCATGGCAACCCCAACACGACCACATCATGCAGATTATGCAACACCAGAAAGCGAATAACCTCCTGATGTGCAGGAGCCATACACATGGTCAGCTGGGTCCAGTATTGAGGTTTATTCTTGGCCAAAGGCGTGGCATCAATTCCTCTCAATGGAATAGGACACTGCAAGGGCTCTAAGAGAAACCCACAACGTTTAGCATACTCCAAGTCCATCAAATTCAGGGCAGCGCCTGAATCCACAAATGCCATGACGGAATACGATGACAAAGAACAGATCAAGGTAACGGACAGAAGAAATTTTGACTGTACAGTACCAATGGTGGCAGACCTAGCGAACCGCTTAGTGCGCTTAGGACAATCAGAGATAGCATGAGTGGAATCACCACAGTAGAAACACAGCCCATTCAGACGTCTGTGTTCTTGCCGTTCAACTCTGGTCAAAGTCCTATCGCACTGCATAGGCTCAGGTTTAAGCTCAGGTAATACCGTCAAATGGTGCACAGATTTACGCTCACGCAAGTGTCGACCGATCTGAATGGCCAAAGACATAGACTCATTCAAACCAGCAGGCATAGGAAATCCCATCATGACATCCTTAAGGGCTTCAGAGAGACCCTTTCTGAACATAGCTGCCAGCGCAGATTCATTCCATTGAGTGAGCACGGACCACTTTCTAAATTTCTGACAATATACCTCTATCTCATCCTGACCCTGACAAAGAGCCAGCAAATTTTTCTCTACCTGATCCACTGAATTAGGTTCATCGTACAGCAATCCGAGCGCCAGGAAAAACGCATCGATATTACTCAATGCAGGATCTCCTGGCGCAAGAGAAAACGCCCAGTCCTGAGGGTCGCCGCGCAAAAAAGAAATAACAATCAAAACCTGTTGAACAGGATCACCAGAGGAGCGAGGTTTCAAGGCCAGAAATAATTTACAATTATTTTTGAAACTCAGAAACTTAGTTCTATCTCCAAAAAACAAATCAGGAATAGGAATTCTTGGTTCTAACATAGATTTCTGATCAATAGTGTCTTGAATCTTTTGTAAACTTGCCGAGAGCTGATCCACAAATGAAGACAGACTTCTAATGTCCATCACCACACCTGTGTACTGAACCACCCAAATGTCTAGGGGGAAAAAAAGGCAAAACACAGTGCAAAGAAAAAAAAATGGTCTCAGAACTTCTTTTTTCCCTCTATTGAGAATCATTAGTACTTTGGGCTTCCTGTACTGTTATGAAAGGCAATTCAGTACCACAATGGACATAGCGGTCAGAGCACATACAGTGATCTGACAATAACCCAAAATCATAGAACGAGCTCTGAGACGTGGGAACTCTGCAGACCGCAATCCCTAATCCTCTCCAAACAACACTAGAGGCAGCCGTGGATTGCGCCTAACTCTGCCTATGCAACTCGGCACAGCCTGAGAAACTAACTAGCCTGAAGATAGAAAATAAGCCTACCTTGCCTCAGAGAAATACCCCAAAGGAAAAGGCAGCCCCCCACATATAATGACTGTGAGTTAAGATGAAAAAGACAAACGTAGAGATGAAATAGATTCAGCAAAGTGAGGCCCGACTTTCTTAACAGAGCGAGGATAGAAAAGGCAACTTTGCGGTCTACACAAAACCCTAAAGAAAACCACGCAAAGGGGGCAAAAAGACCCTCCGTACCAAACTAACGGCACGGAGGTACACCCTTTGCGTCCCAGAGCTTCCAGCAACAAATTAGACAAGCTGGACAGAAAAAATAGCAAACAAATAGCAAAGAAGAACTTAGCTATGCAGAGCAACAGGCCACAGGAATGATCCAGGGAAAAGCAAGTCCAACACTGGAACATTGACAGGAAGCCAGGATCAAAGCATTAGGTGGAGTTAAGTAGAGAAGCACCTAACGACCTCACCAGATCACCTGAGGGAGGAAACTCAGAAGCCGCAGTACCACTTCCCTCCACCAACAGAAGCTCACAGAGAGAATCAGCCGAAGTACCACTTGTGACCACAGGAGGGAGCTCTGCCACAGAATTCACAACAGATACCACTGCACTACACTGATGTCATCTTTTGTATCAGGATTTTATCTATGCTTAGAGACCAAACATGGCCTAGCTTCTGTTGGTTATATGGTGGGGGTTATAATTAAGAGAAAATGTGTATTTTTGGCCTATTTATTCCGCTGATGATAATGTACGTCACATTAATATTGGATGTATAGAAAATGAACACCAAAACACAGGCAAAGATGCTTACCTGTCCAGGCCTCTAAACAAATGCACTCAGGGTACAGCAGACCCAAGTAAAGATGGCAACTACACAGGTGCAGTAGTACCGATGAGACAGCCAGCCTTCAATCAGGGATTAGCCGCTTGGCACAACAGTGCAAACAAAAAATAATCTGTATGCAGCGATGTTCACACAGAAAAAGCAGAGCATGTGGCTCACAGCATATTAGTGACGCCTTTTGGCGGGGCTGTGCAGTGCTAACTATAATGCATCCCATGTGAACAGAGGACACAGTTTACAGAGCCATCAAGGGCTCTCCTCTGATAGTGCATTTGTTTAGAGGCCTGGACAGGTAAGCATCTTTGCCTGTGTTTTGGTGTCTTTTTCAATAATAGTGGAGGATTTTTCCTCTTTTGGTTGTTTTTGATATATAGAACTGCCAATATTCAATATTTTCTCGCGGATACATACTGTCTATTTTTTCCATATTTTGCCAGTCCCCCATCTCTCCTCCACCTCACCTTCCATCCTTCGTTTGTCCTTCACTTCTTCAAATTCTACACTTCTTGTTATGCTGTGACGGTCTTCAGAAGGAAGAAGGGCCTCAAACTGTCCCTGGAGATGGGACCCGAACTATCCCTGTCCCGGGAGTACTCTTAAAGGTAGACAGGCCAGAGTTTCTGACCTTACTATGCTCCTGTAGAAACCCTAACGTGTCCCTTCCCCCACCCCACAAGGCATGGGACAGAAATGAAAGGTAAACCAGACACAAACACAAAACATGGATAACAGAAAACCTCTATCATAAAAAAGCACTAACCAACAATACAGTAGGAAGGAGGATAGGGACAGGGAGGAATAAACTAAATGGGAATAGGGAACAGAAGATAAACATACACGTGCAACAATAACCTAAAGGACGAATGACTAAGAATACCCACTGCGCCCCAGAATCCCATGTACTTCTCTTCCTCTGTTCTAACTGGTACGGTGCTGCTTTTTCCCTGACTTTAACTCCATGTATCATACTGCAAATTTACTGAATGCATATTGACATGTTTGTGCTCCTCACAAGTAACCCCATCTTTCGATCTTATCCTGCCTCTGTCTTCATCTTTGCTAGTCAAATGTTCTATTAACTGCAATCTGTTAATTGCTCCCTGCTGTTAACTGTCCTCTGCTCTCCCTCTCTCACCTGGCTTCATTTCATGGATAGTTGAATGGAGCGAGTCAGATGTGACCTTAGTCAGATGTGACATCATTTGAAGTGACATCTTTAAAGTGTAACATCAGAAATATACCAGAAATAGTCCAGAAATCGGTCAGAAGGTAAGAATAATCACTATCTTCCAATTTTTACTAGCCTTTCTTTTGTTCTCCTGCTCTTTAACCATGCTCACATTTGCCCTCACCGTTTTTGCTCCACTAATTCTCACTCTCCTTCGCTATCCCCAAACCCCTGCACGCTTGAATTTAATAACTATCTCCCCCTTTCTCTTACCTCCCTACCTTACTTCATCTGCAGACCTGCTCCTTAACCTCAGACCTCTCCGACTAAAATATAATACCAGCCGATCACTCTCCTTCACCCACTAGCTTTCCCTTTCTCTGGTTCTTCTCATTGCTGGCGACATATCCCCCAATCCTGGCTCCCCCCGCCTTATACATCCCACTAATCCTCACCCCTATCTGTTATGACCTGGTGGTAAGGACAATAATGGACCTGGTGGTTAAGAGCACATGGAATGACCTGATAGTTACTAATAATATAGGACGAGCTCTGAGACGTGGGAACTCTGCTGACCGCAATCCCTAATCCTATCACACACACTAGAAATAGCCGTGGATTGCTCCTAACGCTCCCTATGCAACTCGACACAGCCTAAGAAACTAGCTAGCCCTAGAGATAGAAAAATAAGCCTACCTTGCCTCAGAGAAATTTCCCCAAAGGAAAAGGCAGCCCCCCACATATAATGACTGTGAGTAAAGATGAAAATTACAAATACAGAGATGAAGTAGATTTAGCAAAGTGAGGCCCGACTTACTGAACAGACAGAGGATAGGAAAGGTAACTTTGCGGTCAGCACAAAAAAACTACAAAAAGACCACGCAGAGGGCGCAAAAAGACCCTCCGCACCGACTCACGGTGCGGAGGCGCTCCCTCTGCGTCCCAGAGCTTCCAGCAAGCAAGACAAAAATCAAAATAGCAAGCTGGACAGAAAAATAGCAAACCAGAGAAAAACAAGCAGGAACTTAGCTTCTGCTGGGAAGACAGGTCACAAGAACGATCCAGGAGAGAACTAGACCAATACTGGAACATTGACAGGTGGCATGGAGCAATGATCTAAGTGGAGTTAAATAGAGCAGCCAGCTAACGTATTAACCTCGTCACCTGTGGAAGGAAACTCAGAAGCCGCAGCTCCACTCACAACCACCAGAGGAAGCCCATGGACAGAACCAGCCGAAGTACCTTTCATGACCACAGGAGGGATCTTGACAACAGAATTCACAACAGTACCCCCCCCCTTGAGGAGGGGTCACTGAACCCTCACCAGAGCCCCCCGGCCGACCAGGACGAGCCAAATGAAAGGCGCGAACCAGATCTGCAGCATGAACATCGGAGGCAAAGACCCAGGAATTATCTTCCTGACCATAACCCTTCCACTTGACCAGGTACTGGAGTTTCCGTCTCGAAATACGAGAATCCAAAATCTTCTCCACCACATACTCCAACTCCCCCTCAACCAACACCGGGGCAGGAGGATCAACGGATGGAACCACAGGCGCTACGTATCTCCGCAACAATGACCTATGGAATACATTATGGATGGCAAAAGAAGCTGGAAGGGTCAAACGAAACGACACAGGATTGAGAACCTCAGAAATCTTATACGGACCAATGAAACGAGGCTTAAACTTAGGAGAGGAAACCTTCATAGGAACATAACGAGACGACAACCAAACCAAATCCCCAACACGAAGTCGGGGACCCACACAGCGCCGGCGGTTAGCGAAACGTTGAGCCTTCTCCTGGGACAAAGTCAAATTGTCCACCACATGAGTCCAAATCTGCTGCAACCTATCCACCACAGTATCTACACCAGGACAGTCCGAAGACTCAACCTGCCCTGAAGAGAAACAAGGATGGAAACCAGAATTGCAGAAAAACGGCGAAACCAAAGTAGCCGAGCTGGCCCGATTATTAAGGGCGAACTCAGCCAAAGGCAAAAAGGACACCCAATCATCCTGATCAGCAGAAACAAAGCATCTCAGATATGTTTCCAAAGTCTGATTAGTTCGTTCGGTTTGGCCATTTGTCTGAGGATGGAAAGCCGAGGAAAAAGACAAATCAATGCCCATCCTAGCACAAAAGGCTCGCCAAAACCTCGAAACAAACTGGGAACCTCTGTCCGAAACGATGTTCTCCGGAATGCCATGTAACTGAACCCCATGCTGGAAAAACAATGGCACCAAATCAGAGGAGGAAGGCAATTTAGACAAGGGTACCAAATGGACCATCTTAGAGAAGCGATCACAAACCACCCAAATGACCGACATCTTTTGAGAGACAGGGAGATCCGAAATAAAATCCATAGAGATATGCGTCCAGGGCCTCTTCGGGACTGGCAAGGGCAAAAGCAACCCACTGGCACGAGAACAGCAGGGCTTAGCCCGAGCACAAGTCCCACAGGACTGCACAAAAGAACGCACATCCCACGACAAAGACGGCCACCAAAAGGATCTAGCCACCAAATCACTGGTACCAAAGATTCCAGGATGACCAGCCAACACCGAACAATGAACCTTTTTGAAACCCCTGACGAAGGAGTAGCGTCCGAAACGCGCGTCGGGGTGCATTGTATTTCGGAGCGGACGGACTTATACAGGTATATCCTTTACTTTATGCCACCCTTTGTGTGCTGGGTTGTAATCCATATTATTGATCGGATTCTGGTGACTAATCCTTTTGTGTAGCAGGTGCTATAAGCACTTAACTATGTTTAGCCATTCAGTACACTTGCACGTAGCCACATAGTGGTTTATCATATACTGTTGCTTGGTTTTTAAGCACACAAAGCTCCTCCCAGCCTATTTTTCATTTAATTAGTTGCTCTGTGGTTTCCTTGTACCTAGGTGTGGTTTCCTGGGTACATTTTATACTATACCCGCCACTATATATATATTTTTTTAGTCTTTTTTTCAGGCCCTATATATATATGTATATATACATATCCTTAACACATTTTTTTCACATACTTCATTTTTTTCACATACTTAATTTTTTTTTTCACATATTTTCATTTATATTTTCATATTAACACATTTTAGTATCCTGTTCACACAGTGTTTTAGTTGCACATTATTGTTTATTATATTTTATTTTGGTGCAGCATCATAGTTATGTTTTTTTATATTAGTTTGAGATTTGCAATTTCTTGACACTATGCACTTTTGTTTGTCAGATCATACATATGCATTGGTCCTGTTATAGACTGTGGTGGTTACTCTAGGATAGCCATATTGTATTTGAATGTGTATTTAGTCCGTCCTTATTTTATATATATAATATATCTGTAATTTTACTCCGTATACAGGCACATTGTTGGTGCCATTGCCAATATGTCTAAATAAAGGCTTATTTTATACCTATTTTTGTCCTTATATATTTTTTTTTATTCAGATCTATATTATACTGGGTTTTTTGTTTGTAGGGTTTTTTTGCTATATATCCCGAGTGGTTAGCCACCTCTTTTTTCTGGTGTACTGGCCATATCCTAGCACCTTATTATTTGATTTTGTTATTTTTATATATTATTTTCTGGTATCCTGGATTGGCTCTGTACATTTTTTCAATTTTTCCCTCTAATCTCCAAATGGCTGTCATATACCAACCACCGGGCTCAGCCACTGCCTTCATTGACCAATTCTCCATCTGGCTTCTTCACTTTCTGTTTGCTGACATCCCCACCATCATCATGGGTGACTTTAACCCCTTTACCCCCAAGGGTGGTTTGCATGTCATGGACCGGGCCAATTTTTACAATTCTGACCACTGTCCCTTTATGAGGTTATAACTCTGGAACGCTTCCACGGATCCCGGTGATTCTGACAATGTTTTGTCATGACATATTGTACTTCATGATAGTGGTAAAATTTCTTTGATAATACCTGCGTTTATTTGTGAAAAAACAGAAATTTGGCGAAAATTTTGAAAATTTCACAATTTTCCAACTTTGAATTTTTATGCAATTAAATCACAGAGATATGTCACACAAAATACTTAATAAGTAACATTTCCCACATGTCTACTTTACATCAGCCCAATTTTGGAACCAAAATTTTTTTTGTTGGGGAGTTATAAGGGTTAAAAGTTGACCAGCAATTTCTCATTTTTACAACACCATTTTTTTTAGGAACCACATCTCATTTGAAGTCATTTTGAGGGGTCTATATGATACAAAATACCCAAGTGTGACACCATTCTAAAAACTGCACCCCGCAAGGTGCTCAAAACCACATTCAAGAAGTTTATTAACTCTTAAGGTGTTTCACAGGAATTTTTGGAATGTTTAAATAAAAATGAACATTTAACTTTTTTTCACAAAAAATTTACTTCAGCTCCAATTTGTTTTATTTTACCAAGGGTAACAGGAGAAAATGGACCCCAAACGTTGTTGTACAATTTGTCCTGAGTACACCGATACCCCACATGTGGGGGTTAACCACTGTTTGGGCGCATGGGAGAGCTCGGAAGGGAAGGAGCGCCGTTTGACTTTTCAATGCAAAATTGACAGGAATTGAGATGGGACACCATGTTGCGTTTGGAGAGCCACTGATGTGCCTAAACATTGAAACCCCCCAAAAGTGACACCATTTTGAAAAGTAGACCCACTAAGGAACTTATCTAGCTGTGTGGTGAGCACTTTGACCCACCAAGGGCTTCACAAAAGTTTATAATGCAGAGCCGTAAAAATAAAACAAAAATTTTTTCCCACAAAAATTATTTTTTAGCCCCCAGTTTTGTATTTTCCCGAGGGTCACAGGAGAAATTGGACCCCAAAAGTTGTTGTCCAATTTGTCCTGAGTGCGCTGATACCCCATATGTGGGGGGGAACCATCGTTTGGGCATATGGGAGGGCTCGGAAGGGAAGGAGTGCCATTTGGAATGCAGACTTAGATGGAATGGTCTGCAGGCGTCACATTGCGTTTGCAGAGCCCCTAATGTACCTAAACAGTAGAAACCCCCCACAAGTGACACCATTTTGGAAAGTAGACCCCCTAAGGAACTCATCTAGATGTGATGTGAGAGCTTTGAACCCCCAAGTATTTCACTACAGTTTATAACGCAGAGCCGCGCAAATAAAAAATATTTTTTTTCCACAAAAATTATTTTTTAGCCCCCAGTTTTGTATTTTTCCAAGGGTAACAGGAGAAATTGGATCCTAAATATTGTTGTCCAATTTTTGCTGAGTACGCTGATACCCGATATGTGGGGGAACCACCGTTTTAGCGCATGGCAGAGCTCGGAAGGGAAGGAGCATCATTTGGAATGCAGACTTAGATGGATTGGTCTGCAGGTGTCACATTGCGTTTGCAGAGCCCCATATGTACCTAAACAGTAGAAACCCCCCACAAGTGACCCCATATTGGAAACTAGACCCCCAAGGAACTTATCTAGATGTGTTGTGAGAACTTTGAACCCCCAAGTGTTTCACTACAGTTTATAACGCAGAGCCATGAAAATAAAAATAAAAAATTTTCCCCCCAAAATTATTTTTTAGCCCCTAGTTTTGTATTTTCCCGAGGGTAACAGGAGAAATTGGACCCCGAAAGTTGTTGTCCAATTTGTCCTGAGTACGCTGATACCACATATGTGGGGGGGGGGAACCACCGTTTGGGTGCATGGGAGGGCTCGGAAGGGAAGGAGCGCCATTTGGAATGAAGACTTAGATGAAATAGTCTGCAGGCGTCACATTGCGTTTGCAGAGCCCCTAATGTACCTAAACAGTGGAAACCCCCCACAAGTGACCCCATATTGGAAACTAGACCCCACAAGGAACTTATCTAGATGTGTTGTGAGAACTTTGAACCAAGTGTTTCACTACAGTTTATAACGCAGAGCCGTGAAAATAAAAAAATCCTTTTTTTCCCACAAAAATTATTTTTTAGCCCCCAGTTTTGTATTTTCCCAAGGGTAACAGGAGAAATTGGACCCCAAAAGTTGTTGTCCAATTTGTCCTGAGTACGCTGATACCGCATATGTTGGGGTAAACCACTGTTTGGGCACACGGGAGAGCTCGTAAGGGAAGGAGCACTGTTTTACTTTTTCAATGCAGAATTAGCTGGAATTGAGAATGGATGCCATGTCGCGTTTGGAGAGCCCCTGATGTGCCTAAACAGTGGAAACCCCCAATTATAACTGAAACCCTAATCCAAACACACCCATAACCCTAATCCCAACGGTAACCCTAACCACACCTCTAACCCAGACACACCCCTAACCCTAATCCCAACCCTATTCCCAACCGTAAATGTAATCCAAACCCTAACTTTAGCCCCAACCCTAACTGTAGCCTTAACTCTAGCCCTAACCGGAAAATGGAAATAAATACATTTGTTTAAATTTTTCCCTAACTAAGGGGGTGATGAAGGGGGGTTTGATTTACTTTTATAGTGGGTTTTTTAGCGGATTTTTATGATTGGCAGCCGTCACACACTAAAAGACGCTTTTTATTGCAAAAAATATTTTTTGCGTTACCACATTTTGAGAGCTATAATTTTTCCATATTTTGGTCCACAGAGTCATGTGAGGTCTTGTTTTTGCGGGACAAGTTGACGTTTTTATTGGTAACATTTTCAGGCACGTGACTTTTTTTATCGCTTTTTATTCTGATTTTTGTGAGGCAGAATGACCAAAAACCAGCTATTCTTGAATTTCTTTTGGGTGAGGCGTTTATACCATTCCGCGTTTGGTAAAATTGATAAAGCAGTTTTATTCTTCGGGTCAGTGCGATTACAGTGATACCTCATTTATAACTTTTTTTTATGTTTTGGCGCTTTTATACGATAAAAACTATTTTATAGAAAAAATAATTATTTTTGCATCGCTTTATTCTGAGAACTATAACTTTTTCATTTTTTTGCTGATGATGCTGTATGGCGGCTCGTTTTTTGCGGGACAAGATGACGCTTTCAGCGGTACCATGGTTATTTATATCTGTCTTTTTGATCGTGTGTCATTCCACTTTTTGTTCGGCGGTATGATAATAAAGCGTTATTTTTTGCCTCGTTTTTTTATTTTTTTTCTTACGGTGTTTACTGAAGGTTTTAACTAGTGGGACAGTTTTATAGGTTGGGTCGTTACGGACGCGGCGATACTAAATATGTGTACTTTTATTGTTTTTCTTATTTAGATAAAGAAATGAATTTATGGGAATATTTTTTTTTTTTCACTATTTAGGTTTTTTTTTTTTTTTTTTTTTTTTTTACACGTGTGGAAATTTTTTTTTTACTTTTTTACTTTGTCCCAGGGGGGGACATCACAGATCGGTGATCTGACAGTTTGCACAGCACTCTGTCAAATCACCGATCTGTCCGAGAGCGCTGCAGGGTTCACAGTGCCTGCTCTGAGCAGGCTCTGTGAAGCCACCTCCCTCCCTGCAGGACCCGGATGCCGCGGCCATTTTGGATCTGGGCCTGCTACAGGGAAGCCCGCAGGGAGCCCCCTCCCTGCGGGAAGCTTCCCTATACCGCTGGCACACCGCGATCATGTTTGATCGCGGTGTGCCGGGGGTTAATGTGCCGGGGGCGGTCTGTGACCGCTCCTGGCACATAGTGCCGAATGTCAGCTGCGATAGGCAGCTGACACCGGGCCGCGATCGCCCGCGCTCCCCCCGTGAGCGCGGCCGATCGCGCTGGATGTACTATTCCGTCCTTGGGAAGTAGGGCCCACCCCACATGGACGGAATAGTACGTCCATTGGCAGAAAGGGGTTAATATCCCTACCGACACCCACCAGCAGTCTCCAAACTCCTGTCCCTTACTTCATCCTTTGAACTTACTCAGTGGTCCTCCACAGCCACCCACAGACGGACATACACTAGACCTCATCTTCACCCGCCTCTGTTCCATATCTAATCTCACAACCTCTCCCTTCCCTCTGACAACCATCTACTCATCTTCTCATCCTTGTCCTCCTCACCCGCCCCCACATCCAGCCACTACCACATCCTCGCAGAAACCTTGCACACCTAGACATTCACAGACTCTCTTCTACCTGTGCCCTCCATATCTTCACTCTAGGACACGGACAGCGCCACCGCTTTCTATAATGCCACCCTCACATCAGCTATAGATTCAGTCGCCCCTCTCATGCATGGCAAAGTTCCACAAATCAATAGGCAACCCTGGCACAATCTCACCAAAAAACTTCGACAAGCATCCAGGGTTGCTGAGCGGCGTAGGAAGAAAACACGCCAGCCAGACGACTTCACTGCTTTCAAACAAGCTACACTTGCCTTCAAATTAGCCCTCACCTCTGCTAAACAGACCTATTTCACAAACCTTGTATCTTCATTGTCCTACAACCCACAACCCAAAACTGTTCACATTTAACTTTCTCCTCAGCCCACCACTGCCACCTCCAACTCCCCTCATCTGTTTCGAGTACTTTGCCACCTACTTCAAAAACAAGATCAAACAATCAAGGCAAACCTTTACTGTTCCACCACCCCATATACCAGACCTCTGCCCATCACTAATAAACTCCCTCTCCAACATCACTGAAGGAGAGCTTACTCACATCCTTTCCAGATCACACCTCACCACCTGTGCACTTGACGCCATTCCTTCCCACCTGCTCCCCAACCTCACTAACATGCTCATTCCAGCCCTAACCCATCTCTTCAACTTATCACTATCTTCTGGTACCTTCCCCTCTGCCTTCAAACATGCCACCATCACACCCATCCTCAAAAAAACAACTGCTATGCCCAGCTATCGTCCCATATCACTGCTCCCGTTTGCTTCAAAACTCCTTGAGCAGCATGTCCATGCCCAACTTTCCTCCCAACTCTCATCTAACTCTCTCCTTGACAACCTCCAATCTGGCATCTGCCCCTACAACTCCACCAAAACTGCCCTGACCAAAATTACTAATGACTTACTCACAGCCAAACCTAACAGACAGTTCTCCATCCTCCTCAACCTGTCCTCTGCCTTCGACATAGTCGACCACTGCCTACTGCTACAGATTCTTTCTTCCCTTGGCATCAAAGACCTTGCCCTGTCCTGGATTGCCTCATACCTTTCCGACCGCACATTTAGCGTTTCCCACTCCCACACTACCTCCTCATCCCACCCTCTCTCTGTTGGTGTCCCTCAAGGCTCTGTCCTGTGGCCCCTACTTTTTTCCATCTATACCCTTGGCCTTGGACAACTCAAAGTCCCATGACTTCCAGTACCACCTGTATGCTGATGACACTCAGATCTACCTCTCTGGCCCAGATGTCACCTCTCTGCTGCCAGAATCCCTGAGTGTCTATCAGCCATATCCTCCTTCTTCAACTCTCGCTTTCTCAAACTCAATAGAGACAAAACCGAACTCATTATCTTTCCTCCATCTCGCGTATCTCCCCTACCCGATCTATCTATTATGGTAAACGGCATCACGCTCTCTCCTGCACCTGAAATTTGCTGCCTAAGAGTAACTCTCGACTCTGCCCTGTGCTTCAAACCGCACATCCAAACTCTTGCCACCTCCATGTCAAAAATATTGCCAGAATCCATCCCTTGCTCAGCCCTCAATCTACTAAAACTCATGTGCATGCCCTCATCATCTCCCGCCTCGATTACTGCAACACCCTCCTCTGTGGCTTCCCTGCTAACTCTCTTGCACCATTCCAGTCAGTCCTCAACTCTGCTGCCCGCCTAATCCACTTCTCTCCTTGCTACTACCGTTTCTCCAGGGCTGTGGAGTCGGTAAGCCACAGTTGCGACTCAGACTCCTGGATTTTATCAGGTTCCCACTCCGACTCCGACTCCTTCATAAATGGCCAATTCGTAACAATAAATTTGCTGTTGTCAAATATTAACATCGTGCTTATTCAGTTTCTCACCATCATATAAGTAATCAGACCACTTAGAGCAAAAACTATATTTATTAGAATACAATTAGAATATAGCAAATAACTTTTATAAACTTTTCTAAACTCTTGTAAGTAAATATGCAATAAACACTGTTATGCAGTTAATAAGAAGAAATCTATAAATTTGTCCTCAGAAAAAGCATTGCCTCTGCCAGATCCTCCTTCATGGATGCCCTCAAATCTGATGTAATTATTTTGAGAGCAGAGAACAACCTCTCTACACTAACTTGGGTTGGTGGCAAAGCAGTAACCACTCGGGCAACATCTCTGACAATGTCAGGATACAGAGGAATCGCTTGTTGCACTGTTATTTTTGATGAACAGTCAAATTTCTCAATATCTTTTAGTGCACATGAAAAATTCTGCTGAAATGTACTGGCTGTGTTCTTTGATGGGGATGACTCTTCTATGCGGGAACGCTTTGCACGGTCCTTGTGATCCAAATATTTTTTTAAATTAAATTCTTCATCAGTTGATGAGGGTGAAGATGTGGTAGGACGACCAAATTCTTCTTGTTCCTCCTGACTGTTCTGCAACCCTTTCATCCTTACTGCTATTTCAAACAGAGCTTCTTTTCCTTTAGTTAGCTGTTGATCATCTAGAAGAATCCGATGCATTGGGTCTACATAAACAGCTGCCAAAAGAATGTTATTTTGTAATAGTAGCTCCTCTCTCCGTTTCATTGATGTAGCAATGCCACTTGCAATTAACCCTCCTCTTTGGGACAGGCGAAACATCAGGTTCTTCCACTCCTTTAAGAAAATACCTGGAGTTAAGTCCTCTGCTTCTAATTTTTTAGTCACTATAAATGGGTGCTCTAGCAATTTTTCCAGCTCAGTCACCTGATTCCACTGACTTTCATTTAGCGTCAGTTGAGGGTTAGCCATGTCTACAAGAAAGGTTTTCAGGTCAACCAAGCGCTGAATCATTAAGTAAGTACTGCCCCATCGTTTTCCTAAAAACAATTGTACAAAATTATTGCCAGGTCGTACAACTGATATAGTGGTCAGTAATACTGTTATTCCTCATGTACTCACAGTTAACTGATGAAAAGTTTTTTGAAAGGATAATACTTCTTACAGTCTTCCTCTTCTGAGTCGCAGCTGTGAGATGCTTGGAAGACGCACACCAAACATCTAGTCTAGAGGAGGAGCTTTACTACTAAGAATTTGCAACACATTTTCACTTTCAGTTTCCTACATTGTAAGTAGGGGGGTTGGGGCAGCATGAGGTTAACCAAGTATAAGATTAGATAAGGGCAGTGGAGAACAATGACACACAAGAAGTAAAGGTACCGTCACACTAGACGATATCGCTAGCGATCCGTGACGTTGCAGCGTCCTGGCTAGCGATATCGTCCAGTGTGACAGGCAGCAGCGATCAGGATCCTGCTGTGATGTCGTTGGTCGGGGAAGAAAGTCCAGAACTTTGTTTCGTCGCTGGATCTCCCGCTGACATCGCTGAATCGGCGTGTGTGACACCGATTCAGCGATGTCTTCGCTGGTAACCAGGGTAAACATTGGGTTACTAAGCGCAGGGCCGCGCTTAGTAACCCGATGTTTACCCTGGTTACCATCGTTAAAGTAAAAAAAACAACCACTACATACTTACCTACCGCTGTCTGTCCTCGGCGCTCTGCTTCTCTGCTCTGGCTGTGAGCGCCGGGCAGCCGGAAAGCAGAGCGGTGACGTCACCGCTCTGCTTTCCGGCCGCTGTGCTCACAGCCAGACCAGAAAAGCAGAGCGCCGAGGACAGACAGCGGTAGGTAAGTATGTAGTGGTTGTTTTTTTTACTTTAACGATGGTAACCAGGGTAAACATCGGGTTACTAAGCGCGGCCCTGCGCTTAGTAACCCGATGTTTACCCTGGTTACCGGCATCGTTGGTCGCTGGAGAGGTGTCTGTGTGACAGCTCTCCAGCGACCAAACAGCGACGCTGCAGCGATCCGGATCGTTGTCGGTATCGCTGCAGCGTCGCTTAGTGTGACGGTACCTTTAGAAATGTCTCTATCTCCAGCAGAACTGCTTATCACTGTTGTTCATAGTTTGATAGAACATATATATTTGAGTAACATTTATAAAATTCATATGAAAGTTCAATTATGAAATATTAATACATTTTTTTTAAAGCTGGAGTCGGAGTCGGTACATTTCTACCGACTACAACCAAAACTAACTCCGACTCCACGACTCCACAGCCCTGCGTTTCTCCACTCTGCAAATCCCTCCACTGGCTCCCAAATCCCTAACGAATCCAGTTCAAACTACTAACACTGATCCCAAAGCCATCCCCTCCCTATATCTCTGAACTAATCTCCTGATATCTTCCCTCACGTAATCTTCGATCCTCTCAAGACCTCCTACTCTACTGCACACTTATTCAATCCACACACAACCGCCTGCAAGATTTCTCCCGAATATCCCTCATCCTCTGTAATTCCACGCCTCAACACATCAAACTATCCACCACCCTCGGTTCTTTCAGACGGAACCTGAAAACCCATCTCTTCAGGAAAGCCTACAGCCCGCAATAATCATTAGGCCACCTCACCACCAATAGAGCTGCCGCCTCACCAACACCAGAGCTGCCTCCTCACCACCACGAGAGCTGCCGCCTCGCCACCACCAGAGCTGCCGCATCGCCACCACCAGAGCTGCTGCCTCCCCCCCCCCCCGACCTTCTGTCTCTTCCCCATTATGCTGTAAAATGTACGTCCGCAAGGACAGGGTCCTCTCCCCTTTGTACCAGTCTATCACTGTAAATTTGTTTACTGTAAACGACATCCATAATTCTATATCTAACATCTTTCTCATGTACAACACCGTGGAATTAATGGTGCTATATAAATAAATAATAATAATAATAATAAAAAGACACCACAACTCCAGCTCCAAACTTCCAACTAGTTAGCTTTATCACACAGCACAGGAAGACAAATCTCCAATAGCAAGAACAAACTCCTTTTCAGCACGGCGTCCCCTAAGAGTAAGGACGTATTGTAAATCACCACACACTCAAAATTGGGATAATGCAAAAATATTTAACAAGTTTATTCAGCATAACAAAAAAAATTTCCACAAATGATGCTATGCAGGAATATAGACAGACCAAAACCCAACGTTTCGACCCTCCCGGGTCTTACTCATGGGGTTACTATGGAAGTAAAGGAACAATATCACACTTCATGCAGCAGCATTAGGCAAAGGAAATAAATAATACATAACAAATACAAAGTGCTAGAAAAGACAATACAATAATCATAAAGACCAATCAAAATATAACAAAAAACATTGCGCATAACTATGCAGCCAGAAATGGTTGCAGACTACTAGTTAGAAACAATGTTTTGTCAAGCATGTAAGGCTTTTAGGAGTAAGAAACAATGAACAAAAAGCATAGGTAATGAAACTATGAGATGATAGGTACAACAGAAGCTGATTACCTTGGTTCCGGGTAAGTATGTATTAGTGGCAAAGTAGAAGAGGACAGCCTCCTTAATACATTTCCAGGCTCTGTGATGAATGGTGAGAATAGCAGTGTATAATACTAGATGGTAGCCCGATTCGAACGCATCAGGTATTCTAGAATATATATGTAGTTTATTTATGAAGATTTTAGAATAATACATTGAATACACAGGATTGCGCCTGTCGCTGATTGTTCGTGGCCGGCCACGTAGTATATAGCACAGCCACGTAGTATCTAACAGCCCACGTAGTAAATAGCACAGCCACGTAGTATATAGCAGAGCCACATAGTATATAGCAGAGCCACGTAGTATATAGCACAGCCCACGTAGTATATAGCAGAGCCACGTAGTATATAGCACAGCCACGTAGTATATAACAGCCCACGGAGTATATAGCACAGCCACATAGTATAGAGCACAGCCCACGGAGTGTATAACAGCCCACATAGCATATAACACAGCTCACGTAGTACTGTATATAACAGCCCACGCACACAGTATATAACACAGCCCACATAGTGTATAACACAGGCCACGTAGTGTATAACACAGGCCACGTAGTGTATAACACAGGCCACGCAGTGTATAGCACAGGTCACGTAGTGTATAGCACAGCCCACGTAGTATATTGCACAGCCCAAGAAGTACATTGCACTGCCCACGTAGTACATTGAACAGCCCACGTAGTATATTGCACAGCCCACGTAGTATATAGCAATGTGGGCATCATATCCCTGTTAAAAAAAGAATTAAAATAAAAAATTGTTATATACTCACCTTCCGTTGGCTCCAAGATCCAGGAAGTGTTTACCGACGCTCCTCGCGTGCTCCGGTCTCAAGAGTGCATTGCGGTCTCGCGAGATGATGGCGTAGCGGTCTCACGAGACCGATACGTCATCATCTCGCGAGATCGCAATGCATGGAGCGGTCACCAGAGCGTCGTGAGGAGCGGGGAAAGGCCTGTTCTGGATCCGAGGCGCCGACGGACGGTGAGTATATAACGATTTTTTATTTTTTTAAATTATTTTTAACATTAGATCTTTTTACTATTGATGCTGCATAGGCAGACAGAGGCCGCGACCAATGAATATCCGTGACAGACACACAGAAAGACAGACGGAAGTGACCCTTAGACAATTATATAGTAGATGTGTAGTCAATGGGACACCTAGAGGTAACCCGTACCTTGAAGCATAACAGTGTTCTCTAGAATACGTATTCGTCGTAACAGGGACTAGGAAAATGTACAAAATTTATATTGTAAAGAAAAGAGATAATCAACACTCCTGTTGAGGAGCAACCATGTGAGTTGCGGGTGTTATGGGAAAGTTAAATACCTCATTATAGGAAAAAAGGGCATCCACGTTTATAGCAGGTTTTCCTGGTAAATGGTGAGCGTCTAAATAGGTTGCCATCTCATCAGTAGTGGGTCTGTAGATATATATCTACCAGTGCCTGGAAATGTATTAAGGAGGCTGTCCTTCTCTTCTACTTTGCCACTAATACACGGGTATTACATACCTGGTAATGTATTTTTTCATGAGACATGACGGCACCACGAGAGAGGGGATCCGCCCTTCAAGGACAGGAAACCTTCAAGATAAAAAGGGGCGGCTCCTCTCTCCACATCAGTTGTTTTACAGAGTACGAGAGGAACTCCACCGGTTAGTGCACATAAATAATACATCCTATACAGTTCTAATTACCAATACCTGAGTGAGTGTATAATACAAATAATGCACCCAACTAATGACGTGATCAAAAGGGTGGAAATATAAGGGTGCCGTCATGTCTCATGAAAAAAACACATTACCAGGTATGTAATACCCATGTTTTTCCATCATACATGACGGCACCACGAGAGAGTTATAGAGATTTGTATTCTCTTTAGGGAGGGATCACTGCTTGTAACACTCTTCTCCCAAATGTGAGATCAGAGGTCGCAGATAGGTCTAACCTATAATGTTTAAAAAATGTAGACGGAGATGACCAAGTGGCCGCCTTACAGATCTGGTCGATGGCAGCCCTGCCTGCACTACTATACGCTAGAATAATGGCCTCTCTCACACATCTAGCGATAGTTTGTTTTGAGGCTTTAAGGCCCTTTCTTGACCCCTGGAATGAAACAAAAAGCCCTCTATTTCCTCCAGGATTTTGTCACCTCTAAATACTGTAAGATACATCTCCTGACATTTAGGCAATGGAGTCTCTCCTCTTTCTTGTTGCTATGATTAGGACAGAAAGAGGGTAGGGTTATATCCTGAGCCCTATGGAATCTCGATACCACTTTGGGGAGATATGCCGGATCTAATTTTAATACAACTCTATCGTCCATAATTTGTGTGTAGGGAGGATCTGCTGATAACACGTGTAAATCCCCAATCCTACGGGCCGATGTAAGTGCCACTAACAAGGCTGTTTTTAAGGTTAGTGCTTTATCTGATGTTGTACTTAATGGCTCAAAGGGGCTTTCTGTCAAAGCTGTCAATACTAAATTTAGATCCCATGGTGGAGGAGTAGGGGATGGAACAGAGTCAGCTCTACTACAGGCTCGGATAAATCTATTGCACCTATTGCTTGCCAGGTCATAGTTAAATAGGGCTGCTAAAGCTGAAATGTGCACTTTGAGGGTACTAACAGCCAATCCCAGATCTAAGCCCTTTTGCAGGAACTCCAGTATTGCCACTATCGGGAACTCCCCTTCCCGTATTGGCCCTGAGCTGGACAAGAATTTCTTCCATATTCTCCCATAGATCATGGTTGTTACTGGTTTTCTGCTGCTAAGTAAGGTGGATACTAAACCAGCTGAGAACCCTTCTTTTTCTAATAATGACCTTTCAAATGCCAGGCTGTCAAATGCAGCCCGGAATTCTGTGGGTGACTGAAGGGACCCTGTGTTAGAAGGTCCTGGTCCTCTGGGAGTACCCATGGGTCCGTCACTGACATCACTCTCAGCCAGTAAAACCATGGTCTTTTCATCCAAAAGGGAGCTATCACAATCACTCTGGCCCTGTCTTCTCTGATTTTCTTCAGAACTGCTGGTATTAGACAAATCGGTGGGAAGGCATACAAGAGTCCTGACGTCAATTCTATGCTGAAGGCGTCTACTGCCAACGGTCTGTCTGCTGGGTTTAGGGAGCACGACCGTTGCAATTTTTTGTTGGCTTTTGAGGGACCATTCTCCTTGCCTTAAGTGTTTCCTGCTTAGAAAGTCTGCCTTTATGTTGTCCACACCTCGAATATGCAGGGCAGATGAGAGGAAATGCCTTTCAGCTAGAGTCATGAGTCTTTTGGTTATGTGCATTAATGTCCGAGATTGGGTGCCCCCTGGTGGTTTACGTATGCAACCGCTGTTTGGTTGTTCGATAGGACTCTCATATGATGCCCTGTTAAGTGTGGAAGCCACTTTTTTAGCGCTTTTTCGATTGCTAGGAGTTCCCACTCGTTTGAGGATAGATTTTTTTTCCTCCTGAGCCCAAGGGTCCTGGACCCATAGTGTGTCTAAGTGGGCTCCCCACCCCCAAGGACTGGCGTCGATCGTGACTATTCTGGAGGCCATGTATGTCCAGTGAACTCCTCTCGGAGATGTCTCTATCTGTAACCACCATCTGAGCGATTGGCGTATAGAGACCGGGAGGGTGAGCTTCCGCCCTAACTGTCCCTGAAGCTCTAGGTCGTTCCGCAGTACACACCATTGCAGTTCTCTTGCATGGAACTGGGCCCATTTTACCACCGGTATGCATGAGGTTAGGGACCCTAACACAGACATAACTTTCCTCAAAGTCATTTCTGGCTTTTTTTATTGATGTCACATTTATCTGTTTGATCCTTTTCTTCTTTCTCCTCTAAGAGGCGACACTCCTGTGTCATCAAGTCCACAGTTATCCCCAAAAAGTTCTGAATCATTGCTGGTTCTAGCTTGGAATTTTTGAGGTTCAGCTGCCATCCCAGCGTCTCAAGTGTGTTTATTACTATTCTGACTTGCTCCTGACCATGAGAAAGATCCTTCCCCACTATCAGGAAGTCGTCTAAATAAGGTATTATCAGAGTATCTTTCTCTCTGAGATGTGCTGTGACCTCTGCAATCAGTTTTGTAAATACTGTGGGGCTATTGCTATCCCAAAGGGCAGAGCCCTGTACTGAAAGTGACGCAACTGGGACCCCATCTGAACTGCCACTCTGAGAAACTGACGATCTTGTTGTCTGATCGGGAAGTGGTAATAAGCGTCCTTTAAGTCTAGGACTGCCATGTAACACTGAGGATATAGGAGCTTCACTGTTGATCTTATTGTTTATTTTGAATGAAGGAATTATTAGATATTTGTTGAGGCCTTTTAAATTTATTATTGTCCTCCAAGAATTGTCCGTTTTCTTTAATGAGAAAAAGGGGAGAATAAATTCCTTCCATCCTTTCCTCTATCGGAACTTATTCCAAGACATGTTTGTCTAGGAGTGATATTACTTCCCCTTCCAGACTGATGTTTCTCTTGCGAGGACTGTACTGGAGTCTGCATGTATTTTCTTGGAGGCCAGTGGTGGAATTTAAATTTTCGGCACGATCTTATAATTTGTCTGATCCTAGCGCTGGATGAGATCCTCTCCCAGGCTGGAAGGAAGTGAGCCTCCCTCCCACCTGAGGACCACCACTGGGAGGGTTTCTTGGTGTCCCTCGAGGACTTACCAAAATAGAAGCCTTTTCCTCCCCTGGATCGCTTGTCAAAGTTGATCCTGTCTCGGTCTCTATACTGTTGTCTTTGGAATTTTCGTCCTCTCTGAAAGGAGTGCCGAAAGGGCTGAAATGGCTGTTTTAGAAAATTCTTCTTTTTGTCGCCGGCCTGTTCCAACACCTCATCTAATGCCGGTCCAACCAGGAAATTCCCTTCACATGGCAAAGAGCAAAGTTTCATCTTTGCTTGTGTATCTCCTGACCAGCATTTAAGCCATATCACAGGTGTTCTGTGTTGGCTAAAGCTGCTGACTTTGCTGCCAGTCTAGCTGAGTCTGCTGACGCCTCAGCTACAAATACTGTCCCTGCTCTCATGACCGGTATTGCCTCCAGGATAGTTTCTCTGGAAACTTTTTGTTCTACCTGATCCTCCAGGTTATCTATCCATATTTTTAGGGATCTGGCTACACAAGTGGCCGCGATAGCTGGCCTTAGTGCCCCTGCCGAGGCTTCCCATGCTGTTTTCAGGCAACTGTCCATTTTTCAGTCTAGAGGCTCTTTTAGAGAACCTAAATCCTCGAATGACAGGGAGGAATTTCTGGCCACTTTTGAAATTGCCACATCAATCTTTGGAGCTTTATTCCAAGATGAGGACGCATCTTCCTCAAAAGGATATCTGTTATGAAAGGCAATTCAGAATCACAATGGACATGGAGGTCAGAGCACATACAGTGATCTGACAATAACCCAAAATAATAGAACGAGCTCTGAGACGTGGGAACTCTGCAGACCGCAATCCCTAATCCTATCAAACCACACTAAAGGTAGCCGTGGAGCACTCCTGACCAGAACCTAGGCGCCTCGTCACAGCCTGAGAAACTAGCTAGTCCTAAAGATAGAAAAATAAGCCTACCTTGCCTCAGAGAAATTCCCCAAAGGAAAAGGCAGCCCCCCACATATAATGACTGTGAGTAAGATGAAAACACAAACATAGAGATGAAACAGATTTAGCAAAGTGAGGCCCGACTAGCTGAACAGAACGAGGATAGGGAAGATAACTTTGCGGTCAGCACAAAAACCTATAAATAACCACGCAGAGGGGACAAAAAGACCCTCCGCACCGACTAACGGTACGGAGGTGGTCCCTCTGCGTCTCAGAGCTTCCAGCAGGCGAGAAAAACCAATAAAGCAAGCTGGACTGAAAAATAGCAACAAAATAACATAAGCAAAACTTAGCTTTGCAGAGCAGCAGGCCACAGGAATGATCCAGGGAAAAAACAAGTCCTACACTGGAACATTGACAGGAAGCATGGATCAAAGCATCAGGTGGAGTTAAGTAGAGAAGAAGCTAACGAGCTCACCAGATCACCTGAGGGAGGAAACTCAGAAGCTGCAGTACCACTTCAAAGTCCTATTGCACTGCATAGGCTCAGGTTTAAGCTCAGGTAATACCGCCAAATGGTGCACAGATTTACGCTCACGCAAGCGTCGACTGATCTGAATGGCCAAAGACATAGACTCATTCAGACCAGCAGGCATAGGAAATCCCACCATGACATCCTTAAGGGCTTCAGAGAGACCCTTTCTGAAAATAGCTGCGAGCGCACCTTCATTCCATTGAGTGAGTACGGACCACTTTCTAAATTTCTGACAATATACCTCTATCTCATCCTGACCCTGACACAGAGCCAGCAAATTTTTCTCTGCCTGATCCACTGAATTAGGTTCATCGTACAGCAATCCGAGAGCCAGGAAAAACGCATCGATATTACTTAATGCAGGATCTCCTGACGCAAGAGAAAATGCCCAGTCCTGAGGGTCGCCACGTAAAAAAGAAATAATGATCCTAACTTGTTGAACTGGCATTACACACAAGCTAAAAACAGAACCTGTAATCCTATTCATTGTTCCCGGACTGCACTGCTGCATACAGGACCAAGGGGTGACGTTAGTGGACTGTAGGACTGACTAGGGTGAAGTATGAGATGTATCTAAATTGTGATTGCCAGCTCTACATCATGTCTAGGATGTGACATGCTTTATTTCATGCATAAGCATCTCTGTAGACCTCTATGTAGACCTCCATGTGGAGTGCACAATTAGTTCAACGGTCTGTATTCTTGTATACTCTGCATATTTTTGGCCCACCCGGCTCGTACTATATGTTCCTTATATACTTTATGTATGGGACTGTAACCAGTGTGCAGCATATTATATAGATGTATGTTTTCTGTTAACATTGTCATCTGCAGTCGGGAACGGTATATATTCCTGTATTGATTTGGATCCTATTTATCTATATGTTTTTGATATTGGATTCAACAGACATGTTCCCTAGTGGAACATTTTAAATGTTTTTAACTTGTGTGTAATGTCATTTTTTGGTATGTGAAATAAACTTTTGGAGATTTTGTGGAAATTTAGAGTGGTGATCCTACATTTATTTGCATGTGCTTTTTCTTCTTACAAACTGTGGTGCAATCTGTTTTTACATGCATAGTAGTGATCCCACAAGATTACATTATGAATATATGATGGTGCCCGCTTAACAGGTTTTTCTGAACTTGTTGAACTGGGTCACCAGAGGAGCGAGGTTTCAAAGCTAGAAATAGTTTACAATTATTTTTGAAACTCAGAAATTTAGTTCTATCTCCAAAAAACAAATCAGGAATAGGAATTCTCGGTTCTAACATAGAATTCTGAACCACAAAGTCTTGAATATTTTGTACTCTTGCCGTGAGCTGATCCACACATGAAGACAGATCTTTAATGTCCATCGCTACACCTGTGTCCTGAACCACCCAAATGTCTAGGGGAAAAAAAAGGCAAAACACAGTGCAGAGAAAAAAAAATGGTCTCAGAACTTCTTTTTTCCCTCTATTGAGAATCATTAGTACTTTGGGCCTCCAGTACTGTTATAATAAGGTAATTCAGTACCACAATGGACATAGAGGTCAGAGCACATACAGTGACATGACAATAACCCAAAAACATTGAACGAGCTCTGAGACGTGGGAACTCTGCTGACCGCAATCCCTAATCCTCTCCAACCACACTAGAGACAGCCGTGGATTGCGCCTAACGCTCCCTATGCAACTCGGCACAGCCTGAGAAACTAGCTAGCCTGAAGATAGAAAATAAGCCTACCTTGCCTCAGAGAAATACCCCAAAGGAAAAGGCAGCCCCCACATATAATGACTGTGAGTTAAGATGAAAAGACAAACGTAGAGATGAAATAGATTTAGCAAAGTGAGGCCCGACTTTCTGAACAGAGCGAGGATAGGAAAGGTAACTTTGCGGTCAACACAAAACCCTACAAAAACCACGCAAAGGGGGCAAAAAGACCCTCCGTACCGAACTAACGGCACGGAGGTACACCCTCTGCGTCCCAGAGCTTCCAGCAAGCAGGAAAAAACAAATAGACAAGCTGGACAGAAAAAACAGCAAACAAAATAGCAGAGCAGAACTTAGCTATGCAGAGCAGCAGGCCACAGGAACGATCCAGGAGGAAACAGGTCCAATACTAGAACATTGTAAAGAAGCTGCGGAGACACCATCACGTGTTTCTCGACGCAGTGATTCCAGAACACTGCCCCCATCCCTTATGGGAAATATGCAGATGCATGTAAAGAAGCTGCGGAGACACCATCACGTGTTTCTCGACGCAAGCAGTGAATAGCCAGGCCTTTCCCCGGGAAGGAACAACCACGGGAAGGGCAGAATCCTATGAAGGAAAGCCACCTATGCCAAGCATGGTATCCATCCACAGACAGCTGTTTCGGGGTTTTGCCCCTCATCAGTGTGGAGTAGGAATCTGGCTATTAGGAGCAGTGCCTAGTAAAAAGGCTATAAAGGCACAGATGATTGGCCTCGGGGAGACCAAAACATCCAACACCGCGGAGACACCATCACGTGTTTCTCAACGCAGTGATTCCAGAACACTGCCCCCATCCCTTATGGGAAATATGCAGATGCATGTAAAGAAGCTGCGGAGACACCATCACGTGTTTCTCGACGCAAGCAGTGAATAGCCAGGCCTTTCCCCGGGAAGGAACAACCACGGGAAGGGCAGCATCCTATGAAGGAAAGCCACCTATGCCAAGCATGGTATCCATCCACAGACAGCTGTTTCGGGGTTTTGCCCCTCATCAGTGTGGAGTAGGAATCTGGCTATTAGGAGCAGTGCCTAGTAAAAAGGCTATAAAGGCACAGATGATTGGCCTCGGGGAGACCAAAACATCCAACACCGCGGAGACACCATCACGTGTTTCTCAACGCAGTGATTCCAGAACACTGCCCCCATCCCTTATGGGAAATATGCAGATGCATGTAAAGAAGCTGCGGAGACACCATCACGTGTTTCTCGACGCAAGCAGTGAATAGCCAGGCCTTTCCCCGGGAAGGAACAACCACGGGAAGGGCAGCATCCTATGAAGGAAAGCCACCTATGCCAAGCATGGTATCCATCCACAGACAGCTGTTTCGGGGTTTTGCCCCTCATCAGTGTGGAGTAGGAATCTGGCTATTAGGAGCAGTGCCTAGTAAAAAGGCTATAAAGGCACAGATGATTGGCCTCGGGGAGACCAAAACATCCAACACCGCGGAGACACCATCACGTGTTTCTCAACGCAGTGATTCCAGAACACTGCCCCCATCCCTTATGGGAAATATGCAGATGCATGTAAAGAAGCTGCGGAGACACCATCACGTGTTTCTCGACGCAAGCAGTGAATAGCCAGGCCTTTCCCCGGGAAGGAACAACCACGGGAAGGGCAGCATCCTATGAAGGAAAGCCACCTATGCCAAGCATGGTATCCATCCACAGACAGCTGTTTCGGGGTTTTGCCCCTCATCAGTGTGGAGTAGGAATCTGGCTATTAGGAGCAGTGCCTAGTAAAAAGGCTATAAAGGCACAGATGATTGGCCTCGGGGAGACCAAAACATCCAACACCGCGGAGACACCATCACGTGTTTCTCAACGCAGTGATTCCAGAACACTGCCCCCATCCCTTATGGGAAATATGCAGATGCATGTAAAGAAGCTGCGGAGACACCATCACGTGTTTCTCGACGCAAGCAGTGAATAGCCAGGCCTTTCCCCGGGAAGGAACAACCACGGGAAGGGCAGCATCCTATGAAGGAAAGCCACCTATGCCAAGCATGGTATCCATCCACAGACAGCTGTTTCGGGGTTTTGCCCCTCATCAGTGTGGAGTAGGAATCTGGCTATTAGGAGCAGTGCCTAGTAAAAAGGCTATAAAGGCACAGATGATTGGCCTCGGGGAGACCAAAACATCCAACACCGCGGAGACACCATCACGTGTTTCTCAACGCAGTGATTCCAGAACACTTCCCCCATCCCTTATGGGAAATATGCAGATGCATGTAAAGAAGCTGCGGAGACACCATCACGTGTTTCTCGACGCAAGCAGTGAATAGCCAGGCCTTTCCCCGGGAAGGAACAACCACGGGAAGGGCAGCATCCTATGAAGGAAAGCCACCTATGCCAAGCATGGTATCCATCCACAGACAGCTGTTTCAGGGTTTTGCCCCTCATCAGTGTGGAGTAGTAATCTGGCTATTAGGAGCAGTGCCTAGTAAAAAGGCTATAAAGGCACAGATGATTGGCCTCGGGGAGACCAAAACATCCAACACCGCGGAGACACCATCACGTGTTTCTCAACGCAGTGATTCCAGAACACTTCCCCCATCCCTTATGGGAAATATGCAGATGCATGTAAAGAAGCTGCGGAGACACCATCACGTGTTTCTCGACGCAAGCAGTGAATAACCAGGCCTTTCCCCGGGAAGGAACAACCACGGGAAGGGCAGCATCCTATGAAGGAAAGCCACCTATGCCAAGCATGGTATCCATCCACAGACAGCTGTTTCGGGGTTTTGCCCCTCATCAGTGTGGAGTAGGAATCTGGCAATTAGGAGCAGTGCCTAGGAAAAAGGCTATAAAGGCACAGATGATTGGCCTCGGGGAACAACCCTTCCCGTGGTTGTTCCTTCCCGGGGAAAGGCCTGGCTATTCACTGCTTGCGTCGAGAAACACGTGATGGTGTCTCCGCAGCTTCTTTACATGCATCTGCATATTTCCCATAAGGGATGGGGGCAGTGTTCTGGAATCACTGCGTTGAGAAACACGTGATGGTGTCTCCGCGGTGTTGGATGTTTTGGTCTCCCCGAGGCCAATCATCTGTGCCTTTATAGCCTTTTTACTAGGCACTGCTCCTAATAGCCAGATTCCTACTCCACACTGATGAGGGGCAAAACCCCGAAACAGCTGTCTGTGGTTGGATACCATGCTTGGCATAGGTGGCTTTCCTTCATAGGATGCTGCCCTTCCCGTGGTTGTTCCTTCCCGGGGAAAGGCCTGGCTATTCACTGCTTGCGTCGAGAAACACGTGATGGTGTCTCCGCAGCTTCTTTACATGCATCTGCATATTTCCCATAAGGGATGGGGGCAGTGTTCTGGAATCACTGCGTTGAGAAACACGTGATGGTGTCTCCGCGTTGTTGGATGTTTTGGTCTCCCCGAGGCCAATCATCTGTGCCTTTATAGCCTTTTTACTAGGCACTGCTCCTAATAGCCAGATTCCTACTCCACACTGATGAGGGGCAAAACCCCGAAACAGCTGTCTGTGGATGGATACCATGCTTGGCATAGGTGGCTTTCCTTCATAGGATGCTGCCCTTCCCGTGGTTGTTCCTTCCCGGGGAAAGGCCTGGCTATTCACTGCTTGCGTCGAGAAACACGTGATGGTGTCTCCGCAGCTTCTTTACATGCATCTGCATATTTCCCATAAGGGATGGGGGCAGTGTTCTGGAATCACTGCGTTGAGAAACACGTGATGGTGTCTCCGCGGTGTTGGATGTTTTGGTCTCCCCGAGACCAATCATCTGTGCCTTTATAGCCTTTTTACTAGGCACTGCTCCTAATAGCCAAATTCCTACTCCACACTGATGAGGGGCAAAACGCCGAAACAGCTGTCTGTGGATGGATACCATGCTTGGCATAGGTGGCTTTCCTTCATAGGATGCTGCCCTTCCCGTGGTTGTTCCTTCCCGGGGAAAGGCCTGGCTATTCACTGCTTGCGTCGAGAAACACGTGATGGTGTCTCCGCAGCTTCTTTACATGCATCTGCATATTTCCCATAAGGGATGGGGGCAGTGTTCTGGAATCACTGCGTTGAGAAACACGTGATGGTGTCTCCGCGGTGTTGGATGTTTTGGTCTCCCCGAGGCCAATCATCTGTGCCTTTATAGCCTTTTTACTAGGCACTGCTCCTAATAGCCAGATTCCTACTCCACACTGATGAGGGGCAAAACCCCGAAACAGCTGTCTGTGGATGGATACCATGCTTGGCATAGGTGGCTTTCCTTCATAGGATGCTGCCCTTCCAGTGGTTGTTCCTTCCCGGGGAAAGGCCTGGCTATTCACTGCTTGCGTCGAGAAACACGTGATGGTGTCTCCGCAGCTTCTTTACATGCATCTGCATATTTCCCATAAGGGATGAGGGCAGTGTTCTGGAATCACTGCGTTGAGAAACACGTGATGGTGTCTCCGCGGTGTTGGATGTTTTGGTCTCCCCGAGGCCAATCATCTGTGCCTTTATAGCCTTTTTACTAGGCACTGCTCCTAATAGCCAGATTCCTACTCCACACTGATGAGGGGCAAAACCCCGAAACAGCTGTCTGTGGATGGATACCATGCTTGGCATAGGTGGCTTTCCTTCATAGGATGCTGCCCTTCCCGTGGTTGTTCCTTCCCGGGGAAAGGCCTGGCTATTCACTGCTTGCATCGAGAAACACGTGATGGTGTCTCCGCAGCTTCTTTACATGCATCTGCATATTTCCCATAAGGGATGAGGGCAGTGTTCTGGAATCACTGCGTTGAGAAACACGTGATGGTGTCTCCGCTGTGTTGGATGTTTTGGTCTCCCCGAGGCCAATCATCTGTGCCTTTATAACAATACTAGAACATTGACTGGAGGCCAGGATCAAAGCACTAGGTGGAGTTAAATAGAGCAGCACCTAATGACTTCACCACATCACCTGAGGAAGGAAACTCAGAAGCCGCAGTACCACTTTCCTCCACGAACAGAAGCTCACAGAGAGAATCAGCCGAAGTACCACTTGTGACTACAGGAGGGAGCTCTGCCACAGAATTCACAACACCCAATGCGTGTTTCGCATGTACAGCTTTCTTATGGAACTAGAAAACTGCAGCAATGTCTGTATCTCTCTACCTCTCTCTAAAGCTGGTTTCACACTTATGTTTGGCTGGTCTGTTAAAGATAGGTACGCAGGACGCATGCTGAAGTAGTCGTAGCGTAGGCAGAGCTTAAAGGGACTCTGTCACCTGGATTTGGAGGGAGCGGTCTTCAGCTATGGGAGTGGGGTTTTCGGGTGTTTGATTCGCCCTTTCCTTGCCCGCTGGCTGCATGCTGGCTGCGGTGTTGAATTGAGGTTCATTCTCTGTCCTCCGTAGTACATGCCTGCACAGGGCAATCTTGCCTTGCACGGGCGTGTACTATGGAGGACAGAGAATGGACTTCGGTCCGGTGTTGTGGCCGGCGTGCGGCCGGCGGGTGAGGAGGGGGTGGATCGGACAGCCGGGGGCCCCCCTGTGGCTGGGGATGGTTCCCTCCGGATTCATGTGACAGAGTCCCTTTAAGGGAGGATGTATGCAGCCATACACAGACCAGCCAAACGCAAGTGTGAACTTAGCCTAACACTACTCCTCACTCCTTTTGTCCTCTATAGCAGATGTAATGTGCTCCCTCAGTGAAGTGGCAGTCTGGCTTGTTTTATGATGGATTTGAAACAATAATGAGATAAGGAGTCACAGGGGAGGAGTAGAGGCTATGAAGTGGGTAAACAATAGAGATTTTTCTGACATTCACCTGTACTATGATGTATGCAAAGTTTGTTGAAAAGATAGTGACCATTTAAGGATCTTCATGTGGACCATGGCTTATGTCATGAGATGGCTTATGTCATTAGAGGTAAAGTGGTGACGGGTTCGTTTAAAAGAACATTTTAGCTAGCATGTAACATCCTGTTGCAATGCATCATGGAAATATAAAGCTATTGCCAACAGCAAAAGAAGGTAGACGAAAGTTATTGGTAAATCATGTCATAGTGAACAAGTGTGCAATTTGTCAGCCGGGAACTGATTATTACAGGTTTACTCAATACAATTTTCTGAAATCTTGACTTGCTTTGCTTGTAGCAATCTCTGTAGTGTGTGAGCACTTTCTTTGGTATATTATACAATCTGATAATAGAAATCATTCCGTGCTGAATCAGACTCCCATGCACAGTAATCACGGAGACCTTTTCTTCAGCACATGTTTTTAACATGTCAAATTAACCCCTTTACCCCCAAGGGTGGTTTGAACGTTAATGACCAGGCCAATTTTTACAATTCTGACCACTGTCCCTTTATGAGGTTATAACTCTGGAACGCTTCAACGGATCCCAGTGATTCTGACACTCTTTTCTCGTGACATATTGTACTTCATGATATTGGTAAAATTTCTTTGATATTTCCTGCGTTTATTTGTGAAAAAAAACAGAAAATTGGCAAAAATTTTGAAAATTTCGCAATTTTCCAACTTATTTTTATGCAATTAAATCACAGAGATATGTCACACAAAATACTTAATAAGTAACATTTTCCCCATGTCTACTTTACATGAACACAATTTTGGAACCAAATTTTTTTTTTGTTAGGGAGTTATAACGGTTAAAAGTTGACCAGCAATTTCTCATTTTTAGAACACCATTTTTTTTTAGGGACCACATCTCATTTGAAGTCATTTTGAGGGATCTATATGATAGAAAATTTACGAAGTGTGACACCATTCTAAAAACTGCACCCCTCAAGGTGCTCAAAACCACATTCAAGAAGTTTATTAAACCATCAGGTGTTTCACAGGAATTTTTGGAATGTTTAAATAAAAATGAACATTTAACTTTTTTTCACAAAACATTTACTTCAGTTCCAATTTGTTTTATTTTACCAAGGGTAACAGGCGAAAATTGACCCCAAAAGTTGTTGTACAATTTGTCCCGAGTACGCCGATACCCCATATGTGGGAGTAAAACATTGTTTGGGCGCATGGGAGAGCTCGGAAGCGAAGGAGCGCCATTTGACTTTTCAATGCAAAATTAACTGGAATTGAGATGGGACGCCATGTTGCGTTTGGAGAGCCCCTGATGTGCCTAAACATTGCAACACCCCACAAGTGACACCATTTTGGAAAGTAGACCCCCTAAGGAACTTATCTAGATGTGTGGTGAGCACTTTGACCCATTAAGTGATTCACAGAAGTTTATAATGCAGAGCCGTAAAAATAAAAAATCATATTTTTTCACAAAAATGATATTTTTGCCCCCAACTTTTTATTTTCCCAAGGGTAAGAGAAGAAATTGGACCCCAAAAGTTGTTACACAATTTGTCCTGAGTACGCTGATACCCCATATGTGGGGGTAAACCACTGTTTGGGCGCATAGCAGAGCTCGGATGCGAAGGAGCGCCATTTGACTTTTCAATGCAAAATTGACTGGAATTGAGATGGGACGATATGTTGCGTTTAGAGAGCCACTGATGTGCCTAAACATTGAAACCCCCCACAAGTGAACCATTTTGGAAATTAGACCCCCTAAGGAACTAATCTAGTAACATAGTAACATAGTTAGTAAGGCCGAAAAAAGACATTTGTCCATCCAGTTCAGCCTATATTCCATCATAATAAATCCCCAGATCTACGTCCTTCTACAGAACCTAATAATTGTATGATACAATATTGTTCTGCTCCAGGAAGACATCCAGGCCTCTCTTGAACCCCTCGACTGAGTTCGCCATCACCACCTCCTCAGGCAAGCAATTCCAGATTCTCACTGCCCTAACAGTAAAGAATCCTCTTCTATGTTGGTGGAAAAACCTTCTCTCCTCCAGACGCAAAGAATGCCCCCTTGTGCCCGTTCTAGATGTGTTCTGAGAGCTTTGAACCCCCAAGTGTTTCACTACAGTTTATAACGCAGAGCCGTGAAAATAAAAAATCTTTTTTTTCCACAAAAATTATTTTTTAGCCCCCAGTTTTGTATTTTTCCAAGGGTAACAGTTGAAATTTGACCGCAAAAGTTGTTGTCCAATTCGTCCTGAGTACGCTGATACCCCATATGTGGGGGGGAACCACCATTTGAGCGCATGGCAGAGCTCGGAAGGGAAGTAGCATCATTTGGAATGCAGACTTAGCTGGATTTGTCTGCAGGCATCACATTGCGTTTGCAGAACTGCTTATGTACCTAAACAGTAGAAACCCCCCACATGTGACCCTATATTGGAAACAAGACCCCCCAAGAAACTTATCTAGATGTGTTGTGAGAACTTTGAACCCCCAAGTGTTTCACTACAGTTTATAACGCAGAGCCTTGAAAATAAAAAATCTTTTTTTTTCCACAAAAATTATTTTTTAGCCCCCAGTTTTGTATTTTCTCAAGGGTAACAGGATAAATTGGACCCCGAACGTTGTTGTCCAATGTGTCCTGAGTACGCTGATACCCCATATGTGGGGGGAACCACCGTTTGAGCGCATGGCAGAGCTCGGAAGGAAAGGAGCACTGTTTTACTTTTTCAACGCAGAATTGGCTGGAATTGAGATTGGACGCCATGTCGCATTTGGAGAGCCCCTGATGTGCCTAAACAGTGGACACTCCCCAATTATAACTGAAACCCTAATCCAAACACATCCCTAACCCTAATCCCAGCGGTAACCCTAACCACACCCCTAACCTTGACACACCCCTAACCCTAATGCCAACCCTATTCCCAACCATGAATGTAATCCAAACCCTAACTTTAGCCCCAACCCTAACCCTAACTTTAGTTCCAAAGTCACTCAACTGAGACTGCCCTGACCAAAATCACTAACGACCTACTTACCGCCAAAGCTACTGGACAATACTCTGTACTCCTCCTTCTAGACCTGTCCTCTGCTTTCGACACAGTTGACCACTGCCTCCTACTGCAGATGCTCTCCTCCTTTGGCATCAAAGACCTCGCCCTATCCTGGATCGCCTCGTACCTTTCCAACCGCACATTCAGCGTCTCCCACTCCCATACTACCTCCTCATCCCACCCTCTCTCTGTTGGAGTCCCCCAAGGCTCTGTTCTAGGACCCCTACTCTTCTCAATCTATACACTTGGCTTGGGACAACTCATAAAGTCCCATGGATTCCAGTACCACCTCTATGCTGATGACTCTCAGATCTACCTCTCTGGCCCAGACGTCACCGCTGTGCTGTCCAGAATCCCAGAGTGCCTGTCAGCCATATCCTCCTTCTCCTCAAACTCAATGTGGACAAATCTGAACTCATCATCTTTCCTCCATCCCACAAATCTTCCTTACCTGACCTATCTATCGCAGTCAATGACATCATGCTTTCCCCTGTACCCGAAGTCCGCTGCCTTGGAGTAACCTTCGACTCTGCCCTGTCCTTCAAACCACACATCCAAGCTCTTTCCACCTCCTGTCGCCTCCAGCTCAAAAATATCTCCAGGATCCGTCCTTTCCTCAACCCCCAATCTACTAAAATGCTTGTGCACGCCCTCATCATTTCCCGCCTTGACTACTGCAACATCCTTTTCTGTGGCCTCCCTGCTAACACCCTTGCACCTCTCCAGTCCATCCTTAACTCTGCTGCCCGACTAATCCATCTCTCTCCTCGCTACTCCTCCGCTTCACCCCTCTGCAAATCTCTTCACTGGCTCCCATTCCCTCAGCGTATCCAGTTCAAATTGCTAATACTGACCTACAAAGCCATCCACAACCTGTCTCCTCCATATATCTCTGAACTAATCTCTCGATATCTTCCCTCACGTGATCTCCGGTCCTCCCAAGACCTCCTTCTCTCCTCCACACTTATTCGCTCCTCATCCAATCGCCTCCAAGACTTCTCCCGACTATCCCCCATCCTTTGGAACTCTCTGCCCCAACACGTCCGACTATCAACCACAGTCGGATCCTTCAGACGGAACCTGAAAACTCATCTCTTCAGGAAAGCCTACAGCCTGCACTGACACCGCTGCTGCCTCATCACTATCGAAGCTACCGCCTCACCAACACCGGAGCTACCGCCTCACCAACACCGGAGCTACTGCCTCACCAACACCGGAGCTCCTGCAACCCTCAACCTACTGTCTCCTTCCCCATAATCCTGTAGAATGTAAGCCCGCAAGGGCAGGGTCCTCGCCCCTCTGTATCAGTCCGTCATTGTTAGTTTGTTTACTGTATGTGATATTTGTAACTTGTATGTAACCCCTTCTCATGTACAGCACCATGGAATCAATGGTGCTATATAAATAAATAATAATAATAATAATAATACCACTTTCCTCCACAAACGGAAGATCCCAGAGAGAATCAGCCGAAGTACCACTTGTGACCACAGGAGTGAACTCTGCCACAGAATTCACAACAGATATCTCCTATTTAGGGAGTTGATTATCTGGGACTTTTTCTCTGGTTTTTGCCATTCCTTTTTAATAAGTTCTTGTAGTTGTTCGTTAATAGGGAATGATCTACATTTTTTCTTTTGCAGCCCACTGAACATGAGTTCCTGTGCTGTCTTTTTAACTTTGTCGTCTACCAGCCCCATGGTAGAGCGGACGGCTTTTATAAGTTTATCTGTAGCCTCAACTGGAAATGTATCTTCCTCTGAGCTACTTTCGAAGTAACGAGACCTATCCGAGTCTTCCTCCAACTCTGAGGAGTCCCTTTGAGATGCTACAGAGGAGCTGTATCTGTCCCTAGACCTGGTATCTGTGTCGGCTGTCTGCAATGCTTTTACAGACCTACAGACCTCTGATTGGATCAGTGATGTTAGACTCTCCGTAAAGGAGGGTGTTTCCTCTGCTATCGTCTTGTTAATGCAGTCCTGACACAGATTTTTATTCCATCATGGTTTTAACGCCTTTTTGCATAAAGGACAGTCCTCTTTGACTTATACTTCTTGGGGACCTCCTATACTCCACCCCCCAAATGTAAGTAAAGGTACCGTCACACTAGACGATATCGCTAGCGATCCGTGACGTTGCAGCGTCCTCGCTAGCGATATCGTCCAGTGTGACAGGCAGCAACGATCAGGATCCTGCTGTGCTGTCGCTGGTCGGGGAAGAAAGTCCAGAACTTTATTTGGTCGCTGGACTCCCCGCAGACATCGCTGAATCGGCGTGTGTGACACCGATTCAGCGATGTCTTCACTGGTAACCAGGGTAAACATCGGGTAACTAAGCGCAGGGCCGCGCTTAGTAACCCAATGTTTACCCTGGTTACCAGCGTAAAAAAACAAACTACATACTTACATTCAGCTGTCTGTCCCTTGCCGTCTGGTTCCTGCACTGACTGCTGGCCGTAAAGTGAAAGCAGAGCACAGCCACAGCGGTGAGTCACCGCTGTGTGACTCACCGCTGTGCTGTGCTTTCACTTTCACTTTACGGCCAGCAGTCAGTGCAGGAACCAGACGGCAAGGGACAGACAGCTGAATGTAAGTATGTACTGTTTGTTTTTTTACGCTGGTAACCAGGGTAAACATCGGGTTACTAAGCGCGGCCCTGCGCTTAGTTACCCGATGTTTACCCTGGTTACCGGGGACCTCGGGATCGTTGGCCGCTGGAGAGCTGTCTGTGTGACAGCTCTCCAGCGACCAAACAGCGACGCTGCAGCGATCCGGATCGTTGTCGGTATCGCTGCAGCGTCGCTAAGTGTGACGGTACCTTTAGAAAAGAGGGGAGAGACGGAGATAAGAGAAGAGAAAAGAACAGACATTAGCGTGCTGGACTTTCTTGAAGTTCACTCACCACTTGGACGCTTAAAAGTACAAGTATCGGATCTGGAGGTTGGTTTTCTCAGCATCTCCCAGCGAGACCAAAGAATCCTCCTTAGTATGGTAATCCATCCGCACACTGCCCGAGCGGCTTCTACCACTGCCATGGTGAATCTGGCTCTTCTCACTTGAGCAAGATTGCCTCACTTGCACCTCTTGCTGTGGCTGTAAATGTTCTGGTGAAAAAAATCTCCATCCTGCTAACTGCCATGCAGCAAGAGCAGTCACGTTCAACCTGGACTGGTTAGTGACACCTGGCAGTACTAAGGACCGTCTTTAAATAACTTTTTCCCTCATTTTTTTTTTATAAAAAAGAACACCTGGTTTATCCTGCTGCTGTTAACCGATTAGTGCTCTGGTGCCTGTGCGCTGTAATCAAGTGTGTGCGTGCACCCAGTATGTTGATCTAATCAATTCATCACCTGGCTGATCCTGCCTCTGCTGCTGTCAAGCCTCAGCTGGTAAATTAATGTTCCAGCATTGCGCCCCATTCTATGCGCGTCGCCGGTAGTCAAGTCCGCTGCGCGCTACTTAATCAACTATTCACCTGGTTGATCCTGCCTCTGCTCCCAGCGCCAACATTTGTGCATCTTCCTCGCTACTATGCGCGCACCCGGCCACTACTTCTGGTGGTGCGCACTGAAATTTTTGGTCCCCCTGCCCCTTCGCATCGCATCCAGGTTTCCGAGTGCCACCGTGTCCCGGATGTTGTGTGCACGCGTGCACACTTCCTCTTTCCGGCCGTGCGATACACGTGCTAAGAAGGAACTCCAGGATCACAAGATGGAAGCTACACTCACCTACAGGGCCTGCCCCATACATCGCTCTCCTCCCTGCCGCGATCATCTACTTGCAGGTACTCCCTGAAGAGAGCTCCGGAGAGAGAAAACCCCCTCCAGTGCTCAACAGGGAGGGATCAATACCTCCGAGGAGCCTTACCTAGCCTGGGCACCGATGTGTCTCACAGGCTGCATGGCCACCATAGATCAACAGGAAGGGCACCATAATTGTGACCTCCGTGGATCAAAAGGGAGCAGCAGGATTTATGGTCACAAGGAAGTTACACCAACCGTGGTCTCCGAGGCCCTATCTTCACCCGGGCGTCGCATTGCAGGCTGTGGCCATGCTTCGCTCAGGGGGGGCATGGAATACATGGCCCCCGAGGCGACTACCAGTACTTGGTGATGGGTGCAGCAGACTAGCGCCTGCCCAAATCCACCCGACCCAGGCATCCTCTTCTGTCTTCAGAAGTCCATCTTGAGGGTTCCCCATCAAGGACAGGAAACCAACTGATGTGGAGGAGCCGCCCCTTTTATCTTGAAGGTTTCCTGTCCTTGAAGGGCGGATCCCCTCTCTCGTGGTGCCGTCATGTATGATGGAAAAACATACTTACCCGGAACCAAGGTAATCAGCTTATGTTGCACCTATTATTGCCTCATCTCATAGTTTCATTACCTATGCTTTTTGTTCATTGTTTCTTACTCTTAAAAGCCTTACATCCTTGACAAAACATTATCGTTTCTAACTAGTAGTCAGCACCCATTTCTGGCTGCATAGTTATGCGCAATGTTCTTTGTTATACTTTGATTGGTATTTATGATTATTGTCTTTTCTAGCACTTTGTATTTGTTATGTATTATTTATCTCCTTTGCCTAATGCTGCTGCATGAAGTGTGATATTGTTCCTTTACTTCCATAGTAACCCCATGAGTAAGACCCAGGAGGGTCGAAACGTTGGGTTTTGGTCTGTCTATATTCCTGCATAGCATAATTTGTGACAAATTTTTTGTTATCCTGAATAAACTTGTTAAATATTTTTGCATTATCCCAATTTTGAGTGTGCGGTGATTTACAATACATGATTACTCGGACCACATGGTCTGTTTCACCAGCACCTTTATTTCTACGATCTGAGTGCACACCATTTTCTCCTAAGAGTAAGGAAGCAGGGATTTCACTTGCAGGACAGAGGGTCTGGCCAGGTTTTATAGGAAGAGAAAGGCTAGTTTCACATTTACGGTAGAATCTGCAGTGTTTATTCCGCAACGTGAAACGAACGATAAACCGCATGCAAACCCAGCATTTTTTAGATGCAGAAGCTTACCCAAGCGGTCAAAAAAAACAACGCAGCATTTACATGCTTTTTCATGCGTTTTGCATGCGTTTGCGGTTTTTGTGGGCATGATAGAAAATTTTACAGGAGAAAAATTTAGATAAACAGACACCGCCAATGGCACAACAGTGGGCGTGTGTTATGGGATATCTTTACATAGACCCTTGGACAGCTGAAATCTTCACAGTTTGCTACTGTATCCTGTGTCACGATGGATCTTCGCATGGAGAGCTTTTATTTCAACCTGGATTTAAGTATAAAGCTGTTTCTTGCCTATGCGTTTGCTTGTGAGCAACAAAGAAATCGGGAAAGACAGAAGAACACGGCATCGGCGTTATTGGAGACCCCCCATTGTTGAAGTCTGGGAGAGCCATGGAGAATACCGCTATACAGCGGTCTTAATGCCAACCCGGAGAAATTCCCACAATATACCAGGATGTCTCGAGACCTTTCGGGATTTGATTGGTCGTGTACAAAGAGCCATCCGGAGACAGGACACCCAGCTCCCTGCAGAGGAACGTCTCCTGGTCACACTAAGGTACGTAATAAATTGTAAACAAACGCCTGTAATAATTATTATTGTTCTGCCATTTATTATTTGTATTTTCCTTAATGTGTTTAGCAAAACCCCACCATAAATAGAATTGTTCGTAATTTATTTATTTTATTTTTTTTCAGATTCCTGGCTACCGGAGAGAGCTCATCATCGCTCCATTTTCAGTACCGGCTTGGAATTTCCACCTTGTCTGGAATAGTTGCGGACACCTGCCGAGTTTTCTGGAACGTTCTCCGGGATGAATTTATCCCCCTACCCACCGCGAAAATGTGGATGGAAATTGACGACAAATTCTGGAGTGTAATTTCCACAACTGGTTGGGAGTAGTGGATGGAAAGCACATATGGATTATCAAACCTGCCAGATCTGGATCGGAGTACTTTAACTACAAGAAATATTTTTCAGAAGTGCTCATGTCAATAGCAGATGCGGACTGTTGCTTTATCGCCGTGGACATTGGAGCTTTGGGCCGTGGCAATGACTCCCTGACTTTCAAGAACTCGGATATGGGCCGACGTTTGTATGGCAAAAATTTAAATTTTCCCCTGCCACAATCTCTCCCCAACACTCCAGGCCCACCGATGCCATTTGTTATGGTTGGGGATGAGGCCTGTCTGATGTGTGAAAACCTACTGAAGCCATATTCCAGTCGGGACTTGAACCACTCTAATAAGATTATGCCAACGTTCTATGGAGACCGATGACGTGGGTCAGAATGACGACAAACACAGTATGTCACAGTTCACTATATATATATAAGAGATGAACTTCAGATGACTGATGTAAACTGCAGCTTTACAGATAAGTAATAAACAGTTTCAAGAATATGTAGATGTTAGTAGTACAGACCGAGGATGCGAGTACAAGTCCAGCAATGCAGAATCCAGAGGTCAGAACCCGGGCTGGCTCCTAGTATCCTATTAGGGGGCAGACCGTAGCAGAGGTGGGTGCAGAGCAGGTGTAGAGCAACAGAGTATTTCCGGTGGTACGTAGATCCAGAAGCAAGCGGAGTATCCCGAGGAATAGAAGAAACAAGCAGGTTGCAAGTCCTTGAGCTTGGCAGCAAGTGAGGTACAAGATACACAAGCAAGGTATAGTGTGCAGAGTTTCTTTATATATGCAGCAGACAGGAAACAAGGAGTATCAGACAGGAAACAAGATGGCCCCCATGAAGCCAGCCACTCCATTTTGGGTAAGGGCAGAATCCAACAGAACTAAGGGCAAGAACAGACAAAAACAGGTACGCAGTCCCAGTCCTTACATTACTATCCTCTTTAAAGATGTCCTCTGGACATTCTTATATCTGCTTTATTGGGGTATCTGATGTGGAACTGTCTGATCAGACGAGGAGCGTGAATATTTTCCAGAGGTTCCCAGAAATTCTCCTCAGATGAGTACCCTTGCCATTTTACCAGATACTGGAGTCGTCCCCTATGATTCCGAGAATCGATGATATTCTCCACGATGAATTCCTCCTGCCCGTCGATGAGAATTGGATCAGGAGGAGCAGATGTGCGCCCGGAGAAAGGATTTGCCACTACCGGTTTAAGCAGGGAAATGTGAAAGACAGGATGTATTTTTAAAGAATTAAGCAACTTGAGATGACAGGCTACAGAACTCACTATGCTACTGATCTTGTATGGACCAACATATTTTTGCCCCAGTTTAGATTTTGGAACTCTGAGTCTCAACTTCTTTGTTGAGAGCCAGACCATGTCTCCTACCTTGTACAGTGGCGGCAAAAAAAATCTTTACACTTGCGCAACAAAAAAAAAAAAACTTTACATGTAAAATCCACATCATAATTTCACTTTTTAAAAGTGTACACAATGGGGGAGATAATAAAAAACTGTCTAATATTAAAGCTGGCTTTGTTGCAAATATCAACGAATCAACGCTCAGTTTTCACTTCTCTGGTAAAACGAAAGCTGGACTCTGATTGTTATGTGCAGCTCAGCCAGTTTTGCTATTAGGCAGTCTTTTATTATCTCCCTCAGTTTTTTATTATCTCCCACAATGGGTCAAAAGAAGCTTAAAATGGAAGAGAAATCCCGTGCCTTGACTCTGCTCGAGAAGGGGGATTCGGTGATTGCTGTAGCAAGAGATCTGGGAGTGTCAAGAGAAGCAATTTATCAACTGAAGCGGTCGGCGGCATCATTGCCTCCTGGGATGGTACCGCAGAGGAAGTCAGGCTCTGGCGCACCTAAGAAGACTTCACCAAGGACTGATAAGCTTCTGAAGCGTGAAGTGATGTCACATCCTTCTATAACTGCCGTTGAACTAAAAACAAGTACCCTATGCTCCTCCAGAACATCGCAACTAGGACAATTCATCACCGCCTGCAGAAGGACCTGGGTCTACCAAGTTGCCGTGCCGCAAAGAAGCCCCTGCTCACAGCAGCAATGAAGACGAAAAGGCTTGCCTTTTGTAAGAAATATCAAGATTGGACATCTGAAGTGTGGAAGAAAGTGATGTTTAGTGATGAGAGCACTTTCAGGCTGGTCAGGGGAGGCTCAAAGGTTGTGTGTTGTCCGAGTACCATGTCACGGTATGACCCAAATATACAGTTAAGACTGTTAAACACCCTGACAGTGTGATGGTGTGGGGTGCTAAATCCATGCCTAAACGACTGCAGATGGTGATAACATGTAAAGGTGACATGACAAAATACTAATTGTAATAAAATATCCACAATAAAACACTTGAATCCACTTGATTAAGATTTTGTGGTTTCATTGAACTTGTAAAGATTTTTTTTGCCGGCACTGTATGTGGGTACTGGTTTACGGAATCTGTCTGCTGCCTTCTTGTATCTTTCTTGTGCTGTGGCCAGCGTCTGCTTCAAAACTTCCAGATTCTGCTGCAGAGATGAAATGCGGTCGGCTACCGCAGGTACAGACATGTCTATCGGAAGTCGAGAAGAATGCTGGGATATCCCTTATTAGCAAAAAATGGAGACATTTTGGTGGACGCACTCTGTGAGTTATTGTACGTGAATTCAGCCAGCGGAAGCAAACTCACCCAATCATCTTGTGACACACATAGCAACGCAGATGCTGCTCCAAAGTTTGATTGGTCCGTTCAGTTTGGCCGTTAGACTGCGGATGGAAAGCAGATGACAAATTTACCTCGATGTCCAGAGCAGATCAAAAATTTTGCCAAAATTTTGAAATTGGACCACTCGATCAGATATTACTTCATCCGGGACTCCATGTAATCGAAAAATATTTTGTATGATAAAGTCCGCAGTCTGGCCGTCGGTAACCCGGTACAGGGAATGAAATGAGTAGCTTTGGTTAATCAGTCAACTACTACTAGAATTGTGTTCTTCCCTTGGGACGTAGGCAACTCTACGATAAAGTCCATTGAGACAGACCCCCAGGGACGAGATGGGATAGGAAGAGGCTGCAATAGTCTAGTAGGTGAGGAGCGAGGAATTTTTGATCTGGCACATACCTCACATGATGACACGTACAGTCGCACGTCTTTCTGGAGAGTTGGCCACCAAAAGAAACGAGACACAAATTCTTGAGTTTTCTGAATTCCTCTATGACCGGCGATCTTAGAGTCATGCATTAGTTTCAATACTCTTAATTTCATTATTTCTGGGACATGCAGACGTTGTCTCTGAAACCAAAGGCCATTTTTAAAGGTTAAATTTACCTGATTGGATGGTTGAATCAGAAGTGAATCTGTGGCATAGGCCTCCTTAATATACTTTAATATATCTTGATTATGCAGCACACTTACAAAGTTTCGTTCTGATAGTATGGTCCTTGAAGGCGAAGCGGGGGTTACGTCATCCGAATGAATCCTGTATAGAGCGTCGGCATTCCCATTGCGAGAGCCTGGTCTATAGGAAATAATGAAATCAAATTGGTTAAGAAACATTCCACCGAGCTTGTCTAGGTTTTAGACACCTTGCCAACCTCATGAATTCAAGATTTCGGTGATCCGTGAGCACAACAGTTTGTTGAGATGCCCCTTGTAGCAGATGCCTCCATTCTTTAAATGGGGTTATAATCACCAACAACTTATTCCCAGCGTCGTAATTCTTTTCTGCAGGTGACAACTTTTGGGAGAGAAAAGCAAAAGGGGGTAGAAGATCTTTCTTACCTGTTCTTTGCAAGAGTATGGCCCCTATAGCACAGTCCGAGGCATCCACTTCCACTATGAAGGCCCGATCCGGGTCTGGATGCACGAGAATAGGGGCCGAAGTAAATTTAGCCTTCACTTTAAAAAATGCTAGATGTGCCTGTGGTGACCAAAGAAACGGCATCTTCTTCCGAGTCAATTGAGTAATGGGCGTGACGATCTCCGAAAAGTTTTTAATGAACCTCCTGTAAAAATTGTTGAATCCAATGAATCGTTGGACCTCCTTCACAGACTTGGGAATTGGCCACTCTTGAATAGCTTGCGTCTTGCTCGCATCCATGCTGAGGCCCTGGGAAGAAATAACATAGCCCAGAAACTGTATTTCCGTTTTGTGAAACTCACATTTCTCCAGTTTAATGTATAAATGATTCTGCCGTAAACGATCTAGAACCACTCTCACGTGCCACTGGTGATCATCGATATTGATGGAAAAAATTAAAATGTTATCCAAATAAATCACAACAAAAATATTGAGTATATCCCTAAAAATATCGTTTGCCATATGTTCGAATGTAGCCAATGCATTGCGCAGGCCAAAAGACATAACGAGATACTGAAAATGAACATGAACGGAAAGCTGTTTTTCACTCGTCCCCAGGGCGAATCCGTACTAAATTGTAAGCACCACGGAGATCTAATTTTGTGAAGATCTTGGCGTGTCGCACCCTCTTGAGTAATGCAGGAATTAGCGGGAGCGGATAAGAGTTCCTAATCGTAACCTTGTTAAGTTCACGGTAATCAATAGACGGTCGAAGAGAGCCATCCTTCTTTTTGACAAAGAAGATTGGGGCACCTGCTGGGGAGGAAGATGGTCGTATAAATCCCTTCACTAAGATCTCATCAATATATTCCTTGAGAGCTTTCAATTCTGGTCCAGACAAGGGATAAATATTCCCAAACGGAATTGCGGCACCAGGAAGTAGTTCCACAGGGCAATTATATGGCCGATGTTGTGGCAATTTGTCTGCATTCTTTTTATCGCATACATCCGCGAAATCTTGATATTCATTTGTTAATTTTAACTCAACTGTAACTGCTGACCTGACTGAAGTTAATTCTCCAGATGATGTCTGTTTACTTGGAAACTACAATTCATTTGTCTTCAAATCGATAGTGGGATTTTGCCGCTATAACCATGGTAACCCTAGAATTATAGGGAAGTGAGGGGAGAAAATTAGCAAAAATGACAGTTTTTCAGAATGACCCACCCCCATATGAATCTTCAGAGGTGTTGTTTGAAAGTCTACCGGCCCAGATACCAACGGAGACCCATCTACGGTCTCCATTAACACCAGTGAACATCTCTTTTGCGAATGTATACCGTGTTTTTTAGCGAATGCAATGTCCATTCAATTGCCGCTAGCTCCAGAATCAATCATGGCTGTACTATACTAGTAACCCGACAGGATTGCACCCAGATCTTAATGGGAATAGTACAAAGTGAGTCTTTTCTGACCTCACCTGAGATTGACATGGCAGAACTTATTGAAAATACTTGCCCACCCACAGGTGACGATGCTACTGAACTACAATCAGGAAAGTCTGGATTTTCGTCTGACATCACTTTCGTGCAAGAAATTGACTGAGAACATACAGAAGACACATCGGAAAAGTCACATTCGATTACCGCAGCTGCGGACTTGAGATTTTTTCCCGGACAGACCAAAATGTAGTGACCCGATTTTTCACAGTAGAAACATAAATTTTCTCTGAAGCGATGTTCCTTGCGTGCATCGATAGTACTCCTCCGAACCGCATCAACCTGCATAGGTTCAGGCTCTGCTGGAGAAGACGACCTGTTTTGAGTTTCCTTGGAGGAAAATGGGAGGAATATAGAGTTATTACGGTTCGCCTCCGCCCACTTCTCTTGCCGGCATTCGGTGAGATGAATATCTATCCGGATACAATGATTTATAAAGTCAGTCAGATTAGTAGGTGATTCACCCCGAGCCAATTCATCCTTAATAGTAGCAGACAAACCCCTCCTGAACACTGCATATTTTGCTGAGTCACACCATGTAGTGTCCAGCACCCACCTCCGGAATTCCACAGCATATTCCACGACAGGTTGCTTTCCTTGATGAAGTGTTAGCAATGCAGCCTCTGCCGTGAGGTTTGGGTCGTCGAACATCTGACACATTGCAGTAATAAAGTCATTCAGAGAATTTAGACATGCATCATTGGTTTCAATCAGAGAATTACCGTATTTTTCGGACTATAAGACGCACCGGACCATAAGACGCACCCCAAATTTGGGGTGAAAATTGCAGAAAAAAAGATTTTTTATAAGATGGGGGTCCGTCTTATTGTCCGAATGTACAGTATCTTACCTGAGGGATGGCGGTGGCAGAGCAGGGTCACAGGAGGCATGGTGTCGGCAGAGGTGGGGTGATGCGGTGTGGCGTGCACCTGAGCAGGGTCCCTTCCTGCTTAGGTGGGCGATGCCATGGCCTAGTGTCCATGGGAGGGTTGCAGCAGTGATTACCGGCAGAGGTGCTGGGCTGAGGAGGTGCTGGGATGAGGAGGTGCTGTGAGAGGGGTCCCGGGCTGAGGAGGTGCTGTGAGGGGTCCCGGGCTGAGGAGGTGCTGTGAGAGGGGTCCCTTTCCCCGGTGAGGTGATGCAGCAGCCCGGTAAGCAGCAGAGCCGGGTGAATCCTGTTGTTATCGGTGGGGGCGGCCATCTTCCTGAAGCCGCGCGTGCGCAGATGAAGCGCTCTGCTTCCCGGGGCTTCAGGAAAATGGCCGCGGGAGGCCGCGCGTGTGCAGATGGAGATCGCGGCGGCCATTTTCCTGAAGCCCCGGGAAGCAGAGCGCTTCATCTGCGCACACGCGGCTTCAGGAAGATGGCCGCCCCCACCGATGACAACAGGATTCACCCGGCTCTGCATCACCTCACCGGAGAAAGGGACCCCGCTTACTGCGCCTCCTCATCCCCGCACCTCTGCCGCCATGGTAAGCCTGCATTGCGACTATTAGACGCACCCCCAATTTTCCCTTTTTTTGGGGGGAAAAGTGCGTCTTGTAGTCCGAAAAATACGGTAGCCCAGGCTAAGGCTTTGTCAGCAACATTATCATGGTTAACACCTTGTCCCGTTCAGTTGGGAACTGAGCCGCACGTGCTGAAAAATATAACTGACACTGATTCAGAAGCCCACCGAATTTCTCTCTTTCTCCACCAAACCTGAATGGTAGCAGTTTGGGAAATACCGGACCCGGAGCTGGATTTTGAACTGGGGCTGGAACTGCAGCTACGGCTGTAGTCTCCACATTTGAGAGGCGAGTGGCTATAGCCTAGATAGATGTATCAGCCACATTTGCATTATGATAAGTTTGAGACTCTAATGCCCCCAGCTTTGTCTTAATTGCCTGAAGCTCCCCATGCAGTCCTGTGGCAAATGAGCACAGCTTTTTCACCCGCGCCTCCATAGAATCTGACCCAGTGATCTCCATTTTTATTTTTGAGGCTTGTGTATTCTGTAATAAGATTATACTAACGTTCTATGGAGACCGATGACGTGGGTCAGAATGACGACAAACACGGTATGTCACAGTTCAGTATATTTATATATTAGAAATCAGCTATTGACACGGTTGCCACTCTCGTCCATGGCAGAGCGCGACGAATCAATAGACAACCTTGGCATAATAACACCACCAAAAAGCTAAGGCAAGTGTCCAGGGTTGCGGAGCGGCGTTGGAAGAGAACACACTCGCAAGACGACTTCACTGTATTCAAACAAGCAACACTCGCTTTTAAATCTGCACTCACCTCTGCTAAACAGGCCTACTTCACAACCCTCGTATCTTCCCTATCCCACAACCCCAAACAGTTATTCAAAACATTTAACTCCCTCCTCCGCCCCCCACTGCCCCCTCCAACCTCCCTCATCTCTGCTGAGGACTTTGCCACACACTTTAAAAATAAGATCGACCAGACAAGGCAAGACTTTATTGTTCAACCACCACAACCCCTTTGTATACCAGACCAATGCCCAAACCCCATAACCTCCCTATCCAACATCACTGAAGGGGGACTTAATTGTCTCCTCTCCAAATCCCACCTCACCACCTGTGCGCTCGATCCCATCCCATCCCACCTCCTCCCCAACCTCACCACCACACTTATCCCATCCCATCTCCTCCCCAACCTCACCACCACACTTATCCCATCCCTAACCCACCTCTTCAACCTATCACTAACTTCTGGCACCTTCCCCTCTGCGTTCAAACATGCCACAATCACGCCTATCCTTAACCCCTTTCTGCCATTAGACGTACTATTGCGTCCATGTGGGGTGGGCTTTACTTCCCAAGGACGCAATAGTACGTCATATGCGATCGGCAGCGCTCACGGGGGGAGCGCCGCCGATCGCGGCCGGGTGTCAGCTGTTTATCGCAGCTGACATCCGGCACTATGTGCCAGGAGCGGTCACGGACCGCCCCCGGCACATTAACCCCCGGCACACCGCGATCAAAGATGATCGCGATGTGCCGGCGGTACAGGGAAGCACCGCGCAGGGAGGGGGCTCCCTGCGGGCTTCCCTGAGCCCCCCGCAGCAACGCGATGTGATCGCGTTGCTGCGAGGGTCTCACCTCCCTCCCTGCTCCCTCCAGCCCCGGATCCAAGATGGCCGCGGATCCGGGTCCTGCAGGGAGGGAGGTGGCTTCACAGAGCCTGCTCAGAGCAGGCACTGTGAAGGCTGTAGCGCTGCATGTCAGATCAGTGATCTGACAGAGTGCTGTGCAAACTGTCAGATCACTGATCTGTGATGTCCCCCCCTGGGACAAAGTAAAAAAGTAAAAAAAAAAAATTTCAAATGTGTAAAAAAAAATAAAAAAAAATATTCCAAAATAATGAAAAAAAAATAAAAATATTATTCCCATAAATACATTTCTTTATCTAAATAAAAAAAACAAAACAATAAAAGTACACATATTTAGTATCGCCGCGTCCGTAACGGCCCGACCTATAAAACTGGCCCACTAGTTAACCCCTTCAGTAAACACCGTAAGAAAAAAAAAAAAACGAGGCAAAAAACAACGCTTTATTATCATACCGCCGAACAAAAAGTGGAATAACACGCGATCAAAAAGACAGATATAACTAACCATGGTACCGCTGAAAACGTCATCTTGTCCTGCAAAAAACGAGCCGCCATACAGCATCATCAGCAAAAAAATAAAAAAGTTATAGTCCTGAGAATAAAGCGATGCAAAAATAATTATTTTTTCTATAAAATAGTTTTTATCGTATAAAAGCGCCAAAACATAAAAAAATGATATAAATGAGGTGTCGCTGTAATCGTACTGACCCGAAGAATAAAACTGCTTCATCAATTTTACCAAACGCGGAACGGTATAAACGCCTCCCCCAAAAGAAATTCATGAATAGCTGGTTTTTGGTCATTCTGCCTCACAAAAATCGGAATAAAAAGCGATCAAAAAATGTCACGTGCCCGAAAATGTTACCAATAAAAACATCAACTCGTCCCGCAAAAAACAAGACCTCACATGACTCTGTGGACCAAAATATAGAAAAATTATAGCTCTCAAAATGTGGTAACGCAAAAAATATTTTTTGCAATAAAAAGCGTCTTTCAGTGTGTGACGGCTGCCAATCATAAAAATCCGCTAAAAAACCCGCTATAAAAGTAAATCAAACCCCCCTTCATCACCCCCTTAGTTAGGGAAAAATTAAAAAAATGTATTTATTTCCATTTTCCCATTAGGGCTAGGGTTAGGGCTAGGGTTAGGGCTAGGGTTAGGGTTAGGGCTAGGGTTAGGGCTAGGGTTAGGGTTAGGGTTAGGGCTAGGGTTAGGGTTAGGGTTAGAGCTAGGGTTAGGGCTAGGGTTAGGGCTAGGGTTAGGGCTAGGGTTAGGGCTAGGGTTAGGGCTAGGGTTAGGGCTAGGGTTAGGGCTAGGGTTAGGATTAGGGTTAGGGCTAGGGTTAGGGCTAGGGCTACAGTTTGGGTTGGGGCTAAAGTTACAGTTAGGGTTTAGATTACATTTACGGTTGGGAATAGGGTTGGGATTAGGGTTAGGGGTGTGTCAGGGTTAGAGGTGTGGTTAGGGTTACTGTTGGGATTAGGGTTAGGGATGTGTTTGGATTAGGGTTTCAGTTATAATTGGGGGGTTTCCACTGTTTAGGCACATCAGGGGCTCTCCAAACGCGACATGGCGTCCGATCTCAATTCCAGCCAATTCTGCGTTGAAAAAGTAAAACAGTGCTTCTTCCCTTCCGAGCTCTCCCGTGTGCCCAAACAGGGGTTTACCCCAACATATGGGGTATCAGCGTACTCAGGACAAATAGGACAACAACTTTTGGGGTCCAATTTCTCCTGCTACCCTTGGGAAAATACAAAACTCGGGGCTAAAACATATTTTTTGTGGGAAAAAAAAAGATTTTTTATTTTCACAGCTCTGCGTTATAAACTGTAGTGAAACACTTGGGGGTTCAAAGTTCTCACAACACATCTAGATTAGTTCCCTGGGGGGTCTAGTTTCCAATATGGGGTCACTTGTGGGGGGTTTCTACTGTTTAGGTACATTAGGGGTTCTGCAAACGCAATGTGACGTCTGCAGACCATTCCATCTAAGTCTGCATTCTAAATGGCGCTCCTTCCCTTCCGAGCTCTGCCATGCGCTCAAACGGTGGTTTCCCCCAACATACGGGGTATCAGCGTACTCAGGACAAATTGGACAACAACTTTTGGGGTCGAATTTCTCCTCTTACCCTCGGGAAAATACAAAACTGGGGGCTAAAAAATAATTTTGGGGGGAAAGATTTTTTTTTAAAATTTTCACGGCTCTGCGTTATAAACTGTAGTGAAACACTTGGGGGTTCAAAGTTCTCACAACACATCTAGATTAGTTCCCTGGGGGGTCTAGTTTCCAATATGGGGTCACTTGTGGGGGGTTTCTACTGTTTAGGTACATTAGGGGCTCTGCAAATGCAATGTGACACCTGCAGACCATTCCATCTAAGTCCTCATTCCAAATGGAGCTCCTTCCCTTCCGAGCCCTCCCATGCGCCCAAACAGTGGTTCCCCCCCACATATGGGGTATCAGCACACTCAGGACAAATTGGACAACAAATTGTGGGGTCGAATTTCTCCTGTTACCCTCGGGAAAATACAAAACTGGGGGCTAAAAAATAATTTTTGTGGGAAAAAATTTTTGTTTTATTTTTACGGCTCTCCATTATAAACTTCTGTGAAGCCCTTGGTGGGTCAAAGCGCTCAGCACACATCTAGATAAGTTCCTAAGGGGGTCTACTTTCCAAAATGGTGTCACTTGTGGGGGGTTTCTACTGTTTAGGTACATTAGGGGCTCTGCAAACGCAATGTGACACCTGCAGACCATTCCATCTAAGTCTGCATTCAAATGGCACTCCTTCCCTTCTGAGCCCTCCCATGTGCCCAAACAGTGGTTCCCCCCACATATGGTGTATCATCGCACTCAGGACAAATTGGGCAACAAATTTTGGGGTCCAATTTCTCCTGTTACCCTCAGGAAAATACAAAACTGGGGGCTAAAAAAATAATTTTTGTGGGAAAAAAATTTTGTTTTATTTTTACGGCTCTGCATTATAAACTTCTGTGAAGCACTTGGTGGGTCAAAGTGCTCACCACACCTCTAGATAAGTTCCTTAGGGGGTCTACTTTCCAAAATGGTGTCACTTGTGGGGGGTTTCAATGTTTAGGCACATCAGTGGCTCTTCAAACGCAACATGGCGTCCCATCTCAATTCCTGTCAATTTTGCTTTGAAAAGTCAAACGGCGCTCCTTCCCTTCTGAGCTCTCCCATCCACCCAAACAGTGGTTTACCCCCACATATGGGGTATCAGCGTACTCAGGACAAATTGTACAACAACTTTTGGGGTCCAATTTCTTCTCTTACCCTTGGGAAAATAAAAAATTGGGGGCAAAAAGATAATTTTTGTGAAAAAATATGATTTTTTATTTTTACGGTTCTACATTATAAACTTCTGTGAAGCACTTGGTGGGTCAAAGTGCTCACCACACCTCTAGATAAGTTCCTTAGGGGGTCTACTTTCCAAAATGGTGTCACTTGTGGGGGGTTTCAATGTTTAGGCACATCAGTGGCTCTTCAAACGCAACATGACGTCCCATCTCAATTCCTGTCAATTTTGCATTGAAAAGTCAAACGGCGCTCCTTCCCTTCCGAGCTCTCCCATCCGCCCAAACAGTGGTTTACCCCCACATATGGGCTATCAGCGTACTCAGGACAAATTGTACAACAACTTTTGGGGTCCAATTTCTTCTCTTACCCTTGGGAAAATAAAAAATTGGGGGCGAAAAGATAATTTTTGTGAAAAAATATGATTTTTTATTTTTACGGTTCTACATTATAAACTTCTGTGAAGCACTTGTTGGGTCAAAGTGCTCACCACACCTCTAGATAAGTTCCTTAGGGGGTCTACTTTCCAAAATGGTGTCACTTGTGGGGGGTTTCAATGTTTAGCCACATCAGGGGCTCTCCAAACGAAACATGGCGTCCCATCTCAATTCCAGTCAATTTTGCATTGAAAAGTCAAATGGCACTCCTTCGCTTCTGAGCTCTGCCATGCGCCCAAACAGTGGTTTACCCCCACATGTGGGGTATTGGCATACTCAGGACAAATTGTACAACAATGTTTGGGGTCCATTTTCTCCTGTTACCCTTGGTAAAATAAAACAAACTGGAGCTGAATTAAATTTTTTGTGAAAAAAAGTTAAATGTTCATTTTTATTTAAACATTCAAAAAATTCCTGTGAAGCACCAGAAGGGTTAATAAACTTCTTGAATATGGTTTTGAGCACCTTGAGGGGTGTAGTTTTTAGAATGGTGTCACACTTGGGTATTTTCTATCATATAGACCCCTCAAAATGACTTCAAATGAGATGTGGTCCCTAAAATAAAATGGTGTTGTAGAAATGAGAAATTGCTGGTCAACTTTTAACCCTTATAACTCCCTAACAAAAAAAAATTTTGGTTCCAAAATTGTGCTGATGTAAAGTAGACATGTGGGAAATGTTACTTATTAAGTATTTTGTGTGACATATCTCTGTGATTTAATTGCATAAAAATTCAAAGTTGGAAAATTGCAAAATTTTCATAATTTTCGCCAAATTTCCGTTTTTTTCACAAATAAACGCAGGTACTATCAAATAATTTTTACCATTGTCATGAAGTACAATATGTCACGAGAAAACAATGTCAGAATCACCAGGATCCATTGAAGCGTTCCAGAGTTATAACCTCATAAAGGGACAGTGGTCAGAATTGTAAAAATTGGCCCGGTCATTAACGTGCAAACCACCCTTGGGGGTAAAGGGGTTAAAAAGCCAACCCTCGATCCAACTGCTATGTCCAGCTATTGCCCAATATCGCTGCTCCCATTTGCTTCCAAACTCCTGGAGCAGCACGTCCATGCTGAACTCTCCTCCCACCTCTCATCTAACTTGTTGTACGACAATCTACAATCTGGTTTCCGCCCCCATCACTCAACTGAGACTGCCCTGACCAAAATCACTAACGACCTACTTACCGCCAAAGCTACTGGACAATACTCTGTACTCCTCCTTCTAGACCTGTCCTCTGCTTTCGACACAGTTGACCACTGCCTCCTACTACAGATCCTCTCCTCCTTTGGCATCAAAGACCTCGCCCTATCCTGGATCGCCTCGTACCTTTCCAACCGCACATTCAGCGTCTCCCACTCCCATACTACCTCCTCATCGCACCCTCTCTCTGTTGGAGTCCCCCAAGGCTCTGTTCTAGGACCCCTACTCTTCTCAATCTATACACTTGGCTTGGGACAACTCATAAAGTCCCATGGATTCCAGTACCACCTCTATGCTGACGACACTCAGATCTACCTCTCTGGCCCAGACGTCACCGCTCTGCTGTCCAGAATCCCAGAGTGCCTATCAGCCATATCCTCCTTCTTCTCCTCTCGCTTCCTCAAACTCAATGTGGACAAATCTGAACTCATCATCTTTCCTCCATCCCACAAATCTTCCTTACTTGACCTATCTATCGCAGTCAATGACATCATGCTTTCCCCTGTACCCGAAGTCCGCTGCCTCGGAGTAACCTTCGACTCTGCCCTGTCCTTCAAACCACACATCCAAGCTCTTTCCACCTCCTGTCGCCTCCAGCTCAAAAATATCTCCGGGATCCGTCCTTTCCTCAACCCCCAATCTACTAAAATGCTTGTGCACGCCCTCATCATTTCCCGCCTTGACTACTGCAACATCCTTTTCTGTGGCCTCCCTGCTAACACCCTTGCACCTCTCCAGTCCATCCTTAACTCTGCTGCCCGACTAATCCATCTCTCTCCTCGCTACTCCTCCGCTTCCCCCCTCTGCAAATCTCTTCACTGGCTCCCATTCCCTCAGCGTATCCAGTTCAAATTGCTAATACTGACCTACAAAGCCATCCACAACCTGTCTCCTCCATATATCTCTGAACTAATCTCTCGATATCTTCCCTCACGTGACCTCCGGTCCTCCCAAGACCTCCTTCTCTCCTCCACACTTATTCGCTCCTCATCCAATCGCCTCCAAGACTTCTCCCGAATATCCCCCATCCTCTGGAACTCTCTGCCCCAACACGTCCGACTATCAACCACAGTCGGATCCTTCAGACGGAACCTGAAAACTCATCTCTTCAGGAAAGCCTACAGCCTGCACTGACACCGCTGCTGCCTTATCACCAACGAAGCTACCGCCTCACCAACACCGGAGCTACCGCCTCACCAACACCGGAGCTACCGCCTCACCAACACCGGAGCTCCTGCAACCCTCAACCTACTGTCTCCTTCCCCATAATCCTGTAGAATGTAAGCCCGCAAGGGCAGGGTCCTCGCCCCTCTGTATCAGTCCGTCATTGTTAGTTTGTTTACTGTATGTGATATTTGTAACCCCTTCTCATGTACAGCACCATGGAATCAATGGTGCTATATAAATAAATAATAATAATATTAATTAGAAAGATGACCTTCAGATGACTGATGTAAACTGCGGCTTTACAGATAAGCAAGTAATAAACAATTTCAAGAATATGTAGATCTTAGTAGTACAGACCGAGGATGCGAGTACAAGTCCAGCAATGCAGAATCCAGAGGTCAGAGCCCGGGCTGGCTCCTAGTAGGAAGCAGACCGTAGCAGAGGTGGGTGCAGAGCAGGTGTAGAGCAACAGAGTATTTCCGGTGGTACGTAGATCCAGAAGCAAGCGGGGTATCCCGAGGAATAGAAGAAACAAGCAGGTTGCAAGTCCTTGAGCTTGGCAGCAAGTGAGGTACAAGATACACAAGCAAGGTATAGTGTGCAGAGTTTCTTTATATATCCAGCAGACAGGAAACAAGGAGTATCAGACAAGAAACAAGATGGCCCCCATGAAGCCAGCCACTCCATTTTGGGTAAGGGCAGAATCCAACAGAACTAAGGGCAAGAACAGACAAAAACATGTACGCAGTCCTAGTCCTTACAACCACACTAAAAGGATTTATAACTAGACTGACCAGGGCCCGAAGAACAGTTGAGTGTACCTTTGAGATTCTTGTCTCAAAATGGCGCATTCTTGGGACAGCCATTAATCTAAAAATGGAGACAGTCGATGAGGTTGTCAAAGTCTGTGTGGTTCTCCACAATTACATAATGGCTAAGCAGCGACCCAACATTGAACTGGATGAACCCGTTGCAAATCCATTGTTTCTGACATCGGACGTGTGGCATGGCAAGATGATATTATGTAAAATGTTATGTTGGGTTTGGGTCTGTACCAGTCACATTTTAAATGTTCCTAATGTTTGTTGTTAATAAACGTGTTATGATACCTGTACCGATTCCTCTATGGCTTTCCTCTCAAAACCACTTATGATGTGAGTGGTAAGGTAGTTGACGTCATTACATCCTGCGTCTTTTCTGCATTATCTATTGAACGCAGACTGAAGAGAAGATGGAGGTATAATACAAAGCAGATCTATACTCACCAGGTCAGGTGTCGGAAATAATGAGTTCATGATGCACAAAACCCAGCATAATGAATTCACTATTTCTGACACCTGTCCAGGTGAGTATAGATATGCCTTGTATGACCTCCACCGTCTCTTCAGTTTGTGTGAAATAGATTATGTAGACTGAAGAGAAAATGGAGGTAATACAAGGCATATCTATACTCACCATGCCATTTTTCAGAAATAGTGCGTTCAGGATGCTGGGTTTTGAGCATCCTGAATTCACTATTTCTGGCAGCTGTTCAGGTGAGTATAGATATGCCTTGTATTACCTCCACTGTCTTTTCACACTGTGTCACATAGATTAAGCAGACTGAAGAGATTATGGACAAAATACAAGTCACATTAGTTTCTGACAACTCATAGCTCCATACCAAACACAAGAAGCAAAGCTGCAGTGTTCTAGTTGTCTCACTCCTGGAGCTATGAGGTGGCAAAAACACAAAGTGTAAGGCGAAGTGTGTTTAGTAGGTGCACGGTGTGTGTTGCCAGCGGCGAACTACACAAAGAACCAAACAGTATTTTGGGGGGAAAAATTAACATTTATTTTCAACATAAATTTTTTTTTTTTTAACCGTGTCAGCTTGGGGTAGAGTGACGGAACTGGGGGTATGTAACTGTGAGGCCTGGGTGGCTGACGATGATGCAGGGGTTACAGGAGAAGGGGCGATTAAAGTAGTGGGGTTAGAGAGTTCAGGGATGGTACTTGAGGCATGGGATGGCAGAGACACACTGGAAGGGCGAGACAAACCTGACATCACAGACACATTGGGAGGTGAGGGATTGCGATAGTCTGCGGTTTCTTTTTTTCCCTTTTTGGGATCGGCGCTGCAGTCTGGGGAGCCTCGGTGTGCTCATTTCCTGCGGCCCGGTGATGGTGGCCGGCCTGTCATGGTCCGAGTGCTGCTGCTGCATGCTGGTGGTGGTGAAAGCCATGCCAGGGTCCGGGTGCTGCTACAGCTGGGACCTGGTGATGGTGGCCGACCTGTCATAGTCCAGGTGCTGATGCTGCTGCATGCTGGTGGCAGTGGAAGATGTCCAAGCAGGAGCAGCAGTTGGCATGGTGGTGGCGCTGTAGTGGTGTCTGGCAGTGCTTGGAATGGTGGTGGCCGTGCAGTGGTATGCAGCAGAGCTCGGTATTGAGGTCAAGCATGCCAGTGTTGGCACAGGTGGAAATGCCACCACTTGCTGCTGAAGATACCGACTCTGCTGCATAGCTTGCATGTAAGCAGCATTGCAGGCCTGCATGACACTGAGCTGGGCAAGGACCGGTCTCAAAAATGCCAGAATGCGATGATGCTTATATTTTCTGGTCCTTGCTCCAGAACAACTGGGAACCCGGCTCTCTTGACGAAGGTCCTTGTTGAAGCAATCCTTCATCAAACGCCAACGTGTTCTGATTTTGAGCACTGTTTTAAAAAACAAAAATGGTCAAATCACACACAGTTGTGTGATCCCGGCCAAGGTCACTGCTGCATCACACTGCATTGCAATACTTACGAAATGCCTTGTGGACCCGAGCAGGGAGGCCGCCCCAGCCATCCATCATCGCTTGGGCCACTTCATTCCATAGTCGCCGGATCGTCACATTGTCCGAGTGCTGCGGAACCCGGGTGTCCCACAACGGGACTTGCTCATGGACCAGGGAGATGAGGATATCATTATCAATGAGGTCCTCATCTCATTCTGAAACCTAGAAAAGAAAGAAATACACTAATGTTGGAGAGATTAAAATAAGGAAAATAAAGAAAACTACAGAGACAGAAAACAGGCAAGAATAATTAAAGTCAAGAAAAAAAAAGGTGTCAAGAACAAAAAGGTAAAGAAATAAGCAAAGTGAAGAAATGAGCAGTCAAGAATAGTACAATCAGGATATAATAAACAGAGTACAATCAGTCAGGTATACTCACACGCCGCCTTGCCACACGAACTTGTCCATGCTGCTCCTGCTCGGCCTCTACTGCAGTTAAAGAACTGTTCTGAAAAAGAAAAAAAAAAATGGTCACATGTGTTGATGTGACAGACAATACTTACCAATCTCAAGAGGTGAGTACTTACTTCACTTTCGTGTCCACCATGTTCAGGGCCAAGACGCTCCTCGGAAGAAGACGACGACATTCGGATGAGTGCAGCAAGTAAAAAGAGACAGAGAGAAAAAAGAAAAGACAGACATTGACTTTGATACATTGTCCAAAGTGTACATTCCTCCCCAATTCTTTCCAGCGTCTGATCTTCTTCCCAGTCTGCAGAGTTGTGGACTGCAAATGCCCACTCCTTCCTTTTATCACTTTGTATGTGAGGGGTGGCTAATCAGTGTCTAGACAGGTTTACTGCACAAAAACGTGTGTGCTTGAGAACGCATGCGTTCTCATAGACTGAAATGCATTTTTTCGATGCATTCCTTCCGCAAACAACCACGTTTCTAAGCGGCAAATTCACGCCTCTGAAATTGCAACATGTAGAGTTGAGGCTACGTTCACATTAGCGTTTTGCGTGTTTGCGTCGGGCGACGCAGCGGCGACGCATGCGTCATGCGCCCCTATATTTAACATGGGGGACGCATGGACATGCGTTGTGCGACGCATGCGTTTTTTTTGCCGCAAGCGTCGGGCGCAGAAAACGCAACAAGTTGCATTTTTCTTGCGTCCAAATTTTGGCAAAAAACGATGCATGCGTCGCAAAACCCAGCGTTTTTGCGTGCGTTTTTATTTGCGTTGTGCGTTGCCGACGCAGCGGCACACAACGCAAATGTGAACATAGCCTTACTGCGCCAAGCCGCAGACAACGAAACGACGCATACATCGTCAAACGCGGCAGAAAGCATCCAATCGCATGCACTTGCGTCCCTAATGTTAAAGGGAACCTGTCACCCCCAAAATTGAGGGTGAGCTAAGCCCACCGGCATCAGGGGCTTATCTCAAGCATTCTGTAATGCTGTAGATAAGCCCCCGATGTATCTTAAAAGATGAGAAAAAGAGGTTATATTATACTCACCTGGGCGAGCGGTCCGATCCGGTGGGCGTCGCGGTCCGGGGCCTCCCATCTTCATAGGCTGACGTCCTCTTCTGGTCTTCACGCTGCGGCTTCGGCGCAGGTGTGCTTTGTCTGCCCTGTTGAGGGCAAAGTACTGCAGTGCGCAGGCGCCAGGAAAGGTCAGAGAGGCCCGGCGCCTGCACACTGCAGTACTTTGCTCTGCTCTCAACAGGGCAGACAAAGTACCCCTGCGCCGAAGCCACAGCGTGATGACCAGAAGAGGACGTCATCTGATGAAGATGGGAGGCCGCGGACCGGACCGCGACACCCATCGGACCGAACCAGGACCGCCCCTTGGTGAGTATAATCTAACCTCTTTTTCTTATCTTTTAGGATACATCAGGGGCTTATCTACAGCATTCCAGAATGCTGTAGATAAGCCCCTGATGCTGGTGGGCTTAGCTCACCCTCGATTTTGGGGGTGACAGGTTCCCTTTAAAGATGGGAAAACACGACGCATGCGGAAGTATGCAACATAAATGCTGCGGACACAACCACAAATGTGAAAGCAGCCTTAATGACCAGATCAGAAGCATCAGTTTCTGCTCTTCCTCGCCCTTCCGTTTCTGCTCCTCTTTGCCCCTCCATTTCTGATCCTCCTTTCCCCTCAGTTTCAGCTCTTCTTCACCCGTTTATTTCTGCTCTCTCAGCCCTCCATTTTTCCTCTTCCTTACCTCTCTGTGTCTACTCCTCCCTGCCCTTCCATCAATCTCTTTATCCCTCAGTTTCTGCACTTCTTCGCCCCTCCATTTCTGCTCTTGCTTGACTCTCTGTCCTCCATTTCTGCTCCTCCTCATTCCTCCATCCTGTTCCTGCTCCTTCTCACCCTTTCTACTTGTCCCTACCTGCCCATTAACCACCTCTTTGCCCTACCGTTTCTGCTCCTCCTCGCCCATCAACCTGTTCCTCACCCAACTATCCTCAGTTTCTGCTCCTCCTCACCCCTGTTTCTGTTCCTCCTCGCCCTGGTTACTGATCCTCCTTGCCCCTCCGTTAACCTTATCCTCGCCCCACCGTTTCTGCTCCTTGCACCTCCATTCTCCATTTCTACTCTTCCTCACCCCTCCATTTCTGCTCCACCTTGCTCGTCAGTCAACCTCTTCCTCATCCCTCCCTCCTCCTCACCCCTCCATTCTCCCTTTCTGCTCCTCTTCGCCCCTCCATTTCTGCTCCTGCTTGCCTCTGTTTCTTCTCCTCCTCATCCCTCCATCCTCCATTTCTGCTCCTTCTCACTCCACCATCTGACGTTTCTTCTCCTCCTCACCCATTTCTACTTCTCCCTACCCGCTCATCAACCTCCTCCTTACCCCTGTTTCTGCTCTTCCTCACCAGTCTGTCAACCTCCTCACCTGTTTCTGCTCCTCCTCGCCCCACCATTCTGTTTCTGCTACACGTGGCCCCTCCATCAACCTGTTCCTCACCCGACTATCCTCAGTTTCTGCTCCTCCTCACCCCTCCGTTTCTGTTCCTCCTCGCCCTTGTTACTGCTCCTCCTTGCCCGTGTCAACCTTCTCCTCGCCCCACCATTTCTGCTTCTTGCACCTCCATTCTCCATTTCTGCTCCTCCTCACCCCTCCATTTCTGCTTCTCCTTAATCTCCTCCTTGCCACTCCATTCTCCGTTTCTGTTGCTCCTCACCCCTCCTTTTCTGCCCCTGCATTTCTGCTCCTCACCCATATCTATCTCAGCAATGGGACCATATGGGCGACAGGGCTACACACCACTCCGGCTTCTCTACATTAGGATTGCACGGTCTCGCTGAAAAAAAAATCAGCACTACCAATGACACTGTGTTTTGTAGCCACGAAAAAGTAACTAGCAATCCTAATGTTGCACAAAGTCGCCATCATGCGGACATGTTCACACAGCAATGACTGATGAGGCCTCTGAACCCTCCATATACACACCACAATGTCCCCACTTACCATACCAGCCTGTACATTCAGTGATGTCCTTCTGGGACTTATAGTCCTACACATGGTAAAGAACCATAGGAACTTTTTCTTCAAACTGTTTTGGAAACATACTGGACCACTGCACACCAAGCGCCTAGTTCAATATTTTGATAAATAGCAGGTTTATTTCAAATAAAGTTGATGGAACTTTCTAGAAAGTGCTATGCTACAGAATATATTTTCTCAATAACTAGAATCCAAAATTCATATATACCTCAACAACAATATATAATAAACACTTTTCTCTATCAAAACAAGGAGAAAAAAGGAGAGGAATCCACAAGAGAAATAAAAATGTACGTAATTTATTACAAAATTTATATAACACTAGCTGAAGAGCCCGGCGTTGCCTGGGCATAGTAAATATATGTGGTTAGTTATAGCACCTCACTTCTCTTATTTTCCCATCACGCCTCTCATTTTCCCAATCACATCTTTCATTTTCCCCCTCATATCTCTCATTTTCTCCCTCACTCCTCTCATTCCCCCCTAACACTTGTCATTTCGACCTCACATCTGTCATTTTCCGATCACTCCACTATTTTCCCTCACTCCTCTTTCGACCCCACATCTGTCATTTTCCGATCACTCCACTATTTTCCCTCACTCCTCTCATTTTGCACTCACACCTTTTCTTTTTCACCTCAGTATATACGTGTTTGTCATCTCCCTTATATATAGTATACACCTGTATGTCATCTCCTGTATATAGTATATACCTGTATGTCATCTCCCCTGTATATATAATATACCTGCTGTGTGTCATCTCCCCTGTATATAGTATATACCTGTATGTCATCTCCTTCTATATATAGTATATACCTGTATGTCATCTCCTGTATATAGTATATACCCGTGTGTCATCTCCCCTGTATATAGTATATATCTGTGTGTCATCTCCTCCTGTATATAGTATATACCTGTATGTCATCTTCTATATATAGCATATACCTGTATGTCATCTCCTCCTGTATATAGTATATACCTGTAGGTCATCTGCTCCTGTATATAGTATGTACCTGTATGTCATCTCCTCTATATAGTATATACCTGTGTGTCATCTCTCCTGTATATAGTATATATCTGTGTGTCATCTCCCCTGTATATAGTATATACCTGTGTGTCATCTCCTCCTGTATTAGACCTCGTTCACACATTATTTGCTCAGTATTTTTACCTCAGTATTTGTAAGCTAAATTGGCAGCCTGATAAATCCCCAGCCAACAGGAAGCCCTCCCCCTGGCAGTATATATTAGCTCACACATACACATAATAGACAGGTCATGTGACTGACAGCTGCCGTATTTCCTATATGGTACATTTGTTGCTCTTGTAGTTTGTCTGCTTATTAATCTAATTTTTATTTTTGAAGGATAATACCAGACTTGTGTGTGTTTTAGGGCGAGTTTCATTTGTCAAGTTGTGTGTGTTGAGTTGCGTGTGGCGACATGCATGTAGCGACTTTTGTGAGATGAGTTTTGTGTGGCAACATGCATGTAGCAACTTTTTTTGTGTCGAGTTGCATGTGACAGGTTAGCGTAGCAAGTTGTGTGCAGCAAGTTTTGCGCATGGCGAGTTTTGCGCATGGCGAGTTTTATGTGTGGTGCCTTTTGAGTATGTGCAAGTTGTGTGTGAGGCAACTTTTGCATGTGCTGCAACTTTTGTACATGTGGCAATTTTTCCGCGTGTGCAAGTTTTGCGTGTGGCGAGTTTTCCATGAGGTGAGTTTTGCACTTGTGGCGAGTTTTGCGTGAGCCTAGTTTTTGCATGTGGTGAGTTTTGCGCGTGGCGAGTTTTGAGCGGCGACTTTTGTGTTTCGACTTTTATGTGGCGAGGTTGGTGTATGTGTGGTGAAATGTGTGCTGAGGGTGGTATATGTGTTCAAGCACGTGGTAGTGTGTGGCACATTTTGTGTGTGTCCATATCCCCGTGTGTGGTGAGTATCCCATGTCGGGGCCCCACCTTAGCAACTGTACGGTATATACTCTTTGGCGCCATCGCTCTCACTCTTTAAGTCCCCCTTGTTCACATCTGGCAGCTGTCAATTTGCCTCCAACACTTTTCCTTTCACTTTTTCCCCATTATGTAGATAGGGGCAAAATTGTTTGGTGAATTGGAAAGCGCGGGGTTAAAATTTCGCCTCACAACATAGCCTATGATGCTCTCAGGGACCAGACGTGTGACTGTGCAAAATTTTGTGGCTGTGGCTGCGACGCCTCCAACACTTTTCCTTTCACTTTTTTCCCCATTATGTAGATAGGGGCAAAATTATTTGGTGAATTGGAAAGCATGGGGTTAAAATTTCACCTCACAACATAGCCTATGATGCTCTCGGGGTCCAGACATGTGACTGTGCAAAATTTTGTGGCTGTAGCTGCGACGCCTCCAACACTTTTCCTTTCACTTTTTCCCCATTATGTAGATAGGGGCAAAATTGTTTGGTGAATTGGAAAGCGCGGGGTTAAAATTTCACCTCACAACATAGCCTATGACGCTCTCAGGGTCCAGACGTGTGACTGTGCAAAATTTTGTGGCTGTAGCTGCGACGGTGCAGATGCCAATCCCGGACATACATACATACATACATACATACATACATACACACACACACACACACATTCAGCTTTATATAGTAGATGTAAATGGCAACAGATTCAAACAAAACAAAAGGAATCTAGTTTAAAAACATACGGCAAAAGGGCAAGCAGTAACAACATGAATGTTTCATTGCACCTAATATACAGAAAAGAAATGATAGTATAGTTTCGACCCTCTATATCCCAAAATATGATGAAAAGCAACCCTGCTGTAGTCCTATACTGATATAGGCACCATATGATTTTACAGCAAAAAATGCAAAAAATATATAAAACAAGGGATAAATAGATATAGTCGTGAAAAGCCGACAAAGAAGGGGCTATTTGAAAATGCACCGATAATATGAAGTAAGGATCAATCGGTTTCAAATTGAACAAACCTGATCACTCTATGGAGTGAAACAATGCATAACTAAGCCCATGAGATCTTAAGCCAGCTAGAGTGGTATGCTAAATATCTATCATAGTTGTTAGAACCAAAATAACAATAGACTTACATAATATGCTTAGGTGGTGCAAATGTTGTGCCCGTGCCGTTACCCCGACAGCGCCGTTTCGCCTACCAGGCTTCTTCCATATGGGGGCCGAAAGTGTGTCTGCCATGTGAGCCTTGCGTTATATAGTGCCTCATTAGATGTAATTTAGGAATCAGCTGGACAATTACGTCGCATAGCGATCCATTTGGTAGCGCATGCGTCCTCCACATAGCTTCCCGTGGTAATCCAAAACTGACTTCCGGTCTCCGCATCTGGAACGCAAGCGTGGAACGCTCACGTCACCTAGTGAGCGGGACCGGAAGTCACTAGGAGCTTAGGACGAGGCATGCGCAGTCTGGATCAGTAAACTCTGTATCTCTGGATCTGATTGACAAAGAAATTGAGGATTTGCATAAAAATCTAAAAAAACAATTAACTACTGAGAGACTGGAGAACTATCTAAAAGCTATTGATAAGGATATTGATAAGTGGGAAACAGACATCAGTCAATTAAAATTGAAAAAATATTTGAGAGACACTAATGATTATGAGAATGACAAAATCTTCAAGTGGCAGCTCCCCAGGAAGAGATCAAAATCGGCAATTGCTAGCGGGAATAGTACAACTAAAGAGCTACCATCATATTCCGAAAGCAGTGCTTCAGGTAGTGAAAATGAGAGTACCAATGATCATTATATGCGTACAAGAATGGGGACTAAGAAATATGCAGACATCTTCTCTAAGAAAAATGTGAAAAGAAATAATGATCGGATGAAGGTAATTAACCTATCTGATCATGTATTGTCTGAAGTACAGATTAATTTGTTGGAGAAGGGTTTAACTTTTTCTCCCTCTTCAAAACTAGACAAATTCACGATGGTAAAAGACCTGCACCTTTTTGCGCGAAAAATTATTCTACAGAAAATACACCATAAGACAGATTTGGATCTGTTGTTCCCTACGGAAACAGAAAGGGAGGTCTTGAGAGATTTGGAAGATTTATTAGAAGAGAATGCTCAAATTGAAACTGGTAAGTTTCCTTCACATTTGATTGCCAAATCCAAAACTTTTCCCAGCTTCAGTACTTGCCCCTCAGTTGAGGTATTTACGAGACTGGTCACAAGAGACATCGAGTCTGTGCCTGATAGTCCTAGTTGGATGTCTAATTTGAACAAAGATGAAAAGGTAGCGTTGCGAGAACTTCAGAATCTTGAAGGGGTAGTAATAAAGCAGGCAGATAAGGGGGGCAACACTGTTGTTTGGCCTAGTCATCTGTATGAAAAACAGGCTGACAAGATACTATCTGTTAGGTCTTGTTATAAAAAATTATCGTTTAGTCCCCTTACACGTTACCAGCATGAACTGATTGTAATTTTGGAAGAAGCTCATGAGAAGGGCATTATTCCTAAAAGACTGATAGATCATTTTGTCAAACTTAAACCTAAAATGGCAACCTTCTATCTTTTGCCCAAATTGCATAAAGATCCTATTGACCCACCGGGTAGGCCAATTATCTCGGGCAATGAGAGCTTATGTGAAACAGTATGCAGGGTTATTGATTTTTATTTACAACCGTTGGTGCTGACGCTTCCATCCTATATTAAGGATACAACGGCTGCTTTACGTATGCTTGATTCAATTCAATTGGATGACAATGCTATACTAGTCACAGCCGACGTGGAAACTCTCTATTCGTCCATCAAGCATACTGATGGATTACGGGCGGTATCCCATTATTTACATGAAAGCAATTTGGATAAATTATTGATAGATCTTATACTGACCTTGCTTAAATTTGTTTTGGAGCATAATGTTTTTGTGTTTAACGGAAGCATTTATCTCCAACAACAAGGTACTGCCATGGGGGCCACATGTGCCCCGGCGTACGCTAATTTATTCATGGGGTACTGGGAGAGGGAAGTTTTTCAGAATGATTTGATTGAACAAATAAACCTGGTACAAGGATGGAGTCGATACATCGATGACATTCTGTTTATTTGGGAAGGTAGTTGTGAGCAATTAGGGACATTGATGGAGAGGCTCAATAGGAACGATTATAATATTAATCTTACCTATAATAGTGGCAGATCGCTGGAATTTCTAGACTTGAAAATTTCAGTGGCTCAAAGTGGCAAGATTGTCACTGATGTATATAGAAAACCTACCGCGACTAACACTCTCTTACATGCCACATCTGCGCATTTCAAGTCTACAATTGATGGCATCCCTATAGGACAGTTTTTGAGGGTAAAGAAGATCTGTACCACTGAAAATGATTACCGGGTCCAATCACAAGAACTAGCCTCTCGTTTTCAAGATCGAGGTTATAGTAATAGGCAGATTAAAAGGGGTTATAAGAGAGCGTCTAGGATATCAAGGGAAGACCTACTGTATGGAAGAAGAGAGACTCCTTCAAAACAAGACAAAAACCAAGTGAGATTTATCACTAATTATAACAAACAGTGGTCTGAGTTAACATCAATTTTACATAAACATTGGAATGTCTTAATGAGTGACCCTGTTCTCAAAAACATCTTGCCAAACAGACCATCTATAATACCTAAACGGTCACGTAATCTCAAGGATATTTTGGTCCACAGCCACTATTCCAACACAGTGGGGAATTTTTCTATGCCAACTAGAAAAGGTTTTTACCCTTGTAATATGTGCAAGGCATGCAATAATCACATCAGAAGTCAGACCTTCTCCAATCATGATGGTACCAGAAATTATTCAATATGGGAAAATCTAACCTGCTCCTCGAAAGGGGTTATTTATCATGCAAAATGCCCCTGTAACAAGGTATATATTGGATTGACAACACGAGAACTAAAAATACGTACAAGAGAGCATATTCTTGATATTGAAAAGGCGGCCTTGGTGGAGGAAGTAAGTATGTTGAAAACTTTGCCAAAACATTTTAGATTATATCATAACTCTAACCCACAAGGGCTCAAGATTCAAGCAATTGACCAAGTTGTGCTCAACAGTAGAGGAGGTAATCTGGGCAAAATTCTGGCACAGAAGGAGAGCAGGTGGATATACCAATTGGGCACCATGGCACCCCAAGGTTTGAATGAAACCATGGGTTTTAGCTCTTTTTTGTAGATGTAGTGGTTTCCTCCTGTTCCTCCTTTTTTGCCTGTTTTTATTTGGTTTAATATTAATGTTCCATTGTTTCCTGCATCCTGGTTCCTGATTTTATTATATGTGTGTGTGTCTTGTGGTATGATTTTCATTGTATTTTTTAATTTTGCAGTTTTAATCCTTTTGCGGTTCTTCTCCTATGATTCTTTACATGGAGCCATATTCAGCCTTACTGGAGTTATGGCGTAAGCTGAAACTTAGGTGGACCGTAATTTCTACTAGCAACAATAAAGAAGATTGGACGCAGTTATTTATTTATTTTTTTGTGTTTTATGTGTATTTATTTAATATTGTTGTGGACTGTTATCTTTGTTCTTATGTGTAGCCTTAATTTGTTATTTTAAGGAGGGTGTGTATATTATTAATTACATATTTTTCGTATATCACATTTATTGTCATTTTGTGGCAAATTTACATATAGTATTTTATTAATAAGAGGTTTTATTTCTATCTCAATATTTCTATGACACTAGTTTGTACAACATATGTATAATTATGGTGTTTTTATATTGGTAATATTGTTATATTTATTATGATGGTACACTCATTTTTGTGTACATATATTAGTGTTTTTTTAGAATTTTTTACGGCTTGGGAGCGATATATTTGTATATGCTAGTTCATTTATATGTTCTCTATGCATATGTATCCAGTATTTTTTAATATTGATCATTAGTTGCACTAGTATCAGTGATTTGTCAGAATGCTGGTAAAGGCATGTTCCTTCTATGTCTGAATCGCTCCCAGGCTAACTGTATAAGACACTCTGTTAGTTATGTGTTTAATTAGGTTTGGTACGCTCCCGTTTCTTATTCACCTCACTATTATTATCATACATTCACCTTCCCCTCTTTTTTCTTTGTTTCTTTTCACACACGTCCTTCATTACCATATACACGCCCCCTGCGATTAGCGGTGTCCTCTACCGCTACTGATCCAGACTGCGCATGCCTCGTCCTTAGCTCCTAGTGACTTCCGGTCCCGCTCACTAGGTGACGCGAGCGTTCACGCTTGCGTTCCAGATGCGGAGACCGGAAGTCAGTTTTGGATTACCACGGGAAGCTATGTGGAGGACGCATGCGCTACCAAATGGATCGCTATGCGACGTAATTGTCCAGCTGATTCCTAAATTACATCTAATGAGGCACTATATAACGCAAGGCTCACATGGCAGACACACTTTCGGCCCCCATATGGAAGAAGCCTGGTAGGCGAAACGGCGCTGTCGGGGTAACGGCACGGGCACAACATTTGCACCACCTAAGCATATTATGTAAGTCTATTGTTATTTTGGTTCTAACAACTATGATAGATATTTAGCATACCACTCTAGCTGGCTTAAGATCTCATGGGCTTAGTTATGCATTGTTTCACTCCATAGAGTGATCAGGTTTGTTCAATTTGAAACTGTTGAGTCCTCTTCCGTCCCTGGCTTCCTGGATTGAGGAATCCAAGTAAATGACACGCAGCACAAAGGTTGTGTGTTCATAAACAGGGGTAGCCCCGGAGCACGCCTGCCTCACTGGGCGCTGCCCCTTCTTTATATAGTAAGAAGTTAGGCATTTACAGACATGCGCACAAGCGCTCATATTTCATAATCACTTACAAAGCAAATCTATACTAGTGAAAAGTTACAATATCTGGTATGTGGGTGAAAGGCTACAATCTCAAGGAGAAATGCGCGCGTGATTACTTCTATAAAAGGAAATGTCAAGTTTGCTGTGCAGAAGCAGATTTCATCTGGGAGACAAAATGGATCCTTTGGTTCAGTCTGGTCTCCACAATTCCCCCCTTTGACATATTCTTTTATAATTTGTCATAAATTTTTGCATGAAGCTTGTGCATTTTCTTCTTTATGCGGCAGTATACTAAAATATAAAAGAAAATTAGTACGGCAATAATAAACTTTATACTCTTGCATCTATTACACAAAATTTATTTGTGCATACTGAGATACCCTTGAGTACAATCTTGAATAACACATATATGATTACAATAATCATAACTATATGTATTATGCTCTGCATAATCCCGGCAAACCACCCACCGATCCCTCTGAACCAGTTGGCTGGGTTAAGAAAAGAAAAGGTATCTGACCACCAGCTATCCTTATTCTGGTCATTGTCTTTGTCATACTGATCTCTGAGTCGTTGTACGTCCTTTAATTTAAATGTCATACTCATAGTACTATTCGGGTCTATATAATGACAGCAGGTGGGTCCAATGATTTGACACATACCCCCTTGTGAGGCAGTTAGGTAATCCAATACCAGGGTATGTTGGTTGACGACTATTATAAGCTGATTCTGTACAGCTACACTAGTGTTTAGTATATCCAATATATCCCAGATCTGATCATCTAGATAATCCGTGGCTCTAACTAATTTATCCCACATTTGTGTTAACATAGGATAAATAAAAATGGTACTAGCAATTTTGTTGGGAATTCCCATTTGTATTATATGTGGCCTCCCTGAGGGACGTGGTGAGTTATCTGCAGCTCTTTTATATAGTGTGTGCTTGGGCACGGCTTGCATATTCACTTGTTTATTTGAAATTATGAAAGTAGCTGGGGTTAGGCGTCCTAATGTACAAGTACCCTTTATACCTACGGGAAGCCATTTATATGCTCCTTCTCCGCATATCCAAAATGTACCCTCAGGCAGATCCCATAGAGCTGAGTGCTGCAATACCAATCTGTGAGCCAAATCCACAAAACTAGATACATTTTGAAGCATACACCAAGAGGGTTTTTGTCCCAAGGGGCTACAGTACCCGGCTGCGGGATTACCACATACATGCATTCCGTTGACATACTCATTGGATTCATTACAAACCAGGTTCCCCGGCTTACTTGTACAACTGTTATCATCACCTTGGGGGAACAACTCAGAATGTTCCCATTTTCTATTATGTATGTATCTTTCCAATACTACAGGTTTGAAAGCATCAGAGGGAGGGGCGGTTGTACTGAAACTGAGCTGTAGATTTTCTGTGGGGACCTGTCCTAAATTAGTTAATCCAGTCTTATTCCTAGGGACCCAGGCTCCACCCTTATAGGCCAAATATTGTAGATGTGTACTACTCCCTGAGAGATTACCCTGCCACCAAGGAAATTCTACCCATCCCACAATTGGTATGGCGATTGTAGTATTCCATAGCCTAGTATTACCAGTTTGGTTGTTGGCCAGGTTGTCTGAACAATTAGGCCAAGCGAATATTTCTTCTGCTGATACGGGAACTGCTAGAAAAGGTATACTTGTGGCTGATACCGGCGAATGGGTACAGATCCAACAATCTGTCAGGGTTTGTGTATTGTTTAACAAGTCGTGCACTAATTTTCTATGATGTTGTACGAATCTATTGTTCAAAGGGGCTAAAGAATTTAGTCTTTCCCATGCCTTCGTTGTGGTTAACATTATTAACATCAATATCATGAGTTTTATACTGCTTTTTTGCAATGGCTTGCATGTATCCATGATGCCTTTCCTTCAAGCTTGACTGATGTAGGTGTTGTCAACAGGACTTGGAAGGGTCCGTCAAATCTTGGTTCAAGAGCCTTTCTGGTGTGTCTTTTTATATAGACTTGATCACCTGGTTCTAACTTGTGACTTTCTTCAGTGTTGTCAGGATCTGGAAGGGAAGCAAAAACTTGTGCATGCACCTTAGTTAATTGTTTCTGAAGATTTTGCACATAGGAAGTCAGTGATTCAATATTTAACACAAGTTGCTGTGGAAAGTAACATCCTAAATTGGCAGTCCTGCCAAACAAAATTTCATGTGGAGACAGTTTAGTCTTACCCCTTGGGGTATTGCGTATTGAGTAAAGGGCCAGTGGAAGGCATTCTGTCCAAGGCTTTCCTGTTTCAGCCATGGCTTTCTGTATTTTTAATTTTAAAGTTCCATTCATGCGTTCTACCTTACCAGAACTTTGAGGATGATACGGAGTGTGTAACTGACTTTCAACACCCAACATTTTTAGTACATTTTGAAATATTTCTCCAGTGAAATGAGTACCCCTATCTGACTCGATCACTTCAGGGAGACCATAACGGGGCACCAGTTCGGTAACTAGCTTTACAGCAGTGTTTTTAGCTGAAGCCTTCCGAACTGGATAGGCCTCTGGCCACCCCGAGAACATGTCCACACACACCAACACATACTCATACCCATTACTCTTTGGCAGCTGGATAAAGTCTATCTGCAACCGTTGAAACGGGTAGAGAGGTCGGACGTGGTGCTTCATAGGGGTCTTTGCTGTCTGTCCGGGATTATGTGTCAGGCATATAGCGCATGCAGCACAATAGTCTCTTGCGTAGTTGCCAAAACCTGGAGCCAACCAGACTTGCTTTGCCAGTAGTGTCATTGCATTTGCAGACACATGCGTAGGGTGATGTAATCCACCAACTACTATCGGGTACCAGGCTCTAGGTAGACATATTAGTCCATTTTTCTTCCAAATTCCCTCTTGTTCTTCTGCCCCTTCCTTTTTCCACCTGTCCCTCTCCTCTTCTCCTGCATCTTCCTGTGCTTGTCTCAGTCTATCTTCAGTATTTTCCGTGGGATTTACAGTATGGACCTGTTGTAAGGGTTTGACTGCTGCTGCTTTGGCTGCTTTATCAGCCCTATCATTTCCCCTAGATTCCCTAGTGTCGAGTCTCACATGTGCAGCTACCTTGATTACTGCTACTTCTTTTGTTTCTTGTGCAGCCTCTAAGATCTGTTTGATCAGAGAAGCATGTTTTACAGGTTGTCCTGACGCTGTCATGTAACCTCTAGCTCTCCAGATTACTCCAAAATCAAACACAATACCATGTGCATACCTAGAATCAGTGTATATATTGGCTGTCTGATTCTCAGCTATTTTTAGAGCTTCAATCAATGCTGTTAGTTCTGCTTCTTGTGCAGATTGTTTCGGTGGAAGCGGTTCTGCTTTGAGAGTTTCAGATTCTGACACAACTGCATACCCTGTATGGAAGTTACCTGTGTCATCTGCAAACCTACTACCATCTATAAACAGCTCTAAATCTGGATTTTGAAGTGGTGTTTCGGATACATTGGGTAAGCCTACCGTTTCTTGTAAAATGAGCTCTGTACAATCATGTGTGTCTGTAGGGAAAAAATTTGCGTGTGGATCAGTGTCCTTATTCCCCCCTTTAGACTCGAGAGGTAGCAGTGTAGCTAAATTGAGAGTCTGAAGCCTTGCAAATGTGATAGTAGAGGGGAGCAGCAAAGAACACTGCAGCCGCAAATGTCTGGCCATGGAAATGTGTTTTGGTTGGACCTGGTTTAATATCCCATAAACATCATGTGTAGTTTGAACTGTGAGTGGATGCTCTAGGACAATTTCTGATGCTTTGTCCAACAATAGTGAGACAGCAACAACTACACGTACACAGGTTGGCGCTGCTCTAGCTACGGGATCTAACCTTGCTGAAAGATATGCAATTGGTCTTTGTTTCCCTGCATGCTTCTGGGTAAGAATTCCTGTAGCATGGGAATCAACTTCTGCAGCCATAAGCTGAAATGGTTTGGTGTAGTCTGGTAGCCCTAACGCTGGAGCTGAAACAAGGGCATCTTTTAATTGTTGGAACGAAATCTGACCTTCTTTTGTCAACAAATAAGGTTCACTTTTTACACAGTCATACAGTGGTTGCATTAGTTGACTGGCATGTATAATCCATTGTCTACAATGAGACACTATTCCTAAAAATGCTCGTAGCTGTTTATGATTTCTAGGCTCATTCATCTGTCTTATTGCTTCAGTTCTTTGAGGTGTAAGATGCTTTTTACCTTGAGAAATGCAATGACCTAGAAAGACCACTTTGGTCTGACAAACTTGTAGCTTTTGTCTATTCACTTTACACCCTTCTTTTTCTAGAAAACATAGTAAACTCACAGTGGACCTTTCTGCAGTTTCTAGATCTGGGCAGCAAAGTAGTAGGTCATCCACATACTGCAAAATTACTACCTGTGGTTCGGGTTCAAACCTCTGAAGGACTGTTTGTAGGGCATTTGAATAAAGAGTAGGGGAGTGTATCATTCCCTGTGGAAGGCGTGTCCACGCCAACTGTTTGCCCTTAAATGTAAATGCAAACAAATGCCAACTGTCTTGGTGTAAAGGAACCGAGAAAAATGCATTTGAAAGATCTATTACAGTAAACACTTGAGAACTGGCTGGTATCTGTGATAGTAACGTATGAGGATTGGGTACAACTGGGGTGATTGGATCTAGAACTTTGTTTGTTTCTCTTAGATCATGTACCATACGATATTTGGGCATAGAACCCTTATCAAGAGTTCTCTTCTTGACTGGATACAGAGGAGTGTTAGCAGGTGATTGTATCTCTACCAAAACCCCTTTCTCTCTATATCCCTCTATCTGTTTTGTAATCGCTAGTTCCTGCTGGGCACTCACAGGGTATTGTCTGAGCTGTGGGAGAACAGTTCCTGGTTGCACAGATAGTTTTACAGGAGAGATATGCAATAATCCCACATCAGTGTCACCCTGTGCCCACAGTGTTTCTGGGACTGTTGAGAGGTCTAGATCTGTGGTGTACTCTTTTTCTTCAGTATAGTCCTCAAAAGCCTGAATTCTGACATATTGTTCTAATATTTCTGCATCATCAGGGATAGTCAGCATGACTGTGCCATCTTCCCTAAAATTGATGTTAGCTTCTAATTTCTTCAAGACATCAGTTCCCAACAAACATGTTGGGGCACCTCTGGCATACAAAAATCTGGATGCAAAACATTTAGGTCCTAAGGAGACCTCTAGGGGCACAGTGTATGGTAGTGTTTGAATTACCCCATCATAACCCTCAGCAAAAGTTGTTTGTTGTGAAATATCTTCCGGGTTTGGAAGAAAATCTTGATTCAAAATTGAGGAAGTTGCACCTGTATCTATTAAAAATGGAATCTCTCTTCCCCCCACATTCACCTGTATTATAGGTCTTCTAGCTGGTAGGGAAGTTTGTAACACATTGAGTCAATCTGAATCTGGTATGGGACCATCCACTATGGATGTCTGTTGGATGTCTGAGGGTTTATTCTTTGGTACAAATTTTCCTGATTTTATGTCTGCCTGCTTCTTTCTACATTCTTTCTGGAAATGTCCTGGTTTCTTGCAGTAATGACAGGGAAAATTATGTCTTGCCCTTCCACCTGTTGTGTTTGCTTGCGCTATTCTGACAGGCTTATGATTTTCTCTTAAATCCAACTCTATCCCTACGGCTTTTTGCCTGGCCAAGTGTGGGTCTTCCAAGGTTCTCCAATCAGGAGTTGCAGCCTTAAGTTTTTCCTTTACTTTTGGAGACAATCCATCTATAAAGGTTTTTGTAATTAACCTCATCATTCCTGGAGCGGTTAGATCTATTCCTTCATCTCTAAAATTATTCTCTACCCCTAGGTAATATTCATCTACCGATTGTCCAGGTCTCTGAGCCACCACTCCCGTTGTTCCTCTCTGCCTCTGTTTCTGCCTCATGAAAACTATTAAATGGTCTACAAATTGTGTTCCTGATTCTATCGTTTGTAAGGCACCTTGTCCCACTTGTCCCTCTTGTAGCTCCTGTCCCACCTGTGGCCTGTGTCCCTGTAGATGTGTTAGCAGTTCCTGGAAGAGACCAGGAGTCATTTTCATTCTACATAATTCCTCTCCATCTGCCCAGACTCCTGCATGAGTCTGCATAATTTGCTGTATATACTGTGCGAATCTAACTGGGTACTGGGTAGGATCTGGTGCATTATGTAGAAGAGACATTCCTTCAGCGGGGGACCAAGGGAAGTATTGTCGGGTTTGGTGATATCTAGTTGCCATTGCTCCATCTACACCAGTTTCTCTGAAGGGTTTCGGTACTATCCTAACAGGAGCTAACAATTGATGACCTCTGGGGGCCCCACAGGCAGAACATTCAGTTCTCCAGTCTGGATTCTGCTGGCCACAATTTTTGCACACCCATCCTTCCACCCCATTTAACCCAGGATATAAATTTGGTTTGGTTTGTCCTCCTTCAGAAGGTACAAATGGTTGAACATTCGGATCTAGGTAAGGAGGAGGAACTGAATGAGTCGTGGCACAACATTTTCCCGTACCCATACTCCATTTGGAAGTGTCTGGATCATACTTCCAATTCTCCTCTTTAGCTGTTTTTGAGACCTTTATCATACAGTGTATGATTTCTTCCCACCCATTGTCTTTGATAATTCCACCTCGTTCTTTACTCAGTCTTTCCCATTCAGTGCTAAACATAAGTGCTTCTGAAATTCCCAATTTTTCTCTTACCCTTCTGATCTGCCTTCTGACTGTCTTTCCACATCTTTCCTGTATGATATCTTTTGCTTCTACTTGTCCTAAGACGGATTTTGTCTGTTTATTTCCCATTTTTCTTTTCAATAATAGCTACACTTATCCTAGGTGACGTTTGGACAATCACCTCACTAGAGTGATGTCTCGTTGTCTTCTTTCCTAGGGAGCTAAGATATTGAAGGGCTGATCTGCTCCGTTCTTTCTAATGTGCAGAATAAACTTGATTCCTACAATGCACGCAAACAGGATCAGCAACACCAAACAGATCACCAAACTCTCCGTCTCTGTTATCATACTTGTCCCAGGCTCATGGACCCGTGTCCTGGGCTCATTCTATCAAACTCTTATCCAAAAATGAAGGAACAAGTTTCTCAAAGAGAGTCAAGCATGGGCGGAGGTCTCCCCGAAAGGACGCAACCACATGACCCAGTTAGGCTGACTTCACTAATAAGACTTGTCCTAACAATTTCGGCTTATTGTTCTACGTACTTTTATCCTTCTTTCATAACATGCCACAACCTTCACACTTGTTCACACGCTGCCAGGGACAGGACTCATAAATCTATACAATATGGTAACCCGAGTGTTATAGGTATCTACTCACTACTAGACTAACCCAGCGTGACACGGCTCGTAGAGATCTTTCGGATAATACAGGGCAGATAAAAGAGAACTAATAATGTCTCTTACCTGGCCAGGTTTTTCAATTCATTTGCCGTCCATTATCCCAGATCTCCGTTGTCCGTATCCGTAGGTGAATCTCGAGTAGACACTCTCGCCTCGGGTCCCTGTTTCGGGCGCCAAGAAATGTTGAGTCCTCTTCCGTCCCTGGCTTCCTGGATTGAGGAATCCAAGTAAATGACACGCAGCACAAAGGTTGTGTGTTCATAAACAGGGGTAGCCCCGGAGCACGCCTGCCTCACTGGGCGCTGCCCCTTCTTTATATAGTAAGAAATTAGGCATTTACAGACATGCGCACAAGCGCTCATATTTCATAATCACTTACAAAGCAAATCTATACTAGTGAAAAGTTACAATATCTGGTATGTGGGTGAAAGGCTACAATCTCAAGGAGAAATGCGCGCGTGATTACTTCTATAAAAGGAAATGTCAAGTTTGCTGTGCAGAAGCAGATTTCATCTGGGAGACAAAATGGATCCTTTGGTTCAGTCTGGTCTCCACAAAACCGATTGATCCTCTGATACATCATATTATCGGTGCATTTTCAAATAGCCCCTTCTTTGTCAGCTTTTCACGACTATATCTATTTATCCCTTGTTTTATATATTTTTTGCTATAAAATCATATGGTGCCTATATCAGTATAGGACTACAGCAGGGTTGCTTTTCATCATATTTTGGGATATAGAGGGTCGAAACTATACTATCATTTCTTTTCTGTATATTAGGTGCAATGAAACATTCATGTTGTTACTGCTTGTAATAAATTACGTACATTTGTATTTCTCTTGTGGATTCCTCTTCTTTTTTCTCCTTGTTTTGATGGAGAAAAGTGTTTATTAGAATATATTTTCTATCTGAAGCCTACAGGGTTTACAGGCGATTATGTTTTATTAGCGTTTTTGTAGAAAAATAAAAAATTACACACAAAAAAATAAACACACAAATTGATAAGAAACGTACGTGATGAAAAAAAAAACATAAAAATGCAGAAATGAACCTCTGCAAACACTACATGAAAACACTACTAAACGAAGAGCTCCCCACCTGGCCCGTTCTTCTCCTGAATCTCCTCATTTCCTCAACCTGTCTGACTCTGAGGAGAATTAAGAAAACTTGCCAAGCAGCACAGACGACTGAACCTTGTAGCCACGCCCACCGACATCAGAGCCAATAGTTGAATAGCTATGCATTTTTTTCCATATCAATTCTGATTGGCTACTGTAACATTTCCCGCCTACTAAGTGTGCGTTCTGATTGGTTATGTTCTTATCACCGGGGGAGGTGGAGTTATAGATGGCTTGCAAGTTGCTCTTGTCATATCCTGGTTGCTGGTCGCCATGACTGGTGCGGCTGAACGGGGTAAAACCCGGAGAGATGGCGGAGGACAGGATAAGTATTCGGTGCTGCTGCCTACGTATAACGAGAGGGAGAATCTGCCGCTTATCGTGTGGTTGCTGGTCAAATACTTTGGAGAGAGGTACCTTCCTCATGCCCCGTCATATTTTCCCTTCTTTCCACAGAGGCATTAGAGCTTGTTTTTGCATTTCACAGTGTTTTGTCCCATACGGGGTTCCGTACAGAAGGCATTTGTTGTACCAGGCATGCTGGGAAATGTAGTTTCAGTCAGTAAGGAGCATTTCTCATAGTATTTGTACCAAATTGATTGCTCATTTTGCAACATTTATTTGTTATAAATGCCAGAGACAAGTTTATCGATGCTTACCAACATTTATTACAATTTTTTTTTGTACCCATGCAAAAACTTAAAAGCAGCTGCAGCCCTGATTTCTTCTTCATGTTCAAATTGTCCAAAGGCGGAGACAGTGATGCCAGTGCTGATTGGGCATCAGGGTCACAACCGCACGGGAGCCCCTGGGAGAGCGAGTGCCGACACCGCTGGAACGGCACTGGCATGGGAGGTGAGTACAGGCTTTTTTATTTGATTGAGGCCAAGCGTGGGCTACGACAAGGGTTTCCAGCAGTTTACACCATTTTTGATAAATGTGTTATACTTGGGGTAATTTATTACCTTGTTTTCACTGGAGAACCCTTTATTCTCCCCAGTATAGGTGATGACTTCTTGATCAGAGGGTGTCCCAGAGTTGGGACCTGCACCTATCTGCAGAACAGGGGACTTAGTACCTGTTAGACTGGAGCAGCAGTACTCATGCTCCGCCGCCGTTCCATTCATTCCCTGCACCGCTTTTTCTGGCTGCCCCATAGAGAATGAATGGAACGGCGGTCGGGCATCTGACTTGGAGCTCCATTTTGTAACTGGGATAAAAGTTGCTGATTGGTGCAAGTCCCATCAGTCTGATCCCCTGTATGGTAAGTTATTACCTGCCGTGCGGATAGGCGACTTGTTTTCACTGGACATGCCCTTTAACTCTAGCATGTTTTACACCAGTCTTAAAGCATCGTCAGCGTTTTGCGTTTTTTTTTTTTTTTTCACCCCTTCCCGACCTCCGCCGTACTAGTACTGCACTGTGGGCAGTACATTTCTGGCTGGAGCAATACATGTACGGTGGCACGATCACCGCGGTCTCACACTGAGCGCCGCGGTGATCGGGTGCTGGTGTCAGCTGTATGTGACAGCTGACACCCCGCAGCAATGCCCACGATCGGTGCTAGCACCGATTGCGAGCATTTAACCTCTCCGATGCCGCTGTCAGTAGTGACAGCGACACAGAGGGGCATTGTGCAGGGACGGGGGCTCCCTGCACGCTTCCATGAGAATAATCCGATGTGATCGCATTATTCTCATGGTCTCCATGGAGACCCCCGGATCCAAAATGGCCCCGGGGGTCCTTTCGGGTCCTGCAGTGATGTGACTTGCGCACCCCTGCTGAGAGCAGACGCTGACAAGCCTCCTGCACTGCCTGTCAGATCGCTGATCTGACACAGTCCTCTGCAAAGTGTCAGATCAGCGATCTGATGTATTATAGTGATGTCCCAACCTGGGACAATGTTATAAAGTTAAAAAAAAAAAAATTAGAATGTGTAAAAATATATTTTAAAAAAAAATCCCCAAATAAAGAAAAAAAAATATTTCTTCCAATAAATCCATTTATTTATGTAAATAATAAAAAAGTACACATATTTGTTATTGCTACGTCCGTAACAACCCGATTTATAAGGCTACCGTCACACTAGCAGTATTTGGTCAGTATTTTACTTCAGTATTTGTAAGCCAAAACCAGGAGTGGAACAATTAGAGGAAAAGTATAATAGAAACATATGCACCACTTCTGCATTTATCACCCACTCCTGGTTTTGGCTTACAAATACTGATGTAAAATACTGACCAAATACTGCTAATGTGACGGCAGCCTAAAACTGTCCCACTAGTTAACCTCTTGAGTGAACACCATAAAAATAAAAAACGAGGCAAAAAACAATGCTTTATCATCATTCCGCCGAACAAAAAGTGGAATAACACGCAATCATAAAGACAGATTTAACCCCTTCATGACCCAGCCTATTTTGACCTTAATGACCTGGCCGTTTTTTGCAATTCTGACCAGTGTCCCTTTATGAGGTAATAACTCAGGAACGCTTCAACGGATCCTAGCGGTTCTGAGATTGTTTTTTCGTGACATATTGGGCTTCATGTTAGTGGTAAATTTAGGTCAATAAATTCTGCGTTTATTTGTGATAAAAACGGAAATTTGGCGAAAATTTTGAAAATTTCGCAATTTTCACATTTTGAATTTTTATTCTGTTAAACCAGAGAGTTATGTGACACAAAATAGTTAATAAATAACATTTCCCACATGTATACTTTACACCAGCACAATTTTGGAAACAACATTTTTTTTTGCTAGGAAGTTATAAGAGTTAAAATTTGACCAGCGATTTCTCATTTTTACAACGAAATTTACAAAACCATTTTTTTTAGGGACCACCTCACATTTGAAGTCAGTTTGAGGGGTCTATATGGATGAAAATACCCAAAAGTGACACCATTCTAAAAAATGCACCCCTCAAGGTACTCAAACCCACATTCCAGAAGTTTTTTAACCCTTCAGGTGCTTCACAGCAGCAGAAGCAACATGGAAGGAAAAAATGAACATTTAACTTTTTAGTCACAAAAATTATCTTTTAGCAACATTTTTTTTATTTTCCCAATGGTACAAGGAGAAACTGAACCACGAAAGTTGTTGTCCAATTTGTCCTGAGTACGCTGATACCTCATATGTGGGGGTAAACCAATGTTTGGGCGCACGGCAGGGCTTGGAAGGGAAGGAGCGCCATTTGACTTTTTGAATGAAAAATTGGCTCCACTCTTTAGCGGACACCATGTCACGTTTGGAGAGCCCCCGTGTGCCTAAAAATTGGAGCTCCCCCACACGTGACCCCATTTTGGAAACTAGACGCCCCAAGGAACTTATCTAGATGCATAGTGAGAACTTTGAACCCCCGGGGGCTTCACAAATTGATCCGTAAAAATGAAAAAGTACTTTTTTTTCACAAAAAAATTCTTTTAGCCTCAATTTTTTTCATTTTCACATGGGCAACAGGATAAAATGGATCCTAAAATTTGTTGGGCAATTTCTCATGAGTACACCGATACCTCACATGTGGAGGTAAACCACTGTTTGGGCACATGGTAAGGTTCGGAAGGGAAGGAGCGCCATTTGACTCTTTGAATGAAAAATTATCTCCATCGTTAGCGGACACCATGTCGTGTTTGGAGAGCCCCCGTGTGCCTAAACATTGGAGCTCCCCCACAAATGACCCCATTTTGGAAACTAGACCCCCCAAGGAACTTATCTAGATGCATATTGAGCACTTTAAACCCTCAGGTGCTTCACAAATTGATCTGTAAAAATGAAAAAGTACTTTTTTTTTTCACAAAAAAATTCTTTTCGCCTCAGTTTTTCATTTTCACATGGGCAATAGGATAAAATGAATCCTAAAATTTGTTGGGCAATTTCTCCAGAGTACGCCGATACCTCATATGTGGGGGTAAACCACTGTTTGGGCACACGGCAGGGCTCGGAAGGGAAGGCGCGCCATTTGACTTTTTGAATGGAAAATTAGCTCCAATTGTTAGCGGACACCATGTCGCGTTTAGAGAGCCCCTGTGTGCCTATGCATTGGAGCTCCCCCACAAGTGACCCCATTTTGGAAACTAGACCCCCCAAGGAACTTATCTAGATGCATATTGAGCACTTTAAACCCCCAGGTGCTTCACAGAAGTTTATAATGCAGAGCCATGAAAATAAAAAATAATTTTTCTTTCCTCAAAAATGATTTTTAGCCTGGAATTTCCTATTTTGCCAAGGGTAATAGGAGAAATTGGACCGCAAATGTTGTTGTCCAGTTTGTCCTGAGTACGCTGATACCCCATATGTGGGGGTAAACCACTGTTTGGGCGCACGGCAGGGCTCGGAAGGGAAGGCACGCCAATTGGCTTTTTAAATGGAAAATTAGCTCCAATCATTAGCGGACACCATGTCACGTTTGGAGAGCCCCTGTGTGCCTAAACATTGGAGATCCCCTACATATGACCCCATTTTGGAAACTAGACCCCCAAAGGAACTAATCTAGATGTGTGGTGAGGACTTTGAACTTCCAAGTGCTTCACAGAAGTTTATAACGCAGAGCCATGAAAATAAAATAAAAATTTTATTTTCTCTAAAATGATCTTTTAGCCTGCAATTTATTATTTTCCCAAGGGTAACAGGAGAAATTTGACCCCAAAAGTTGTTGTACAGTTTCTCCTGAGTACGCTGATACCCCATATGTGGGGGTAAACCACAGTTTGGGCACATGTCGGGGCTCGAAAGTCAAGTAGTGACATTTTGAAATGCAGACTTTGATGGAATGCTCTGCGGGCGTTACGTTGCGTTTGCAGAGCCCCTGATGTGGCTAAACAGTAGAAACCCCCCACAAGTGACCCCATTTTAGAAACTAGACCCCGAAAGGAACTTATCTAGATGTGAGGTGAGCACTTTGAACCCCCAAGTGCTTCACAGAAGTTTATAACACAGAGCAGTGAAAATAATAAATACGTTTTCTTTCCTCAAAAATAATTTTTTAGCCCAGAATTTTTTATTTTCCCAAGGGTTACAGGAGAAATTGGACCCCAAAAGTTGTTGTCCAGTTTCTCCTGAGTACGCTGATACCCCATATGTGGGGGTAAACCACTGTTTGGGCACACGTCGGGGCTCAGAAGGGAAGTAGTGACTTTTGAAATGCAGACTTTGATGGAATGGTCTGCGGGCGTCACGTTGCGTTTGCAGAGCCCCTGGTGTGCCTAAACAGTAGAAACCCCCCACAAGTGACCCCATTTTGGAAACTAGACCCCCCAAGGAACTTATCTAGATATGTGGTGAGCACTTTGAACCCCCAAGTGCTTCACAGACGTTTACAACGCAGAGCCGTGAAAATAAAAAATCATTTTACTTTCCTCAAAAATGATGTTTTAGCAAGCAATTTTTTATTTTCTCAAGGGTAACAGGAGAAATTGGACCCCAGTAATTGTTGCCCAGTTTGTCCTGAGTACACTGATACCCCATATGTGGGGGTAAACCACTGTTTGGGCACACGTCGGGGCTCGGAAGGGAAGGAGCACCATTTGACTTTTTGAATAAAAGATTGGCTGGAATCAATGGTGGCGCCATGTTGCGTTTGGAGACCCCCTGATGTGCCTAAACAGTGGAAACCCCTCAATTCTTACGCCAACACACCCCTAACCCTTATCCCAACTGTAGCCGTAACCCTAACCACAACCCTAACCGCAACACACCCCTAACCACAACCCTAACCCCAACACACCCCTAACCCTAACCACAACCCTAATTCCAACCCAACCCTAACCCTAAGGCTATGTACCCACGTTGCGGATTCGTGTGAGATTTTTCCGCACCATTTTTGAAAAATCCGCGGGTAAAAGGCACTGCGTTTTACCTGCGGATTTCACCTGCGGATTCCTATTGAGGAATAGGTGTAAAACGCTGCGGAATCCGCACAAAGAATTGACATGCTGCGGAAAATACAACGCAGCGTTTCCGTGCGGTATTTTCCGCACCATGGGCACAGCGGATTTGGTTTTCCATAGGTTTACATGGTACTGTAAACCTGATGGAACACTGCTGCGGATCCGCAGCGGCCAATCCGCTGCGGATCCGCAGCCAAATCCGCACCGTGTGCACATAGCCTAATTCTAAAGGTATGTGCACACGCTTTGGAAAACGCTGCGGATCCGCAGCAGTTTCCCATGAGTTTACATTTCAATGTAAACCTATGGGAAACAAAAATCGCTGTACACATGCTGCAGACAAACTGCACGGAAACGCAGCGGTTTACATTCCGCAGCATGTCACTTCTTTCTGCGGATTCCACAGCGGTTTTACAACTGCTCCAATAGAAAATCGCAGTTGTAAAACCGCAGTGAAATGCGCAGAAAAACCGCGGTAAATCTGCCATAAATCCGCAGCGGTTTAGCACTGCGGATTTATCAAATCCGCTGCAGAAAAATCCGCAGAGGACCAGAATACGTGTGCACATACCGAAACCCTAACCCTAACCCTACCCCTAACCCTACCCCTACCCCTAACCCTACCCCTACCCCTACCCCTAACCCTACCCCTAACCCTAACCCTAACCCTACCCCTAACCCTACCCCTAACCCTAACCCTAACCCTAGTTCTAACTCCAACCTTAGTGAAAAAAAAAAAAAATTCTTTATTTTATTATTGTCCCTATCTATGGGGGACAAATGGGGGGGGTCATTTACTGTTTTTTTATTTTGACCACTGTGATAGATTATATCACAGTGATCAAAATTCACATTGGAACGAATCTGCCGGCCGGCAGATTCGGCGGGCGCACTGCGCATGCGCCCGCCATTTTGGAACATGGCGGCGCTCGGGGAAGAAGACTGACGGACCCCGCCAGGATCGGTAAGTATAAGGGGGGGAGATCAGGGCACGGGGGGGCGTCGGAGCACGGGGGGGGAGGGATCGGAGCATGGGGGAGAGTGATCGGTGTGCGGGCGGGTGGATCGGTGTGCGGGCGGGTGGATCGGTGTGCAGGGGGGGGGATCGGTGTGCAGGGGGGGTGGTTCGGAGCACGGGGGGGGATCGGAGTGCGGGGGGGTTTGATTGGAGCACGGGGGGGTGTGATTGGAGCACGGGGGAGCGGACAGGAGGACGGGGGAGCGGAGCACAGGACGGAGGGGAGCGGGCCACAGATCGGGGGGCTGGGGGGGCGATCGGAGGGGTGGGGTGGGGGCACATTAGTATTTCCAGCCATGGCCGATGATATTGCAGCATCGGCCATGGCTGGATTGTAATATTTCACCATTTTTTTAGGTGAAATATTACAAATCGCTCTGATTGGCAGTTTCACTTTCAACAGCCAATCAGAGCGATCGTAGCCACGAGGGGGTGAAGCCACCCCCCCTGGGCTAAACTACCACTCCCCCTGTCCCTGCAGATCGGGTGAAATGGGAGGTAACCCTTTCACCCGATCTGCAGGGACGCGATCTTTCTGTGACACAGCATATGCGTCACAGGTCGGATTGGCACCGACTTTCATGACGCATACGCTGTGTCACAGGTCGGGAAGGGGTTAAATAAAAGTGGTACTGCTGAAAGTGTCATCTTGTCCAGCAAAAAATAAGCATTATCAGCGAAAAAATAAAAAATTTATAGCCCTCAGAATAAAGCGATGCAAAAATAATTATTTTTTTCTATAAAATAGTTATTGTATAAAAGTGCCAAAACATAAAACAATTATATAAATGAGGTATCGCTGTAATCGTAATGACCGAAGAATAATACTGCCTTATCAATTTTACCATACGCGGAACGGTATAAACGGCCCCCCCCCCCCCCCCAAAAGAAACTCAGGAATTGCTGTTTTTTGTTCATTCTGCCTCCCAAAAATCGGAAAAAAAAAGCGATCAAAAAAAGTCATGTGCCCGAAAATGGTACCAATAAAAACATCAACTCGCCCCACAAAAAAACAAAACCTCACATGACTCTGTGGGCCAAAATATGGAAAAATTATAGCTTCTCAAGATGTGGTGATGCAAAAACTATTTTTTTTTTTTTTGCAATAAAAAGCGTCTTTTAGTGTGTCACAGCTGCCAAGCATAAAAACCGATATAAAAACCCGCGATATATATAGTAAATCAAACCCCCCCCTTAGGGAAAAATAATAAAATAGAAAAAAATGTATTTATTTAAATTTTCCCATTAGTGTTACGGCTAAAGTTAGGGTTGGGGCTAGAGTTGGGGTTAGGGTCAGGATTAGGGTTGAGATTAGGGTTAGGGGTGTTGTTGGGGTTAGGGGTGTGGTTAGGGTTATGGTTGGGGTTAGAATTGCGAGGTTTCCACTGTTTAGGCACATCAGGGGGTCTCCAAATGCGACATGGCGTCCTATCTCAATTCCAGCCAATTCTGCGTTGAAAAAGTAAAACGGTGCTCCTTCCCTTCCGTGCACCGAAACAGTGGTTTACCCCCACATATGGGCTATCAGCGTACTCAGGACAAATTGGACAACAACTTTTGTGGTCCAATTTCTCCTGTTACCCTTGCAAAAATAAAAATTTGGGGGATAAAATATCATTTTTGTGGGGGGGAAAAAAATGATTATTTTCACGGCTCTGCGTTATAAACTTTAGTGAAACACTTGGGGGTTCCAAATTCTCAAAACACATCTAGATAAGTTCCTTTGTGGGTCTAGTTTCCAATATGGGGTCACTTGTGGGGGGTTTCTACTGTTTAGGTACATCAGGGGCTCTGCAAACGCAACATGACACCCTCAGACCATTCCATCAAAGTCTGCATTCCAAAACTGCGCTCATTCCCTTCCGAGCTCTGCCATGCGCCCAAACGGTGGTTCCCCCCACGTATGGGGTATCAGCGTACTGAGGACAAATTGCACAACAACTCTTGCAGTCCAATTTTTCCTGATACCCTTGGAAAAATAAAAAATTGGGGCGAAAATATCATTTTTGTGAAAAAAAAAATGTTTTTATATTTACGGCTCTACATTATAAACTTCTGTGAAGCACTTGGGGGTTCAAAGTGCTCACCACACATCTAGATAAGCTCCTTAGGGGGTCTACTTTCCAAAATGGTGTCACTTGTGGGGGGTTTCCACTGTTTAGGCACATCAGGGGCTCTCCAAACGCAACATGGCATCTGATCTCAATTCCAACCAATTTTGCATTGAAAAAGTCCTTCCCTTCCGAGCTCTGCCATGGACCCAAACAGTGGTTTACCCCCACATATGGGGTATCAGCATACTCAGGACAAATTGTACAACCACTTCTCCTGTTTCCCTTGGGAAAATAAAACAAATTGGATCTGAAGTAATTTTTTTGTGAAAAAAAGTTAAATATTCAATTTTTTTTATTTTTTTTAAACATTCCAAAAATTCCTGTGAAGCACCTGAAGGGTTAATAAACCTCTTGAATGTGGTTTTGAGTACCTTGAAGGGTGCAGTTTTTAGAATGGTGTCACTTCTGGGTATTTTCTATCATATAGGCCCCTCAGAGTCACTTCAAATATGATGTGGTCCCTAAAAAAAAAAAAAAAAATGGTTTTGTAAAATTTGTTGAAAAAATGAGAAATCGCTTGTCAACTTTTAACCCTTATAACTTCCTAACAAAAAAAACTTTGGTTACAAAATTGTGCTGATGTAAAGTAGACGTGGGAAATGTTATTTATTAACTACCGTATATTGGGCAATATAGCTCTCTGATTTAAGGGCATAAAAATGTAAAGTTGGAAAATTGCAAAATTTTCGCCAAATTTCCGTTTTTTTGTGTTTTTTTTTCACAAAAAAATGCAAGTCATATCGAGGAAATTTTACTGCTATCATAAAGTACAATATGTACTTAGCATAATGTTGGTCCGATGAAGAAATCATCAAAATTAATTTCTGTCCCCATTCAGCGGATATAATTATGAAATCATTATAATCGATGACGGAAGCCCTGATGGGACATTGGATGTGGCTCAGCAACTGCAGAAAATCTACGGCTCAGACAAGATTGTGAGTATATTTATAAGGACATAGGGACACAGTTATTAAACATTGATATTGATGGTCTAATTTTTATGGGGGTTTTTTTTGTGTGTTTTTTTTTTTTTCTCAATTTCAGCTGCTCCGGCCAAGAGAAAAGAAGCTGGGACTTGGTAATAATAATACACTGTATATTGCTTTTTCTTTATACTGGCACATTTATATAAGTTAGTGCAAAAACCATTCACTCTCATTATATGCATTTGGGATGATGAATTTTACAGAAACAGTTATATTCGTACTCACCAGAGCAACATTGCATACAGTCATGGCTGAATGTGTTGGCACCCTTGAGATTGTTCCAGAAAGTGAAGTATTTCTCCCCCAAAATTATTGCAATTGCACAGGTTTTGTTATAGACATGTTTATTTTCTTTTAATATCATGAAAGATTGGTCAAAAAAACCATAACAGGTGTCACCAATTCAGCATGAAATCAATAGTGTCACCACCAGCATATCACAATCGTGATAGAAGTGACAAATAGATTAAAATATCAATTTTTATTTAGAAAATAGTTAAAATATGCATATAAGTAATAACATGGTGCCTCAAAATGTAGGGACCGTCTGACAGAAGAGGCAGTATAGGGCCAACCCTAGAACATGAGCATAATCGTAGCTCTAACTGTATATATAGAGAAATTATTTTATATATTGCACATAAGTACACAGTAAAATCCTTTAAATTGCTATAAAAGCCAGTGCAAGGTCATAGTCTCATGGGAACAAGGGTGATACACTATAGTGGGATAGGTTGAGTTTTGTATCCGTATGGCACCAGAAGTAAAAAAAAAAATTCAAGTGCAAATGTGCTATTTCTCTAGTAGAGTGTCAGTATGACATGAGAAATGATTTTACATGACCAGCACTTATAATTCTAATCTAATTCTCCCCAGAGAAGTGACTGTGTTTGTTTTTCTTTGTTACTTTCATTTGAACACTGAAGGATTATGAAGTTTAATAAACCTCACCTTGTTTAACAAGAACCCGATGCATGTGTATTCCCAAAGCTCTGCCAGAAAGTGAGTGATCATTGCACACCACAGACCAAGTTTTCGGGATTTCCTTTCCTTATTTCCCACCCTGCACTGGTGATTATTCCATCACCACTGCATTACTAAGGAAATCCTGAAAACTTGATCTATTTGTGGTACTTAAGGACTGGAGTTGAGCTTCACAGTGACACGTGATGTAAACGTGAATGTTTCTATTCACTGACGGCAAACAGAAATCTTGAAAATCGTGAGCAATTTCTCCATAGTCCAAATGGCACCTCATTACCTTGATTGACACCTCCCAGTCTGTGCAAGGAAATCAGACAGTGCTCTATCAATCAAGCTAAACAAGCTTGTGCTGGGTGGGGAAACAACCCGGATAGGCAAAGGCTTTCTAAAGGTACCTTCACACTGAGCAACTTTAGAACGATAACGATAGCGATCCATGACGTTGCAGCATCCTGGATAGCGATATCGTTGTGTTTGACACGCAGCAGCGATCTGGATCCTGCTGTGACATCGCTGGTCGGAGCTAGAAGGCCAGAACTTTATTTCGTCGCTGGATCTCCCGCTGACATCGCTGAATCGGCGTGTGTGACGCCGATCCAGCGATGTCTTCACTTGTAACCAGGGTAAACATCGGGTTACTAAGCGCAGGGCCGATGTTTACCCTGGTTACCATTGTAAATGTAAAAAAAAAAAAAACACTACATACTTACATTCCGGTGTCTGTCGCGTCTCCCGGCGTCAGATTCCCTGCACTCCTGCATCCTGTGTCAGCGCCGGGCGGCCGTAAAGCAGAGCACAGCAGTGACGTCACCGCTCTGCTTTACGGCCGGCGCTTACACAGTGCAGGGAAGCGGACGCCGGGGGACGCGACAGACACCGGAATGTAAGTATGTAGTGTTTTTGTTTTGTTTTTTTTACATTTACGCTGGTAACCAGGGTAAACATCGGGTTACTAAGCGCGGCCCTGGGCTTAGTAACCTGAAGTTTACCCTGGTTACCAGGGGACCGGCATCGTTGGTCGCTGGAGAGCTGTCTGTGTGACAGCTCTCCAGCGACCACACAACGACTAAACAGCGACGCTGCAGCGATCGGCATCGTTGTCTATATCGCTGCAGCGTCACTTAATGTGACGGTACCTTAAGGTACCGTCACACTTAGCGACGCTGCAGCGATCCTGACAACGATCCCGATCGCTGCAGCGTCGCTGTTTGGTCGCTGGAGAGCTGTCACACAGACCGCTCTCCAGCGACCAACGATGCCGATCCCCTGGTAACCAGGATAAACATCGGGTTACTAAGCGCAGGGCCGCGCTTAGTAACCCGATGTTCACCCTGGTTACCAGCGTAAAAGTAAAAAAAAAAAAACACTACATACTTACCTTCCGCTGTCTGTCCCCCGGCGCTCTGCTTCTCTGCACTGTGTAAGCACAGCGGCCGGAAAGCAGAGCGGTGACGTCACCGCTGTGCTCTGCTTTCCGGCTTGCCGGCGCTGTAGTGTTTGTTTTTTTTTTTTTTACTTTTACGCTGGTAACCAGGGTAAACATCTGGTTACTAAGCGTGGCCCTGCGCTTAGTAACCCGATGTTTACCCTGGTTACCAGTGTAGACATCGCTGAATCGGCATCACACACGCCGATTCAGCGATGTCTGCAGGGAGTCCAGCGCCGAAATAAAGTTCTGGACTTTCTGCACCGACCAACGATGGCACAGCAGGATCCTGATCGCTGCTGCCTGTCAAACTGAACGATATCGCTAGCCAGGACGCTGCAACGTCACGGATCGCTAGCGATATCGTTCAGTGTGAAGGTACCTTAAGTGTACTCTCCCACCCATAGCATTTAATCCCTTTTTTTTTTTTTTTTTTATACAAGTGAATAAAGTGCAAATTTTACAGAGATGCAGCAACAGATTGTCTCACGGATTAAAACTACCCCAACAAGTCTATGATTCGTTGACAGTTATGAATGGTATCCCATGTGCTCTCCATTTTTAAGATCGCTATGGGTAGGAGAAGCTTTGCAATTTTTTTTTTACTTTCTCATACAAGAAAATCACAGATGAAATGCTGATGGTGAAAACTAAAGCTAAAATTAAAATGGATTTTTTTTTTTCATACGAGAAAGCTCACTGACATCTGAATGAGGCCTTAAACCTTTTTCTGGAAGCCCTTTAATTCTTTTCAGTAGTAAGTAAAGATCCCCTGCAGCATATGTTTAGAACTAAGCAGATACAGACAGATCGCATGCTGCGTTATTTGCAACATGCAGTTTGCCAGACTTTCAGTGGTATTACTGTTTTCTGTGGATTTTCCTTCTCATGCTTTATGGTGCTTGTATCAGTATCCATTCCAGGGGCTAGGAGGCAGGAGATGCCAGCGGAGAATTTGAAGGCCATACATTCTTATAGGACCCATGTAATTATCTTGTTGACTTTGCTGTGTCTCTGCACCAAAGGAGATACAGCTTCATTGCCCATATATTATGGAAATTCCTCCAAAATCGCTGTGTAGAAACCATCCCCATATCCTTATTTCTTAGGGTACATTCCCACAATGAGTTTTTAGTTAGTTTTTACACTGCGTATTACTGAAAATATAGATGCAACCCTCTTATGCAATACAATCTGTGGCCTGCCCACCCACCCACCCCCCCAAAAAAAATTGTACTATATATTGATGTTTTGATTTCCTCACCTAGGAACGGCGTACATTCACGGCATGCAGCATGCCTCAGGAAATTTCATCATCATCATGGATGCCGACCTGTCACACCATGTATGTATTATTTACAGGCAAGTTGGTGACGGTGGTTGCTCCACTATATATTCATGGTATATTACTGGGGTGTACGATTTGATCTGCATCTGACTGCTCACACCCAACAAATCTCTAAAATATTGGGGCCATAGTGATTGTCTTGACCCTTTTGGCCGTGATTGGGGGACCCACACATTGACGTAAATCTTTAAAAATAGACATCGTAGTGACATCACAACTTTAATTGTTGACACCCCCCACTAATCTTTAAAGCAAAGGGTTAGACATTCTGATTGGTGGAATGATGGATGCCAAACCCCCACCGATCACTAAAAGAGGTTATATATATTTTTCATTCACATGTCAGATTAAAAGATACCAATATTTTATATTATTGGTGTATTCTAGTCCTGTGACGGTTGGCTATGAGAATCGTATTCTAAATAACATTTTATCTTTAACACCGTTGCTCAGATTGTCATCCGTGTACGTCATTGCAGGGATGCCCATGTGTTAAGAGTGCTCAAGAGCTATATACATAGCCAGCATGTGTCTCGAGCAGCAGTGGCCATAGCTGAGCTCTGATTGCTGCTGTTGAACATTTAAACGTTTCTGTCAATCTCTGACCCCTATCAGCTTCTGCATCAGAAGTGGCCCCCCATTTGTTTTCTTTGGTAACAAAGCTCCCAAAGAAATACTATAAAAAGCTATGAAAATGTAATATGTGCCACAAATTGGTATCTGTCAGACCGTCAGGTTGCCATTCAATAAAAAAGCTTTCACATCGCTCCATAGATGGAAAATAATGAATGTTGGAATGCTGTGGGTCTTTTAACTCCATTATCGTGACATGAATGCTTTTATTCAACACTACAACTTGTCCGGCAAAAAAAAGCCGTCATGGCTATGTTGGTAACAAAAAAAAAATACTATGGTTTGGAAAAAGAGAAGAAAAAAAATGAAAGCGCAAATATGAAAATTGACTGGGGGCAAGAGGGGTCTAGGCTAAACATGCCATAATACATTAGTGAATGCTGTCTCCCAATAATCAAGGACATAGTAACATGTAACATAGTAACATAGTTAGTAAGGCCGAAAAAAGACATTTGTCCATCCAGTTCAGCCTATATTCCATCATAATAAATACCCAGATCTACGTCCTTCTACAGAACCTAATAATTGTATGATACAATATTGTTCTGCTCCAGGAAGACATCCAGGCCTCTCTTGAACCCCTCGACTGAGTTCGCCATCACCACCTCCTCAGGCAAGCAATTCCAGATTCTCACTGCCCTAACAGTAAAGAATCCTCTTCTATGTTGGTAGAAAAACCTTCTCTCCTCCAGACGCAAAGAATGCCCCCTTGTGCCCGTCACCTTCCTTGGTATAAACAGATCCTCAGCGAGATATTTGTATTGTCCCCTTATATACTTATACATGGTTATTAGATCGCCCCTCAGTCGTCTTTTTTCTAGACTAAATAATCCTAATTTCGCTAATCTATCTGGGTATTGTAGTTCTCCCATCCCCTTTATTAATTTTGTTGCCCTCCTTTGTACTCTCTCTAGTTCCATTATATCCTTCCTGAGCACCGGTGCCCAAAACTGGACACAGTACTCCATGTGCGGTCTAACTAGGGATTTGTACAGAGGCAGTATAATGCTCTCATCATGTGTATCCAGACCTCTTTTAATGCACCCCATGATCCTGTTTGTAATGAAGTAATGAAATGCCAAGAGAGATTACTTGACCACTGCACAGTTTATAAGAAGTCCTAGCTCATGATAGAATAACTAAACACTTTTACTAAAATTCTTTGTTTATGCCTTTTTAACTGCATGTAGATCGGTGAGGATCTGGGACCTGACACCCACACTGATTGCTCAAAACGCCCCTGCGAAGAGTGCAGATCCTGCCTGTGTGCGGATTCAATAGAAAGCCTTAGGCTATGTGCACACGTTGTGGATTTGGCCCTGTGGATCCGCAGCAGATTTCTTTATCGCCTCTCATTGGGGGACACAGGAACCATGTTCAGTTTAGCTGTGTCCCCCAATGGAGGCTTCAAGAAACAGATTTTACGGTAAGCAACCAAAAATCCTGTTTTCTTTATCGCCTCTCATTGGGGGACACAGCTAAACTGAACATGGTTCCTGTGTCCCCCAATGGAGGCTTCAAGAAACAGATTTTACGGTAAGCAACCAAAAATCCTGTTTTTCATGCGTTGTACAGTAGCATGTAAACCTATGGAAAACCAAAGCCGCAGTGCACATGCTGCGGAAAATTCCGTGCAGAAACGCAGCGGTTTATTTTCCGCAGCATGTCAATTCTTTGTGTGGATTCCGCTGCGTTTTACACATATTCCTTTATATGAATCCGCAGGTGTAAAACCGCAGGTGAAATCTACACAAAATCCGCAGGGAATCTGCAGGTAAAACGCAAGGCGTTTTTACCTGCAGATTATGCAGCCCCATGCTTTTTTTACTTCATGCTGCATTTACGCTGGAAATGTTGCGTTTCTGTCTCCTGAGCTGCACACGTCTCCCGTTGTTTTGAGCGATCACTGAGTGTCTCGGAACCCGGATCCCAAACAAATAAAGTGTGGCTAAACATTTGCACTAAAAATTCTATAAGTGATCTATCTTGACCTGTCCGTATCTGCTTTCGTTTTCAACACAAAATCCTGATGCCCAATATATATTACTAGATGGTGGCCCGATTCTAGCGCATCGGGTATTCTAATAATTAATAATAATTTTTTTATTTATATAGCGTCAACATATTCCGCAGCACTTTACAATTAAGCGGAGACATGTACAAACAATAAATTCGGTACGAGTTAAGACAATTTAAACAGTGACATTAGGAGTGAGTTCCCTGCTCGCAAGCTTACAATCTACAAGGAAATGGGGGGACACAATAGGTGAAAAGTGCTTGTTATTTCAGGTCTGGCAATTATAATAAATAGGGATTTTCATACAAAGCTACATGATCCGGTCATCAGCCCGTGTGTTTAAGTGCAATAGTCAAGTATCAAGTGCAGTTATCATGTGTATGGAGGGTGTGGAGACAGATGAATAGTAGGGTGCAGATTCAGAGTAATATTTAGAAGGAGGGAACAGGGCAAAGTTAGTTTACTGAGTAGTTGACGTGGTAGGCCTGTTTGAAGAGATGGGTTTTCAAAGCGCACTTGAATATGTCGGGGCTAGATATCAGTCTGATCTGATCAGTATTCTAGAATATGTATGTAGTTTATTCATGAAGATTTAAGAATAATGCAATGAATACACAGGATTTTCCGGGTAAAATATATGCTTTATCAGTGAAGCTGTGTTTAAATCCCGCGCCAATATCACTGATTGGTCGCGGCCGGCGAGACCAATCAATCAGCAACGCAGGATTTCCGTTACAGACAAACAGACAGAATTAGACGATTATATAGTAGATACCTGATGCATTAGAATCGGGCCACCATCTAGTATTCATATAAACATTGGTCCTTACATTTTATCTTTTAACCCATTGGACATACTGCCATTGTTTTTCTCCTGTCTTTATTTTAAGAGTCAAAACTTTATTAGTCATCTATCGCTGTATGACAGCTTGTTTTCTACAGGATGACATAGTTTTCAAAGAAACCATTTATTTTACCATATGATAAGCTTAAAAACGGGAGAAAATGTTTCTCTCCCTTACACACTGTCCTCCATCTTGTTCTCTCCGTCACAGACTGTCCTCCATGTTATTCTCTCCGTCACAGACTGACCTCCATGTTATTCTCTCCGTCACAGACTGACCTCCATGTTATTCTCTCCCTCACAGACTGTCCTCCATGTTATTCTCTCCCTCACAGACTGTCCTCCATGTTCTTCTCTCCCTCACAGACTGTCCTCCATGTTATTCTCGTTCTAGTATATGTATGAGTTTATTTATGAACACTTGGTGGATGCCGGCCGGCAATCAGCGACGTGGGATTTCGGTTACAAACAGACCCTTAGACAAATATATATATATATATATATATATATATATATATATATATATATATATTATATATACTAAATGGTGGCCCGATTCTAACGCATCGGGTATTCTAGAATATGTATGCGTAGTGTATAGCACAGCCCACGCAGTACATTGCGCAGCCCACGCAGTACATTGCGCAGCCCACGCAGTACACGTAGTATATTGCGCATCCCACGTAGTATATTGCGCATCCCACGTAGTATATTGCGCAGCCCACGTTGTATATTGCGCAGCCCACGTTGTATATTGCGCAGCCCACATAGTACACGTTGTATATTGCGCAGCCCACGTAGTATATTGCGCAGCCCACGTTGTATATTGCACAGTCCATGTAGTATATTGCACAGCCCACGCAGTCTATAGCAATGTGAGCATCATATCCCTGTTTAAAAAAAAATAATAATAATTAAAATAAAAAATAGTTATATACTCACCCTCCGGTGGCCCCCCGGATCGAAGCGGTTACCGACGCTCCTCGTGCGCTCCGGTCTGAAGAGTGCATTGTGGTCTCGCGAGATGATGACGTAGCGGTCTCGCGAGACCACACATCATCATCTCGCGAGACCGCAATGCATGGAGCGGTCACCGGGGCATCGCAAGGTGGTTCCCCACCACATATGGGGTATCAGTGCACTCAGGACAAATTGGACAACAAATTTTGGGGTCCAATTTCTCCTGTTACCCTCGGGAAAATGCAAAACTGGGGGCTAAAAAAATAATTTTTGTGGGAAAAAATTTTTGTTTAATTTTTACGGCTCTGCATTATAAACTTCTGTGAAGCCCTTGGTGGGTCAAAGCGCTCAAAACACATCTAGATAAGTTCCTTAGGGGGTCTACTTTCCATAATGGTGTCACTTGTGGGGGGTTTCAATGTTTAGGCACATCAGTGGCTCTCCAAACGCAACATGGCGTCCCATCTCAATTCCTGTCAATTTTGCATTGAAAAGTCAAACGGCGCTCTTTCTCTTCCGAGCTCTCCCATGCGCCCAAACAGTGGTTTACTCCCACATATGGGGTATCAGCGTACTCAGGACAAATTGTACAACAACTTTTGGGGTCCATTTTCTCCTGTTACCCTTGGTAAAATAAAACAAATTGGAGCTGAAGTAAATTTTTTGTGAAAAAAAGTTAAATGTTCATTTTTATTTAAACATTCCAAAAATTCCTGTGAAGCACCAGAAGGGTTAATAAACTTCTTGAATATGGTTTTGAGCACCTTGAGGGGTGCAGTTTTTAGAATGGTGTCACACTTGGGTATTTTCTATCATATAGACCCCTCAAAATGACTTCAAATGAGATGTAACCCTTATAACTCCCTAACAAAAAAAATTTTGGTTCCAAAATTGTGCTGATGTAAAGTAGACATGTGGGAAATGTTACTTATTAAGTATTTTGTGTGACATATCTCTGTGATTTAATTGCATAAAAATTCAAAGTTGGAAAATTGTGAAATTTTCATAATTTTCGCCAAATTTCCGTTTTTTTCACAAATAAACGCAGGTACTATCAAAGAATTTTTACCACTATCATGAAGTACAATATGTCACGAGAAAACAATGTCAGAATCACTGGGATCCGTTGAAGCATTCCAGAGTTATAACCTCATAAAGGGACAGTGGTCAGTCAGAATTGTAAAAATTGGCCCGGTCATTAACGTGCATAGTATAGTACCTGTATAAGCAGGGTTCAGAGAGAAAATATCCATGTGGACATCTAGGGTGGAACAGCTTCTATGCAAATGGCCCACAGAGGAGTGGTGGACTCCCCAGTCTTGTAGAAACAAGAGAACAATTATAGAACCAAAAAACACATGGGCTACTTGCACAGTGAACAAGTCTGTAGAAACCTGTTCACACCACCAAAGAACTTGAAGACACAAAAAGAGCACAGCGAGGTCAAAAATACTCTGTTGTAAAGAAGTCACAGTAAATGAGCAAGTGCTAGTCAAAAAATACAGGGTATTTAGTTAATACGCTTTTTTGCTAAAAAATGTATATTAAGCTGCTCCACCAATCGCCAGGGTATTCTAGGTTTCAGCCGGCCGGCCGCGAACAATTAGCGAAGCATGGTTCAAATTCCGTGCCAATTTGTGGGCGGACTGCGCCTGTCGCTGATTGGTCACACCCGGCCGCGAACAATCAGTGAAGCCAGGTCCGGCTCCAGGTTTTTTAGGGCCCCGGGCGAAAGAAGTTTCAGTGGGCCCCCCCTCTTTAACACATATCACGATTCATGATGCACAGATACAGCAGAGAAACATAGCACAGCCAAGTAGCGTATAGCACACCCCACGTAGTATATAGCCCAGCCACGTAGTATATAGCCCAGCCACGTAGTATATAGCACAGACACTTAGTATATTGCCCAGCCACGTAGTATATAGCACAGACACGTAGTATATAGCACAGAGACGTATATAACACAGGTCACGTAGTATAGAGCACAGCAATGTAGTATATTGCCCAGCCACGTAATATATACCACAGCCACGTAGTATATAGCACATCCCATATAGTATATAGCACAGAGATGTAGTATATAACACAGCCCACGCAGTATCTAACACAGCCCACGTAGTCTATAGTAATGTGAGCACCATATCCCTGATAAAAAAGAATTAAAATAAAAAATAGTTATATACTCACCCTCCGTCGCCCGCCCCCCCCCCCCCCCCCTCCCCGCGGATCCAGCCGAGGCGATTACCGATGCTCCTCGCGACACTCTGGTCCCAAGTGTGCATTGCGGTCTCAGGAGATGATGACGTAGCGGTCTCGAGAGACCAGTCACCAGAGTGTCGCGAGGAGCGGGAAAGGCCTCGGCTGGATCCGGGGGCCCATGGAAGGTGAGTATATAATGATTTTTTATTTTTTTTAAATTATTTTTAACATTAGATCTTTTTACTATTGATGCTGCATAGGCAGCATCAATAGTAAAAAGTTGGTCACATAGAGTTAATAGCAGCGTTAATGGAGTGCGTTACACTGCAGCATAACGCGGTCCGCTAATGCTGCCATTAACCTTGTGTGAGCACTGACTGGAGGGGAGTATGGAGTGGGCACTGATGGCTGGGGAGTAGGGAGGAACTAATTCTCGACCGGACTGTGCCCGACGGCCGCGACCAATCAGCGATGCGGGATTTACGAGACAGACGGAAGTGACCCTTAGACAATTATATAGTAGATATAGATATATACTGTATAGATACAAGCTTTGTTATACTGAGAATGTCCTTTGTTGCCTATATTAACCAATCAGAGCTCAGATTAATTAACTGTAGCAAAATAGAAGCTGAGTTGTTATTGGTTGCTATTGGCAGCCTGATAAATCCCCAGCCAAAAAGAAGCCCTCCCCACTGGCAGTATATATTAGCTCACACATGCACATAATAGACAGGTCATGTGACTGACAGCTGCCGTATTTCCTATATAGTACATTTGTTCCTCTTGTAGTTTGTCTGCTTATTAATCAGATTTTTATTTTTGAAGGATAATACCAGACTTGTGTGTGTTTTAGGGCGAGTTTCATGTGTCAAGTTGTGTGTGTTGAGTTGCATGTGGCGACATGCGTGTAGCAACTTTTTGTGTGTTGAGTTGCATGTGACAGGTTAGTGTAGCAAGTTGTGTGCAGCAAGTTTTGCGTGTGGCGAGTTTTCCATGAGGTGAGTTTTGCACGTGTGGCGAGTTTTGCGTGAGCCTAGTTTTGAGCGGTGACTTTTGTGTTTCGACTTTTATGTGGCGAGGTTGGTGTATGTGTGATAAAATGTGTGCTGAGGGTGGTATATGTGTTCAAGCACGTGGTAGTGTGTGGCGCATTTTATGTGTGTGTTCATATCCCCGTGGTGAGTATCCCATGTCGGGGCCCCACCTTAGCAACTGTACGGTATATACTCTTTGGCACCATCGCTTTCACTCTTCAAGTCCCCCTTGTTCACATCTTGCAGTTGTCAATTTGCCTCCAACACTTTTTTCCTTTCACTTTTTTCCCCCATTATGTAGATAAGGGCAAAATTGTTTGGTGAATTGGAACGCGCGGGGTTAAAATTTCACCTCACAACATAGCCTATAATGCTCTCGGGGGTCCAGACGTGTGACTGTGCAAAATTTTGTGGCTGGGAGGCCGCCGTCACACTTGCGAGTTTTACGGACGTAAGAGCGCAGAAACTACGTCCGTAAAACTCGCAAAAAATACGGCACAATTATTCTCTATGCCCCTGCTCCTATCTGCCGTATTAAACTGATCCGTATTATACGGCTTTCTACGGCCGTAGAAAATCGCAGCATGCTGCGTTTGTCACCGTACTGCGCAAGAAATACGCCAATGAAAGTCTATGGAAGCGTGAAAAATACGGATTACACACGGACAAGCAGTGTGACTTGCGAGAAATACGCAGCGGTGTTAGAGAGAAAAGCCGGTAATTCAGTGCGTTGTACAGTAAAATCACACTGACAGCTTCCAGTCCAATAGGTAGAATAAATGTGTACACATAGAATAGGTGTATATATATATATATATATATATATATATATATATATATATATATATATATAGTCAGTGAGACACATATATGTATATATATTAACCCCTTCATGACCCAGCCTATTTTAACCTTAAAGACCTTGCCGTTTTTTGCAATTCTGACCAGTGTCCCTTTACGAGGTAATAACTCAGGAACGCTTCAACGGATCCTAGCGGTTCTGAGATTGTTTTTTCGTGACATATTGGGCTTCATGTTAGTGGTAAATTTAGGTCAATAAATTATGCGTTTATTTGTGATAAAAACGGAAATTTGGCGAAAATTTTGAAAATTTCGCAATTTTCACATTTTGAATTTTTATTCTGTTAACCCCTTCCCGACCTTTGACGCCACGTAGGCGTCATGAAAGTCGGTGCCAATCCGACCCATGACGCCTATGCGGCGTCATGGAAAGATCGCGTCCCTGCAGATCGGGTGAAAGGGTTAACTCCCATTTCACCCGATCTGCAGGGACAGGGGGAGTGGTAGTTTAGCCCAGGGGGGGTGGCTTCACCCCCTCGTGGCTACGATCGCTCTGATTGGCTGTTGAAAGTGAAACTGCCAATCAGAGCGATTTGTAATATTTCACCCATTATAACGGGTGAAATATTACAATCCAGCCATGGCCGATGCTGAAATATCATCGGCCATGGCTGGAAATACTAGTGTGCCCCCACCCCACCCCTCCGATCGCCCCCCCACCCCCCCGATCTGGCCGGTACACTGCTCCGGCTCCCCTCCGCCCTGTGCTCCGCTCCCCCCCGTGCTCGTGTCCGCTCCCCCCGTGCTCCAATCACCCCCCCGTGCTCCAATCACCCCCCCTGCACTCCGATCCACCCCCCCGTGCTCCGTTCCACCCCCCCGTGCTCCGTTCCAGCCCCCCCGTGCTCCGTTCCACGCCCCCCGCGCTCCGTTCCACCCCTCCCGCGCTCCGATTCCCCCCCCCCCGTGCTCCGATTTCCCCCCCCCCCCCCGTGGTCCCCCCCCACCCTATCATACTTACCGATCCAGCCGTGGTCCCGTCCGTCTTCTCCCGGGCGCCGCCATCTTCCAAAATGGCGGGCGCATGCGCAGTGCGCCCGCCGAATCTGCCGGCCGGCAGATTCGTTCCAAAGTGCATTTTGATCACTGAGATAGATTATATCTCAGTGATCAAAATAAAAAAAATAATAAATGACCCCCCCCCCCCCCCCCTTTGTCACCCCCATAGGTAGGGACAATAAAAAAATAAAGAAATTTTTTTTTTCCACTAATGTTAGAATAGGGGTAGGGTTAGGGGTAGGGCTAGGGGTAGGGTTAGGGTTAGGGGTAGGGCTAGGGTTAGGGCTAGGGTTAGGGCTAGGGTTAGGGCTAGGGTTAGGGCTAGGGTTAGGGTTAGGAATGTGCACACGTATTCTGGTCCTCTGCGGATTTTTCCGCTGCGGATTTGATAAATCCGCAGTGCTAAACCGCTGCGGATTTATGGCGGATTTACCGCGTTTTTTTCTGCGCATTTCACTGCGGTTTTACAATTGCGATTTTCTATTGGAGCAGTTGTAAAACCGCTGCGGAATCCGCACAAAGAAGTGACATGCTGCGGAATGTAAACCGCTGCGTTTCCGTGCAGTTTTTCTGCAGCATGTGTACAGCGATTTTTGTTTCCCATAGGTTTACATTGAACTGTACACTCATGGGAAACTGCTGCGGATCCGCAGCGTTTTCCGCAGCGTGTGCACATACCTTTAGAATTAGGCTATGTGCACACGGTGCGGATTTGGCTGCGGATTCGCAGCAGTGTTCCATCAGGTTTACAGTACCATGTAAACATATGAAAAACCAAATCCGCTGTGCCCGTGGTGCGGAAAATACCGCGCGGGAACGCTGCGTTGTATTTTCCGCAGCATGTCAATTCTTTGTGCGGATTCCGCAGCGTTTTACACCTGTTCCTCAATAGGAATCCGCAGGTGAAATCCGCACAAAAAACACTGGAAATCCGCGGAAAATCCGCAGGTAAAACACAGTGCCTTTTACCCACAGATTTTTCAAAAATGGTGCGGAAATATCTCACACGAATCCGCAACGTGGGCACATAGCCTTAGGGTTAGGGTTGGAATTAGGGTTGTGGTTAGGGTTAGGGGTGTGTTGGGGTTAGTGTTGTGGTTAGGGGTGTGTTGTGGTTAGGGTTGTGATTAGGATTATGGCTACAGTTGGGATTAGGGTTAGGGGTGTGTTGGGGTTAGTGTTGGAGTTAGAATTGAGGGGTTACCACTGTTTAGGCACATCAGGGGTCTCCAAACGCAACATGGCGCCACCATTGATTCCAGCCAATCTCGTATTCAAAAAGTCAAATGGTGCTCCCTCACTTCCGAGCCCTGACGTGTGCCCAAACAGTGGTTTACCCCCACATATGGGGTACCAGCATACTCAGGACAAACTGCGCAACAATTACTGGGGTCCAATTTCTCCTGTTACCCTTGTGAATCTAAAAAAATGCTTGCTAAAACATCATTTTTGAGGAAAGAAAAATGATTTTTTATTTTCACGGCTCTGCGTTGTAAACGTCTGTGAAGCACTTGGGGGTTCAAAGTGCTCACCACATATCTAGATAAGTTCCTTGGGGGGTCTAGTTTCTAAAATGGGGTCACTTGTGGGGGGTTTCTACTGTTTAGGCACACCAGGGGCTCTGCAAACGCAACGTGACACCCGCAGACCATTCCATCAAAGTCTGCATTTCAAAAGTCACTACTTCCCTTCTGAGCCCCGACGTGTGCCCAAACAGTGGTTTACCCCCACATATGGGGTATCAGCGTACTCAGGAGAAACTGGACAACAACTTTTGGGGTCAAATTTCTCCTGTTACCCTTGGGAAAATAAAAAATTGCAGGCTAAAAGATCATTTTTGAGAAAATAATTTTTTTTTTTATTTTCATGGCTCTGCGTTATAAACTTCTGTGAAGCACTTGGGGGTTCAAAGTCCTCACCACACATCTAGATTAGTTCCTTTGGGGGTCTAGTTTCTAAAATGGTGTCATTTCTGGGGGATCTCCAATGTTTAGGCACACAGGGGCTCTCCAAACGTGACATGGTGTCCGCTAATGATTGGAGCTAATTTTCCATTTAAAAAGCCAAATGGCGTGCCATCCCTTCCGAGCCCTGCCGTGCGCCCAAACAGTGGTTTACCCCCACATATGGGGTATCAGCGTACTCAGGACAAACTGGACAACAATATTTGGGGTCCAATTTCTCCTATTATCCTTGGCAAAATAGGAAATTCCAGGCTAAAAAATCATTTTTGAGGAAAGAAAAATTATTTTTTATTTTCATGGCTCTGCGTTATAAACTTCTGTGAAGCACCTGGGGGTTTAAAGTGCTCAATATGCATCTAGATAAGTTCCTTGGGGGGTCTAGTTTCCAAAATGGGGTCACTTGTGCGGGAGCTCCAATGTTTAGGCACACAGGGGCTCTCCAAACGCGACATGGTGTCCGCTAACAATTGGAGCTAATTTTCCATTCAAAAAGTCAAATGGCGCGCCTTCTCTTCCGAGCCCTGCCGAGTGCCCAAACAGTGGTTTACCCCCACATATGAGGTATCGGCGTACTCGGGAGAAATTGCCCAACAAATTTTATGATCCATTTTATCCTACTGCCCATGTGAAAATGAAAAAATTGAGGCGAAAAGAATTTTTTTGTGAAAAAAAATTACTTTTTCATTTTTACAGATCAATTTGTGAAGCACCTGAGGGTTTAAAGTGCTCACTAGGCATTAGTTCCTTGGGGGGTCTAGTTTCCAAAATGGGGTCACTTGTGGGGGAGCGCCAATGTTTAGGCACACAGGAGCTATCCAAACGCGACATGGTGTCCGCTAACGATGGAAATAATTTTTCATTCAAAAAGTCAAATGGCGCTCCTTCCCTTCCGAGCCTTACCATGTGCCCAAACAGTGGTTTACCTCCACATGTGAGGTATTGGTGTACTCAGGAGAAATTGCCCAACACATTTTAGGATCCATTTTATCCTGTTGCCCATGTGAAAATGAAAAAATTGAGGCGAAAAGAATTTTTTTGTGAAAAAAAATTACTTTTTCATTTTTACAGATCAATTTGTGAAGCACCTGAGGGTTTAAAGTGCTCACTAGGCATCTAAATTAGTTCCTTGGGGGGTCTAGTTTCCAAAATGGGGTCACTTGTGGGGGAGCGCCAATGTTTAGGCACACAAGAGCTATCCAAACGCGACATGGTGTCCGCTAACGATGGAAATAATTTTTCATTCAAAAAGTCAAATGGCGCTCTTTCCCTTCCGAGCCTTACCATGTGCCCAAACAGTGGTTTACCTCCACATGTGAGGTATTGGTGTACTCAGGAGAAATTGCCCAACACATTTTAGGATCCATTTTATCCTGTTGCCCATGTGAAAATGAAAAAATTGAGGCGAAAAGAATTTTTTTGTGAAAAAAAATTACTTTTTCATTTTACAGATCAATTTGTGAAGCACCTGAGGGTTTAAAGTGCTCACTAGGCATCTAAATTAGTTCCTTGGGGGGTCTAGTTTCCAAAATGGGGTCACTTGTGGGGGAGCGCCAATGTTTAGGCACACAGGAGCTATCCAAACGCGACATGGTGTCCGCTAACGATGGAAATAATTTTTCATTCAAAAAGTCAAATGGCGCTCCTTCCCTTCCGAGCCTTACCATGTGCCCAAACAGTGGTTTACCTCCACATGTGAGGTATTGGTGTACTCAGGAGAAATTGCCCAACACATTTTAGGATCCATTTTATCCTGTTGCCCATGTGAAAATGAAAAAATTGAGGCTAAAAGAATTTTTTTGTGAAAAAAAAAGTACTTTTTCATTTTTACGGATCAATTTGTGAAGCACCTGGGGGTTCAAAGTGCTCACTATGCATCTAGATAAGTTCCTTGGGGCGTCTAGTTTCCAAAATGGGGTCACTTGTGGGGGAGCTCCAATTTTTAGGCACACGGGGGCTCTCCAAACGTGACATGGTGTCCGCTAAAGAGTGGAGCCAATTTTTGATTCAAAAAGTCAAATGGCGCTCCTTCCCTTCCAAGCCCTGCCGTGCGCCAAAACAGTGGTTTACCCCCACATATGAGGTATCAGCGTACTCAGGACAAATTGGACAACAACTTTCTTGGTTCAGTTTCTCCTTTTACCATTGGGAAAATAAAAAAATTGTTGCTAAAAGATAATTTTTGTGACTAAAAAGTTAAATGTTCATTTTTTCCTTCCATGTTGCTTCTGCTGCTGTGAAGCACCTGAAGGGTTAATAAACTTCTTGAATGTGGTTTTGAGTACCTTGAGGGGTGCAGTTTTTAGAATGGTGTCACTTTTGGGTATTTTCAGCCATATAGACCCCTCAAACTGACTTCAAATGTGAGGTGGTCCCTAAAAAAAATGGTTTTGTAAATTTCGTTGTAAAAATGACAAATCGCTGGTTGAATTTTAACCCTTATAACTTCCTAACAAAAAAAAATTTTGTTTCCAAAATTGTGCTGATGTAAAGTAAACATGTGGGAAATGTTATTTATTAACTATTTTGTGTCACATATCTCTCTGGTTTAACAGAATAAAAATTCAAAATGTGAAAATTGCGAAATTTTCAAAATTTTCGCCAAATTTCCGTGTTTATCACAAATAAATGCAGAATTTATTGACCTAAATTTACCACCAACATGAAGCCCAATATGTCACGAAAAAACAATCTCAGAACCGCTAGGATCCGTTGAAGCGTTCCTGAGTTATTACCTCATAAAGGGACACTGGTCAGAATTGCAAAAAACGGCAAGGTCTTTAAGGTCAAAATAGGCTGGGTCTTGAAGGGGTTAAACCAGAGAGTTATGTGACACAAAATAGTTAATAAATAACATTTCCCACATGTATACTTTACATCAGCACAATTTTGGAACCAATTTTTTTTTTGCTAGGAAGTTATAAGGGTTAAACTTTGACCAGCGATTTCTCATTTTTACAACGAAATTTACAAAACCATTTTTTTTAGGGACCACCTCACATCTGAAGTCAGTTTACGGGGTCTATATGGCTGAAAATACCCAAAAGTGACACCATTCTAAAAACTGCACCCCTCAAGGTACTCAAAACCACATTCAAGAAGTTTATTAACCCTTCAGGTGCTTCACAGCAGCAGAAGCAACATGGAAGGAAAAAATGAACATTTTAACTTTTTAGTCACAAAAATTATCTTTCAGCAACAATTTTTTTATTTTCCCAATGGTAAAAGGAGAAACTGAACCACGAAAGTTGTTGTCCAATTTGCCCTGAGTACGCTGATACCTCATATGTGGGGGTAAACCACTGTTTGGGCGCACGGAAGGGCTTGAAAGGGAAGGAGCGCCATTTGACTTTTTGAATGAAAAATTGGCTCCACTCTTTAGCGGACACCATGTCACGTTTGGAGAGCCCCCGTGTGCCTAAAAATTGGAGCTCCCCCACAAGTGACCCCATTTTGGAAACTAGACGCCCCAAGGAACTTATCTAGATGCATAGTGAGCACTTTGAACCCCCAGGTGCTTCACAAATTGATCCGTAAAAATGAAAAAGTACTTTTTTTTCACAAAAAAATTCTTTTAGCCTCAATTTTTTAATTTTCACATGGGCAATAGGATAAAATGGATCATAAAATTTGTTGGGCAATTTCTCCCGAGTACGACGATACCTCATATGTGGGGTGTGAGGCAGTGACCGGTGTCATATGCGAGGGTCGCTATGTGTCCCCCAGGATGTGCTTAGAAGCATATTAGATCCGCTGGAGTGCCCTGTGCTCACAGCAGGTTGCCTGTGAGACACAGGGAAGAATAAAAGTAAGTGTGAGCTGGGTCAAGTTATTTGTCCCAGAATTTATTCAGGAAAACCTGGTATGGGCTTTTATTTTGAAACGGACTGCAGGATGGTAGTGGGGCCGGTCCGTTTCCTCCAGCCCAGATCTTATAGTGGCCCATGGCCGTAGAATCTGGAGGATAGAAAAAAAAACCCCAGCAAGAGAGTTTGGGTGTGTCAGTCTGATCTGGGAGTCAGACCTTGCAGGAGGCTTGTGCAGAGCTCCTTCCGTGTGGAGAAACACGGGCCAGGCAGAGCCTGAAAATCCAGACACCCCAGCGTACACGGGGGGTGTAATACGCTCACGGCAGCGGACTATGGACTATTGTTATTTTTTCCCGGCTGCATACTGAAGGACTTATTTGCTTTCTTTCCCTGTTTGTGAGTATGCTGTGTAATAAACAAGACTTTGTTTGAACTTTATATGGGTTACTGCCTATTCACTGCACAGCAAGGACATCGCTACATCACATTTGGTGGAGAATGCGGGCAGTGTGAATTAAGGCATACCCCAACGCCATTTGCATGTCTGTTATTAAGCCTGCTACATTGCAACTCAGGCCTAAAGACAAAATGGAGGAGATCCTGAGGCAGCTAGTCCTCACACAGCAACAACAGCAACAAACTAATAATCTGTTGCTGCAGCATATTACAGCCCTGCGAGAGGCACCTCCAGCACCGACCCCGGAACGTCGCGATGCCCGTGACAAGGTCCGCTCTGCTTTGAGGAAATTGAGTCCGGAAGATGACGTGGAAGCTTTCCTCACCGTCTATGAGCGCACGGCAGAATGGGAGAATCTGCCAGCAGCACAGTGGGCTGAAGTTGTGGCTCCGTTCTTGAGGGGTGATGCGCTAAAGGCCTACTTTGACCTCAGTCGGGAGGATGCCCAGGACTATTCCAAGTTAAAAGGTGAGATCCTTGCCCGACTGGGGGTTAATACTTATGTGAGAGCTCAACGGGTGTTTTCTTGGACGTTTGTGGAAGCCCAGCCTGCCCGGTCTCAGATTTTTGACTTATTGCAGCTTAGTCAGATAGTGGAGAGGGTGGTGGTCGACCGACTGGTGAGGGCTCTGCCAGCGGCCATTCAGCGTTGGGTGGGTCAAGGGGACCCGGGTACCCTAGACCAGGTTGTAGGCCTGATAGAGCGATATAAGGCCACCCAGGACTTTATACGGGACACTGCTCCGCTTCGGCTGTCACGTAAGGCTCCGCCAGCTCAGGAGTCTGAGAAAAGTCCACGGCCCTCCACTGGGACAAGACCGGACCGAGTCCGTGCTGAGGGGTTGTCTCGGAAAGAGAGTGACCACAGACCTGTGTCCACTAAACTGACTCCAAGGTTACCTCGTGCCACAGTCGTTACGTGTTGGCGGTGCCAAGAACCTGGACATGTGGTTGCTAATTGTCCCCTAACAACAGAACCCATGGACTGCGGGTATACCCGCCGCGTGTCTATGTATGCCCAGCCAGTCTGCATTGCCACTACAGACCCTGCCGGTACCGAACCTCAGCTGTGCAGAGTGCTCGTTAATGGGTACCAGACGGATGCTCTCTTGGACTCGGGGAGCTTGGTGACCCTGGTACACGGGTCCTTGGTTGCTGGGGACAGTCCTATTGGACGGAAAGTGGGGGTAGTGTGCATACATGGGGACCTCCGAGAGTACCCGACTGCATGTGGAGAGATAAAACGTGGTGGAAGTGGTAAAAACTCTTCCGTATGGGACTGTGATGGGTAGAGACTTACCGTTGTTCTGGTCCCTCTGGGAGACCAGAGTTAACCCTCTCAGGGTAAAAAGCATTCCGGGTGCAGAACCCGAAGATCCCGAGTCAGGGATACCTGCCGTAGGGGTCGCGACGATAGGGACAGTGTGTAATCCCGATAGGTTTCCCCTAGAGGTATTGGCAGGGGAAGTGGAAGAGAATCCACCAATTCATGAGCTGGAGGTGTCACCTGGTAAGTTTGGGACTGCCCAGCTCCAGGATCCCACTCTGACCCGGGCAAGGGAAAGAGTAATCGAGGTAAATGGGGTGGCACAACAACCTGGTACAGAAAAGGAGTTTCCCCGGATGGCGGTCATCCAGGAGTTGCTGTACAGGGTTGATAAAATCCGGGATGAGGTGGTAGAACAACTGGTAGTGCCCCAACCCTATCGTCGGGCGGTGCTCGACATGGCTCACACTCACATGTTGGGGGGGCACTTGGGGGCCAAAAAGACGTTAGAGCGCATATTACAGAGGTTCTTTTGGCCTGGTGTCTACGCTGAGGTTACAAAGTACTGTGACACATGTCCTGAGTGTCAACTAACCTCATCCACCACGAACTACCGGAGTCCGTTAGTACCTCTGCCCATCATAGAAGTACCCTTTGAGCGGATAGCAATGGATCTGGTGGGACCAATAGTAAAATCCGCCCGGGGCCATCAGCACATATTAGTAGTCGTAGACTACGCCACCCGGTATCCAGAGGCGATACCGCTTCGGCACACTTCGGCTAAACTAATAGCCCGTGAACTGTTTGCCATGTTTTGTCGTCTTGGGCTTCCCAAGGAGATCCTTACAGATCAGGGAACCCCTTTTATGTCTAAAGTGACTAGGGAGCTATGTAAATTGCTCCAAATTAAACAGTTGCGTACGTCAGTGTACCATCCACAAACCGATGGGTTGGTCGAGAGGTTTAATAAGACCCTCAAGGCCATGCTCAAAAAGGTGGTCGCCAAGGATGGGAAGGATTGGGATATGTTGTTGCCATATTTAATGTTCGCCATACGCGAGGTACCGCAGGCGTCCACGGGCTTCTCCCCATTTGAGCTATTGTATGGCAGGCACCCGAGGGGGCTGCTGGATGTAGCCAAAGAGACGTGGGAACAGGAGCCCACTCCACAGAAGAGTGTTATCGAGTATGTGGCAAGTATGCAGGATCGGATTGCAGTCGTGCAACCCATCGTAAAGGAGCATCTGTTGGATGCCCAGGCCGCTCAGTGCCGTACCTATAATAAAAGGGCCACGGTCAGGTCCTTTAAAGAAGGAGACCGGGTGTTGGTACTAGTGCCCACCCCAGAGAGTAAACTCATGGCCAAGTGGCAAGGGCCGTATGAGATACGGGGAAAGGTGGGGGAAGTGAATTACAAAGTGTACCAACCCGGGAAAAGAAAACCCGAGCAGTTGTACCATGTAAACCTGCTAAAGGCCTGGAAGGACCGAGAATGTTTGGTCACAGATGCAACTACGGTCATACAATCAGAGGTCCCTCTGGCCCTGGCCAAGGACACAGCCAGGTGTGAGGTAAAGGTCAATGATGCCCTCACAAAACAGCAGCGGCGGGAGGCTCGAGCTTTGGTACAGCAGAATATGGATGTATTCTCAGAGCTGCCGGGGCGAACCTCAGTGATTCAGCATGACATTGTCACTGAGCCCCGGGTAAAGGTGCGGATGAAACCGTACCGAGTGCCAGAAGCCCGAAGGCAAGCCATCGCGGCTGAGGTAAAGCAAATGCTTCAGTTGGGAGTCATTGAGGAGTTCCGAAGTGAGTGGGCTAGCCCCATTGTACTAATACCAAAACCTGATGGGTCATTACGCTTCTGTAATGACTTTAGGAAGTTAAATGAAGTATCAAAATTTGACCTGTATCCCATGCCACGGGTGGACGAGCTAATTGAGAGACTGGGGAAGGCCCAGTACTTCACCACACTGGATCTCACGAAAGGTTACTGGCAGGTTCCCTTAACAGAGTCAGCGAAGGAAAAGACCGCTTTTATAACCCCAGAGGGACTCTTTCAATACGTTGTCTTACCTTTTGGGTTACATGGAGCTCCGGCCACATTTCAGAGGCTGATGGACATTGTGTTAGCGCCACATAGAGACTATGCGTCAGCCTATTTGGATGACATAGTCATCTTTAGTACCGACTGGGATACCCATCTGTCCCAGGTACAAGCAGTGCTAGAGTCTCTTAGAGCCGCAGGGTTAACAGCAAACCCAAAGAAATGTGCGATAGGTCTCACGGAAGCCCGGTACTTGGGATACGTGATCGGCCGGGGGGTTATCAAACCTCAAGTGAACAAAATTGAGGCCATTCAAAATTGGCCCAAGCCCTTAAGTTCCAAACAAGTGAGGGCATTCCTGGGCATCATTGGGTATTACCGTCGGTTTATACCCAATTTTGCTGGTAAATCGGCTTCCCTAACGGACCTGTTAAAAGGGAAGAAAACGGTGATGGTCAAGTGGAATCCTCAAGCAGAGGAAGCGTTCCAGACTCTGAAGTCGGCGTTGTGTGGACAGCCGGTCCTCATCAGCCCCGACTTCAAGAAAACCTTTATTGTGCAAACCGATGCCTCAGAGGTAGGCTTAGGAGCGGTGCTGTCGCAAGAGGTGAACGGGGATGAGCATCCAGTCACCTATTTAAGCAGGAAACTGACCCCGGCAGAGAAAAATTATAGCGTAGTGGAGAAGGAGTGCTTGGCGATCAAATGGGCCTTGGAGTCCCTACGCTACTATTTGCTCGGGCGTCAGTTTCGGTTGGTAACAGACCATTCACCCCTTGTCTGGATGAGAAATGCAAAGGAAAGGAATGCCCGAGTCACCAGATGGTTCTTGTCCCTACAAAATTTCAGCTTCTCTGTGGAACATCGGGCTGGGAAATCACAGGGAAATGCAGATGCCCTGTCACGGGCACCATGTATGCTGACAAATGTTCAACCCCACAAGTCTGAACAGAGGGGGGGGGTATGTGAGGCAGTGACCGGTGTCATATGCGAGGGTCGCTATGTGTCCCCCAGGATGTGCTTAGAAGCATATTAGATCCGCTGGAGTGCCCTGTGCTCACAGCAGGTTGCCTGTGAGACACAGGGAAGAATAAAAGTAAGTGTGAGCTGAGTCAAGTTATTTGTCCCAGAATTTATTCAGGAAAACCTGGTATGGGCTTTTATTTTGAAACGGACTGCAGGATGGTAGTGGGGCCGGTCCGTTTCCTCCAGCCCAGATCTTATAGTGGCCCATGGCCATAGAATCTGGAGGATAGAAAAAAAAACCCCAGCAAGAGAGTTTGGGTGTGTCAGTCTGATCTGGGAGTCAGACCTTGCAGGAGGCTTGTGCAGAGCTCCTTCCGTGTGGAGAAACACGGGCCAGGCAGAGCCTGAAAATCCAGACACCCCAGCGTACACGGGGGGTGTAATACGCTCACGGCAGCGGACTATGGACTATTGTTATTTTTTCCCGGCTGCATACTGAAGGACTTATTTGCTTTCTTTCCCTGTTTGTGAGTATGCTGTGTAATAAACAAGACTTTGTTTGAACTTTATATGGGTCACTGCCTATTCACTGCACAGCAAGGACATCGCTACATCACAGGGGGTAAACCACTGTTTGGGCACTCGGCAGGGCTCGGAAGGTAAGGCGCGCCATTTGACTTTTTGAATGGAAAATTAGCTCCAATTGTTAGCGGACACCATGTCGCGTTTGGAGAGCCCCTGTGTGCCTAAACATTGGAGCTTCCCCACAAGTGACCCCATTTTGGAAACTAGACCCCCCAAGGAACTTATCTAGATGCATATTGAGCACTTTAAACCCCCAGGTGCTTCACAGAAGTTTATAACGCAGAGCCATGAAAATAAAAAATTATTTTTCCTTCCTCAAAAATGATTTTTTAGCCTGGAATTTCCTATTTTGCCAAGGGTAATAGGAGAAATTGGACCCCAAATGTTGTTGTCCAGTTTGTCCTGAGTACGCTGATACCCCATATGTGGGGGTAAACCACTGTTTGGGCGCACGGCAGGGCTCGGAAGGGAAGGCACGCCATTTGTCTTTTTAAATGGAAAATTACAGTTAGGTCCATATATATTTGGACAGAGACAACATTTTTCTAATTTTGGTTATAGACATTACCACAATGAATTTCAAACAAAACAATTCAGATGCAGTTGAAGTTCAGACTTTCAGCTTTCATTTGAGGGTATCCACATTAAAATTGGATGAAGGGTTTAGGAGTTTCAGCTCCTTTAGCATGTGCCACATTGTTTTTAAAGTGACCAAAAGTAATTGGACAATTGACTCCAAGGCTATTTCATGGACAGGTGTGGGCAATCCCTTCGTTATGTCATTCTCAATTAAGCAGATAAAAGGCCTGGAGTTGATTTGAGGTGTGGTGCTTGCATTTGGAAAGTTTTGCTGTGAAGTAAACATGCGGTCAAAGGAGCTCTCCATGTAGGTGAAGCAAGCCATCCTTAAGCTGCGAAAACAGAAAAAACCCATCCGAGAAATAGCTACAATATTAGGAGTGGCAAAATCTACAGTTTGGTACATCCTGAGAAAGAAAGCACTGGTGAACTCATCAATGCAAAAAAACCTGGGCGCCCACGGAAGACAACAGTGGTGGATGATCGCAGAATAATCTCCATGGTGAAGAGAAGCCCCTTCACAACAGCCACCCAAGTGAACAACACTCTCCAGGAGGTAGGCGTATCAATATCCAAATCTACCATACAGAGAAGACTGCGTGAAAGTAAATACAGAGGGTTCACTGCATGGTGCAAGCCACTCATAAGCATCAAGAATAAAAAGGCTAGACTGGACTTTGCTTAAAAAAACATCTAAAAAAGCTAGCACAGTTCTGGAAGAACATTCTTTGGACAGATGAAACCAAGCTCAACCTCTACCAGAATGATGGAAAGAGAAAAGTATGGCGAAGGCGCAGTACAGCTCATGATCCAAAGCATACCACATCATCTGTAAACACGGCAGAGCCAGTGTGATGGCTTGGGCATGCATGGCTGCCAGTGGCACTGGGTCACTAGTGTTTATTGATAATGTGACACAGAACAGAAGCAGCTGAATGAATTCTGAGGTATTCAGAGCCATACTGTGTGCTCAGATCCAGCCAAATGCAGCAAAACTGATTGGTCGTCATTTCATACTACAGATGGACAATGACCCAAAACATAAAGCCAAAGCAACCCAGGAGTTTATTAAAGCAAAGAAGTGGAACATTCTTGAATGGCCGAGTCAGTCACCTGATCTCAACCCAATTGAGCAGCATTTCACTTGTTAAAGACTAAACTTCAGACAGAAAGGCCCACAAACAAACAGCAACTGAAAACCACCGCAGTGAAGGCCTGGCTGAGCATCAAAAAGGAGGAAACACATTGTCTGGTGATGTCCATGAGTTCAAGACTTCAGGCAGTCATTGCCAACAAAGGGTTTTCAACCAAGTACTAAAAATGAACATTTTATTTAAAATTATTGAATCTGTCCAATTACTTTTGGTCCCTTTAAAAACAGGGTGGCACATGTTAAGGATCTGAAACTCCTAAACCCTTCATCCAATTTTAATGTGGATACCCTCAAATGAAAGCTGAAAGTCTGAACTTCAACTGCATCTGAATTGTTTTGTTTAAAATTCATTGTGGTATTTTCTATAACCAAAATTAAAAAAATATTGTCTCTGTCCAAATATATATGGACCTAACTGTAGCTCCAATCATTAGCGGACACCATGTCACGTTTCGAGAGCCCCTGTGTGCCTAAACATTGGAGATCCCCCAGAAATGACCCCATTTTGGAAACTAGACCCCCAAAGGAACTAATCTAGATGTGTGGTGAAGACTTTGAACCCCCAAGTGCTTCACAGAAGTTTATAACGCAGAGCCATGAAAATTAAAAAAAAAAAAATATTTTCTCAAAAATGATCTTTTAGCCTGCAATTTTTTATTTTCCCAAGGGTAACAGGAGAAATTTGACCCCAAAAGTTGTTGTCCAGTTTCTCCTGAGTACGCTGATACCCCATATGTTGGGGTAAACCACTGTTTGGGCACATGCCGGGGCTCGGAAGTGAAGTAGTGACGTTTTGAAATGCAGACTTTGATGGAATGCTCTGTGGGCGTCACATTGCGTTTGCAGAGCCCCTAATGTGGCTTAACAGTAGAAACCCCCCACAAGTGACCCCATTTTGGAAACTAGACCCCGAAAGGAACTTATCTAGATGTGTGGTGAGCACTTTGAACCCCCAATTGCTTCCAGAAGTTTATAATGCAGAGCCGTGAAAATAATAAATACGTTTTCTTTCCTCAAAAATAATTATTTAGCCCAGAATTTTTTATTTTCCCAAGGGTTACAGGAGAAATTGGACCCCAAAAGTTGTTGTCCAGTTTCTCCTGAGTACGCTGATACCCCATGTGTGGAGGTAAACCACTGTTTGGGCACACGTCGAGGCTCAGAAGGGAAGTAGTGACTTTTGAAATGCAGACTTTGATGAAATGGTCTGCGGGCGTCACGTTGCGTTTGCAGAGCCCCTGGTGTGCCTAAACAGTAGAAACCCCCCACAAGTGACCCCATTTTAGAAACTAGACCCCCCAAGGAACTTATCTAGATATGTGGTGAGCACTTTGAACCCCCAAGTGCTTCACAGACGTTTACAACGCAGAGCCGTGAAAATAAAAAATCATTTTTCTTTCCTCAAAAATGATGTTTTAGCAAGCAATTTTTTATTTTCACAAGGGTAACAGGAGAAATTGGACCCCAGTAATTGTTGCGCAGTTTGTCCTGAGTATGCTGGTACCCCATATGTGGGGGTAAACCACTGTTTGGGCACACGCCGGGGCTCGGAATTGAGGGATCACCATTTGACTTTTTGAATACGAGATTGGCTGGAATCAATGGTGGCGCCATGTTGCGTTTGGAGACCCCTGATGTGCCTAAACAGTGGTAACCCCTCAATTCTACCTCCAACACTAACCCCCCCACACCCCTAACCCTAATCCCAAATGTAGCCATAACCCTAATCACAACCCTAACCACAACCCTAATTCCAACCCTAACCCTAAGGCTATGTGCCCACGTTGCGGATTCGTGTGAGATTTTTCAGCATCATTTTTGAAAAATCCGCGGGTAAAAGGCACTGCGTTTTACCGGCGGATTTTCCGCGGATTTCCAGTGTTTTTTGTGCGGATTTCACCTGCGGATTCCTATTGAGGAACAGGTGTAAAACGCTGCGGAATCCGCACAAAGAATTGACATGCTGCGGAAAATACAACGCAGCGTTTCCGCGCGGTATTTTCCGCACCATGGGCACAGCGGATTTGGTTTTCCATGGTACTGTAAACCTGATGGAACACTGCTGCGAATCCGCAGCGGCCAATCCGCTGCGGATCCGCAGCCAAATCCGCACCGTGTGCACATAGCCTAATTCTAAAGGAATGTGCACACGCTGCGGAAAACGCTGCGGATCCGCAGCAGTTTCCCATGAGTTTACAGTTCAATGTAAACCTATGGGAAACAAAAATCGCTGTACATGCTGCGGAAAAACTGCACGGAAACGCAGCGGTTTACATTCCGCAGCATGTCACTTCTTTCTGCGGATTCCGCAGCGGTTTTACAACTGCTCAAATAGAAAATCGCAGTTGTAAAACCGCAGTGAAATGCGCAGAAAAAACGCGGTAAATCCGCAGCGGTTTAGCACTGCGGATTTATCAAATCCGCAGCGGAAAAATCCGCAGAGGACCAGAATACGTGTGCACATACCAAAACCCTAACCCTACCCCTAACCCTACCCCTAACTCTACCCCTAACCCTAGCCCTAACCTTAACCCTACCCCTAACCCTATTCTAACATTAGTGGAAAAAAAAAAATTCTTTAGTTTTTTATTGTCCCTACCTATGGGGGTGACAAAGGGGGGGAGGTCATTTATTATTTTTTTTTATTTTGATCACTGTGATAGATTATATCTCAGTGATCAAAATGCACTTTGGAACGAATCTGCCGGCCGGCAGATTCGGCGGGCGCACTGCGCATGCGCCCGCCATTTTGGAAGATGGCGGCACCCAGGGAGAAGACGGACGGACCCCGGCAGAATCGGAAAGTATGATGGGGTGGGGGGTAGCACGGGGGGGGGGGATCGGAGCATGGGGGAGGGGATCGGAGCGCGGGAGGGGTGGAACGGAGCACGGGGGGGGTGCATTGGAGCATCGGGGGGTGGATCGGACTGCAGGGGGGTGGATCGGACTGCAGGGGGGGTGGTTTGAGCACGGGGGAGGGTGATTGGAGCACGGGGGGAGCGGACAACAGCACGGGGGGAGCGGCGCACACAACGGAGGGGAGCCGCAGCAGTGTACCCGACAGATCGGGGGGCTGGGGGGGCGATCGGTGGGGTGGGGGCACATTAGTGTTTCCAGCCATGGCCGATGATATTGCAGCATCGGCCATGGCTGGATTGTAATATTTCACCCGTTATAATAGGTGAAATATTACAAATCGCTCTGATTGGCAGTTTCACTTTCAACAGCCAATCAGAGCGATCGTAGCCACGGGGGGGTGAAGCCACCCCCCCTGGGCTAAACTACCACTCCCCCTGTCCCTGCAGATCGGGTGAAATGGGAGTTAACCCTTTCACCCGATCTGCAGGGACGCGATCTTTCCATGACGCCACATAGGCGTCATGGGTCGGATTGGCACAGACTTTCATGACGCCTACGTGGCGTCATGGGTCGGGAAGGGGTTAATATTTATTCCAGCGCTATACAGCTTGAAAGCCGGTAATTCAATTACCGGCTTTTTCTTTCTCCTTCCTAAACCCGACATATGAGACATGGTTACATACAGTAAACCATGTCTTCTCTCCATTTTTTTTGCAGATTCCACACTATTAATGTTAGTAGTGTGTATCTGCAAAATTTGGCCGTTCTATCTACTAAATTAAAGGGTTAAATGGCGGAAAAAATTGGCGTGGGCTCCCGCGCAATTTTCTCCGCCAGAGTAGTAAAGCCAGTGACTGAGGGCAGATATTAATAGCCTGGAGAGGGTCCATGGTTATTGGCCCCCCCGGGCTAAAAACATCTGCCCCCAGCCACCCCAGAAAAGGCACATCTGGAAGATGCGCCTATTCTGGCACTTGGCCACTCTCTTCCCATTCCCGTGTAGCGGTGGGATATGGGGTAATGAAGGGTTAATGCCACCTTGCTATTGTAAGGTGACATTAAGCCAAATTAATAATGGAGAGGCGTCAATTATGACACATATCCATTATTAATCCAATTGTAGTAAAGTGTTAAATAAAACACAAACACATTATTTAAAATTATTTTAATGAAATAAAAACAATGGTTGTTGGAGTATTTTATTCTACGCCCAATCCAGTCACTGAAGACCCTCGTTCTGTAACAAAAAAAACATAATAAACCAACAATATCCTTACCCTCCGCAGATCTGTAACGTCCAACGATGTAAATCCATCTGAAGGGGTTAAAATAATTTGCATCCACGAGCTTTGCTAATGCAATGATGCTCATGGCTGCAAAAACCCCGGAAAATGAAGGTAAAGTAGGTCAATGACCTATATTTACCTTCATTTGCGGTGAGGCGCCCTCTGCTGGCTGTTCCTAGATCGTGGGAACTTTCCTAGAAAGCTCCCTGGCTCGAGATCATAAGAGGGCGCCCTCTGCTGGTTGTCCTCATATGAACTCGAGCCTGGGAGCTTTCTAGTAAAGTTCCCACGATCTAGGAACAACCAGTAGAGGGCGCCTCACCGCAAATGAAGGTAAATATAAGTCATTGACCTACTTTACCTTCATTTTCCGGGGTTTTTGCAGCCATGAGCATCATTGCATTAGCAAAGCTCGTGGATGCAAATTATTTTAACCCCTTCAGATGGATTTACATCGTTGGACGTTACAGATCTGCGGAGGGTAAGGATATTGTTGGTTTATTATGTTTTTTTTGTTACAGAACGAGGGTCTTCAGTGACTGGATTGGGCGTAGAATAAAATACTCCAACAACCATTGTTTTTATCTCATTAAAATAATTTTAAATAATGTGTTTGTGTTTTATTTAACCCTTTACTACAATTGGATTAATAATGGATATGTGTCATAATTGACGCCTCTCCATTATTAATTTGGCTTAATGTCACCTTACAATAGCAAGGTGGCATTAACCCTTCATTACCCCATATCCCACCGCTACACGGGAATGGGAAGAGAGTGGCCAAGTGCCAGAATAGGCGCATCTTCCAGATGTGCCTTTTCTGGGGTGGCTGGGGGCAGATGTTTTTAGCCCGGGGGGGGGCAATTACCATGGACCCTCTCCAGGCTATTAATATCTGCCCTCAGTCACTGGCTTTACTACTCTGGCGGAGAAAATTGCGCGGGAGCCCACACCAATTTTTTCCGCCATTTGACCCTTTAATTTAGTAGATAGAACGGCCAAATTTTGCAGATACACACTACTGACATTAGTAGTGTGGAATCTGCAAAAAAAATGGAGAGAAGACATCGTTTACTGTATGTAAACCAGGTCTCATATCATGTCGGGTTTAGGAAGGAGAAAGAAAAAGCCGGTAATTGAATTACCGGCTTTCAAGCTGTGTAGCGCTGGAAAAAATATTAATATATATACATATATGTGTCTCACTGATATATATATATATATATATATATACATATATATATATATATAATTTTTTTTTTTTGGGGACACATGGATCACTTCTATAGCGGTATGTTGGTTTTGCAAGCCTGCGAGAAAACCACGCAGTACGGATGCCATACGGATTACATACGGAGGATGCCATGCGCAAAAAACGCTGACACACCCTGCCTACGGAGGAGCTACGGACCACTATTTTCGGGACTTTTCAGCGTATTACGGCCGTAATATACGGACCGTATTGTTTTACGCTGTGTGTGACGCCGGCCTGACAGTGCAGATGCCAATCACAGACACACACACACACACACCCCTTTATATATTAGATAGATGCTGAATTGGACATTGTTCGGACTGCTTTTTAGCAAAACTAAATACATTATTTTGAATTTTTTGGTTCTTTTTCTCTGAACTTTGAAGTCTTTTGTCGGCCTCTAAGAACACTGTAGACATACCATACATTGTTTTAAAAGTTCTCTGCAGATATTTGCAATATGTAATGTATTTTGTTTTCTTTTTGTGTTTTAATCATATTCTTGTTTTCTTTGTTTTTTTTTCTTCTTCAGCCAAAATTTATCCCAGAATTCATCAAGTAAGTGCAAAATTTTGTCTTATGGCTTGTAGCACAGATTATTTCAGGAAAGTTGTTGGTGGGCGGCTGGGATATTTAGGAATATCCAGCAGCACAGTATTTCAGGAGCAGTGATTATATTGTGGAGGATCAACGATTGATCGATAGGCCGGAGACACATTAGCGTATCACATCAGATGCGATATATGCTAATACACTCGGCTCCTGCTCTGCTGCGAGCGTGATCCGAGTGTCAGTACTCTGTGCCGAGCCTCTTGCATGAGAGAATCGCAGCAGAGGAGCTGGAGAAATTAACTTCTCCATCTCCTCTGTTGTCAGCGTCCACAGGTATCTAACTGCACTCAGGTGATTACCGATTGCAGTGCGATGTTTGTTTCACATGCACTCATAGACTTATATAGGTGCATGCGATCCAAGTCTTGCATGCGTCTGATCATAGCAGGAAAAAAAAACGCCACTGAGAACACAAGCATAAGGATTAAATTGGTACAAATGCAATCCGATTTTCAATCTGATTACATTTATCAGATTTAATTGTAAGTGGAAGCGAGCCCTCAGTAGAGTATTTTAGGGGCAGTGTGCTAATCTTGAGGGGGCAATGACCTGTCCATTACCTGCCAGCAGCACATAAGAACATGACTATTACCAGCGGAAGGCTAACTTCACTGCATTTTTTCAGTAAACAGAAGGAAGGCAATTTGGACATTGTGTCTGGAACTCGATACATCGGAAATGGAGGCGTTTATGGTTGGGACTTAAAGAGGAAACTTATCAGGTCAGCAGAAGTTACGGTTAGCTATCAGTGCTTCAATCATTAACGTTTTTATAATTGATCATCTCATGGGATCTTCTTAATTGACCCTAACAGTCGAGGGGCAAACTTCCTATCCCAGGTTTTGCTGCGTCCAGGAGCCTCCGACTTGACGGGGAGTTTTAGGTAAGTGAAACTTGTCTTCTATCATCATTAATAAATCCTTTCATGTGTAAAATGGTGTTTTCTGGTGGAATTTGTAATTCTAATGCAGAACCAAAATGTAGACATGCTGTTCTCAAGGTATGTTTGGGGTTTGTCTTCAGCTATATCACTCGGCGTGCTTCCAATATCTCTACCCTCTGAGTGAAGATTACGACGGGGCCAGACATCCGCCATTACACACTTTGCTCAACCAAAAATCATACTTTGCAGCTTCTACATCACTGCATAATGCAGCGCCATATGTGTCACGATCAACACAACCACACAATCCTTTTTGCTAGAGATATGTCATTAGCAACCCAAATCACCAACCCTAAGAATGCGTTTTGTGGCCCTACACAAAGCATGTGCTGTATGGTATTGACACGGCTACCATTGGTGTGTGGCCACAGGGGCCTACAGATGCTTTTTCATCACTAATTGTTTAAGTAGCATAAGCCTAATGATTAGTGATGAGCGAATATACTCGTTGCTCGAGATTTCCCGAGCATGCTCGGGGGTCCTCAGGGTATTTTTTTTTTTTTTTTAGTGCTCTGAGATTTAGTTTTCAATGCCGCAGCTGAACTCAGGATAGCTAGCAGCTGTAAATCATTCAGCTGCGTCAACAAAAACTAAATCTCCGAGCACTTACAAATACTCGGAGACCTCCCCGAGCATGCTCGGGAAATCTCGAGCAACGAGTATACTAACTCATCACTAATAATGATCATCATTGACAATTAATCATGATGATTTATCACTTGTACTTCACTTCTTCACAACTTTCAAGATTTGTGCTATCAGTAAATGCTAAACACCTGTACAGACCTACTCATAGCAGATGGGATATTACCGTTGTATGCGGTTTGTCCCATATGAGGACTGATCACTTTAGAGAGTTGTCTATACTGGATACAATAGCGGCCAACTTTCAGCTATGAAAAGAATTGGGATATTATGCTGTTGTTGCTTTTTACTGACATCAAGCGGAGAACTGTAAATGGTACTTTCAGCTAACCTATTAAAGTGGTGACAATTGGATTATTCTGTATGATTCTTCTAAGGACATTTCTTTCCACACCATTTCTTGTCCGTCATCGTTGTATACTGGTCTTTCTTGCATTTTATTCAGAGTTTTCTGGGCACAAATTATTTCTAAATTGTAATTGTTTTTTGTGTACAATATGCTATATAGGCTTTATAAGAAAGAGGTTCTGCAGAAGCTGGTGGAACACTGTGTCTCCAAGGGTTACGTATTCCAGATGGAGATGATTGTACGAGCGCGGCAGTTTAATTACAAAATCGGAGAGGTAAGATATCATGGAATAGAGAGCTGCATATAACCTGTTGTCCCAGTGCCATGGAATAGCATGGGTGCAATAATAATGGCACAGGAGAGTTCATAGGTGAAATTTTGTAGTGAATGCTTACTCATCAGTAGTGATGAATGAACGTGCTGGGATAAGGTTGTTATCCGAGCATTCTTGCGTGCTCAAAAAATATGTTGTCCTTGCTGCTGCATGTCTCGTGGTTGTTCCTCAGCCACAACACATGCAGGGATTACTTCATTGAGACATGCAGGTGTGAGGATTCACACATATTATTCACGCACACCAAAGTCACTCGATGAGCACCCGAGCATGTTCTGATAACACCTTATCCAATCATGTTCGCTCATCCCTACTTATTAGGTATGTCATGGGTACTATTTGCAAAAAAAAAAAAAAAAGAAACTAGAACATGTACACAAACATCAACCATGTGAATGAGGCCTAAGGCTTCTAGTTACCTGTAACCTTCATGATTGGGCTGGAGCACAGAAATTTTGCACTGACGCTGTCGATACTTCGTCTGAAAATCCCTGACCTTTCCCTTTTTTTTTTTTGCTAGGTGCCGATCTCATTTGTGGATCGTGTCTACGGAGAGTCCAAGCTCGGGGGCAACGAAATAGTCTCATTTGTAAAGGGGCTGTTAACTTTATTTGCCACCACATGAGTGCTGACGGAAGACACTATCCACCACGTTTAGCAGACTTCATGTTTACCCGAAACTTTTATTCTGAACAGATGGAAGTTTTATTCTTGCAGAAGAGACCGAGACAAACAAATGTAATTTATTTTTGTATGAAAACCCTGGACCATCTTCCACATGATGGAGGTTTTCTGTATTTCTGTAAAGTATACTGAAACGTTCTTATAAACCTGATGTTTGAGTGCCTCGCCATTAAAGATCGCGCAAGCACCTCGGCAGGTAACAGTAGATGCAATATCATCATTTGTGCTACTCGCCTCCCGATGCAAAAGTGGTGGGTGCCGGACAAAAGTTTAAAAGACCTGGCAAACTAAGGTCATCCAAACAATCTGATTCTGGCACGATTGACCATCTAATATTTATAAGACAGTCATCCATCATTCATTTAGTCAGTATAGGGAAGAAATGGGATTGGGCTTATTGAAAAAAATCAGATGCCGTACAGAGCCACAGTATAGCTTCCCATTTTTACGGATACATTACTATTCTGTAGCATAGAAAACTGTAAATGGTCTTGTAAAAGATTAATAATGACAGAGTAAAAAAATGGATTGAATATGAACAGCACATGGATGACAAGTGAGGAAAAAAAAGGTACTTTTTTTTTCTGGATGAAAATAACTTTTTTTTTTTTTTTTTATTCGTTCATGTGACCCTAACCTATGGGAGATAACTGGAGGTGTGTTACTATCCTTACCCCTTTGAAAACAGATGCGCACTCAGCTGAGCCGAGCATTCATGTGGATGTGAGCTTTTGAGTACAACTTAAAAGGACGTAGCAGTTTTTTTGTCCTATTCATACAACTAATGGACCTGCAAAAATGTATAACACAAGAAAAAAACTATTGCCACAATACATCTCATACATCTGAGTATGTATGATAGCAGCAAAGAAAAACCTGATGTCAGCCCAATACTAGATGTACTTCTTTTCTGCAAACAGAAAAGAAATTGAAAGTTATAAAGTTCATAAACTTTTTTTGTATTATATACTAAATAACATGGCTTGCTTACGTAAGATTCCTCTTATGCCCGGTTTAGATGGCTGTATTAAAAATCGGCCAGGCGTGACCTCAAATTGTGGAGTTCACTGGCTCCGTATGCAGCCTCTTGTGGTCCTCTTTGCAGAAGGCTGCTGGAGCCAACTTTTACATTGATTGCATTATTCTGGTCTTTAAAATGAAGCAAAGTAATGTATTAATGTATACAGTCCCCCTTCCTCCCCATTGCTGCCTACAATGACTCCGTGTATGGTCTGTGGCACACGCGGATCAATTATATGCTTCACTGAACTGAAAATAAGGTGTTTATGAAGATGGCTAAATGCTTAGCAAACATCCTAAAATATATTTTATAATGTTGTAGTGCAGCGGTGTTCACACTGTGCAGTAATAAGGCAGTGACCAGTAAAGTTCAACGCAAATGTCTTTATTGTCCAAAAACTCACAAATGAAAGGCAAACTGTATCCTCCAGATCGCAGCCGGGGCATCAAAACAGTCCTCCGAAACCAGTTGCTGTGGGCGACTGCACCACTGTGTTGCTGAGGGGGCGCCAGGTGTTTTGCTTCCTTTGGCTCTGTATTAATAATAATAATCTTTATTTTTATATAGCGCTAACATATTCCGCAGCGCTTTACAGTTTGCACATATTATCATCGCTGTCCCCGATAGGGCTCACAATCTAAATTCCCTATCAGTATGTTTTTGGAGTGTGGGAGGAAACCGGAGTACCCGGAGGAAACCCACGCAAACACGGAGAGAACATACAACAGATGTTGTCCAGGGTGTATTGACTACACACAAGCCGGATTTTGCAGAGCCACCTTCTCTGCAGCTTGCAAACCAACACTGGCACACCCAAGTCTTTGCTGCAGGTTTTTAAATGGGATCTGTGGCCATTGCCACTTGTAAGACCCAGCTGGAAGAAGTGAACTGCCATCCTGTAGTTCACTCTAAAAATAAAAGCCCACGCCAGGTTTCCTTTAATCCGCCGCAGCCATTTGGTAAATTCAAAACTGTTCATTTTTTCACATTAATGTATACTCTGCACCCCATTTTGACTGAAGAAAAACAGAAATGTAGTAATTTTTGCAAATTTATTAAAAAAGAAAAACTGTAATATCATATAGTCATAAGTATTCAGACCATTTTGTCAGACACTCATATTTAAGTCACATTCTGTCCATTTCCTTGTGATCCTCCGTGTTATGGTTCTACTCCTCCATTGGAGTCCAGCTATGTTTAATTAAATTGATAGGACATGATTTGGAAAGGCACACACCTGTCTATATAAGACCTCACAGCTCACAGTGCATGTCAGACCAAATGAGAATAATGAGGTCAAAGGAACTGGCCAAGGAGCTCAGAGACAGAATTGTGGCAAGGCACAGATCTGGCCAAGGTTACAACAGAATTTCTGCAGTACTCAAGGTTCCTAAGAGCACAGTGGCCTCCATAATCCTTAAATGGAAGAAGTTTGGGACCACCAGAAGTCTTCCTAGAACTGGCTGTCCAGCCAAACTGAGCAATCGTGGGAGGAGAGCCTTGGTGGGAGCGGTAAAGAAGAACCCCAAGATCACTGTGGCTGAGTTCCAGAGATGCAGTAGGGAGATGGCAGAAAGTTCCACAAAGTCAACTATCACTTCAGCCTCCACCAGTCTGTTTGTTTATGGCAGAGTGGCCCGACAGAAGCCTCTCCTCTGTGCAAGACATCAAAGCCTGCATAGAGTTTGCCAAAAAAAAACACATGACAGACCCCAGACTATGAGAAATAAGATTCTCTGGTCTGATGAGATGAAGATAGACCTTTTTGATGATCGTTCTAAGCGGTACATATGGAGAAAACCAGGCACTGATCATCACCTGCCCACTACAATCCCAACAGTGAAACGTGGTGGCAGCATCATGCTATGGGGTTGTTTTTTAGCTGCAGGGACAGGACAACTGGTTGTCATTGAAGGAAACATGAACGTGGCTTCAGAACAACTCTGTGAACATTCTTAACTGGAACACCAAAGAGCCCTGAGCTAAACTCAATTGAGCATCTCTGGAGAGACCTGAAAATGTCTGTCCACCAACTTTCACAATCCAACCTGATGGAACTGGAGAGGATCTGTCAAGGAAGAATGGCACAGGATCCCCAAATCCAGGTGTGAAAAACTTGTTGCATTATTCCCAAGAAGACTCATGGCTGTACTAGCTCAAAAGGGAGCTTCTACTCAATACTGAGCAAAGGGTCTCAACACTTAATGTGATATTTCAGTTTTTCTTTTTTAATAAATTAGCAAAAATTACTATATTTCTGGGTTTTTCAGTCAAGATGGGGTTCAGAGTTTATATTAATGAGAAAAAAAATGCACTTTCTTGAATTTACCAAAATGGCTGCAATGAAAGAAAGAGTGAAATTTTTTTAAAGGGGTATGAATAATTTCCGTACCCACTGTGTATATGTATGTATATGTAAGCAGATAAAGGCATGCAGTAACGCAGGGAATGCAGAGCAAGGATTAACAACAGTGCTGTTTAATTTATAACAATAATGAACTAACAATAATGAACTCGCAGGGAGATGAGTTAATTAACAGTAGAATTATGGAAAAACACAACAGTCTTATTAAACTTCACTTATCGTGACTTCTCTGCTCATTCGCATGCAGTTTGATGAGAGTTGAAATACCGGCAGCGTCCGGCACTGCACCTTCAGGCGTAACCCGTCAACACTTGATCCAGCTTCTGGCAGCAATAGGCGGTCACCGATTTTGCCTGTTGAGCCCCTGGTCCATTAATCTATAAAGCTGGGTGGGAAGTGTCGTAGAAGTCTCTGTCCGGTCGTTGCTCCGTTGCACGCCTATCGGTGAAGAGGAACACACCTAATGATCAGGCACCATGCACTTGCTTCTCAATGCGGGCACTGAACACTTTTTCGCTAAGCACCCGACGCTCTGCGCGCTCAATGACTCTCGGAGGCCCTCAAGTAACCCCGGCCAGGTCTCAGCGCCGCACCTTATCTCGCTCTGCAGCGCACGAAACACGTCTCCTTTACTCTGCCGGCGGGAAACTTCCCCCTTTTCCCGCGTTTCCCGCTCTCTGCCCAGTCTCGTCATGCGCCCTCTCACCAGGTCATGGGTCCTGTCCGGTTCCCCATTCTTTCCCCCCGGCAACACTGGATGCAGCCTCGACAGTTCCGGAGATATATATATTGTTTACCCCCTTCCTGATTTCCTATTCTTTTGCATGTTTTTCACACTTAAATGTTTCAGCTCACCAAACGAATTTAAACAAAGACATTAATCAAAGATAACACAAGTAAACACAAGCCGTTTTTAAATGTAGGCCTTTATTATTAAGGGAAAAAATCTAAACCTACAGGGCCCTGTGTGAAAAAGTGATTGCCCCCTCAACGGAATAACTGGTTGGGCCACCTTTAGCAGCCAGAAATGCAATCGGCAATTAATCTTTTACAACGCACTGGAGGAATTTTGTCCCACTCCTCTTTGCAGAATTGTTGTAATTCATCAACATTATAAGGTTTCTGAGCATGAACTGCCTTTTTATCGCCATGCGACAGCATCTCAATCGGATTAAGGTCAGGACTTTGACTAGGCCACTCCAAAGTTATCAAGAAAACTAATACCCTAAAAAATAGCTTGTATTAAACATATTAAAACCAATATAATTTGTAAAGCGCTGCGGAATATGTTGGCGCTATATAAATAAAAATTATTATTATTATATAAACTAAAAGGTACAGTAAATTAACGAGACGGCATAGACAGCACTCTGGGTAAAAATGGGCACACAGACCCAAAAATCTGGCAAAAAAAGACAGAAAATAGGGCAGAACTATCACTCGCCCTGACCTTCCCCTATAAATGTCCCTACATTGTTGCGGAGGTTTTGCACCCTATCTTGACATGGAAAATGGCTCCCCCACTCAACGAAGGCTCACGCTGTATTGCCCTTGGAAATTTTAGCTTAACAAAAAGATTAACAACCGTTAAGAGGGAATGCAACAAAAGGGGTGACTCACAACAAATATGTATGCAAATAGGCCATGACACAGTTTCCAAAATAGGGGTTAAGAGGAAGATCAGCAAGCCCCTTGGTCCTGTGCAATATACCTAGTTTAGACAGGTGTATATACTCAAAGGGTTTGGGCGGTATATAAATAAGAGATATGACTCACAAGTCCCCAGCATACAATAAGCCAAAGAATGACAAAAACAGATGTCCAGAAAAATAATATAGTTATGGTGGACCTAAACATGTGCCTTACCCTGTGGAGTCCCAAAAGGTTGTCCCTATCTTGCCATGGAGGTTGGCACCCTTGCTTGAATGCAATATGGCGCCCCTGCTCACTGAAGGCTAACCATATATTTACCTTTTCAGACTCCCTCCCGCAATCCTCTTAAAGACCGCTGCAACAAAAAATGAGGGGATAAGAATCGGGGAATTCAAGAAGGAGGATATACAATGGTCAGTAAGATAGGATTAGGACACAGACTGAAGCAGGGTATACTCAGGTGATGACATGTTGATCCACCCGATGCATAGGAATCAAATCCATAGACCAGTGGATCATGTGAGGGCAAAAATTATTTGGATTTATCAACAAAAAAATATCATAAATGACACAAACCATTACCCTGGGCAGAGGTAAATCAATATAAAAAAAAAAGAAGGTACCCGGAAAATGTTGATTTATCTGAGGAATCCTAATAAATAAGAATAGCCTCGGTCCACCTGATACAATAGTCAAATGCATAGACTAATAACTCATGTAGAGATTGTAGTTATGGTTATCCATAGAAAAATCCCCACAGATAACACATGAATAATTACCCTGAACAAAGGTAAATCAATATCAAGATAGAAAGCTAAACAGAAGATGATGACTTATCTGTAGCATCCTATTGAATAAGAACAGCCTCGACGCGTTTCCCATCCATGATGTAGTTCCTGAGGAGGCTTATGAACAATGTCATAATCTTGACATCTGAAAAAAGCAGCAGCCCGGTGGAAGGTCCACTCCAATGTCTTGATTTTGTTTTTCTTAAGCCATTCAACGGTGGACTTGGTGGTGTGTTTTGGATCACTGTCCTGCTGCATATCCCAAGTGCGCTTCAGCTTGAGGTCACAACCAGATGGCCGGACATTTTCCTTTAGGATTATTTGGAAGATAGCAGAATTCATGGTTCCATTTACCACAGCAAAATAGCCCTAGACCATCACACTACCAACACCATATTTTACTGTTGGTAAGAGCTTCCTTTTCTGAAATAATGTTACTTCTACGCCAGATGTAATGGGACATACTGTACACCTTCCTAAAAGTTCAAATTTTGTCTCTTCAGTCCACAGAGTACCCTCCCAAAAGTCTTGGGGATCATAAAGATGTTTTCTGGAAAAACTAAGACGAGCCTTTGTTTTTATTGCTCTGCAGTGGTTTTCGTCTTGGAACTTTGCAGTGCAGGTCATTTTTGCCCAGTCGCTTTCTCATGGTGAAGTCAGGAACACTGACCTTAAGTGAGGCCTGAAGTTCTTTGAATGTTGTTGTGGGGTCTTTTGTGACCTATCGGATGAGTTGTCATTGCGCTCTTGGGGTAGTTTTGTTTGTCAGGCAACTCATGTTCACCACTGTTCCATGTTTTTGCCATTTGTGGATAATGGCTCTCACTGTGGTTCACTGGAATCCCAAAGCTTCAGAAATGGCTTTCTAACCTTTTCCAGACTGATAGACCTGAATGACTTTGTTTCTCATTTGGTCCAGAATTTCTTTTGGATCGCAGCATGATGTCTAGCTTTTAAGGATCTTTTGGTAGGCTTCACTTTGTCAGGCAGTAGAGAACAGGTGTGGCAGTAATCAGGCCTGGGTATGGCTAGGGAATTTGAACTCCGCTTCTCAAAAGATGTGATAAATTAACCCTGGTTTATGTTTTTAACCCCTTCACGCCGAGGTATTTTCGTTTTTGCGGTTTCGTTTTTTGCTCCCCTTCTTCCCAGAGCCATAACTTATTTTTTGGTCAATATTGCCATGTAAGGGCTTGTTTTTTGTGGGACAAGTTGTACTTTTGAACGACACCATTGGCTTTAACAATTTATTGTGTACTGGAAAACGGGGAAAAATAATTCCAAATGCAGTAAAATTGCAAAAAACAAAACGTGCAATTCCACATTTGTGGGTGTTTTTTTTTTTTTTTTTATACAATGTTCACTAAATCCTAAAACTGACCTGCCATTATGATTCTCCAGGTCATTACAAGTTCACAGACACCAAAGGGCAGTCTCACACGTCCAGATAATTCCGGTACCGGAAAAATCGGTACCGGAATTATCTGTGTCCGTGTACCAGTGCGGCACACGTGTGCCGCCCATGTGCCCACTGGGTACCACACGCACCGTGCCGGAGACAGTGCTAAAGTTTAGCGCTGTCCCCCCCACTGGTGCTGAAGCCCCATTCATATCTTCCCTGCAGCAGCATTTGCTGTAGAGAAGATATGAATAATAGTGTGTAAAATCCAGGTCCCCCCCCCCCCCCCCCGCTGTGATCAAAATACTCACCCAGCTCTCGGCTCCCTCGCTGCTTCCTTTCCTGGCCGCACCTTCTACTGTATGAGCGGTCACGTGGGGCCGCTCATTTACAGTAATGAATATGCGGCTCCACCCCTATGGGAGGTGGAGACGCATATTCATGACTGTAATCGGCGGCCCCACGTGACCGCATACAGTAGAAGGTGCGGCCAGGAGAGGAAGCAGCGACAGCCAACGAGGGAGCTGGGTGAGTATTTTCAGAACGGGGTGGGAGGGGGGTGGGGACATGGACCTTTATTTTATACAAGAAAAAAACAAAAAAAATGGATTATTCATATCTTCTTTACAGCAAACGCTGCTGCACAGAAGATATGAATCGCAGCTTCAGCACCATGTGGGGGGGACAGCGCTAAATGTTAGCGCTGTCTCCTGCACGGCACACGGACTGCACACGGACAACGTCCGTGTGCGGTACAAGTTTTACACGGACCCATTGACTTTAATGGGTCCGTGTAGTACGTGCGCTACCACGAACACTGACATGTCTCCGTGTTTGGCACACGGAGACACGGTCCGCAAAAAATCAATGACATCTGCACAGATGCATTGATTTTAATGCGTCTACGTGTGTCAGTGGCTCCGGTACGTGAGGAAACTGTCAACTCACGTACCGGAGCCACTGACGTGTGAAACCGGCCAAACATGTATAGGTTCTCTCTTATTTAAGTGGTTTAAAAAAAAAAAGGCCCAATTTTCCGAGACCTGTAGTGTCTCCATTTTTTGTGATCTTGGGCAGGGTGAGGGCTTATTTTTTGTGCGTCGAGCTGACATTTTTATTGATACCATTTTGGTGTAGATACAATCTTTTGATTGCCCGTTATTTCATTTTATTGCAATGTAGCGGTGACCAAAAAAACAATCCTGACTTTTTAAATTATTTTCTCGTTACGCCGTTTAGCAATTGGGTTAGTTCTTATTTTTGTATTGATAGATCGGGCGATTCTGTACGCGGCGATACCAAATATGTGTATGTTTTTATTTATTGTTTTATTTTGAACAGGGTGAAAGGGGGTGATTTGAACTTTTATATTTTTAATGTTTTTAAAAACTTTTTTACTTTTTGCATGTTTTAGTAGTCTCCATGGGATATTAGGAGCTGTACTACTTTGATTGCCTTTGGTACACACAGGCGATGATCAGATCGCCTGTGTGTAGTAGAAATGCCCACTTGCTATGAGCACCGACCACTAACAATCCAGCTATGACAACAATTGAGGTCTGCTGGAGATCTCTGGTTCTAATGCCGACCAATCGGTGACCCGCGATCATGGATGGGGTCACCGATGGGCGGGATTAGTGACGCACTTCCGGTAAGCACAAGTTAACCTCTTTCTGACCTCGGACGGGATAGTACGTCCGAAGTCAGAAGCCCCGCTTTGATGCGGGCTCCGGCGGTGAGCCCGCATCAAAGCCGGGACATGTCAGCTGTTTTGAACAGCTGACATGTGCCCGTAATAGGCGCGAGCAGAATCGCGATCAGCCCGCGCCTATTAACTAGTTAAATGCCGCTGTCAAATGCAGACAGCGGCATTTAACTATCGCATCCGGCCGGGCGGCCGGAAATGATGGCTTCGCCGACCCCGTCACATGATCGGAGGTCGATGATGCTTCTCCATTGTAACCATAGAGGTCCTTGAGACCTCTATGGTTACTGATCGCCGGTAGCTGTGAGCGCCACCCTGTGGTCGGCGCTCACAGCACACCTGATTTTCTGCTACATAGCAGCGAACAGCAGATCGCTGCTATGTAGCAGAGGCGATCGTGCTGTGCCTGCTTCTAGCCTCCCATGGAGGCTATTGAAGCATGGCAAAAGTAAAAAAAAAAAGTTTAAAAAAATGTGAAAAAAATAAAAAAAAATAAAAGTTTAAATCACCCCCCTTTCGCCCCAATCAAAATAAATCAATAAAAAAAAATCAAATCTACACATATTTGGTATCGCCGCGTTCAGAATCGCCCGATCTATCAATTAAAAAAAACCATTAACCTGATCGCTAAACAGCGTAGCGAGAAAAAAAATCGAAACTCCAGAATTGCATTTTTTTGGTCGCCGTGACATTGCATTAAAATGCAATAATGGGCGATCAAAAGAACGTATCTGCACCAAAATGCTATCATTAAACGTCATCTTGGCACGCAAAAAATAATGGAGACGCTACGAGTATTGGAAAATGGCGCAATTTTTTTTTTTTTTTTTTTTTTTTTTTTAGCAAAGTTTGGAATTTTTTTCCTCCACTTTGATGAAAAAATAACCTAGTCATGTTAGGTGTCTATGAACTCGTACTGACCTGTCAGGTCAGTTTTAGCATTTAGTGAACCTTGCAAAAAAGCCAAACAAAAAACAAGTGTGGGATTGCACTTTTTTTTGCAATTTCACCGCACTTGGAATTTTTTTCCTGTTTTCTAGTACACGACATGCTAAAACCAATGATGTCGTTCAAAAGTACAACTCGTCCCGCAAAAAATAAGCCCTCACATGGCCATATTGACGGAAAAATAAAAAAGTTATGGCTCTGGGAAGGAGGGGAGTGAAAATCGAATACGGAAAAATGAAAAATCCCAAGGTCATGAAGGGGTTAAATGCCGCCGTCAGAAATTGACAGCGGCATTTAATTAGTTAACAGCTGCTGGTGGATCGTGATTCCACCCTCGGCTGTTGTGGGCACATGTCAGCTGTATATATCAGCTGACATGTGCCCGGAAAGGTGCAGGCTCAACACCGGAGCCCGCGCCAAACAGGTGGAGTCCGACATCGGCGTACTATTGCTCCCAATATTGGAAAGGGGGGTGCAATCACTTTTTCACACAGCCCGCAGGTTTGGATTTATTTTTCCGTTAATAATAAAGACCTTCATTCAAAAACTGCATTTTGTGTTTACACGTGTTACCTTTATCTAATATTTAAAGTTGTTTGTTGATATGAGACATTTAACACTAGAACTACTGATGAAGTCATTTTGACTCCTTTCGTTTTTTATTTCTCTTCTGTGACTACATTTTTCAGAATTCCGGCTTGAAACTCGGTGACTTTTCCTCAAATATGATGTGAAAAAAGATTTTGTGAGAATAAATAATTTTGGTAAAAAATTTGCGCGTTTTTTTCAAAATTTACCAAGAACTACTGAAGGGAGTAATTTTGACTCCCTACTATATTTTGAGGTCCTTTTGTCACTAAATGTTGCTATAAAGTTTTGTGCATAATTTTTTCACTCTGTCTTATTTACCCTGATGTTCATATAGATGTAGTTCAATTTACATGTCAACTTTTCACATTTTTCTTGTGTTTTACCTGCTTGTATTACTGTGTAATGCTGAACAAAATAGCTTGTTTACTCTAGGCTCTTATTTTATGCTAATGAAGGGTGGTGTTTTTCTAAGGTCCTAGCAGGAGACAGTATTCTGGATAGTAACTTTACTTTCAGTTCAGCTGAAGAGACAAAGAGAACAGACGCAGACATATGAGCTCTGAAGACTCATACAGGTATGAATTGTTATGAAATAGTTTAGCTGTCTGTCAACTGATTCAGCCCACCTACTTTTGAAGGTGGCAGAACAGTTATTATTTCTTTTAGTTTTTATTTCATTTCTATTTTTCAGCAGGGAACTATATAGAATTATGGAATTTGTGAGGAATATGGAGAGAAGACGTTTGATAAAGCCTCAGGATATTCTGGCTACTTTGCAATCCATACCGGAGGATGAATCGGAATCCGAATTGCAGGAACATGTATTTGATTCTGACAGTGATGAAGATTTCATTCCTCAGAACATATCAAGTGAATCTGAAGACTCAGAAGGAACAAATCCAGAAGGTAAGTAGTTATGTGTATTTATTTGTTCTTCCACACACTGAGTTAGGGCCTGTGCACACTAGCAGAATTCTGGCTGAATAGCCATCTGGATATTCTTGCCGCAATACAGGCCGTACCTGCCCGCTCATGCCTGAAGCTCCGCTCCGAACCCCGGGCTGGAGCCGCTGTCAGGGACAGAGCAGCACTTGCTTACGCGCGAGCACGGCTCCGTCCCAGACAGCGGCTCCAGCCCGGGGTTCGGAGCGGAGCTTCAGGTATGAAACTCCGCTCTGTACCTGAGCGGGCAGGTACGGGCCGGATTGTGGTGAGAATATCCGGTCGGATATTCCGCCGCTAATCCACCCAGTGTGCACGGACCCTTACAAAACAAAAATTCTAAATATTCATCAACTTTTTTCCAGATATTCCAAGCACATCAACTGGGGATCGGGCTCATGCAGTTATGTTGCCTCGTGACCATCCTCCTGGTCGTGGACAGAAAAAAATCAGCAAAACGTCTCAGAAATGAAAGAACAACAGATAACGATGGCGGCGAAGGTAATGCAACAACAAACACCAGAGAAGGCGAATCTGAAGGAATACTAGTTTCAGCGGATGGTATTCAATGGAAACCTGTTGAAATTGGACAACACTTGCCTGGTAGGCGTGACAGCCAAAATATTCTTCGAGAAGCACCTGGCCCTACAGGATACGCCAGAAGAAATATCATTATCGATAGTCCTTTGAGCGCATGGCGTTTATTTTTTGATTCATATATATTGACACATATAAAGAACTGTACGCTTGCAGAAGCATGCAGGAACAATAATTTACAGTTTACTCTATCTGATGAGGAGCTAGATGCATTCATTGCGATATTCTATGCTCGTGGAATATCTGGCACGAACCGTCACTCGATTAGCAATATTTGGTGTAATGACTGGGGAATACCGTTTTGCAAAGCGACAATGTCTAGGGACCGCTTTGTTGAAATTATGAGGTTTCTCAGATTTGATGAGAAATCTACTCGATCGGAGAGACTGCAAACGGACAAGTTTGCTCTATTTTCTACTGTGTGGGACAGGTTTATTGAAAATTGTATTGCGTGTTACAAACCTGGCCCATACATAACGGTGGATGAGCAACTTTTCCCAAGCAAAACTAGGTGTCCATTCACGCAGTACATGCCTTCCAAACCAGATAAATATGGCCACAAATATTGGATAGCTGTTGATAAGGAGAGCAAATATCTGGCAAATGGCTTCCCTTATCTAGGCAAAGATGACACACGCCGTGCTGAGGACCGTTTAGCTGACCATGTGGTAATGAAGTTATTGGACCCGTTTTTGAAAAAAGGTCGCAATGTTACAACCGATAATTATTTTACTTCATTAAAATTAGCTAAACAGCTAAAAAGCAAAGGAACAACCATCGTGGGAACACTGAATAAGATAAGGCGAGAAGTGCCTAAAGAAATAAAATCCATGAAAGAGGAATTGTACAACACTAAAGTGTTTAGAAATGAAGACAATTTTACACTTACAGTATATCAAGGAAAGCCCAACAAAAATGTTGTCATTTTGAGTTCCGTCCATCCAGATGCTGTTGTTGCGTCTGATTCCGCTAAAAAAATTCCAGAAACGGTAAAGTTTTACAATGAAACAAAATATGGAGTAGATGTAGTGGATCAGATGGCACGAAAATATACCACACGAACATCCACAAGGAGATGGCCTGTTCATGCATTTGAAAATGCCTTAGACTTTGCGGGTATAAATGCATGTATAATATTCAAGGAGATTACCCACCAAAAAATGTCACGCAAGGCATTTTTGCAAACGCTTGTGAGAGAGTTGAGTGGTCCTTATGTCACAGATAGGGAAAAGGGTTCCACGTCCCAAGTTTCTACATGTTCAGAAGTGATGGTTCAAACAAAATTTTGCCAGATCAAAGAAAAGTGCAAGAAAAATAGATCTGTCGGCAATTGTAAGACTTGTGGTAAGTCTTTGTGTGGGCAATGTACTGCCATAAATCAAAGGCAATGCCTAAAATGCGAAACACCAAATGTTTAGAAGGTGAATTCTGCGCCATATTTTCATTTTTATGCTCCTCCACCTACATTTTCTCTGCTTTTTGTTCTTCAGTTGTTGTTTATATGTGTGCACTTGAATAAAAAAAATGTTTGAAAAACGTCTATTATAATTTATTGTTATTTTCTGTAGAAAAATAAGAAAAGCAGAAAAAAAACAATCAAAAGCATTACTGTTGGATCTCACAATAATAATACATTACAAAAAATATAATTATTAATAAATAACCACAAATGAAACTCTAAAAATAAACGAAAACAAGCAAGGAGTCAAAATGACTCCTTTCAGTAGTTCTAGGCGGGGTCACGAGTCCAGTAGTCCTAGTGCTAAGTGTGACAAACATGCAAAAGAGTAGACAATTGGGAAGGAGGTAAACACTTTTTCACACAAGTGTGTGTGTTTGTGTGGATATATATGTGTGGAGATATATATATGTATACATACACTAGATGGTGGCCCGATTCTAACGCATCGGGTATTCTAAAATATGTATGTCCACGTAGTATATTGCCCAGCCCACGTAGTATATTGCCCAGCCACGTAGTATATTGCCCAGCCACGTAGTATATTGTCCAGCCACGTAGTATATTGCACAGCCACGTAGTATATTGCACAGCCACGTAGTATATTGCCCAGCCACGTAGTATATTGCCCAGCCACGTGGTATATTGCCCAGTGACGTAGTATACAGCACAGAGCCACGTAGTATATTGCACAGCGACGTAGTATACAGCACAGAGCCACGTAGTATATAGGCCAGTCACGTAGTATATTGCCCAGTGACGTAGTATACAGCACAAAGCCACGCAGTATATTGCACAGCAAAGTAGTATACAGCACAGAGCCACGTAGTATATTGGCCAGTCACGTAGTATATTGCCCCGCCATGTTTGTCACAGGTTAAAAAATAAAAAACATACTCGCCTTTCCGAGGGCCCGTTGTAGTCCACGGCAGCTTCCGGTCCCAGGGTTGGTATGAGCGCAGGACCTGTGAAGACGTCGCGGTCACATGATCGTGACGTCATGGCAGGTCTTTCTAGCGCAGGGCCTGTGATGACGTCGCGGTCACATGACCGTGACGTCATGGCAGGTCCTTGTCCCATACCATCTTTGCCACCGGAACCTGCAACGGAAGATGGCGGCCGGCGCGAGCGGTTCGGCGGATTACAGAGGGTGAGTATAGCAGGGTTTTTTTTTATTATTATTTTTAACATTACGTTTTTTACTATTGATGCCGCATAGGCAGCGTCAATAGTAAAAAGTTGGGGACACACTGGGTTAATTGTGGCGGTAACGGAGTGCGTTACCCGCGGCATAACGCTGTCCGTTACCGCCGGCATTAACCCTGTGTTAGCGGTGACTGGAGGGGAGTATGCCGGCGACAGGCACTGACTGCGGGAATTAAGGAGCGGCCATTTTCTTCCGGACTGTGCCCGTCGCTGATTGGTCGCGGCAGCCATGACAGGCAGCTGGCTAGACCAATCAGCGAATGAATAACCGTGACAGAAAGACAGACGGAAGTGACCCTTAGACAATTATATAGTAGATATTCACAGCCTCCTGCTTCTCCAGTCTGAAATTATAAATTCTTTTCTTATGACGAAGTGTGAAAATGAAACAGGAACCAAACCACATTGGTAATCAGAAGAGACAGAAAACCCACGGTGTCCTCCATCCCCCATGTATAATAAAGCAAAGATATTTAGCCAGCAGCGTCTTCTCCGCACACTGGGGCATTTAACATAATAGATGACAGGCAGCGAAGCTGAAAGTGGGGCATGTTCTACTTTTCTCAGTCCATTTGTAAGTTTTGCCTTCAATATGTTTAGACACTTGCAGTCAAAAGTGAATCAGATAAAAGCCTGTGTGTGACACAGGAGACGAGTAATCTGTACTGTGCATGGAGAGGGTGTTCTCATTGAGCAGATGCATGCACCATGCTTGAACTACCAACATGCTGGCCTGTCCGCATATATACACTGCTGGAGACCCACCACCCATCTATATTACATCCATGTGCCCTAATAAACATACGAGAATTCTAACATTTGGGTATGATTCTTGGTCCAGTTCATATTGATGCAGCTATAGCACAAGGTCCATTCACTTCAGTGGCCCTTTTTTATCAATAGTTGTACATCGGCCCAGCTCTAGAGAGTGCAGAGGTTAGCAGTCTCCTCCAGCCATAATTCTTCAGGGAGTCCAAAAGTCACAAGAGCTAAAATTGGTACATGGTGGATGACTAGAGTTAAAGGGAAAGTGTCATCGGTGTTACTTGTATTTTTAAAAACTTTTTGACAATTTTTCTTTGTTGTTCTCACAATCTGTATAAAAAAATAACAGAATTCGTAGTCTTGCAAATTTTACACTTGACAAAAAATCAATACAAAACTTAGGAGGGCCCGATTTATCACTCGTGCTTTTTTTTTTTAACATCACTTTTCTATTTTTGCCCTGTGTTATTCTTTGACTGTTTTGATGCTAAATTCTTCCAAATGGCGCACGCGGTTCAAGAGTTTTGCATGTAATCAAAAATGCTAATTATTTTTGTCGAGTTCGCATCTCGGCTGCAGGAAAATGGCCGCCGCGATCTCCATCTGCGCACGCGCGGCATTCCGCGGCCATTTTCCTGAAGCCCCAGGAAGCCGAGAAGAACCATCTGCGCACGCGCAGCCTCACAAAGATGGCCGCGCCCACCGATAAACGGCTGAATAGCGCAGATCGCGCTATTTTCCTTGAAGCTGCGCAGTAGATTCACCACTTGGACATGCGCACACCACTACGCCACCAACGGAGATCTGGGGGAGAAACAGCGCTGTCACCACGCCCATATGACCTGACCAGCGTGAGTGACAGCCCAAAACGGCGACTTTACAAAGGTATTTCGGCAGCATAGGTGGGGAATAAAGGCTCCAAAATACACTAATGTAAAGCCCAGCTCTGCCCCTATTTAACGCTATTTTTAGCTCTTCTTGAAAAAAAACAGGGTGAAAGGTTCCCTTTAAATAATAGGTTATTTTCTGATCGCACATTGCCTTTATGGTCTATTTAGATGAGCCGATACTCAGGAAGAAGTATTCATTAGAACGCTATTTTTTTGGTAATTATTCTGGCAAGACGCTCGTTCGGCAGGTGGTTGGATAGTTCATGTCAATATTAAAATCCTTATTGGCACCACATTATCCTAGGATGCAGATGATATATGTGCTGCCGATAACTATGATATTCTCTGTGCAGATAGACAGGCCAACCAGAATCCTAAACAAGCCATTAAATGTGCGCTTTTAACAGACACTATTGGCCTTTACGTGTGGGTTTACATCTGTTGGGAAGTTCCAAACATCCCCTAATGGTGGAAGATTTCTAGTTTTTGCCATGATCATAGTATAAAATTCATCTGTAGCAGAATACCTGTAGGTTTGAATGAATATTCTGCTCCACTGACGGCACCAGTGTGAATTTTAAGTCATGTGATCTCGCATTCTATTCGAAGGGTTCTAATTTGGATTTGAAAAGGGGCTAAAGCAGGCCACACACATTTACTAGATGACAGTCTAGTGCCTGATTTTTCTAGGCAAGGAGTACGCGGATGCATGCTCTATGGTTTCGAGTCTGCAAGCTCTGGATATGACCTGTTTCAGTGTCCCTGCTCTTCTATGCTGAAGAGGCTAAGCTGGCAATGCTCGCAGCCTGGAAGAGAGAGCCATGCCGCTGGTCTAAACTCACTCATATGGAAAGCAATGCCCCCCTGGAAGAAGAGGAGTGGTGCGCTCCTAAAGGAACAAGATGAAACCCCTTTAACATTATTTTGTACAGCAGTAGTCAAGTGTGTCATTGATACAAAGGGTTCCAGGAGATGCCCCTTCTGTTTCTTCTACTTCAAAACACTTTCTGTGTCAAACGTATATCCCTATAAGCAAGAAATCACACCTAAAATAGAAATGAAAAATGCAGCAATATATAGAAACCCGATACATATGATATAAGAAAGGGTCTAACATACTGTATATGTACAATAATTTGTAATCACAGGATTATATGGGGGGGTGTCTTTAGACAACTTTGTAAAATTACCATGTGAGCACCGCCCCCTTTGTAAAAGCCATAAAAATTTGCACTAGATAAAAAGGTCCATATCTATGGAACCGTATGGCTAATTTGTAAACAAAAACAAAATACTCAAGGGAGCAGTGGAAAAAAAAAAAAGAACTAAAACTGGCCTCTTTTTACTTGTTGACAGGCCCTCTTTAAGACTGCAGTAGATAATTTGACGCTTAGTAAATAGACAATATTGTATGTTGTCTGAAATTAACGTAAATTTTAATCCTAAATGTCTATCTAATGTAATAATCTAATAGCTATTCTACTATACTTTAATTAAAAAGTCCCTATTATTCAATTGCGGTGAGCAGAAGAGACCAGCTTTCCCCCTGATTGTGACGTCTATTTTGGGGAAGAACTGGTCTCTGGTCTCCTTGTTTGCCGTGTTCTTGACTTACAATGTACACTGACAGTGCGCTCTCTTGCCAGCTCGGCACATCTCATTAAAGCCGGCGAGGGAGCTCACGGTCACTGTTTATTTCTTTTATTGAAAAGAATATTGCACAATTAAAAGCTTGTACTGAGCATATGTTGGAATTGACAACCAACGCATGCTCAGTAGAGCAAGGACTAGCCCACCCCCTAACTACACTTCATTTCAGGGTGAGCAAAGAGGCTTCGGCAGTGACCACAGCCTCTGCTCCCTGATGAAATCTCATTTGAGTATCCCAGCATTCATTAAAACAGAAGTCAGTAAAAAAAAGTAGATCAGAGAGGAAACAGTAGGGACTTTAATTAGAAAACTGGTGTTTTTAGAAAACACCAGTTATTGTCTTACCGCTGCCTCTAACATCATGTCCTCCCTCTATCTGAAACTGAACCTGTCAAAAACTGAACTCCTTGTGTTTCCTCCCTCTGTACTAATGTACCTATGCACAATATTGCCATCTCCGTGTGTGGTTCCACCGTTACTCCCCAGCAACATGCCCGCTGTCTTGGGGGTCATACTTGATTCAGAGCTTTCATTCACCCCCCACATCACTGGCTCGCTCTTGTTATCTGCACCTCAAAAACATTTATAGAATTCGACCCTTTCTTACTTTTGACTCGGCAAAACTCTTACTGTTTCATTTATTCATTCTCATCTGGACTATTGTAACTCTCTACTAATCGGTCTCCCTGTTGCCAAACTCTCCCCTCTCCAATCTGTCTTGAATGCTGCAGCCAAGATCATATTCCTCACCAACCGTTACACCGATGCCTCTACCTTGTGCCAGTCATTACACTGGCTACCCATCCACTCCAGAATCCAGTATAAACTTATTACCCTCGCCCACAAAGCACTCCATGGCTCAGCATCACCCTACATCTCCTCCCTCGTCTCAGACTACCACCCTACCTGTGCCCTCTGTTCTGCTAATGACCTGAGGTTAACATCCTCAATAATCAGAACCTCCCACTCCCGTCTCCAAGACTTTTCACGTGCTGTGCCAATTCTTTGAAATGCACTACCCAGGTGCATACGATTAACACTAGAACTACCGGAGGCGTCATTTTGACCCTTTTGCTATTTCTTTTTCCTATGATTTCTAAAATTTTAACAAATGAGTTCTGAGTTTTTGTGACTTTTATTTATTCATGGTAGTGTATATTTTAGGACACAAAAATGAATTGAAACTTTTTCAGGGGCCCGGATTTTACAATTCATACCTGTAAATACTGAAGGGGTCAATTTGACCCCATACATAAAAGTAAAAGTAGGCAAGTCTCCTAATAACAAATACATATGAGACTACTCTGATGAAGAATGGTGACATCACTCTTACAGTTTACCAAGGTAAGCCAAATAAGAATGTCATTTTGCTCAGTAGTCTTCACCCAGATGTAGCAGTTGGAAACGACAAGAAAAAAAATGGAAACGGTACAATTTTGCAATAAAACAAAGGTTGGAGTGGACACAGTAGACCAGATGGCTCGAAAGTACACCACAAAATCTGGAAGCCTCCAATGGCCTGTTCAGGTGTTTTGTAATGTACTTGATTTAGCAGCTATAAACGCAACTATACTCTATAAAACAGCAACTGGGAGTAAAATTAGCAAACGGGAGATCATTCTTCAGCTTCATGCTATGACCATGTAAAAGGAAAATGCGTGCTGTACTTCATCTTAACACTGTTCCTACTAAGTTAAAATAAATGTTCTTTAATTTGTTGGCAACAAAAAAGTTATTTTTACTCCAGAGTCAGTACTTTTGAATGGGGGTCAAAATGACCCCTAATGGTAGTTATAGGTATTATGAAACCTGCGGTAGTTCTAGTGTTAATCCCCAATCCCCACAGCTTTAAGCGCTAAAATGCATTTGTTCAGACTGGCCTACCGCCTCAACGCATTAACCTAACTATCCCTGTGTTGCCCATTCAAAATTGTCACCATACTCTGCTTCCTCGCATCATGTTCTCATACACTTTATGCAGTTAATAGCCCTCTGTGTCTGTACTGTTACATACTTGGCAGTTAACTGGTTCATGCAGCTTTACATGAACACCCGATCCTTACACTATGGCCGGTCCGAATAACTAAAGCAATTGTTACCATCCACCTCTCGTGTCTCCCTTTTCCCTCATAGACTGTAAGCTTGTGAGCAGGGCCCTCATTCCTCTTGGTATCTATTTTGAGCTATGTGATTATTGTTATGTTGTAATGTCTATTGTCTGTACCAGTCCCCTCTAAAATGTAAAGTGCTGCGGAATATGTTGACGCTATAGAAATAAAATTATTATTATTCTTATTAATTAATTAAAGAGTCTACTGGAAAAGCGATTAGATTATTACTATAAACTGACAATAAGGATTAAAATCAAGTTTAGTTTAGGACCACCCTTTTAACAGATCCATATTGAAGAGTTTATACAACACAATAATATTAACCCATTAAAGATCTTGCCCTTTTTCGTTTTTGCGTTCTCGTTTTTCGCTCCCCTCATTCCCAGAGCCATAACTTTTTTATTTTTCCGTCAATATGGCCATGTGAGGGCTTGTTTTTTGCGGGACAAGTTACACTTTTGAACGACATCATTGGTTTTACCATGCCATGTACTAGAAAACGGGAAAAAAATTCCAAGTGCGGTGTAATTGCAAAAAAAAGTGCAATCCCACATTTGTTTTTTGTTTGGCTTTTTTTGCTAGGTTCACTAAATGCTAACTAACCTGCCATTATGATTCTCCAGGTCATTACGAGTTCAAAGACAACAAACATGTCTAAGTTACCTTTTATCTAAGTGGTTAAAACAAAAATTCCAATCTTTGCAAAAAAAAAAAAAAAAATCCAATACCCGTAGCGTTCGTGATCTCAGGTTAGGTGAGGGCTTATTTTTTGCGTGCCGAGCTGATGTTTTTAATGATACAATTTTGGTGCAGATACGTTCTTTTGTTCGCCCGTTATTGCATTTTAATGCAATATGCAATGTCGCGGCGACCAAAAAAACGTAATTCTGGCGTTTTGAATTTTTTTCTCGCTACGCTGTTTAGCGATCAGGTTAATGTTTTTTATTGATAGATCAGGCGATTCTGAACGCAGCGATACCAAATATGTGCAGGTTTGATTTTTTTTTTTTATTGTATTATTTTGAATGGGGCAAAAGGGGAGTGATTTAAACTTTTATATTTTTTTTTTTTTTCATATTTTTTTAAACTTTTTTTTTTTTTTTTTTTTTACTTTTGCCTTGCTTCAATAGCCTCCATGGGAGGCTAGAAGCTGGCATAGCCTGATCGGCTCTGCTACATAGCAGCAATCATCAGATCTCTACTATGTAGCTGAATTGCAGGCTTGCTATGAGCGCCGACCACAGGGTGGCGCTCACAGCAAGCCGGCATCAGTAACCATAGAGGTCTCAAGGAGACCTCTGGTTACTATGCCGACGCATCGCTGACCCCCAATCATGTGACGGGGTCGGCGATGTGCGCATTTCCGGCCCGATGGCCGGAAGCGCCGGTTAAATGCCGCTATCAGCATTTGACAGCGGCATTTAACTAGTTAATAGAGGGTGGTTAATCGTGATTTTGCCCGCCACTATTGCGGGCACGTGTCCCGGCTTTGATGCGGACTCACCGCCGGAGCCCACATCAAAGCAGGGGATCCGACCTCCGCAGTAACAGTACGGCGGAGGTCGGTAAGGGGTTAACCCCATATTCATCATAAGATGAGTAAATATTAGTGATGAGCGAATATACTCGTTACTCGAGATTTCTCGAGCACGCTCGGGGGTCCTCCGAGTATTTTTCAGTGCTCGGAGATTTAGTTTTTCTTGCTGCAGCTGAATGATTTACATCTGTTAGCCAGCATAAGTACATGTGGGGGTTGCCTGGTTGCTAGGGAATCCCCACATGTACTTATGCTGGCTAACAGATGTAAATCATTCAGCTGCAGCAAGAAAAACTAAATCTCCGAGCCCTAAAAAAATACTCGGAGGACCCCTGACCATGCTCGAGAAATCTCGAGTAACGAGTATATTCGCTCATCACTAGTAAATATTAATCCAAAATTGACGTTAACAGGCGTCTGCGCAATAGAATGTAGCAGAGAAGTAGTTTACTAATTATGCATGAGTAATACAGAAAATAGCAACCATGGAACCTAGGTTGTTATCAAGAATAGAGCCTATCTGAATAACAGTGAATACACTGTCTGGACAGTACATAATGCCAGGGGTGTTATACATATAATAGTGTGTCCGTCTAAGGGCTAGTGAAGGGGACAAAAATATTAACATGAGAAAAAAATGTCAATTGAAAGGACCATGGTAATATAAAACAGAAATGGCCCATGGCAGATACTCGGGTATCAATAATACCCAAATTAGGAAAGCTAGGAAACTAAAGGGAGCAAACCTTAATTGCTCATTCATTCTCTTTGGAATCACACAGTCTAGCGGAAAAATCAATTTACATTCATGTTGCAGAATTCTCCTATTCCACCCCTTCTCATTTTCTAGAGAAGCATAGCTTCTATAGCACCTAAAAAAAAAAATAGACCCCACATCGCTGTTTGTCGGGTGACATTTGTGGGAGGAGTTCTTTAGCCTTGCAGAAAATAAGGTATTAATAATCTCAAAGATCTTATTTATGCAAATGTGAATAGTCACAGAATGTATGTATCTGTACATGCCACCAGGGCATTTAAAGGGGTGGTCCAATGCCTACAATGCCCCCAACCCCTCCCCCCTGAAACATTACTTAATCGGGGGCAGCCCTGCAGTCACTTCCCTGTAGGTTACATCTCTGCCATCCCCTGATGATATCTTGTTTTGGGGGTGATGGCAAAGTAACCGCAGCTTCAGTGGCCACCGCCACACTTCTGTGCCTGCCGCCGCCACACTTCTGTGCCCGCCACTAATATCTTCAATGACCGCTGCCATACTTCGTCTGTGCCCGCCACCCACATTCTCAGTGGCCATTGTAAGGCCAGCATCACACTTGGAGTATCAAAATACAGTTCGTTTTTTTACAGGCGTAATACGCAGAAATGTTCCCTAAACACTGATCCGTATGTCATCCGTAGGCAGGGTCTGGCAGCGTATTTTACGCATGTCATCCTCCGCTTGTAATCCGTATGGCATCCGTACTGCGTTTTTTTCTCGCAACCTTGCAAAATGGACATATAATGGATCCATGGGCTCAAATATTCGTGAAATCATATATACAGTCTACACACATATATATATATATATATATATATATATATATAATATAACGCTGGGAGCGTCACTCTGTCCGAAGCCTTTATAGACTGCGCAGGCGCGACGCTCCTAGCGTTACATTATAGAGTGTCAGGAAAAAAAATGGCACCGGAAGGCGCGGACTGCCGGGAGCAGGGGGTCAGGAGCAGGGGGACACCGTGCACATATTTGCGCCCTGATTATGCTGTGGCACTTCATGCCACAGCAATTTGTTACTTACGCCATTCCTTTGCCATTTTCTTCGTCCTCCTACTGCCGGAATCGGCGCCTGCGCAGTCCGTGCTTTCCGGCGCCATTTTCTTGAAGACACACTGCAGTGTGTCTTCAAGAAAATTGCGCCGGAAAGCGCGGACTGCGCAGGCGCCGATCCCGGCAGCAGGAGGACGAAGAAAATGGCAAAGGAAAGGAATCAGGTGGCGCAAGTAACAAATTGCTGTGGCATGAAGCTGTGGCACTTTATGCCACAGCAATTTGTTACTTACGCCACCTGATTCCTTTCCGCCGCCATTTTCTTGGTCCTGCTCCCGGAATCGGCGCCTGCGCAGTCCACGTTTTCCGGCGCCATTTTCTTTTCAAGAAAATGGCGCCGGAAAGCGCGGACTGCGCAGGCACCGATTCTGGCAGCAGGAGGACCAAGAAAAAGGCGGCGGAACGGAATCAGGTAGCGTGTGCACAGGATCCCGCCCTCATTACGCTGTGGCACTTCATGCCACAGCGATTTCTTAATTTTAGGCCCCCTGACTCCAGGCCATGAGTACTTTGCATACTATTAGGGATTGGTGTGCTTTCAGCATAGGTATTTAGTGGGGCCTTGGTGGCTTAATTAGTGCAGCTCCTCCATTACTTCAGCACTTTAGCTTATATTGCACTTTAGAACTTACATTTGTTATTTGCACATTTATACCATTTTTGGTTGTTTTTCTAATTGTTCCAGTACAGTGCAACTATTCTCCTTTTTTCTAAATATATGGTCAGGGATCAGGCTGTTAAATTTTTATGCGGACGACCTGTATTTGTCTTTTACCTGCTTGGTAGTGTTTATTCTGCTTTTGTATTCTGTAACTAATAAATTTTTGATATATACTCCTTTGGGTCTCTGATGTTTGAGCTTTCCCTGGTTGTGCTATGTATTGTTTGGAGTTTCTACTATTTTGATCCTGTGGTATATCCTGTGTTTCTAACTGTTAGTGTTCTGTTTTATAACAGTGTTGATTTTCCAAATGGATCTTAAAGCCAGAGAAAAAAGCTGGCTGGACAAAGCGTCTAATTTATTTAAGCAGGGTATCACTACCAATTTTAATTCTGCTCAGAGTGACATTAAGGAATTATTATCCAAATATAAAAATGTATTGAATAAAAAGACAAAAATTTGGTGGACAAAAACAACATTGGATAATTATATGCAGCAAGGAATTGTCCCAAGGGGCTTGCGGATACAGCTTTACCCGACCTTTGGATTGGATGATGTTGAATTGACAAATAAATGGGCCAATGCAGCCTCAACATGTTCTATGACGTTCATGGAAATTATTAATTGTAAAAACACATCACTATTAGAAAAAATTGATAGTGAATTGATTGAGTTACAAAAAGAACTGGCAGGTAAATTAACCCCGGAAGAATCCAATAAGTTTTATCAGGAGATTAATGTGGAGATGGAAAAATGGGAACAACAGATTAGTACTGCCAAAATGAAAAAGTATGCCCGTGATAAACAGGACTACGAGCAGAAGAGAATTTTTCGATGGCAAAATGGATCTAGAGATGAAAATAAGTCCCATACTCGGAGTCCATCAGCCTCATCAACGTCATCTAGAGCAAGCAGTATCTCTTCAAATCATGAACAGGAACAGCATGGACCCAGACATATGAGTACGAGACTTGGTGGTAAAAGAGACTATCATTGGAAAAAAGGAACGGGATCCAATAATAAAAGAAAGGATCATTTAAAGGTAATCAATCTGTCCTCCCATATATTATCACCTGAACATATGTCATTGCTTGAAAAGGGTCTAACATTTTCTCCTCCACAACATCTAGACCCCTTCACAACTGTGAAGGACATCCATTTATTTGCCAGGAAATTGATCCTTAAGAGATTCCATGAGAAGTCACACATGGGGTTAACTACGAATGAGGATGAAGAAATGGAGGCATTAGCTATCCTGGAATCACTAGCAGAGGAAAATAATTCAATTGAAATGGTGAGCAATTTCCCTTCCTCTCTGTTTAATAAATCAAAAAAATTTCCCAATATTAACACATGCTCTGCCGTTGAGGTCTTCGTGAAATTGGTTACCAAGGACATAGAGGACATCAGCAGCGGGCACTATTTGAAATCATCTGATATAAGAGATAGAGAGATCATTCAGGAACTACAGGGGTGGAAGGATGTCACCTTTAAGATGGCGGATAAGGGTGGCAATCTTGTTATTTGGCCTAATACATTATATGAAAAACAGGCCTTCAAACTTCTTCTAGATGACAGATGTTATAAGAAGCTAACATATATTCCCCTTCAACAGTATCAAAGTGAACTTGTGGACATTCTCATGGAGGCCTATGCAGAAGGAATAATTCCTAAGAAATTTCTTGAAACAATTGAGACACTTAAACCAAAGCTACCAACGTTTTACCTACTACCAAAATTACATAAGAACCCGAAGGATCCACCTGGACGCCCTATCGTTTCTGGTAAGGAAGGTTTAAATGAGATCATATGCCAAGTCATTGATTATTATTTGAAACCATTGGTCACAACTCTGCCGTCACATATATTGGATACAACAGCGGCTCTAAGGAGACTGGATCAACTCCATATAGAGAAGGACATGATACTTGTGACGGCAGATGTTGAGGCACTATATACCTCCATAAAACATACCCAGGGCTTAGCGGCAGTTGGATGGTTCTTGAATAATAGTAATTTGGATGGTTCTTTGGTTAGATTTTTATTAACTCTTTTGGAGTTTGTACTTACTCATAACTGTTTCACATTCAAAAATCAAGTCTTTCTTCAAGTACAGGGTACGGCTATGGGGGCAGCTTGTGCCCCCTCATATGCCAACCTTTTTTTAGGATTATGGGAACGCGATTTGTTTCAATGTTCTTCTATTCCTGGTATTGATAAAATACATAAGTGGCTAAGGTATATAGACGACATTATTTTTGTATGGGAAGGTACTGTTGACGAACTTAATTATTTAATGACCCATTTAAACAACAATGACATGAATATCCATCTAACTTACACATATGGTCATAGAGTCACCTTCTTAGACATTGATATTTCAGTGGATCCAGATGGATCAATTTCTACAACTATCTTTAGAAAACCGACGGCAACAAATTCTATCTTACATGCTAGCTCCTCCCATTTACCATCCACAATTAGGTCTATTCCGGTTAGCCAATATTTAAGAGCTAAAAGAATTTGCTCAACTGAACAAGCATTCCAAGAACAAGCCAAAGATTTATACTCCAGATTCCGGGAAAGGGGTTATGGGCATAGGCCAATTAGACAGGCTTACAATAGAGCAATAAACGCAAACAGAAACCATCTACTGTACCACAATAAAGGTGGAAAGATAAAATCAGAGAACACCGATGTCAGACTTATTACACCATATAACAAACAGTGGAAGCAGTTTGTTCAAATTATACATGACCGATGGAACGTGTTGTTGGTGGATCCCATACTGAGAAGAACGCTTTCTCCCAAACCTCTAATCATGGCAAAAAGAGCCAAGAACTTATCTGACCTTCTAGTGCAGAGCCATTATTGCCCCAAAAAACAAAAAATTCAAACTAATGTCTTTGGTGAAGTGCAAGGCTTTTTTCCCTGTAAGAAATGCAAAGCATGTACGAATACCATTAAAAGCAAGGAATTTGTGAACTTCGATGGCTCTAGGAAATTCTCAATAAGAAAGTATTTGACCTGTTCGACCCAAGGCGTTATATATCAAGCACGATGTCCATGCAATTTATTGTACATTGGGATGACAACTAGGGAGCTACGTATAAGAATACGCGAGCATGTGCGAGATATAGAAAAATCAAGAGAAGCCAAGGAAGGGGAGCAGCTTAAAACTCTCCCAAGACATTTCAGAGCAGTACATGGTTCCGATGCACGTGGCCTGCAAATCATGGCCATTGATCAGGTAACATTAGGTATACGGGGTGGGAATTTGTTCAAGACATTGTCGCAGGTAGAGAGTCGGTGGATATACCGACTCAACACCCTGGTACCCTATGGGTTAAATGAAAACCATGGGTTTGGGGCCTTCCTATAAGCTGTGTTAGTTACTCTGGGCTTTTTATGTTTTTTAATATTTTTAGGTTCTATGTCGGTACTGTGCTTTTATTAATACTTTTCTTGTATCCTCATTTTAGAATTCATATCTTGTGTATGTCCAATGGCGTCGGGAGTCCTGTTGTCCTTGGATCTTGTCCTGTGTGGCTGCATGATCATTGCAGTCATGGTATCTATCATGGACAAACATTTCCAACAAGAGATTAAGGGATGAAAGAGGGATCATGCAAGAACAACTAGAGGAGAAAGAAAAAGAGGGAACTTTTGCTCTTCTTTACATATATTTATGATGTATGGACTGACTACCCTGTTTATTATTATTTTTAGGTCTTTTTTACTATATATCACATTAGCACTTATTTACTAACTAGGTATAATTTTTATATATCTTTATAAAATAATTGGTACCCATCCCAACACATCACTTTTTTTCTTGTGACTTATATGTCACCATTAGGTTTTTAGGATATGGATATGCGTTTATTTATGCTATTGTTACCGCAATGTTACAATGATGGTACTTTGTACTATTTCATTAGGTTAGCACAGTTGTATATAGTCCTCTTCACAGTTGGATGTGTGCACAAATTGTCATTTTTCTTCTGCCCCTTGACTGAATAGGTAGGTTTATATATTAAATATTATGGTGTGGGTCTTTCGTTCTAATAGGATATTTTAGGTATGTAGTTTTGCTCACGGCAGGGCCTTCAGTCCATTACACCCCTTATCCCTCTTACTGTCTCGCCAGGGCTTTGTGTCGGCTGGTGCGCATGCTCAGGACTACGGCATCCGGGACTTCCAGACGCGTCCTCCTGGCCCGCACGTGTTCACCGTCGCTTAGCGACGGTGGATTGCGTGCATTCCATGGACTCCGCAGGAAGAGCCCTGTGGGCTGCCGATATCCCTGCGCATGCGCCGCTCATTTGCCGACGTAACTCTCCGTACCTCCCTTTCTTTGTGACCCCCACGCTCATTGGTTAGCCTTAACTATTTATAGCTCTGGAAGCAGTACCTAAGCCACGCCTCCTGACGAAGATCGGCGAAACGCGCGTTGAGGCGGCAGGCTAGGACTTCAGATGGTTTTCCGCATGTAGGTATTTTCCCTCTTACGTACTCATTTACACCTCCTGGCATTTCCTGACCTTATAGATAACGTGCACTTTATCCCATTTCTTCCTATCCTGGCACTCCTCGCACTTTGCATACTATTAGGGATTGGTGTGCTTTCAGCATAGGTATTTAGTGGGGCCTTGGTGGCTTAATTAGTGCAGCTCCTCCATTACTTCAGCACTTTAGCTAATATTGCACTTTAGAACTTACATTTGTTATTTGCACATTTATACCATTTTTGGTTGTTTTTCTAATTGTTCCAGTACAGTGCAACTATTCTCCTTTTTTCTAAATATATGGTCAGGGATCAGGCTGTTAAATTTTTATGCGGACCACCTGTATTTGTCTTTTACCTGCTTGGTAGTGTTTATTCTGCTTTTGTATTCTGTACCTAATACATTTTTGATATATACTCCTTTGGGTCTCTGATGTTTGAGCTTTCCCTGGTTGTGCTATGTATTGTTTGGAGTTTCTACTATTTTGATCCTGTGGTATATCCTGTGTTTCTAAGGTGACATTAAGCCTGATTAATAATGGAGAGGTGTCAATAAGACACCTATCCATTATTAATCCTATATTAATAAAGGGTTAGTAATACACACACACATTGTGAATAAAGTATTTAGCAGAGCTCCTGGTTGTAAAATTATTTAACCCCTTCTGATGGATTTACAGCGTGGGACATGACTGTACCGGCGGAGAGGTATGGGATATTGTTGTTTGTTTCTTTTACCTTTTTTACAGAAGACATGGGTCATCATTTGAATTGAGCGTATAATAAACATATTACCACACCCTGTGTATTTATTTCATTAAAATACTTTATTCACAATGTGTGTATTATTAGCCCTTTATTAATATAGGATTAATAATGGATAGGTGTCTTCTTGACACATCTCCATTATTAACCAGGCTTAATGTCACCTTACATTAGCAAGGTGACATTAACCTTTTATTACCCCATATCCCACCGCTACTCGGGAGTGGGAAGAGAGAGGCTAAGTGCCAGAATAGGCGCATCTTACAGATGTGCCTTTTCTGGGGTGGCTGGGGGCAGATGTCTTTAGCCAGGGGGGCCAATATCCATGGTCCCTCTCTAGGCTATTAATATCTGCCCTCAGTCACTGGCTTTCCCACTCTGGCGGAGAAAATTGCGCGGGAGCCCACGCCAATTTTTCCCGTGATTTAACCCTTTATTTTAACACCTAGAACCCCCATATTTTGCACACACACTCTATTAACATTAGTAATGATGAATATGTAAAAAAAAGGAATATGAAATGTCTCATATCCTGTCGGGTTTGGGAAGGAGATAGCAAAATCCGGCAATTGAATTAACGGCTTTTAAGCTATATAGCGCTGTATGAAATATAAATATATATATATATGTCTCACTGACATATATATATATATATATATATATATATAGACCAAAAGTTTGGACACATCTTCTCATTTAAAGATTTTCCTGTATTTTCATGACTATGCAAATTGTACATTCACACTGAAGGCATCAAAACTATGAATTAACATGTGGAATTATATACTTAACAAAAAAGTGTGAAACAGCTGAAATTATGTCTTATATTCTAGGTTCTTCAAAGTAGCCACCTTTTGCTTTGATGCCTGCTTTGCACACTCTTGGCATTCTCTTGATGAGCTTCAAGAGGTAGTCACCGGGAATGGTCTTCCAACAATCTTGAAGGAGTTCCCAGAGATGCTTAGCACTTGTTGGCCCTTTTGCCTTCACTCTGCGGTCCAGCTCACCCAAAACCATCTTGATTGGGTTCAGGTCTGGTGACTGTGGAGGCCAGATCATCTGGCATAGCACGCCATCCAGGGCCGTATTTAGAGTTTCTGCTGCCCTAGGCACTTTTAGTGCTGCCTCCAACTTTGGTGAGTAAGACACTATCGGCAGTCGCCTTTTGCAGCAGATCGGCAGTTTTTCTGCATCTGCCGCGTACCGGATCACTTACGACAACACTGCGTTCAACCTCATTCATTCCCTATGGGATTTGCGGCACTTGCCATGATCTGGCAAATGCGGTACCATACCTCCCAACTTTTGAAAAAGGGAAGGAGCTATGAAGTTTGCGGCGCACTACGTGCGCCGCGGCAAATTTTAGGCCACACCTCTGACCACACCCATTTCACAACTAGTCACACCCATATCCACGTCCCAACCACAGCCATTTAGCACTGCTGATCACACTGTTTTATATACAATAATTATAAACAAAAAAAATATGGCCACACAGTGCTCCATACTGTATAATGGCCACACATGATGCTCAATACTGTATAATGGCCATTCGCCACACATGATGCTCCATCCTGTATAACGGCCACACATGATGCTCCATCCTGTATAACGGCCACACATGATGCTCCATCCTGTATAATGGCCACACAATGCTCCATACTGTATAATGGCCGCACGTGATGCTCCATACTGTATAATGACCACACATGATGCTCCATACTGTACAGGTCCTTCTCAAAAAATTAGCATATAGTGTTAAATTTCATTATTTACCATAATGTAATGATTACAATTAAACTTTCATATATTATAGATTCATTATCCACCAACTGAAATTTGTCACGTCTTTTATTGTTTTAATACTGATGATTTTGGCATACAACTCCTGATAACCCAAAAAACCTGTCTCAATAAATTAGCATATCAAGAAAAGGTTCTCTAAACGACCTATTACCCTAATCTTCTGAATCAACTAATTAACTCTAAACACATGCAAAAGATACCTGAGGCTTTTATAAACTCCCTGCCTGGTTCATTACTCAAAACCCCCATCATGGGTAAGACTAGCGACCTGACAGATGTCAAGAAGGCCATCATTGACACCCTCAAGCAAGAGGGTAAGACCCAGAAAGAAATTTCTCAACAAATAGGCTGTTCCCAGAGTGCTGTATCAAGGCACCTCAATGGTAAGTCTGTTGGAAGGAAACAATGTGGCAGAAAACGCTGTACAACGAGAAGAGGAGACCGGACCCTGAGGAAGATTGTGGAGAAGGACCGATTCCAGACCTTGGGGAACCTGAGGAAGCAGTGGACTGAGTCTGGTGTGGAAACATCCAGAGCCACCGTGCACAGGCGTGTGCAGGAAATGGGCTACAGGTGCCGAAATGGGCTACACAGAAGAAGCACTGGACTGTTGCTAAGTGGTCCCAAGTACTTTTTTCTGATGAAAGCAAATTTTGCATGTCATTCGGAAATCAAGGTGCCAGAGTCTGGAGGAAGACTGGGGAGAAGGAAATGCCAAAATGCCTGAAGTCCAGTGTCAAGTACCCACAGTCAGTGATGGTGTGGGGTGCCATGTCAGCTGCTGGTGTTGGTCCACTGTGTTTCATCAAGGGCAGGGTCAATGCAGCTAGCTATCAGGAGATTTTGGAGCACTTCATGCTTCCATCGGCTGAAATGCTTTATGGAGATGAAGATTTCATTTTTCAGCATGACCTGGCACCTGCTCACAGTGCCAAAACCACTGGTAAATGGTTTACTGACCATGGTATTACTGTGCTCAATTGGCCTGCCAACTCTCCTGACCTGAACCCCATAGAGAATCTGTGGGATATTGTGAAGAGAAAGTTGAGAGACGCAAGACCCAACACTCTGGATGAGCTTAAGGCCGCTATTGAAGCATCCTGGGCCTCCATAACATCTCAGCAGTGTCACAGGCTGATTGCCTCCATGCCACGCCGCATTGAAGCAGTCATTTCTGCCAAAGGATTCCCGACCAAGTATTGAGTGCATAACTGAACATTATTATTTGATGGTTTTTTTGTTTGTTATTAAAAAACACTTTTATTTGATTGGATGGGTGAAATATGCTAATTTATTGAGACAGGTTTTTTGGGTTATCAGGAGTTGTATGCCAAAATCATCAGTATTAAAACAATAAAAGACGTGACAAATTTCAGTTGGTGGATAATGAATCTATAATATATGAAAGTTTAATTGTAATCATTACATTATGGTAAATAATGAAATTTAACACTATATGCTAATTTTTTGAGAAGGACCTGTATATTGGCAGCACATGATGCTCCATACTGTATAACGGCCACACATGATGTTCCATACTGTATAATGGCCACACATGATGCTCCATACTGTATAATGGCCACACATGATGCTCCATACTGTATAATGGCCACACATGATGCTCCATACTGTATAATGGCAGCACGTGATGCTCCATACTGTATAATGGCCACACAATGCTCCATACTGTATAACGGCCACACATGATGCTCCATACTGTATAATGGCCACACATGATGCTCCATCCTGTATAATGGCCACACATGATGCTCCATCCTGTATAATGGCCACACATGATGCTCCATCCTGTATAATGGCCACACAATGCTCCATACTGTATAATGGCTCCACATGATGCTCAATACTGTATAATGGCCACACAATGCTCCATACTGTATAACGGCCACACATGATGCTCCATACTGTATAATGGCCACACATGATGCTCCATACTGTATAATGGCCACACATGATGCTCCATCCTGTATAACGGCCACATGATGCTCCATACTGTATAATGGCCACACATGATGCTCAATACTGTATTATGGCCACACACGATGCTCAATACTGTATTATGGCCACACACAGTTCTCCATACTGTATAATGACCCCCCCTCTTGTATGCATGGCTCATATTCCCCACCCCCCTGTATGCATGGCTCATATTCCCCACCCCCCTGTATGAATGGCTCATATTCCACCCCCCCCTGTATACATGGCTCATATTCCACCCCCCCTGTATGCATGGCTCATATTCCACCCCCCCCCCGTATGCATGGCTCATATTCCACCCCCCCCTGTATGCATGGCTCATATTCCACCCCCCCGTATGCATGGCTCATATTCCACTCCCCCCCCGTATGCATGGCTCACATTCCACCCCCCCCCTGTATGCATGGCTCACATTCCACCCCCCCCCCCCGTGTGCATGGCTCATATTCCTCCACCCCCCACACCTGTATGCATGGCTCATATTCCTCCACCCCCCATCTTGAATGGCGCGGCTTACCGTCCTCCTTCTTCCCCCCTCCCCTGTCCCCCCATCCCTCATACTCACCTGCTCCTCACCGCACGGCCGCGACGTCCCTCTGGCTGTCCCGACTCCCGGCGCGCTGCACCTTCTTCCTGCGTGAGCGGTCAGGTGATACCGCTCTGCTCATTAAGGTAATGAATATGCGCATATTCATGACCTTAATTAGCGGTACCACGTGACCGCTCATTAAGGACGAGCTCCAGATGCCGAGACCAGGCATCGCTGGAGCAGCAGGGTGAGTATTGTCTTCAAGGAGGGCGGCCAGGTGGGGCGGGGAGTGGCGGGGTGGCGGGGTCGTTCGGGAGGTGACCCAGCTTTAAAAAAAAAAAAAAAAAAAACCTTGCTCAGGTGCCGCCCCCTGCATTGTCCCCACCCTAGGCACGTGCCCTCACGTGCCTAGTGGCAACTACGGCCCTGACGCCATCACTCTCCTTCTTGGTCAAATAGCCCTTACACAGCCTGGAAGTGTGTTTGGGGTCATTGTCCTGTTGAAAAATAAATGATGTTCTCACTAAACTCAAACCGCATGGAATAGCGTGCCGCTGCAAGATGCTGTGGTAAACATGCTGGTTCTGTATGCCTTCAATTTTGAATAAATCCCCAACAGTGTCACCAGCAAAGCATCCCCACTCCATCACACCTCCTCTTCCATGCTTCACGGTGGGAACCAGGCATGTAGAGTCCATCCGTTCACCTTTTCTGCGTTGCCAACAGTGTCACCAGCAAAGCATCCCCACTCCATCACACCTCCTCTTCCATGCTTCACGGTGGGAACCAGGCATGTAGAGTCCATCCGTTCACCTTTTCTGCGTTGCACAAGGACACGGTGGTTGGAACCAAAGATCTCAAATTTGGACTCATCAGACCAAAGCACAGATTTCCACAGGTCTAATATCCATTCCTTGTGTTCTTTAGCCCGAACAAGTCTCTTCTGCTTGTTGCCTGTCCTTAGCAGTGGTTTTCTAGCAGCTATTTTACCATGAAGGCCTACTGCACAAAGTCTCCTCTTAAAGGGACTCTGTCACCTGAATTTGGAGGGAAAAATTTTCAGCCATAGGGGCGGGGTTTTCGGGTGTTTGATTCACCCTTTCCTTACCCGCTGGCTGCAATATTGGATTGAAGTTCATTCTCTGTCCTCCGTAGTACATGCCTGCACAAGGCAATCTTGCCCCTGGGCTGAAAATTGTTCCGTCCAAATTCAGGTGACAGAGTCCCTTTAACAGTTGTAGAGATGTGTCTGCTGCTAGAACTCTGTGTGGCATTGACCTGGTCTCTAATCTGAGCTGCTGTTAACCTGCGATTTCTGAGGCTGGTGACTCGGATAAATCTTTATCCTCAGAAGCAGAGGTGACTCTTGGTCTTCCTTTCCTGGGGTGGTCCTCATGTGAGCCAGTTACTTTGTAGCGCTTGATGGTTTTTGCCACTGCACTTGGGGACACTTTCAAAGTTTTCCCAATTTTTCAGACTGACTGACCTTCATTTCTTAAAGAAATGATGGCCACTCGTTTTTCTTTACTTAGCTGCTTTTTTCTTGCCATAATACAAATTCTAACAGTCTATTCAGTAGGACTATCAGCTGTGTATCCACCAGACTTCTGCACAACACAATTGATGGTCCCAACCCCATTTATAAGGCAAGAAATCCCACTTATTAAACCTGACAGGGCACACCTGTGAAGTGAAAGCCATTCCCGGTGATTACCTCTTCAAGCTCATCAAGAGAATGCCAAGAGTGTGCAAAGCAGTCATCAAAGCAAAAGGTGGCTACTTTGAAGTACCTAGAATATAAGGCATATTTTCAGTTGTTTCTCACTTTTCTGTTAAGTATATAATTCCACATGTGTTAATTCATAGTTTTGATGCCTTCAGTGTGAATGCACAATTTTCATAGTCATGAAAATACAGAAAAATCTTTAACTGAGAAATGTGTCCAAACTATTGGTGTGTACAGTATATATACAGTATATCTCCCTATACTATGTGTACACAGTTATTTGATCTATTCTATTCTAACCAGTCAGTGTGATTTTACTGTACACCGCACTGAATTGCCGGCTTTTCTATTATTATTATTATTATTATTATTATTTATTTATATAGCACCATTGATTCCATGGTGCTGTACATGAGAAGGGGTTACATACAAGTAATAATAATAATAATAATAATAATTCTATCCAGTCAGTGTGATTTTACTGTACACCGCACTGAATTGCCGGCTTTTCTATAGAACACCGCTGCGTATTTCTCACAAGTCACACTGATGGTCCGTGTGTAATGCGTATTTTTCTCACCCCATAGACTTTCATTGGCGGATTTTTTGCGCAATACGCTGACAAATGCAGCATGCTGTGATTTTCTACGCCCATAAAATACAGCTGTGAAATATACGGCAGATAGAAGCTGCCCCATAGAGAATTATTGGTCCGTGTGCAATGCGTTTTTTTTTTGTGCCTCTCATATGTCCGTAAACTCTCTAATGTGACGCCGGCCTAATACTTCTGCTTTCTACTTCATGAAAGGATTTGCACCTCTTTTATGTTTTGGTCCCCACACCCAAAAACCTTTTGAAACTCTCCCATGCTCTATGTAAATCCTGCCGATCCGGTCCGATAGGTGTCTTTGCTGAGGCTTCTATCCTGGCTTCTGATCGCTGCCCTCCTGCTCTTATTGAAGTGGATGAAGCCTCCTGCCCCTATGAGACAGGACCGTCAGGATTTACGTAGAGAGCTGGAAAGTTTTAACAGGTTTTTAGGGTATATACAGGGGGCGTTGTGGTTATACACTATGTTCCAAATTATTATGCAAATTACATTTTTCTCGGATTTTCCTAAATGGTCGGTGCAAGTGACATTCAGTCTAATAAAAGTCATCACCCGTTAGAGTATACATCAAATTTTATTGAAGAAACCTCCCAATGATAACAGTATAATCTCCAAAATGAATAAAAACTCAAAACGCACTATTCCAAATTATTAGGCACAGTAGAATTTAAAAACATTTGATATGTTTTAAAGAACTGAAAATGCTCATTTGTGGAATTTGCAGCATTAGGAGGTCACATTCACTAAACAAAAAAAGTATTCAACTCCAAAACATCCTAATAGCCAAGTTACATGTTAACATAGGACCTCTTCTTTGATATCACCTTCACAATTCTTGCATCCATTGAACTTGTGAGTTTTTGGAGAGTTTCTGCTTGTATTTCTTTGCATGAAGTCAGAATAGTCTCCCAGAGCTGCTGTTTTGATGTGAACTGCCTCCCACCCTCATAGATCTTTTGCTTGATGATACTCCAAAGGTTCTCTATAGGGTTGAGCTCAGGGGAAGATGATGGCCACACCATGAGTTTATCTCCTTTTATGCCCCTAGCAGCCAATGACTCAGAGGTATTCTTTGCAGCATGAGAGGGTGCGTTGTCATGCATGAAGATGATTTTGCTCCTGAAGGCACGTTTCTGCTTTTTATACCATGGAATAAAGTTGTCAGTCAGAAACGCTATATACTTTGCAGAGGTCATTTTCACACCTTCAGGAACCTTAAAGGGCCCTACCAGCTGTTTCCCAATGATTCTGGCCTAAAATCATGACTCCTCCACCTCCTTGCTGACGTCACTGCCTTGTTGGGACATTGTGGCCTCCACCAACCATCCACTACTCCATCCATCTGGACCATCCAGGGTTGCTCGACACTCATCAGTAAACAAGACTGTTTGAAAATTAGTCGTCATGTATGTCTGGGCCCACTGCAACCGTTTCGGCTTGTGAACACTGTTCAGGGGTGGCCGAATAGTAGGTTTATGAACCAAAGTAAGCCTTTGAAGGATCCTACACCTTGAGATTCGAGGGACTTCAGAGGCACCAGCAGCTTCAAATATCTGTTTGCTGGTTTGTAATGGCTTTTTAGCAACTGCTCTCTTAATCCGATGAACTTGTTTGGCAGAAACCTTCCTCATTCTGCCTTTATCAGCACAAACATGTCTGTGCTCAGATTCAGGAGTATAGCTAAGGCATATAGTAGAATAAGCCGTATCTATATCCTCAGAATTAAATATAACAATAGCTGTGGAGGATATCCGCTAAATAAAACATAACCTTTAATAAGTCTAATTAAAACTATTCGGATCCTAACAAACACATAAACAAAAAAACGTGCTCAAGAGAAACAGTGCTCAAGATAAAAAATTGGAACAGTCTTACCAATTAAACGGACATATGAGGAAGGTCACTCAGATAGTAGAAAGGAGGTGGTTCCAAATGTAACAATCAGGTCGAAGGGTAGGGAAATAATATGTAACCACTGCCTTCCCTGTAAAACCCTCCCAAGAGCTCCTGTCCTAACAAGGACAGGCCCCAAGTAGGTCCTGCTATGGACACCCACCAACCAGAAAGAAAAAAGCAAAGAAGTTGTGTCTCTTGTCTCCCAACGCGTTTCAACTCTGATGGGGGAGAATCATCAGGGGAGTTGTATGAGTCACGACCAATGGGTCTTTATAATAGTCCGGGAAAGATGTAGTCAAAACTTATCCATGAGGGTCCGTGTTATGGCTGGCAATCAGGCAACACAGCGTGCAGTAATCAGCGCACATACAGAGATCTGGCAAAAACCCAAAACAATAGGACGAGCTCTGAGACGTGGAATCTCTGTAGACTGCAGTACCTGAACTGTCCTCACACAACTGGAAGCAGCAGTGGATTGCGCCTAACAACTACCTATGCAACTCGACACTGCCTGAGGAGCTGACTAGCCTGAAGATAGAAATACAAGCCTGACTTACCTCAGAGAAATACCCCAAAGGAATAGGCAGCCCCCACATATAATGACTGTTAGCAAGATGAAAAGACAAACGTAGGAATGAAATAGATTCAGCAAAGTGAGGCCCGATATTCTAGACAGAGCGAGGATAGCAAAGAGAACTATGCAGTCTACAAAAAACCCTAAAACGAAAACCACGCAAAGGGGCAAAAAGACCCACCGTGCCGAACTAACAGCACGGCGGTGCACCCCTTTGCTTCTCAGAGCTTCCAGCAAAAGATAATAACAAGCTGGACAGAAAAAACAGAAAACAAACTAGAAGCACTTATCTAGCAGAGCAGCAGGCCCAAGGAAAGATGCAGTAGCTCAGATCCAACACTGGAACATAGACAAGGAGCAAGGAAGACAGACTCAGGTGGAGCTAAATAGCAAGGCAGCCAACGAGCTCACCAAAACACCTGAGGGAGGAAGCCCAGAGACTGCAATACCACTTGTGACCACAGAAGTGAACTCAGCCACAGAATTCACAACAGTACCCCCCCCTTGAGGAGGGGTCACCGAACCCTCACCAGAACCCCCAGGCCGACCAGGATGAGCCACATGAAAGGCACGAACAAGATCTGGGGCATGGACATCAGAGGCAAAAACCCAGGAATTATCTTCCTGAGCATAACCCTTCCATTTGACCAGATACTGGAGTTTCCGTCTAGAGACACGAGAATCCAAAATCTTCTCCACAATATACTCCAATTCCCCCTCCACCAAAACAGGGGCAGGAGGCTCCACAGATGGAACCATAGGTGCCACGTATCTCCTCAACAACGACCTATGGAATACATTATGTATGGAAAAGGAGTCTGGGAGGGTCAGACGAAAAGACACCGGATTGAGAATCTCAGAAATCCTATACGGACCAATAAAACGAGGTTTAAATTTAGGAGAGGAAACCTTCATAGGTATATGACGAGAAGATAACCAAACCAGATCCCCAACACGAAGTCGGGGTCCCACACGGCGTCTGCGATTAGCGAAAAGCTGAGCCTTCTCCTGGGACAAGGTCAAATTGTCCACTACCTGAGTCCAGATCTGCTGCAACCTGTCCACCACATAATCCACACCAGGACAGTCCGAAGACTCAACCTGTCCTGAAGAGAAACGAGGATGGAACCCAGAATTGCAGAAAAATGGAGAGACCAAGGTAGCCGAGCTGGCCCGATTATTAAGGGCGAACTCAGCCAACGGCAAAAATGACACCCAATCATCCTGGTCAGCGGAAACAAAACATCTCAGATATGTTTCCAAGGTCTGATTGGTTCGTTCGGTCTGGCCATTAGTCTGAGGATGGAAGGCCGAGGAAAAAGATAGGTCAATGCCCATCCTACCACAAAAGGCTCGCCAGAACCTCGAGACAAACTGGGAACCTCTGTCAGAAACAATATTCTCAGGAATGCCATGTAAACGAACCACATGCTGGAAGAACAAAGGCACCAAATCAGAGGAGGAAGGCAATTTAACCAAGGGCACCAGATGGACCATTTTAGAAAAGCGATCACAGACCACCCAAATGACAGACATCTTTTGAGAAACGGGAAGGTCAGAAATGAAATCCATCGAAATATGTGTCCAAGGCCTCTTCGGGACCGGCAAGGGCAAAAGCAACCCACTGGCACGTGAACAGCAGGGCTTAGCCCTAGCACAAATTCCACAGGACTGCACAAAAGCACGCACATCCCGCGACAGAGATGGCCACCAGAAGGATCTAGCAACCAACTCCCTGGTACCAAAGATTCCTGGATGACCGGCCAGCACCGAACAATGAAGTTCAGAGATAACTTTACTAGTCCACCTATCAGGGACGAACAGTTTCTCGGCCGGACAACGATCAGGTTTATTAGCCTGAAATTTCTGCAACACTCTCCGCAAATCAGGGGAGATGGCAGACACAATGACTCCTTCCTTGAGGATACTCGCCGGCTCAGATAACCCCGGAGAGTCGGGCACAAAACTCCTAGACAGAGCATCCGCCTTCACATTTTTAGAGCCCGGAAGGTATGAAATCACAAAATCAAAACGAGCAAAAAATAACGACCAACGGGCCTGTCTAGGATTCAAGCGCTTGGCAGACTCAAGATAAGTAAGGTTCTTATGATCAGTCAAAACCACCACGCGATGCTTAGCACCCTCAAGCCAATGACGCCACTCCTCGAATGCCCACTTCATGGCCAGCAACTCTCGGTTGCCCACATCATAATTACGCTCAGCAGCAGAAAATTTCCTGGAAAAGAAAGCACATGGTTTGAACACTGAGCAACCAGAACCTCTCTGTGACAAAACCGCCCCTGCACCAATCTCAGAAGCATCAACCTCGACCTGGAACGGAAGAGAAACATCAGGTTGACACAACACAGGGGCACAGCAAAAACGACGCTTCAACTCCTGAAAAGCTTCCACGGCAGCAGAAGACCAATTAACCAAATCAGCACCCTTCTTGGTCAAATCGGTCAATGGTCTGGCAATGCTAGAAAAATTACAGATGAAGCGACGATAAAAATTAGCAAAGCCCAGGAATTTCTGCAAACTTTTTAGAGATGTCGGCTGAGTCCAATCCTGGATGGCCTGAACCTTAACCGGATCCATCTCGATAGTAGAAGGGGAAAAGATGAACCCCAAAAATGAAACTTTCTGCACACCGAAGAGACACTTTGATCCCTTCACGAACAAGGAATTAGCACGCAGTACCTGGAAAACCATTCTGACTTGCTTTACATGAGACTCCCAATCATCTGAGAAGATCAAAATGTCATCCAAGTAAACAATCAAGAATTTATCCAGATACTCACGGAAAATGTCATGCATAAAAGACTGAAAAACAGATGGAGCATTGGCAAGTCCGAACGGCATCACCAGATACTCAAAATGACCCTCGGGCGTATTAAATGCCGTTTTCCATTCATCTCCCTGCCTGATTCTCACCAGATTATACGCACCACGAAGATCAATCTTAGTAAACCAACTAGCCCCCTTAATCCGAGCAAACAAGTCAGAAATCAATGGCAAGGGATACTGAAACTTAACAGTGATCTTATTAAGAAGGCGGTAATCAATACACGGTCTTAGCGAACCATCCTTCTTGGCTACAAAAAAGAACCCTGCTCCCAATGGTGACGACGATGGGCGAATATGTCCCTTCTCCAGGGACTCCTTCACATAACTGCGCATAGCGGTGTGTTCAGGTACGGACAAATTAAATAAACGACCCTTAGGGAATTTACTACCAGGAATCAAATCGATAGCACAATCACAATTCCTATGCGGAGGAAGGGCATCAGACTTGGACTCTTCAAATACATCCTGAAAGTCCGACAAGAACTCTGGGATGTCAGAAGGAATGGATGACGAAATAGACAAAAATGGAACATCACCATGTACTCCCTGACAACCCCAGCTGGTTACCGACATAGAGTTCCAATCCAATACTGGATTATGGGTTTGTAGCCATGGCAACCCCAACACGACCACATCATGCAAATTATGCAGTACCAAAAAGCGAATAACTTCCTGATGTGCAGGAGCCATGCACATGGTCAGCTGGGCCCAGTACTGAGGCTTATTCTTGGCCAGAGGTGTAGCATCAATTCCTCTCAACGGAATAGGACACTGCAAAGGCTCCAAGAAAAATCCACAACGTTTAGCATAATCCAAATCCATCAGATTCAGGGCAGCGCCTGAATCCACAAACGCCATGACAGAATATGATGACAAAGAGCACATTAAGGTAATGGACAAAAGGAATTTGGACTGTACAGTACCAATAACGGCAGAGCTATCGAACCGCCTAGTGCGTTTAGGACAATTAGAAATAGCATGAGTAGAATCACCACAATAGAAACACAGTCTGTTCAGACGTCTGTGTTCGTGCCGTTCTACTTTAGTCATAGTCCTGTTGCACTGCATAGGCTCAGGCTTACTCTCAGACAATACCGCCAGATGGTGCACAGATTTACGCTCGCGCAAGCGACGACCGATCTGAATGGCCAAGGACATAGACTCATTCAAACCAGCAGGCATAGGAAATCCCACCATTACATCCTTAAGAGCTTCAGAGAGACCCTTTCTGAACAAAGCCGCTAGTGCAGATTCATTCCACAGAGTGAGTACTGACCATTTTCTAAATTTCTGACAATATACTTCTACATCATCCTGACCCTGGCATAAAGCCAGCAGATTTTTCTCAGCTTGATCCACTGAATTAGGCTCATCGTAAAGCAATCCCAGCGCCTGGAAAAATGCATCAACATTACTCAATGCAGAATCTCCTGGTGCAAGAGAAAACGCCCAGTCCTGTGGGTCGCCGCGCAAAAAAGAAATAATAATCAAAACCTGTTGAATAGGATTACCAGAAGAATGAGGTTTCAAGGCCAAAAATAGCTTACAATTATTTCTGAAGCTCAGGAACTTAGTTCTGTCACCAAAAAAACAAATCAGGAATCGGAATTCTTGGTTCTAGCATCGATTTCTGATCAATAGTATCTTGAATCTTTTGTACATTTACAACGAGATTATCCATTGAGGAGCACAGAGCCTGAATATCCATGTCCACAGCTGTGTCCTGAAGCACTCTAATGTCTAGGGGAAAAAAAAGACTGAAGACAGAGCTAAGAAAAAAAAATGATGTCAGGATTTCTTTTTTCCCTCTATTGGAAATCATTGAATCGGCTCCTTGTACTGTTATGGCTGGCAATCAGGCAACACAGCGTGCAGTAATCAGCGCACATACAGAGATCTGGCAAAAACCCAAAACAATAGGACGAGCTCTGAGACGTGGAATCTCTGTAGACTGCAGTACCTGAACTGTCCTCACACAACTGGAAGCAGCAGTGGATTGCGCCTAACAACTACCTATGCAACTCGACACTGCCTGAGGAGCTGACTAGCCTGAAGATAGAAATACAAGCCTGACTTACCTCAGAGAAATACCCCAAAGGAATAGGCAGCCCCCACATATAATGACTGTTAGCAAGATGAAAAGACAAACGTAGGAATGAAATAGATTCAGCAAAGTGAGGCCCGATATTCTAGACAGAGCGAGGATAGCAAAGAGAACTATGCAGTCTACAAAAAACCCTAAAACGAAAACCACGCAAAGGGGCAAAAAGACCCACCGTGCCGAACTAACAGCACGGCGGTGCACCCCTTTGCTTCTCAGAGCTTCCAGCAAAAGATAATAACAAGCTGGACAGAAAAAACAGAAAACAAACTAGAAGCACTTATCTAGCAGAGCAGCAGGCCCAAGGAAAGATGCAGTAGCTCAGATCCAACACTGGAACATAGACAAGGAGCAAGGAAGACAGACTCAGGTGGAGCTAAATAGCAAGGCAGCCAACGAGCTCACCAAAACACCTGAGGGAGGAAGCCCAGAGACTGCAATACCACTTGTGACCACAGAAGTGAACTCAGCCACAGAATTCACAACAGGTCCGTGTAGAATATGGGTCCCGCAGTGGCAAGGAATACCCATATAAGGTTCACAGAAGTAAGTTGCATCCGCAACCTGCAAAACGTCCCTGTATACTGATCAAATTCCCCTCCCTATATAGCCCCCTCTTATGCCAGCTGTTTGGAATAATTACCCAAATGAGTGATTAGTTAACACATACCAGATTCCTGCAGTGTATACTGTGCCACCGAGTGGTGGGCAGTTCCGGTCACTGAGACGCTCGTTACCGGAAGTGTGCACATCATGAACAGAGCGTCGCTTCCGCCCACCATGTTTTTGGAGCACAGTGATACTCCCCCCATAGTCCATAGTATCGCCGGGCGATTCTAGCCCTCGCTACCGGAAGTTTGGACGCCATATTAGGAGCGTCACTTCCGCCCACCATATTACCGGAGCGCAAGGCTCCCTCTAGACTACTATGACGCCAGAAGGTCCAGTTCCTGTCACTACGGCACCTATTACCGGAAGTTTTGACGCCATATTGAAGGCGTCATTTATAGCCCACCACATTTACAGGGCACACTCATCCCTGCAATGCATTGTGGTGCCGGGTAGCGGGGTACTTCCGGCCACTATGCCACATTACTGGAGATTTAAATGATGTAACATTATGGACATATCTCATGTGTCCATATGATCCGCAATCGCACACTGTATAAAACAAAAACATGCATCATATGATATATTTTTTTACAGTATGTAAGTGTACCATTTTAGACCATCGGTAAGTATCCTCAAAATATATATATATCCCCATGTGGGGGCAGAGGAAATCTTTCATATGTATACCACGACCAGAACCAGACCAAATATGTATATAGGCAAAACAAACGTCTGTCATGCTCGACATACAGCCCAGTGGTGGTTAGACATAGGGGGAGAAGGTTATGAGGACAGGGAGGTCTCAGCATACAGGGCACATAAATTGCCATATAAGTTAGGTCCTAAGACGACTTCCGTACCAAAATGGGGAGGAAATCCCAGATGGGTTCCCCATTATATGCGGTAACTGGAAATATTAATAGAAAGGAACAATGGTTCCATTACTATATAGTAAAAGAAAAAATGACTTATTTTGTTTTCTTTGGCTGTTCTCTCAGTGTTAGGTCCTTGGACAGACTAGAAATATGAAAATGGAATCAAATATACAAATCAGATCTTAATATGTATATATAGATTTATCAAAAGGAGGGGGAGATGAAAAGTCGCACTAGATAACGATCTATTACCCTAAAACGAGATGTCCTGTGTGGGGACATTCTAAACACTTAAAGTATACGGAGGAGGAGGACCGGGGGGGGGGGGGATGCGCACAAGGGGGACAAAAAGAGAACTCTGTTATAAAAAACATCCAAAATTGATCTGATCGTTCAGACCTCTGGGGTGGCAGGTATCCAGCACAAATATCCAGCTGGCCTCTCTCTGAAGCAACTGTTTGTCAAAATCACCACCTCTGGCTGGCATATCAATTCTGTCAATCCCCATAAATCGTATAACTTTGAGATCTCCTCCATGCATGTTGTTGACATGTTTAACAATTGGGGTATCCCTATGATTGCGTATATCTCCCAAATGCTCCCCCACCCTCCTCCTCAATTCTCTGATTGTCTTCCCAACATACGTAATGCCGCATTGGCACAGGGCTCGATACACAACTCCTGTGCTTTTGCAATTCACACATTTTTTCAATTTGAATGTCTCTTGTGTATTCTCATTGAAAAACTCCTTGCCCGTAAGTATCGATTCACACGCTATGCATCCACCACACCTGAAGCATCCCGCTGGTCTCTGTGGGAGCCAAGTTGTACCCCTGGGTGTAGTAAAGTGACTATGGACAAGTCTGTCACCTAGTGTCTTAGCCCTGCGATAGGTAATAACTGGTTCTGTCCCCAAGGTGTCTCTCAGATCCTCATCCATCTTAAGGATGTCCCAGTGTTTCCGGATGATGTTTCTGACAGATGATGCTCCATTGTCATATGTACAAATGATTCTAGTAACCCTTGAGGGTTCGGTCTCTTCCCTTCGAGGTATTAAGAGGTTCCCCCTATCCTGTTGGGTGGCATAACGGAATGCCTCCCGTAGGATTCGATCCGGGTACCCTCTAGCCAAGAATCTCTGTCTTAAATCGTCGGCCATCACTTTGTAGTCCCTCTGATTAGAACAATTATGTCGTAATCGCAGGTATTGGCCCTTTGGGATGCCTTTCTTTAGGGAATAGGGATGATTACTATCCCACCTCAGGAGCGAGTTAGTTGCAGTGGGTTTCCTATAGATAGTACTTTCCAAGCGTTCTCCATCCTGTGACTTGGAGATCAATACATCCAGGAATGGTAATTGCGATTCTTGTATGTCACAAGTGAATTTAAGCCCCACCTCATTGTTGTTAAGGGACTCAATTCATTGCCTAAACTCCTCTCTAGATCCTCTCCAAATCACAAAAATATCATCAATATACCTGACCCATAAATCAATATGGGCCAGGTATTGAATATGTAGCTCCGAGAAGACGATGCAGTCCTCCCACCAGCCCAGGAACAAGTTGGCGTACGTGGGCGCACAGGGATTACCCATAGCGGTGCCCCTGAGCTGGTGGAAGGTTCTGCCGTCAAAGGTAAAGTAATTATTGGTAAGCACATATTCCAATAAGGTCAGGATGAGTTTATTATGGGCATTAAATTGGCAACCCCTAGTGTTAAGGAAATGATGTACACCCCTAATCCCATGTTCATGTGGGATTGAGGAGTACAGGGCCTCCACATCAATACTGGCAAGCAATGTGCCCGGTTCAAAGGAAATGCCCTCCAATTTACGGAGCAGGTCCATCGTGTCTCTGATGTAGGATGGCAGTGATATCACAAATGGTCTAAGTACATCATCTAGATAGATACCGATGTTTTGTCCCACACTCCCTATGCCGGACACGATGGGCCTGCCTCTCAGAGGGTCCAGACCCTTATGAACCTTAGGCAAGGCATAAAAAGTAGCCATCACCGGATGGCGGGGTAGAAGAAAAGATAGTTCATCCTCACTAATAAGCATATCATCTTTAGCTTTTGTTAAAATTACCCCAAGAGTTTTTACACAATCACCAACCGGATTGGAGGTCACCCGTGTGTACGTGGTGTGGTCATTCAGGAGCGACAGACACAGATTTCTGTAACTGTCCACATCCATCATGACCACATTCCCTCCTTTGTCAGATGGTTTTAAGACAAGAGATGTATCCGTTTCCAAATTACGGAGTGCTGTCATTTGTTCCCTGGTCAGATTATGCCTAGACTCATTTTTGGCATGTCTTTTGATGTCAGTGATGCTTAGATTGAGAAAAACATCTATTGCGAATAAGTCACCCCCTACTGGTGCCATTTTCTTGCTTGGATTTTTTAGCTGGGTAAATGGACCGTATCCATTGCTGTTGTCAGGTACCGTATCTAGACCCGCCAAAAGGCGTACATCTGATAACATTTCCTGTGGAATATTAAGGTCACCGCACATTCTTTTATCTTTAAGTTTAAAAAATTTGTGCCATCGGAGTTGAAACGCGTTGGGAGACAAGAGACACAACTTTTTTGCTTTTTTCTTTCTGGTTGGTGGGTGTCCATAGCAGGACCTACTTGGGGCCTGTCCTTGTTAGGACAGGAGCTCTTGGGAGGGTTTTACAGGGAAGGCAGTGGTTACATATTATTTCCCTACCCTTCGACCTGATTGTTACATTTGGAACCACCTCCTTTCTACTATCTGAGGGACCTTCCTCATATGTCCGTTTAATTGGTAAGACTGTTCCAATTTTTTATCTTGAGCACTGTTTCACTTGAGCACGTTTTTTTGTTTATGTGTTTGTTAGGATCCGAATAGTTTTAATTAGACTTATTAAAGGTTATGTTTTATTTAGCGGATATCCTCCACAGCTATTGTTATATTTAATCCTGAGGATATAGATACGGCTTATTCTACTATATGCCTTAGCTATACTCTAGTAGCTTTGCTTTTTGTTATGGCTGTTTTTTTGGCGACAGGTCCGGATACAGAGTCATGGCTTACTGAAGCATAATCATTTGGAACACAGTGTATACCCCGTTATGGAATGCAGCACATATGCTGATTAAGGTGGTAGTCTTAGTTCAGACATGAAAAAGCTGGTGACAGGTTCCCTTTAAGTATATTAGGTAACTTACTAATGAACTTGACAGTGAGAAATCAACATTTTGGCTTGTCTTGTCCAAGTGATTTATTCATTAACTGAAGTTACAAAAGATAAAGTTTAAATTCAGTGCCTTAATTTAGAAAGTAAGACTAATTTTGACTTGAGGTGTATAAATCAGTTCTCTATTTTCAAGCAGGATTGAGCTGGTATTATTTCAATATTAGTTTCTAGAAAGATATCCAAAAGACTGGTTCTAAAAACGTCATAAAAAATATTCTATATATTTAGGATGGCAACATTTTTTAACCCCTTTACCCCCAAGGGTGGTTTGCACGTTAATGACCAGGCCAATTTTTACAATTCTGACCACTGTCCCTTTATGAGGTTATAACTCCGAAACGCTTCAACGGATCCTGGTGATTCTGACATTGTTTTCTCGTGACATATTGTACTTCATGATAGTGGTAAAATTTCTTTGATAGTACCTGCGTTTATTTGTGAAAAAAACGGAAATTTGGCGAAAATTTTGAAAATTTCGCAATTTTCAAACTTTGAATTTTTATGCAATTAAATCACAGAGATATGTCACACAAAATACTTAATAAGTAACATTTCCCACATGTCTCCTTTACATCAGCATAATTTTGGAACCAATTTTTTTTTTGTTAGGGAGTTATAAGGGTTAAAAGTTGACCAGCAATTTCTCATTTTTACAACACCATTTTTTTTTAGGGACCACGTCTCATTTGAAGTCATTTTGAGGGGTCTATATGATAGAAAATGCCCAAGTGTGACACCATTCTAAAAACTGCACCCCTCAAGGTGCTCAAAACCACATTCAAGAAGTTTATTAACCCTTCAGGTGTTTAATAGGAATTTTTGGAATGTTTAAATAAAAATGAACATTTAACTTTTTTACACAAAAAATTTACTTCAGCTCCAATTTGTTTTATTTTACCAAGGGTAACAGGAGAAATTGGACCCAAAAAGTTGTTGTCCAATTTGTCCTGAGTACGCTGATACCCCATATGTGGCAGTAAACCACTGTTTGGGCGCATGGGAGAGCTCGGAAGGGAAGGAGCGCTATTTGACTTTTCAATGCAAAATTGACAGGAATTGAGATGGGACGCCATGTTGCGTTTGGAGAGCCACTGATGTGCCTAAACATTGAAACCCCCCACAAGTGACACCATTTTGGAAAGTAGACCCCCTAAGGAACTTATCTGGATGTGTGGTGAGCACTTTGACCCACCAAGTGCTTCACAGAAGTTTATAATGCAGAACCGTAAAAATAAAAAATCATATTTTTTCACAAAAATTATATTTTTGCCCCCAATTTTTTATTTTTCCAAGGGTAAGAGAAGAAATTGGACCTCAAAAGTTGTTGTCCAATTTGTCCTGAGTACGCTGATACCCCATATGTGGCAGTAAACCACTGTTTGGGCGCATGGGAGAGCTCGGAAGGGAAGGAGCGCAGTTTGACTTTTCAATGCAAAATTGACAGAAATTGAGATGGGACGCTATGTTGCGTTTGGAGAGCCACTGATGTGCCTAAACATTGAAACCCCCCACAAGTGACACCATTTTGGAAAGTAGACCCCCTAAGGAACTTATCTAGAGGTGTGGTGAGCACTTTGACCCACCAAGTGCTTCACAGAAGTTTATAATGCAGAACCGTAAAAATAAAAAATCATATTTTTTCACAAAAATTATATTTTTGCCCCCAATTTTTTATTTTTCCAAGGGTAAGAGAAGAAATTGGACCTCAAAAGTTGTTGTCCAATTTGTCCCGAGTACGCTGATACCCCATATGTGGCAGTAAACCACTGTTTGGGCGCATGGGAGAGCTCGGAAGGGAAGGAGCGCCGTTTGACTTTTCAATGCAAAATTGACAGGAATTGAGATGGGACGCCATGTTGCGTTTGGAGAGCCACTGATGTGCCTAAACATTGAAACCCCCCACAAGTGACACCATTTTGGAAAGTAGACCCCCTAAGGAACTTATCTGGATGTGTGGTGAGCACTTTGACCCACCAAGGGCTTCACAGAAGTTTATAATGCAGAGCCATAAAAATAAAACAAAAATTTTTTCCCACAAAAATTATTTTTTAGCCCCCAGTTTTGTATTTTCCCTAGGGTAACAGGAGAAATTGGACCCCAAAAGTTGTTGTCCAATTTGTCCTGAGTACGCTGATACCCCATATGTGGGGGGAAACCACCGTTTGGGCGCATGGGAGGGTTCGGAAGGGAAGGAGCGCCATTTGGAATGCAGACTTAGATGGAATGGTCTGCAGGCGTCACATTGCGTTTGCAGAGCCCCTAATGTACCTAAACAGTAGAAACCCCCCACAAGTGACACCATTTTGGAAAGTAGACCCCCTAAGGAACTCATCTTGATGTGTTGTGAGAGCTTTGAACCCCCAAGTATTTCACTACAGTTTATAACGCAGAGCCATGCAAATAAAAAATATTTTTTTTTCCACAAAAATTATATTTTAGCCCCCAGTTTTGTATTTTTCCAAGGTTAGCAGGAGAAATTGGACCCTAAATGTTGTTGTCCAATTTGTCCTGAGTACGCTGATACCCGATATGTGGGGGGGAACCACCGTTTGGGCGCATGGGAGGGTTCGGAAGGGAAGGAGCGCCATTTGGAATGCAGACTTAGATGGAATGGTCTGCAGGCGTCACATTGCGTTTGCAGAGCCCCTAATGTACCTAAACAGTAGAAACCCCCCACAAGTGACCCCATATTGGAAACTAGACCCCTCAATGAACTTATCTAGATGTGTTGTGAGAACTTTGAACCCCCAAGTGTTTCACTACAGTTTATAACGCAGAGCCGTGAAAATAAAATATCTTTTTGTTTTCCCACAAAAATTATTTTTTAGCCCCCAGTTTTGTATTTTCCCAAGGGTAACAGGAGAAATTGGTCCACAAAAGTTGTTGTCCAATTTGTCCTGAGTACGCTGATACCCCATATGTTGGGGTAAACCCCTGTTTGGGCACACAGGAGAGCTCGGAAGGGAAGGAGCACTGTTTTTCTTTTTCAACGCAGAATTGGCTGGAATTGAGATCGGACGCCATGTCGTGTTTGGAGAGCCCCTGATGTGCCGAAACAGTGGAAACCCCCCAATTATAACTGAAACCCTAATCTAAACACACCCCTAACCCTAATTCCAACGGTAACCCTAACCACACCTCTAACCCTGACACACCCCTAACCCTAATCCCAACCCTATTCCCAACTGTAAATGTAATCTAAACCCTAACCCTAACTTTAGCCCCAACCCTAACTGTAGCCCCAACCCTAACCCTAACCCTAGCCCTAACCCTAACCCTAGCCCTAACCCTAGCCCTAACCCTAGCCCTAACCCTAACCCTAACCCTAGCCCTAACCCTAGCCCTAACCCTAACCCTAACCCTAGCCCTAACCCTAGCCCTAACCCTAACCCTAGCCCTAACCCTAACCCTAACCCTAGCCCTAACCCTAGCCCTAACCCTAGCCCTAACCCTAACCCTAACCCTAGCCCTAACCCTAGCCCTAGCCCTAACCCTAGCCCTAACCCTAGCCCTAACCCTAATCCTAGCCCTAACCCTAGCCCTAATGGGAAAATGGAAATAAATACATTTTTTTTATTTTTCCCTAACTAAGGGGGTGATGAAGGGGGGTTTGATTTACTTTTATAGCGAGTTTTTTAGCGGATTTTTATGATTGGCAGCCGTCACACACTGAAAGACCCTTTTTATTGCAAAAAATATTTTTTGCAATACCACATTTTGAGAGCTATAATTTTTCCATATTTTGGTCCACAGAGTCATGTGAGGTCTTGTTTTTTGCGGGACGAGTTGACGTTTTTATTGAAAACATTTTTGGGCACGTGACATTTTTTTATCGCTTTTTATTCCGATTTTTGTGACGAAGAATGACCAAAAGCCAGCTATTCATGAATTTCTATTGGGGGAGGCGTTTATACCGTTCCGCGTTTGGTAAAATTGATAAATCAGTTTTATTCTTCGGGTCAGTACGATTACAGCGATACCTCATTTATATCATTTTTTTATGGTTTGGTGCTTTTATACGATAAAAACTATTTTACAGAAAAAATAATTATTTTTGCATCGCTTTATTCTCAGGACTATAACTTTTTTATTTTTTTGCTGATGATGCTGTATGGCGGCTCTTTTTTTGCGGGACAATATGACGCTTTCAGCGGTACCATGGTTATTTATATCTGTCCTTTTGATCGCGTGTTATTCCACTTTTTGTTCGGCGGTATGATAATAAAGCGTTGTTTTTTGCCTCGTTTTTTTTTTTTTTTTCTTACGGTGTTTACTGAAGGGGTTAACTAGTGGGACAGTTTTATAGGTCGGGTCGTTACGGACGCGGCGATACTAAATATTTGTACTTTTATTGGTTTTTTTTTTTTATTTAGATGAAGAAATGTATTTATGGGAATAATATTTTTTTTTTTTTTTTCATTATTTTGGAATATTTTTTTTTATTTTTTTTACACATTTGGAAATTTTTTTTTTTACTTTTTTACTTTGTCCCAGGGGGGGACATCACAGATCAGTGATCTGACAGTTTGCACAGCACTCTGTCAGATCACTGATCTGACATGCAGCGCTGCAGGCTTCACAGTGCCTGCTCTGAGCAGGCTCTGTGAAGCCACCTCCCTCCCTGCAGGACCCGGATCCGCGGCCATCTTGGATCCGGGGCTCGAGCAGGGAGGGAGGTGAGGAGACCCTCGCAGCAACGCGATCACATCGCGTTGCTGCGGGGGGCTCAGGGAAGCCCGCAGGGAGCCCCCTCCCTGCGCGGTGCTTCCCTGCACCGCCGGCACATCGCGATCATCTTTGATCGCGGTGTGCCAGGGGTTAATGTGCCGGGGGCGGTCCGTGACCGCTCCTGGCACATAGTGCCGGATGTCAGCTGCGATAAGCAGCTGACACCCGGCCGCGATCGGCCGCGCTCCCCCCGTGAGCGCGGCCGATCGGCTATGACGTACTATCCCGTCCAGGGTCAGATAAGCCCAGGGCACCTCGACGGGATAGTACGTCTAAGGTCACAGAGGGGTTAATATGTATTTTATTAGTTTTTGTGTTTATAACTCCACTAGGAAAAAAACACATAAGGGAAAAAAACACAACAAAAATAACACAACCATGCTCTCCTTTGATTTTAAATTTTGACCTGTAAATCTGTCATATTGCACATGCAAGTCTGTCTGTGGTTAGCACTAGTGATGAGCGACTATACTCGCTACTTGAGATTTCTCGAGCACGCTCGGGTGTCCTCCGAGTATTTTTAAGTGCTCAGAGATTTAGTTTTCATCGCCTCAGCTGAATGATTTACATCTGTTAGCCAGGCTAATGTGGGGGTTGCCTGGTTGCTAGGGAATCCCCACATGTAATCAAGCAGGCTAGTAGCTGGAAATCATCCAGCTGCAGCAAAAAAAAATAAATCTCCGAGCACTAAAAAACACTCGGAGGACACCCGGGCGTGCAGAGAACAGTGACATCACTTGTGGGGCAACGTTAGTCTTTGCACGCCGGGTATTCTGACAGCAATCTGTTGCCGACTTGTTACTGCTGATCTGAGCCAACAACAGAGAACGCACTGTCATTGTGCATATTGCGCAGCATGCATGGATGCCTCATTTCAGGGAGGGGTCAGAGGCTGTGACAGTTACCGAAACCTCTGCCCCAATGATGCTTCGTTTGAGTATCCCAGCATGTACTGGGATTCTGAAAAGAAGGGTAATCAAAAAAGGAAGTAGTTAAAAAAAATAAAAGCAGATAGCGTTAGAAGTTAGGGAAGGATAGGGAGTTTTTAATTCAAGTATATTAGAAAATAGTTTATGGTACTAAATAGATAGAGATTTAGGATGAAAATTACTTTGGACTTCTGACCACCCTTTTACTATCATGTATGTCTGCAAAGGGAGGACTGTTATTCACTGATTAAGCCCACCCACTTGACTCCCAAGCATAGAGATCACAGCAATTATAAATAAACTACCGGTACTAATTACCGTATATATTGCATTTTCCCCACAAATCTATAGATCTCTGCTCAGCTTCTCCTGCAGATCAGATACCATGTTCTTAACTTCAAAATGGTTTACTGAAATTACTCATTCCAGTCCCAGCTAGCAGAAGGAAATTAAAAAACAGCTCTGACTTAAAAGAACGTGAAAATTCACGAGTAATCAGACATTTTAGTAGACGTACATTCGATTTAAACGACCCTCACAGAGATCACAGCTGAGAATAACAGAAAAAAATACAATATTTTCCTGTTTCTAGAGTTTCGGACTCTTTCCATAATAGGTTAAAAAAAAACCTTGTATGATTTTCCATACCGTTGACATTTCAGTCATGGCAAGCGTTAAATATCACTCCTACCAAGAGACTTTTGTAGTTATCTCCACGCTTCCATGGGATGTGCAGTTAATATGTTCGTCCCCCATACTTTGCATTATTAAAGTTTTAGGTTTTTTCCGATTCAGAAAATAAAACTTTCAGCTACATAAAAAGTTCTGTACTTTCTCTTATACTTGCTGTACATATTGGTATTCACACTTGTTTTTTTGCAGTCAGTTTACTGAAAGTAGCAGGTCCACATTCAATTACTGCAAAACAAGGCATGAAAATGTGATACAAAACATGTATTGGTGGGACAATTCTTTCTAAAACTTATTGCTGTGCTTTAAGATATGATAGGAACAGACGCAAATTGCTGATGGTTCTTCCACCTATTTTCACCAACATACTCAAATCATTGTGAGGCAGAGACCGGTGTTACATGTAGGGGTCGCTGTGTGTTCCCCTCAGGATGCACATGGAAGCGTATTGAGGCCATGGGAGTGCACTGCAGTCACAGGCGTAGCTGTGATTGCAATGCAGAATAAAAGTGTTAGAAGTTGGGCAAACTAATTTTCCATGGCAGATTTAAAAAAATCTGCTCTGGGCTTTTATGTTTTGAGACGAACTACAGGATGGTAGTGCAAACAAGAAGAGCGGAGTATATAAAAAAGGTAAAATCTGTGTCCACAAACACCAGAGACAAGTGTTGCAGTGAATCGCTCCCACTTACCTATCATACATGGCAGCTCCCACATCTCACCCAGTGGTCCCTGATGCACGCTTTGCGTTGCAGCTTTTTCAAAAGGGGATCCCTTCCATGTCTCAATATTTTCCTCTGTGCGGATATTATTGTGTTTTGACTACGAACATGTATGTGATAACTGAATAAAAATTATTTTTATTATAACTTGTGGGATGTTATATACTCTGCTCTTCTTGTTTGCAATATCTTTGGAACTTTTTCTGCTTTACCTATTCTTCTCGGTTGCTCATTTTGGGAGAGAGATCTCTTTCTGCTCTCGGCCACAGTATTACACTCCATGACAGAAGTTATGTCGCTTATCCATGTTATGTAAATACAAGCTTATAACCTGATGTTAAATTCATCCATTGGTTGCATAAATTATTCTTTTGAAAGCTGAAACCCTCCCAAATGTGGTTTAGGTTTAGAAAATAAATTGGCATCAATGCAGAAATATTATCAATTAATGGACACAGAATAGTCAGATTTTGGCAAGACAAAAGTTTTGTCGCCCACAGAAGGTAATGTGATATTCAAACAAATAATTAACTTAAAATACAAATATATGTTGCATAACATTGGTGAATGAAGTTGTAGTGCTATTAGAGTCATATTTAATATTTTCTGTGACTTCCATGAGCTTGAAGGACTGCATCTATGCGGTTCAACAATGATTCATACAATTTATTAATGAAGTCATCAGGAATAGCACAGAATGCAGTCTTACATGCCTCACAGAGTTAATCTAGATTCTTTGGTTTTGTCTTCCAAGCTTCCTCTTTCATCCTACCCCAAACATGCTCAATGATGTTCATGTCTGGTGACTGGGCTGGCCAGTCCTTGAGCACCTTGATCTTTTTTGCCTGCAGGAACTTTGTTGTAGAGATGGATATATGAGATGGAGCACCATCCTGCTGCAGAATTTGACCCCTTTTATGATTTGGAATATAAGAGGTAGCTAATACCTCTTGATATTTTAGGCTATTGATATTGCCTTCCACCTTGCAAATGTTTTGGACACCCCCATACTGAATGTAACCCCAGACCATGATCTTTCCACCAACAAATTTAACTGTTTTCTGGGTGTATTTTGGATCCATATGGGCTCCAGTAGGTCTCCTGCAGTATTTGCGGCTGTGGTGTAATTCTACTGAAGATTCATCAGAGAAATCCACCTTCTGACACTTTTCAAACGTTAATCGGTTTAGCAGGCTGTGGGACTTTGCAAATGCCACACAGTTTTTTATTTGCCTTTTGTTCAGTGCGGGCTTCTGGGCACTGATTCGACCATGGAGGCCATTTCGAGACAGAATCCTACAAACTATTCTAGTTGACACAGGGACTTGAGGTGACCAGGCCTGTTGGAGCTCTGCTGCAGTGGAAGAGGGGCTTCCTTTGGATTTTCTAACCTAAAAACGTTCCTCCTCAGCAGTTGTCTTGCGGGGTCTGCCGGACCTGGGATTGTCAAACACATTTCCAGTCTCTTCAAATCTTTTTTTTAATTCTTTGTACTTGACACTGAGACACATTAAAGGTGCCAGCCATCTCTGCAGTGGATCTGGTCTTCAGCCTCTTGATAATCCATGATTTGGTCGCATGATGGATTTTTAGCATGTTGTCAGAGCTCAAGTTGCAGTTCAAGTGAAGGTCTGGGGTGCTGGGTTTCTTTTTATACACACACACTAATTAACCAATCATTTATTGAGCACAGATGAGGATGTAAACTAGGATTGGGTGCATTATATAACCAGGCGACAAAACTTTTGTCTTGCCAAAATCTGACCATTCTGTGTCCATTAACTGATCAATATTTCTGCATTGATGCCAATTTATTTTCTTAACCTAAACCACATTTCGGAGGGTTTCAGCTTTCAAAATAATAATTTATACAACCAGTGGATGAATTTAACGTCAGGTTATAAGCTTTTATTTAAATAACATGGATAAACGACATAACTTCTGTCAGGGAGTGTACATTGTGCTATATGATTATTGTTCTAAATACAGGATGGTAGTGGTGCAGTCCGTTTTATTCCTGGCTTGGGTTTTCCAGGTGGCCCGTGGCCACAGATTCCAGCTAAAATCCCTGCAGTAAAGTGTTTAGGTGTGTCAGGGGTCAGAGTCAGTCTGGTGTTTGCAGAAGTACGGAGCAGTCGGTTCTGCAGAGCTGCACCTGTGTGAGGCAACACAGGCAAGCGGAGCCAAACAGCCAAGGGAGCTGGGAGGCCTGGCACCCACAGTGTACAAGGCGGTGCAGTCACCCACGGCAACCGGTCTCAGAGGTGGACTGGCAGGTTTATCGGCTGCAATCTGGAGGATATTGTGTGCTGTGTACTTTATGTGAGTTGAACACTAACCCCTTCACGACATGTCCCATACTAGTACGGCGCATGCCGTGTCTCCCCCTTTGATGTGGGCTTCGGCGCTGAGCCCACATCAAAGTTGCGACATGTCAGCTGTTATGTACAGCTGACATGTGCGCGCAACAGCGGCAGGTAGAATCGCGATCCACCTGCCGCTATTAACCAGTTAAATGCCGCTGTCAAATGTTGACAGCGGCATTTAACTACAAATTCCAGCCGCGCGGCCGGAAATGAGAGCATCGCCGACCCTCGTCACATGATTAGGGGTCAGCGATGCGTCAGGATAGTAACCATAGAGGTCCTTGAGACCTTTATGGTTACTGATGCCGGCTAGCTGTGAGCGCCACCCTGTGGTCGGCGCTCATAGCAAGCCTGCAATAATAATAATAATCTTTATTTTTATATAGCGCTAACATATTCCGCAGCGCTTTACAGTTTGCACACATTATCAGCGCTGTCCCCGATGGGGCTCACAATCTAAATTCCCTATCAGTATGTCTTTGGAATGTGGGAGGAAACCGGAGTACCCGGAGGAAACCCACGCAAACATGGGGAGAACATACAAACTCCTTGCAGATGTTGTCCAGGGTGGTATTAGAACCCAGGACTCCAGCGCTGCAAGGCTGCAGTGCTAACCACTGCGCTACCGTGCTGCCCCTGATGATCGCTGCTATGTAGCAGAGCTGATCCAGTAAAATAAACAAAAATAAAAGTTTAAATCACCCCCCTTTTCGCCCCATCCATAGTAAAACAATAAGAAAAAAATCAAACATACACTTATTTGGTATCGCTGCGTTCAGAATCGCCCAATCTATCAATAAAAAAAGCATTAACCTGATCGCTAAACAGCGTAGCGAGAAAAAAAATTGAAACGCCAGAATTACGTTTTTTTGGTCGCCACGACATTGCATTAAAAAGCAATAACGGGCGATCAAAAGACCGTATCTGCAGAAAAGTGGTATCATTTAAAACGTCAGCTCAGCACACAAAAAATAAACCCTCAACCGACCCGAGATCCCGAAAAATGGAGACGCTATGGGTATCGGAAAATGGCACACTTTTTTTTTAGCAAAGTTTTGAATTTTTTTTCACCACTTAAATAAAAAAATTACCTAGATATGTTAGGTGTCTATGAACTCGTAATGACCTAGAGAATCACAATGGCAGGTCAGTTTTAGCATTTAGTGAACCTAGCAAAAAAGCCAAACAAAAAACAAGTGTGGGATTGCACTTTTTTTGCAATTTCACCACACTTTGAATTGTTTTCCCGTTTTCTAGTACAAGGCATGGTAAAACCAATGGTGTAGTTCAAAAGTACAACTCATCCCGCAAAAATAAGCCTTCACATGGCCATATTGATGGAAAAATAAAAAAGTTATGGCTCTGGGAAGGAGGAGAGCGAAAACGAAAAAGCAAAAACGAAAAAGGGCTGCGGCATGAAGGGGTTAAAGAGACTTTTGTTTTGAACTTTACTGGGTTACTGCCTCATCACTGCACAGTGTGGATACCGCTACACTACATCATCCAAATCCAGCTTCCTCATGATTACTTCAGAATTAACAAAAGAAAAAGAGAGGGTGCATCGTTTTATGTCCTTTTTTACAGTTAGGGCCAGAAATATTTGGACAGTGACACAATTTTCGCGAGTTGGGCTCTGCATGCCACCACATTGGATTTGAAATGAAACCTCTACAACAGAATTCAAGTGCAGATTGTAACGTTTAATTTGAAGGGTTGAACAAAAATATCTGATAGAAAATGTAGGAATTGTACACATTTCTTTACAAACACTCCACATTTTAGGAGGTCAAAAGTAATTGGACAAATAAACATAACCCAAACAAAATATTTTTATTTTCAATATTTTGTTGCAAATCCTTTGGAGGCAATCACTGCCTTAAGTCTGGAACCCATGGACATCACCAAACGCTGGGTTTCCTCCTTCTTAATGCTTTGCCAGGCCTTTACAGCCGCAGCCTTCAGGTCTTGCTTGTTTGTGGGTCTTTCCGTCTTAAGTCTGGATTTGAGCAAGTGAAATGCATGCTCAATTGGGTTTAGATCTGGAGATTGACTTGGCCATTGCAGAATGTTCCACTTTTTGGCACTCATGAACTCCTGGGTAGCTTTGGATGTATGCTTGGGGTCATTGTCCATCTGTACTATGAAGCGCCGTCCAATCAACTTTGCAGCATTTGGCTGAATCTGGGCTGAAAGTATATCCCGGTACACTTCAGAATTCATCCGGCTACTCTTGTCTGCTCTTATGTCATCAATAAACACAAGTGACCCAGTGCCATTGAAAGCCATGAATGCCCATGCCATCACGTTGCCTCCACCATGTTTTACAGAGGATGTGGTGTGCCTTGGATCATGTGCCGTTCCCTTTCTTCTCCAAACTTTTTTCTTCCCATCATTCTGGTACAGGTTGATCTTTGTCTCATCTGTCCATAGAATACTTTTCCAGAACTGAGCTGGCTTCTTGAGGTGTTTTTCTGCAAATTTAACTCTGGCCTGTCTATTTTTGGTATTGATGAATGGTTTGCATCTAGATGTGAACCCTTTGTATTTACTGTCATGGAGTCTTCTCTTTACTGTTGACTTAGAGACAGATACACCTACTTCACTGAGAGTGTTCTGGACTTCAGTTGATGTTGTGAACGGGTCCTTCTTCACCAAATTAAGTATGCGGCGATCATCCACCACTGTTGTCATCCGTGGACGCCCAGGCCTTTTTGAGTTCCCAAGCTCACCAGTCAATTCCTTTTTTCTCAGAATGTACCCAACTGTTGATTTTGCTACTCCAAGCATGTCTGCTATCTCTCTGATGGATTTTTTATTTTTTTTCAGCCTCAGGATGTTCTGCTTCACCTCAATTGAGAGTTCCTTTGACCGCATGTTGTCTGCTCACAGCAACAGCTTCCAAATGCAAAACCACACACCTGGAATCCACCCCTGACCTTTTAACTACTTCATTGATTACAGGTTAACGAGGGAGACGCCTTCAGAGTTAATTGCAGCCCTTAGAGTCCATTGTCCAATTACTTTTGGTCCCTTGAAAAAGAGGACGCTATGCATTACAGAGCTATGATTCCTAAACCCTTTCTCCGATTTGGATGTGGAAACTATCATATTGCAGCTGGGAGTGTGCACTTTCAGCCCATATTATATATATAATTGTATTTCTGAACATGTTTTTGTAAACAGCTAAAATAACAAAACTTGTGTCACTGTCCAAATGTTTCTGGCCCTAACTGTATCTTGAACCATTCGATTTCTTCACACCTGGTTTGCACTGTAGCTTCCTGATCATCGTAGAGTGACTTGATTAACCAAATCACGTGTGCCAAAACATTGCTTCGCCCAGCGCTTCCCTAGGATTATCATGCTCAACACAATAAAAAGCCTTGATATATTAAACTAGATGGCAGCCCGATTCTAAAGAATCGGGAGTCTAGAATCCATATATACTTTATTTATTCAAATGTAAGAATAATACAATTAATAAATAATAGTAAGAAAGAACAAAAAATGGCTGCACTCACCAGCTCTTGACAATTCTTGTTACTTAAGGTACAGTTACACAGGATCCATGAACATGCTTATGAGGGGAGGGATGAAAGACATCAGACGACAACTTTGCGTGTTGTGGCAAATGCCACAACAACGGTTCTTTGCGAAAATAGCCAGTTAATAATAGGCAATAGTTCTTTGCAGGAATGCAGATATTAATAAATAGGCAGTTTATATTGCAGAGAAATTGCTGGGCAATAATGGACAATGTCCTTATGTGGCAAATAATAGAGCAATATACCCAATGTGGCAAAGAAGAGGTTAATAAACGGCAGTCTCTCAGTATAACAGTCAGTGAATAATAGGCAGTATATGGAGAAAACACCAAACAAAAGTTCAAAATTGGTGTGAAAATGTCACTGAACCACTTCACAACTAAATATATATAGTTTTGGTAAATGGTATTATCATTTTTTTGACGAAATTCGGCAGGAGCTTGAAGAGCAACGTCACTGGGCCCGCCTCCACGCAGTAGAAACTTGCTGTGAGGTAAAAATTAAAAAATCACACCAAAATGGCGGGCGGAGTGTGTCACAGTACGGCACGTTTCTGATTGGTCGCTCGCAGCAGGCGGCAACCAATCAGACACTGGACACTGTTGACGTCACTTATCTCCGGACATTAGCTCCGGACATTAGCTCCGGACATTAGCTCCGGACATTAGCTCCGGACAAAGCCACGGAAGTTGGCACAAATTGCAGGAAGTAGTATTCTAGGCAATTATATATTAGATGAAGCACACGTAGAGCCTCTTATGGTACTCCCTCGTCTTTTCTATGATCCATCTCAGGTTTACAATATGATCATGGGTCCTCATGAAATCAGGTTGGGTGTTAAGGAGTTCTCTATCACGGATGTTACCCAAACGCTTCTGAATTAATTTTAGAAACAGTTTGCAGGTATGGAGGATGAAGACGATTGTTCTATAGTTGGCACAGTCCCTGTCATTGACCTTCTTCGTCACTGATCTGAAAACTGATTTTTCCAGACCTTTGGCCATGTGTATGTCCTCCAGATCTTCTGGCATAGTGCTGTCAGTGTGGGTCTTTGGTCTAGTTTGAGCAGTGATATCATCAATGTCAGGTGCTTTGTTGAATGGCAGCTGCCTCAGTGCCCAATCCACTTCACTTTCCAATATGTGTAATTTTGGTTCCTTTTAGACTGATGGTCATTGCTGGTGCTAGCATATAGTTTTGCTGTGTATTACTTCCATATCTGCTTGATGTCCTCTTGGTCGCTAATTTAATTCCCATCACGTTCTTGATTGGTTGTTTTGCGTGCCAAGAAAGGCTGCTTCTTCCCTTTTGTCATTATGGCAAATAATATGCAAAAAGATAAAAAAATGCCACTGTAGGATATGTACACCACCAATGTTATAATAAAAGGAAAAATTTTTAATAACATTTGAAGGTTAAAAAATAATTAAAACCATTGTGGTCCCCCCCATGCAATCTACATACCACATTGGTAACAGTTGATGGGCCCTAGAAGATACATGCCCCTAATGCATCAAACATGACAATAAATACAGCAGCATAATTAAAATAGAAATAATTATCAAAATCCTAGTATGTGGTAGACACAATACTTATCCCTTTAAATATACAGTATGTATCACAATGTTATAAAGTAGACCAGGCAACACACGCAAATGAATGAATGACACCAGGCAAACACATGTCACAGCAATGCCTATACTGCTGGGCAAAAGACTAGCCCTAGGGTGCAAGCTAAATAACTAGGTGCTGCAATCGCACCTCGCTGAACCTCCAACATGGGCCCTGCATGAGAGAAACAAGTGGCCACCTGGAACCCATCCTAGATGGGGAGCAAGGGAGAAGAGGAGCAAGGGGGGGAGGAGAACATTACCCCACGCGTATCGCCGTCAACAGAACAGCTTCGTCAGGGGTGATGTGATACATATATTTTTATTTCTATTTTAATCATGCTGCTGTATTTATTGTCATGTTTGATGCATTAGGGGCATGTATCTTCTAGGGCCCATCAACTGTTACCAATGTAATATGTACATTGCATGGGGGGGGACCCACATGGCTTTAATTAGGTTTTTAGCTTCAATTGTTAATAAAGTTTTTGTGTTATTATAACATTGGTGGTGTGCATATCCTACAGTGGTTCTTTTGTCAATTTTTGCATGTTCCAGGTTCTCCACTGATATTGCACCCCGTTCCTCATAATATTTATAATTATTGGGTAGTGCACCTTGTTCTTGTTTTTTTATTATGGCAAATAATTCCATTTTGTGACCTCCATTATAGACCTTTTCTCTTTGGAAATCAGCATTGAGTCGCCTTGCCTCATTCAAGCTACCTGAAGCCTTGGCTTCTCTCCACTTACTAGCGATCCGGAGGGTGAATGCAGTTAACCAATTCCTACCACATATTGGCTTTTTGTATGGCACATGCTCTTGAGCAGTTTCAGTAATGATTCCTTCTTCCTCTACTCACAATTCTTCTGGGCCCCCTTCTTGCCTAAGCAGGTTGAACCTGTTACTTTGATTGTATACTGCGGAGGGATCTTACTGACATCAATCTTTCTCTGCATGGCTATATGCTTCATCTTGCTTAGTTGGACACTGATTTTGGCTACTAGGAGTTGGTGATCAGACCCATCATCTGCGCTTGGTAGTGTTTTTGCAGAGAAAATTGATCCCTTCTATTTTTGTTGATAAGAGAGAATGTAGTCAATCTGGTTGCAATGCTGTCCATTTGAAGATTTCCACGCTTGGAGGCATCACTTCGGCTGGGTGAACTATGTGGTGGTGATTCTAAGCTTGTTCTCATGGCATAACTGCACAAGGTAGTCCCCAGCTTCATTCCTCTTCCCTAAGCCATATCTGACCATCATTCATGCATCCTCTTCTTCTCCAACTTTGACATTGAAGTCACCTATAATGTAGGGAATATCCTTCTTGGGGTTCCGTTGAGTGTACCCTGGACCTGTGCGTAGAAGTCCTAAATGTCCTGCTCTAATGCACCTGCTGTTGGTGCATAGACTTAGATAATAGTCACATTCAGGTTTCCCTCTGATGTGGATGGACATGATCACATAACTGATCTACTAGGGGGAGGGGGTCTGTATGCAACTTGCAATCCTTTTGTTGGTGACAGTGGCAGCTCTTCTTTTTGTCTTGTGAGATTATTAAATGGCATAGTTGTCTGAGCTGAAATCCTCCAATGTCATTCACTGACTTCCACTAGGTCCGCATTCGCCCTTTCCATTTCCCTCTTGATAATGTCCAGCTTTCCAATTTTTATCCCCCTCATGTTCTGATGGTATTTTGTTCTTTGCAGCTCAAGTAGCTCTACATGAGTAATTGGGCCACCATGTGGATTTCCCATCCATATCCTGATTATTTCGGATCTAGCCTTGGGTCCCTATTTGAGCACCAGATTTGAAGCATACTGATTCTGATCCATAGAGTTTCATGGTGAAAATTTTATGAGGTAGATCATCAAATCTTTCCCCAACCTATAGCACATTAGCACACAGCCAATACATCTGGTATGAAATGTTTTGCTAACCTTCACTTTTACTTTCAGCCAGATATTGAAAGGGAGGGGGAACGTTTCTTAATATACTAAATGTAGAAAACTGACGCATGGATATAAGAGAATTTTCTGCTGTATTTTGGGGCATGCTCACTGTCGAGGGGACACCGGAGGGGTCAGTCAGAATCCCACCGCTGCCACCAATTTGATCACAGCCAGAGGAGTTGTATCCCATATCCACTCGCTGTTATCTTTGGAGTTCTGTGCTGCCCCCCTATCATCCAGACAATTACGCAATTGAGCTACGATCCATGGAGGAGGCCACAGGCTGTTTTCACGAATACCCTGCAGTAAATAAATAAACCGCAATTGTGCATGAAAATAATATAGGGTACTTAGTTAACATGTTTTTTGATTAAAAAAAAAAATGCAAAAGCCATCCCACCACTCCCACGAATAGGTCGGTTATTGAGAAACTAACAGTGAGCGTATGGTATGGTATATGGTATATAGTCCTCCAATTCTAACGCATGGAATATGTGTACAAACCTCTGATACACTCACTGCAAACTCCATGATAACTGCAGACTACTCGCTGCCACCAGTCTTTTATAGAGGTCTGGTTCAGGTTCTGGTAGCATATGGCTTCGGGGTGCGGGTTACAGATCAAAAGGAACAGAACTATTAAATTTTATATTTAATCCAAAAAATACAATTTTAAAAAATTTACAAAGGGGAATCACAGAGATGATTCAGCTTAGTGGATGGAAGCAATCCGACTGAAAATGCTCATTAATGGGTTCAAGCCTACACTGGTGTGTATCTTTCTCGGCATTGAACACAGATCATACTTTGTCTTGACCATTTATCAGTACCTGAGTTAACTCCCTTCCTAAATGCCCACGTGATGACCTCACGTGGGCCGGGTTGTGGGATGTCCTCAGCCCTTCAGGATTTTATTACATTTTTAACTTATGAGATAACTTCACTTCTGATGATCGCAGAAGTTCGAGATCACCAATATATGTTTTATATGGATTTTACTGTTACCCAGAGACCAAACATGACTTTTGTCATTTATCTGGCCACTATGGATTTGGGGCTCATAGTCAGGTGTTACTGTTATGAAAATGCACGCATCTTCTTCTCTGTTTAGACCTGAAGCTGAAAATGTATGTTCCATCACTATCGGATATAAACAAACTCCAATATTCAGAATTTTCTTTCAGACACAGCCATCTATTGTAAATATATAATGTTTCCTCTGAGAGAACCTAGGTGTCATTTAAATTCAGGATGCAGTTCCTGGAGACAAAAGAGGCTCTTCCATGTATCTGTCTATGTGTAAACACAGGTACCTGTGTTCCAACTTTTGAAAACACCTTTTCCTGCCTTAATGATTTGTCTAATATATAACTCTTTATCCTCGCACAATCCCTTTTTTCACTGCAGGGGCACTTTGTCCTAAAGGGACTGCCTTCATTTTAATTAGGATGGTTTACTTCACAACTATATACTGTATAAATTCCTACTTCCTTCTGTCCATTGTACAGCCTATTCCAAGAGGCTCATACTGTAAGCTATTTGCTTCCTCACTGGAAATCTATGTGAGAGGGAAGTAGAGAGAGGGGGTCAGTGCCCCTTCACAAGGGGCTTAGAGATTTTAATAGTTTCTATGACACTCATTGACACCTAATGCTGTAAAAAAGTTTAAAAAAATAAACAAAGGGCCGATTTTGCTCAATTTACCCTTAATTAAAAATTTGTCAGTAGGGTGACTGACAATTTTACAAGTAGAATGTGTCACATGAGATTTAGAAATTTGGCGCAAGCTTGAAAAAATTAAGCCACACATCCAAAACTGTAGTCAACATGAGAAATATGCAAAAATCACATCTATTCATACATCAAGCTATGATATATAAGGGGGCACTTACTTTTATATAGGTAGAATCATTATTGGATGTTGGTATGTTATATGATCACTGAAAAACATCTGGAAGTCAGCAAATACCTTTAGATATTCAGTATTAAAGTTGATAAAGGCGATCTTAGGACATATGAAGTCATGGCTGCTCTATATGTTACTTCTTCATTCTCACAACAGGAGGTCTTGGGTCCTATATATATATGCCCTTAGTATAGAAAATTCAACGCTCCTGGGATAAAAATGACTGGATTCTTTATTTCTGGGATACTATTTGCGGCTCTTCTTCGCCTCTAACATGGGTGAGATTGTTCCTATCTTTATTTGATGGTGAATTTACTATACTTAGGGCGTATATTTAGGACCCAAGACCTCCTTTTTATATGGAGTCATATCTATACCCACTGATATGACATTTTATGAAAAATGTAGCTGTTTACACACTATGTTTTTTGTGGGTGTTTTTTGCATCCTCAACTAGTGTGTTTTTATCGAGTATATTAAAGGTTACATTTTATTCCTACTTTTTTGCTACCAATTCTAATGAACGTCTAGAAATTATTGTTCAATACATCTATTGTGCTGATTTAATGACACGCATTCCCTACATGAATAGTGCCATACCCTGCTCATATGAGGGTCATGCAGTGCCCACATGAATAGTGCCGTACGCTGCTCATGTTAAGCATCATGCAGCGCCTGCATAAATGGTGCCATACACTACTCTTATGAAGAAACATACAGTGCCCACATACCATGGCTTGTAAAAGTATTCAACACCCCCTTAGCTTTTTACCTATTTTGATAAATTACAACTTGTGTTTAAATATTTTTTTAGCCGATTTGTGTGTGATGCATCAGCACTAGATAGTCTAAGTTGTTGACGTGAAGTGTGAAAAATATAGGCATAAATTACATTTATGGGATCAAATAAGATTTGGCATGTGCCAATATTAACCCCTTTTGCGATGAAGCCCCTAGAAATTTCTGGTGCAAGGAAGTCCACCTGTGTGCAATCTAAGTGTCACACAGTCTGTAGTATATACACCTTTTCTGAAAGACAACAGAGGCTGCAACACGATTAATGAGAGACATCACTAAGCAAACACCACCATGAAGACCAAGGAGATCTCCAAACAAGTCAGGGACAAAGTTGTTGAGAAGTTCAAGTCAGGGTTGGGTTATAAAAAATATCCAAATCTCTGATGATCTCTGGAGCACCATCAAATCCATTATCATCAAATGGAAAGAACATGGTACAACAAACCTGCCAAGAGAGGGCCGCCCACCAAAACTGTCAGCCTAGGCAAGGGCATTAATCAGAGAGGTGCACAGAGACCATAGGCCTCACTCACCCCTCACTCCTACCTAGCCATACAGTGCTAGAATACGTAGTGGCCATAGATATGATGCCAGTGGGAACATACATAATGCCACAAGTAATTATTACACATAACGCTCCGATTACCGCTCCCTGATCCCAGCACTGTCATAGAGAAAGGGTCTCAAGTTCGAAGAGTGTCCATTACCCCAATGGGACGTCCACATTACCTGTGGGAACTTTTCATTGAAGTTCATAGTAATTTATAATGTTTAATTGATGTGAGAGAAGCTGAATAAATACAGTCTCTTAGGTTGGGACTTGGGAATATTTCCTCTGTTACTGAGATGGATGGGAGCGTGGGTATTATTGAGATCAGCGCTAGTAGAGGAAGACCCCGGCTGCTGCTAAGAGGACAGACGCACTAGCGAAGACTCAGTGGCTCCTTATATGACCTCATGCGCTAATTACAGGCTACTCCCAGCACGCAACCAATGCTGACCGGCGTCTACCTATCTATAGAAGAGCGGCGGCACGAGGAACAGCGCCATTCTTGTCAATGGCCATGTCAGGTATAACAGTTGACCTGATGGACATGAGACTTATTTCCGGTAGAAAGCTGATATATTTCTCTTATGGTTTTTGGGTAGACACTATGTCATGGCCAAACACTTTTGCAGAAGCCGTAGTGCTGGCCAGCACAACGTGTTTCTGGTACTAGGTACATAGCCTGAAGAAAATCACAGTCATAACCAGGATGACGCCTCACGTCTAGGATCCCAAGAAGAGCTGCAGCAGTAGCTACACCAATAGCGTCATAGAACCAATGGTCCTCCAAATTTGACTTTGGCAAATTGGGTCTGTAGGCCTAAACATTGGTCAAAATGTATCTGGTTGGATAAAAAACCCAACCATATCATTGGTGATGGTGGTGGTGTTGGTTGTGTTCTTTCAGTGGCCCCTGGCCAATATGGGGGACCCTAGGGCAGCATAGGAGCAGGAGTCAGGGTCCCAGGCAGTACTGCTGATGGCCATTGTTTGAGCTGCATGCTGCACAGAGCAGGAAATGGGGGCCCTGAGTCTGCAATCCTCGCCCTGACCGCATGGCTGCAGCACTGAGCACCCAGCACCATGTGACCAGCTCCAGCATGTAGCCCCGGCAGCGGAAGGATATGCTACAGAGAAGAGGGAAAAACACAGCACACACTGAACCCCGCCGTGATTTCACATCATCTCCTCGTATCCTTCCGTCAGAGTGAGGCGCCCCCTACTGGAGGCTGTGTGCAGCTGTCGGCGCCGTCCTCTCGCTTTCGGCTCCAGGACAAAGAGCTTCCCGCAATCCTCAACAGCAGACGGAACCGCATCCCGGGAGCTCCCGCCAGGCCGGAAAGGTTTGTGTTTTCCCGGGCTCTCCTCGCTCCCCTCACGGACAATGAGTCCCCCCCACATGCTAATGAGCCGCTGACGCCACATCCGATCTTTCTCGGACGCCATTTTGGCCAGGGCAGGATCGTACTACCGCGGTGTATTGTCTGGAGGAGGACCCCGGCCGCCGGCTCCCGCCTCATCCTCCTCCTCATCTCCCGCCACGGCCTGCCACCCCCTTCCTGCCGGCCGGTGAGGGGGAGCCTGACAGCCGACCACCGGAGGTACGTAGGGGCCCGGGAGGAGGGGAGCGGCGCCCCGGGAGCAGGAGCCCCGGAACCAGCGTGTACCGGCGCTCCGATAGCAGGAGCCCCCCATACATAGGAGGAACATGTATACACTTGTATGTAGCCTGTGTCTCCTCACATTCAGGGGCTGTGCGCAGAGTAATATATATCATCCCCAGTATGAGGAGTGCAGTGTGTGTCTGCAGGCGGCGGACACCATGTCACATCGGGACACTACACCCCCCTCCTGTATACGGGACACTACATCCCCCCTCCTCCTGTATACGGGACACTACATCCCCCCTCTCCTGTATACGGGACACTACATCCCCCCTCTCCTGTATACGGGACACTACATCCCCCCTCTCCTGTATACGGGACACTACATCCCCCCTCTCCTGTATACGGGACACTACATCCCCCCTCTCCTGTATACGGGACACTACATCCCCCCCTCTCCTGTATACGGGACACTACATCCCCCCCTCTCCTGTATACGGGACACTACACCCCCCTCCTGTATACGGGACACTACATCCCCCCCTCCTCCTGTATACGGGACACTACATCCCCCCCTCCTCCTGTATACGGAACACTACATCCCCCCCCTCTCCTGTATACGGGACACTACATCACCCCCCTCCTGTATACGGGACACTACATCCCCCCCCCCTCCTCCTGTATACGGGACACTACATCCCCCCCCTCCTCCTGTATACGGGAAACTACATCCCCCCCCTCCTCCTGTATACGGGACACTACATCCCCCCCCCTCCTCCTGTATACGGGACACTACATCCCCCCCCCTCCTGTATACGGGACACTACAACCCCCCCCTCCTGTATATGGGACACTACACCCCCCTCCTGTATACGGGACACTACATCCCCCCCTCTCCTGTATACGGGACACTACATCCCCCCTCTCCTGTATACGGGACACTACATCACCCCCCTCCTGTATACGGGACACTACATCCCCCCCCCTCCTCCTGTATACGGGACACTACATCCCCCCCCTCTCCTGTATACGGGACACTACACCCCCCTCCTGTATACGGGACACTACATCCCCCCCCCTCCTGTATACGCGACACTACATCCCCCCCCTCCTCCTGTATACGGGACACTACATCCCCCCCCCCCTCCTCCTGTATACGGGACACTACATCCCCCCCCTCCTCCTGTATACGGGACACTACATCCCCCCCCTCCTCCTGTATACGGGACACTACATCCCCCCCCTCCTCCTGTATACGGGACACTACATCCCCCCTCCTCCTGTATACGGGACACTACATCCCCCCCTCCCCTCCTGTATACGGGACACTACATCCCCCCCTCCCCTCCTGTATACGGGACACTACATCCCCCTCCCCTCCTGTATACGGGACACTACATCCCCCCCCCTCCTGTATACGCGACACTACATCCCCCCCCTCCTGTATACGGGACACTACATCCCCCCCCTCCTGTATACGGGACACTACATCCCCCCCCCCTCCTCCTGTATACGGGACACTACATCCCCCCCTCCTCCTGTATACGGGACACTACATCCCCCCCTCCTCCTGTATACGGGACACTACATCCCCCCCCTCCTCCTGTATACGGGACACTGCCTGTGTCTCCTCACATTCAGGGGCTGTGCGCAGAGTAATATATATCATCCCCAGTATGAGGAGTGCAGTGTGTGTCTGCAGGCGGCGGACACCATGTCACATCGGGACACTACACCCCCCTCCTGTATACGGGACACTACATCCCCCCCCCCTCCTGTATACGGGACACTACATCCCCCCTCTCCTGTATACGGGACACTACATCCCCCCTCTCCTGTATACGGGACACTACATCCCCCCTCTCCTGTATACGGGACACTACATCCCCCCTCTCCTGTATACGGGACACTACATCCCCCCCTCTCCTGTATACGGGACACTACACCCCCCTCCTGTATTCGGGACACTACATCTCCCCCCCCTCCTGTATACGGGACACTACATCCCCCCCCCTCCTGTATACGGGACACTACATCCCCCCCCTCTCCTGTATACGGGACACTACATCACCCCCCTCCTGTATACGGGACACTACATCCCCCCCCCTCCTCCTGTATACGGGACACTACATCCCCCCCCCTCCTCCTGTATACGGGACACTACATCCCCCCCCTCCTCCTGTATACGGGACACTACATCCCCCCCCCCCTCCTCCTGTATACGGGACACTACATCCCCCCCCTCCTGTATACGGGACACTACAACCCCCCCCTCCTGTATATGGGACACTACACCCCCCTCCTGTATACGGGACACTACATCCCCCCCCTCTCCTGTATACGGGACACTACACCCCCCTCCTGTATACGGGACACTACATCCCCCCCTCTCCTGTATACGGGACACTACACCCCCCTCCTGTATACGGGACACTACATCCCCCTCCTGTATACGCGACACTACATCCCCCCCCCTCCTCCTGTATACGGGACACTACATCCCCCCCCCCCCCCTCCTCCTGTATACGGGACACTACATCCCCCCCCTCCTCCTGTATGCGGGACACTACATCCCCCCCCCCCCTCCTCCTGTATGCGGGACACTACATCCCCCCCCCCCCTCCTCCTGTATGCGGGACACTACATCCCCAGCACCCTCCTGCACGCGGGACACTACATCCCCAGCACCCTCCTGCACGCGGGACACTACATCCCCAGCACCCTCCTGCACGCGGGACACTACATCCCCAGCACCCTCCTGCACGCGGGACACTACATCCCCAGCACCCTCCTGCACGCGGGACACTACATCCCCAGCACCCTCCTGCACGCGGGACACTACATCCCCAGCACCCTCCTGCACGCGGGACACTACATCCCCAGCACCCTCCTGCACGCGGGACACTACATCCCCAGCACCCTCCTGCACGCGGGACACTACATCCCCAGCACCCTCCTGCACGCGGGACACTACATCCCCAGCACCCTCCTGCACGCGGGACACTACATCCCCAGCACCCTCCTGCACGCGGGACACTACATCCCCAGCACCCTCCTGCACGCGGGACACTACATCCCCAGCACCCTCCTGCACGCGGGACACTACATCCCCAGCACCCTCCTGCACGCGGGACACTACATCCCCAGCACCCTCCTGCACGCGGGACACTACATCCCCAGCACCCTCCTGCACGCGGGACACTACATCCCCAGCACCCTCCTGCACGCGGGACACTACATCCCCAGCACCCTCCTGCACGCGGGACACTACATCCCCAGCACCCTCCTGCACGCGGGACACTACATCCCCAGCACCCTCCTGCACGCGGGACACTACATCCCCAGCACCCTCCTGCACGCGGGACACTACATCCCCAGCACCCTCCTGCACGCGGGACACTACATCCCCAGCACCCTCCTGCACGCGGGACACTACATCCCCAGCACCCTCCTGCACGCGGGACACTACATCCCCAGCACCCTCCTGCACGCGGGACACTACATCCCCAGCACCCTCCTGCACGCGGGACACTACATCCCCAGCACCCTCCTGCACGCGGGACACTACATCCCCAGCACCCTCCTGCACGCGGGACACTACATCCCCAGCACCCTCCTGCACGCGGGACACTACATCCCCAGCACCCTCCTGCACGCGGGACACTACATCCCCAGCACCCTCCTGCACGCGGGACACTACATCCCCAGCACCCTCCTGCACGCGGGACACTACATCCCCAGCACCCTCCTGCACGCGGGACACTACATCCCCAGCACCCTCCTGCACGCGGGACACTACATCCCCAGCACCCTCCTGCACGCGGGACACTACATCCCCAGCACCCTCCTGCACGCGGGACACTACATCCCCAGCACCCTCCTGCACGCGGGACACTACATCCCCAGCACCCTCCTGCACGCGGGACACTACATCCCCAGCACCCTCCTGCACGCGGGACACTACATCCCCAGCACCCTCCTGCACGCGGGACACTACATCCCCAGCACCCTCCTGCACGCGGGACACTACATCCCCAGCACCCTCCTGCACGCGGGACACTACATCCCCAGCACCCTCCTGCACGCGGGACACTACATCCCCAGCACCCTCCTGCACGCGGGACACTACATCCCCAGCACCCTCCTGCACGCGGGACACTACATCCCCAGCACCCTCCTGCACGCGGGACACTACATCCCCAGCACCCTCCTGCACGCGGGACACTACATCCCCAGCACCCTCCTGCACGCGGGACACTACATCCCCAGCACCCTCCTGCACGCGGGACACTACATCCCCAGCACCCTCCTGTACATGGGGGTACACAACATTACGCTGCTCCCCTATGGGGGGCATTACATTACGCTTATGCCGCTCCCCTGTAGGGTGAAGGATGACAATTCGTCGCTCGCATATGAGGGGGACACTGCATGACACTGCTCACGTTTGAGGGGACACTGCTCACGTATGAGGGGGGGGGGGGGGGACACTGTATGACACTGCTCACGTATGAGGGGACACTGCTCACGTATGAGGGGGGGACACTGCATGACACTGCTCACGTATGAGGGGACACTGCTCACGTATGAGGTGGGGACACTGCATGACACTGCTCACGTATGAGGTGGGGACACTGCATGATACTGCTCACGTATGAGGGGATACTGCTCACGTATGAGGTGGGGACACTGCATGACACTGCTCACGTATGAGGGGGGGCACACTGCATGACACTGCTCACGTATGAGGGGGGACACTGCATGACACTGCTCACGTATGAGGGGGGACACTGCATGACACTGCTCACGTATGAGGGGGGGACACTGCATGACACTGCTCACGTATGGGGGGGACACTGCATGACACTGCTCACGTATGAGGTGGGGACACTGCATGACACTGCTCACGTATGAGGTGGGGACACTGCATGACACTGCTCACGTATGAGGTGGGGACACTGCATGACACTGCTCACGTATGAGGTGGGGACACTGCATGACACTGCTCACGTATGAGGTGGGGACACTGCATGACACTGCTCACGTATGAGGTGGGGACACTGCATGACACTGCTCACGTATGAGGTGGGGACACTGCATGACACTGCTCACGTATGAGGGGGGACACTGCATGACACTGCTCACGTATGAGGGGGGACACTGCATGACACTGCTCACGTATGGGGGGGGGACACTGCATGACACTGCTCACGTAAGGGGGGGGACACTGCATGACACTGCTCACGTATGGGGGGACACTGCATGACACTGCTCACGTATGAGGGGACACTGCTCACGTATGAGGGGGGACACTGCATGACACTGCTCAGGTATGAGGGGGGACACTGCATGACACTGCTCAGGTATGAGGGGGGACAGTGCATGACACTGCTCAGGTATGAGGGGGGACAGTGCATGACACTGCTCAGGTATGAGGGGGGACACTGCATGACACTGCTCAGGTATGAGGGGGGGACACTGCATGACACTGCTCAGGTATGAGGGGGGGACACTGCATGACACTGCTCAGGTATGAGGGGGGGACACTGCATGACACTGCTCAGGTATGAGGGGGGGACACTGCATGACACTGCTCACGTATGAGGGGGGACACTGCATGACACTGCTCACGTATGAGGGGGGGACACTGCATGACACTGCTCACGTATGAGGGGGGACACTGCTCACGTATGAGGGGGGACACTGCATGACACTGCTCACGTATGAGGGGGGGACACTGCATGACACTGCTCACGTATGAGGGGGGACACTGCATGACACTGCTCACGTATGAGGGGGGGACACTGCATGACACTGCTCACGTATGAGGGGGGGACACTGCATGACACTGCTCACGTATGAGGGGGGGACACTGCTCACGTATGAGGGGGGGGACACTGCTCACGTATGAGGGGGGGACACTGCATGACACTGCTCACGTATGAGGGGGGGACACTGCATGACACTGCTCACGTATGAGGGGGGGACACTGCATGACACTGCTCACGTATGAGGGGGGACACTGCATGACACTGCTCACGTATGAGGGGGGGACACTGCATGACACTGCTCACGTATGAGGTGGGGACACTGCATGACACTGCTCACGTATGAGGGGGGGACACTGCATGACACTGCTCACGTATGAGGGGGGGACACTGCATGACACTGCTCACGTATGAGGGGGGACACTGCATGACACTGCTCACGTATGAGGGGGGGACACTGCATGACACTGCTCACGTATGAGGGGGGGGACACTGCTCACGTATGAGGGGGGACACTGCTCACGTATGAGGGGGGGGGACACTGCATGACACTGCTCACGTATGAGGGGGGGACACTGCATGACACTGCTCACGTATGAGGGGGGGACACTGCATGACACTGCTCACGTATGAGGGGGGGACACTGCATGACACTGCTCACGTATGAGGGGGGGACACTGCATGACACTGCTCACGTATGAGGGGGGGACACTGCATGACACTGCTCACGTATGAGGGGGGGACACTGCATGACACTGCTCACGTATGAGGGGGGGACACTGCATGACACTGCTCACGTATGAGGGGGGGACACTGCATGACACTGCTCACGTATGAGGGGGGGACACTGCATGACACTGCTCACGTATGAGGGGGGGACACTGCATGACACTGCTCACGTATGAGGGGGGGACACTGCATGACACTGCTCACGTATGAGGGGGGGACACTGCTCACGTATGAGGGGGGACACTGCATGACACTGCTCACGTATGAGGGGGGGGACACTGCATGACACTGCTCCTGTATAGGGGGAACTATATCGCATTGCTCCTGTTTTTGTGGGGGATATATCCAACCCCTCCTGTTGCTGTATGGGGGGCTGCACAACCTCCCACCCCTCCTGTACTGAGTATTTGGAGAGCTCCATCCCCCCCTCTGCTCCTAGATGCTGGGTGCACCCTGACCTGCCGGGTGATGGCCTTGGTCGCTGTCATCAGGTGACATTGTCATGTAAATTGTCGCACACGTGTGATTTGTAACTGGCGCAGAACTAGTTACACCGGGAAGCAATGCGGCTGCGGGCCGGGAAGGGGTTAATGCCGGGGGCGGGCCAGTCTGCTGTGAAAAGGCGCGCTCGGTGCCGGGCCATGTGTCCGTCTGCTCTCCGCCGCCGTTTGCGCGGTGCGAGCCCCTCCGCCGCCCGGGCTCCACTGCCGCCGTCACCGCTGCCCGGGCTCCGCCGCTCCCGCCGAGCGCTCGTGCAGCACGGAAAAGAACAGGCAGTAAGCGCCTCCACCCAACATGCACCGCAGCAGAGGCGCCCACAAGCCTGTAGGGGGCGCATTCTGTGCGCTGGGTAAGGCTCCGGAGTGTGGGGGAGGGGAGGCTGGAGCAGGAACTGCAGCACAGCGCCTCCTACAAGGCAGCAGAGACTGCGGAGAGGAGGGAGGCAGGCGGCCTGTCTGCCGGCCATAGTGCTCGGTGAGGGGAGCAGCGGCCCCGGTGTGGGCTGTCACTGACCCGTCTGTACTTCTCTTCCAGGAGGCCTCGCTGCACACTGGATGCATGGATGTGACCTGTCCGCCCTGGTGCTGTGTGAACACCCCCGACATCTGTGCCACTGGTTCCAGTCTTTACCTTCTTGATCTAATTTTTTTTTGAGGAGCAAAAGGTTTGTCTTTGTTCCATGCATTTAGCTTCACCATGTCATGAAATAGCAGCACCACATACTGTGGCAGCGCTGTGCAGAGAATGCTCTGGGGTGGTGGGGGATATTCAGCGCTGTCCTGCACAACTTTATTTCTCTGGTATCACAGCATTTTAGGGGAAGCCTCAGTACAACTGCTTTGTTGTGGTCACATGGAGCTGAGTTATTGTGGGGTCTCCTTGGCCTGTGGTGGTCTTCCTGCTGCTCTTTATATGTCGGGTGTCGTGAACATTGGTGTCTGATTTGTCGGATGGTGGGGGTCTTGGATCTCTCTTGTCCCAATATCCTCAGGTTGTATTCGGACTGCCCCGTTGGGTTATTTTCATTATAAGTTGGATCCTTTCATATCTGGTGACTTATTTCTGTGATTTGTCCGATATTCAAGTTTGTCATTTTGATTAAATCTCCAATTTTGTTTGTTTTTCCCCTGGATGTTTATTTTATTTTTTTCAATAAGCACTTTCATCAAGTTTGTTTAACGAATAATATGCTTAGTCCTGTTACTAAATACACAGGGGTCTTAGACTGATCAGAAAACATAACTTGTACTTGGACCTAATACTTCTTAACTTTCATGATTTCTTATAAAAGTAAAAACACAGATCAGACGCCACTGCCCTGGTTAGTGTTTATCGGTCGAATCATGCTGTAGAATGAATTCTGTTTCTACCTATAGAAAACACAACACCGCGAGGCCCAGTACACTAAAAAACATCAATGGATCCTGACCGATCCCACTAGCAGGCTTCTATTGATGAAGAAAAATAGCGTATGTAGCACAAGATTTCCTATTTCTGTCAAACATGGGTGATTGGAGGCCCATCACGGATGTGAGGCACAGTTCTGAAAGATGAACACATCCTTGTCTTTTGTTCTGGTCAGCACTCGCATATTCCTGGGCCCAGTAGCCCCAGGCTATAAAGGTCCTTATAAAAGTTTGTGCAAATCGATCTTTCAGGGCCCAGTCCCTTGGCTCCGTCTTTAGCCTGTGGCTTCTGGATGGGGGTCCTGATCTCCGCTTCCTACCTGATGTCATCCACTTCTCTTTTTTGATCAGCCAGCCAGGTGCAATCTCATCTTTTTAGTAGAACAAATGTGACGTCACACTAGGCCAGATAATCAAGAGCCGCGGATGGTGGGAGGTTCTATTAGCTACAGATTAATGTTGTGTGACTCAATTTGCACCAACTCTAGCCCTCCATACACATTAGCTGGTGATTGAACAATCACTCGGTTGATGGCAATCTTTCCCAACTGCCCCATATACAGGCACGCTTGGCTAAAGGTACCGTCACATTTAGCGACGCTGCAGCGATCTAGACAACGATCCCGATCGCTGCAGCGTCGCTGTTTGGTCGCTGGAGAGCTGTCACACAGCTCTCCAGCGACCAACGATGCCGGTCCCCGGGTAACCAGGGTAAACATCGGGTTACTAAGCGCAGGGCCGCGTTTAGTAACCCGATGTTTACCCTTGTTGGCAGCGTAAACGTAAAAAAAACAAACACTACATTCTTACCTACCGCTGTCTGTCCCCCGGCGCTGTGCTTCTCTGCACTGTCTGTGAGCGCCAGCCGGAAAGCAGAGCGGTGACATCACCGCTGTAATCTGCTTTCCGGCTGGCCGGCGCTCACAGTGCAGAGAAGCACGGCGCCGAAGGACAGACACCGGACTGTAAGTATATAGTGTTTGTTTTTTTTTACGTTTACGCTGCTAACCAGGGTAAACATCAGGTTACTAAGCGCGACCCTGCACTTAGTAACCCGATGTTTACCCTGGTTACCAGTGAATCGCTGAATCGGCGTCACACGCCGATTCAGCGATGTCTGCGGGAGTCCAGCGACGAAATAAAGTTCTGGACTTTGCGCCGACCAACGATGGCACAGCAGGATCCAGATCGCTGCTGCCTGTCAAACTGAACGATATCGCTAGCCAGGACACTGCAACGTCATGGATCGCTAGCAATATCGTTCAGTGTGAAGGTACCTTAAGCGTTTGTGTTCTGAGAGCCGCTGGCAGACATTTCTGTAGCCGGTTATCTCTGGGGAGAACAAAAGGATCAGCTGCTAAAAATTCTACTGTCTCCTGACATAAGTTGGGAGGCCCCCATAGATATGCGTGTTGGTTTGCTAGTCTGTGTATTGAAGGTCTTTAGATACTAGCTGTATATTTTTTCAGTTCAGTATGTGATCTCATGAGCATGGTCCCTGCTGTAAATAAAATGTCACCAGCTGCTGAACTTTACCAAATCATTCCTTGTGAGAGTGCAGTGGATAAGACCACATCTTTTGTAAAATTCTTCCCTTTATATTTTCCTCCTTTCTCCCACCACTCACTCACTGTTTACCATCCCCCATGGGACATGTCACCTCGATGACCAGCCTCTGCCCATCAGTGATGTCACATGACAGGCTGCTATTATAGAAGTCACATTATCATGGTATATTGTGAATGAGAGGTGGGATATCTGAGATAGGTGACTCTCCTTCAAGGCTTATTGACTCCTTCACTCCCAGGCAATTTACCTCCTCTTCTTCCATAAGCCACAGCTTTATTTTTCCATCGACAAAGATGTATGATAAAGTCTTGTAGTTTTGGATAATGTGCTGAAAAATTGGGGAGGGAAACTCCAAGTTGGGTGACATTCTGAAAAATATGCAATTACACTTTTTTTTTCTTTCTCTCCAGTGTTCATTTTATGGTAAAAATTACCTGGAGACATTTTTCCCTAGGTCAGTATGAGCACAGCAATTCCAAACATACATGCATATTTTTCTTTAAGTGGGAAAAAAAATCAAAAGTAAAAAAAAGTCTGTTTTTTGTTTTCATCTTTTGAGACACTTAATGTATTTAGTTTTCCATCAATGAGGCTATGTGAGGGCTGTTTTTTTGTGTCGGCCTGATGTTTTCATTTGTACCATATTCGGCTCCATCAGACTTTCTGCTTTCTCTCTTAGAATGACGTTTAGGGCTCATACTCAAATGTGAGAAACTCGGATGAGTCTCGCACGTCAATACCCGGCACCCAGATCGGAGCGTGCGGCCGCGTAGCAATACATGCAGCCGCACGCTCCACTCCTGAGTGCTGGGTATTGACGTGCGAGACTCATCCGAGTTTCTCGCATGTGAGTATGAGCCCTTATTGATCAAGTTGATAACTTTGTCTTGATAGAAAGAGACCTTTTTGTTGAAACACTTTCTTATATATCCTGCAATTGATCTCTTGTACTATATACCACAGTATACAGTAACAATCTGTCTCCTTTTGAAGCGACTGATGCAGGAATCAGCCACATGTGGAGGAAGCCTGCCTCCACATGTCACCACAGCAAGGATTTACAGTTGACCTGTGTGAAGGGGTTAAAATCTTTTTAAAATTTCCAAATTTCTCACTTCTAGAATATCATAGTTTAAAAGAAAGGCATAGGCCTGGATTAATTAAGAATGATGTTTTCTATCAAGCCTTAATTGAGTACCTCATATTAAATCTGGCGCCTGCTTTGGGCTTCCTTCAGAGATGTCCAGTCAGGGGCTGGTTTACATTTCTGGCATAATTTACATTATTTTTGTGTCATGAATTATGAATTTGTCATTAAGGCTTTGCCACGTCATGCTCTGCCTACCTTGATGGAGCTGAAAATCACAAAAATTTTGCACAACTTTCGAGTTGTGAAATTTTTTTTTGCTACATTTGCAGGAGTTTTACACCATAATTCTGGTGAAAATTCCTTGATGGATCAGGCCCATAAATTCAACTGGTTTATTCTCCAGCAGAATTGATCCAGAGGCAAAAACATACAGCACATGAATCATGAGGATCCTGACTACAAATATGGCAATCAGAATAAATCCCTGGATCAATGACCCATCTAGTAATCTAGTAGACAGAACTTGTACGATTATTACACTCCCTCTCGAAATCTCTCCTACAATTTATTTTCCTTCTCCCATATATGATTTGGCTATATCTATCTATCTATCTATCTAATGATAACTTTTTGATCGGTAGGGGGTCTGACCTCTGGCACCTCCACCGATCCCTAGAACAGGTCACTTTTATCCCTGTTATAATGGAGCTGCCCTGCACTTGCTTGACTGCTGCTCCATGTATTCACCATGGGACTGCTGGAACACTGCATTTGGCTTTTTCTGATTGTCTCATAGGGAATGAATAGAGCAAAACCCTGTTGTGGGGATCTCGGCAGTTGCACCCCCTCCTCTCCCACTGATTATCACTGGAATTATTCTTTACAACAATCTGCCTCCCTTGCTGTGACTAAAAAAATATTTAGATTTGAGAGTCCTCAGTGGTTGATACCTGTGTGATGTTGTGGCTAAGCATTTTTTATATTTTGCCATCCACTTGGCTCTGGCTGTTTTACCTTGCTATGACCATTTTATGGGAAAGTCAGTCTTGGCATTTTTCGGACTTAATGCTGTACTTCCTATGTTTGTCACTGACACCTTCACTAAATTAGATGTGAGTGACGTAGGCAGCTAGGCGAACACCAGGCAAGGTGGTTTATACATGAGTTCGTTTTAATTCAAGGTGTAAAAAGTCACATTACGATAGTGTCAGAAATTGGTAGGTTTGTCCAACTATCGGTAAACAAGAATTGGACATATTGGATTTCACCAGACTTTAAGCTTTATTTCTCCTGGAGATACACCATGGTATCAAAAATCCGGTGTTATTCACCAAGCCACTTAAATATAACTTTTCTAGATTGTGGCATGGTGTCTGTCATGCTGGAAAAAGTATTGTTCATCAGCTTGTTTCTGGATCACTGGGAGAAGTTGCTCTTGGAGGATGTTTTTCTCAGATGCCCTTTCAGACTATTAGGCATATGTGGAACAATGATGGCCTAGAGAAGAAAAGGTGAGCGCTACCATGTGTCCTGTGTGGTACCAAAGATAAAGCATACTGAGATCACTCGTGTGGGGGCTTTCATGCAAGAGAGTGGACTCTCAATTTTGCCCAAGAACACAGCCAGTAATAAAGAATGGTATCAAGAAATCTTCCCAGGAGCAACTTTTCCCAACTACCCTGGAGCAATTTTGTGATGAACAATGCTGGTTCCAGTAGACGGAGACTGTCATGGGACAAAAGTGACAAGTGGCTCAGAGAACAAAACATTGAAATGTTGTGTACATGTCCAAAAAACTTCCCAGATCTCATTCCCACTGAGAACCCTGTGGTCAATCCTCCAAACATTGATGAGACCAGAATGGGCGGTCATCAGTCAGGATTTGGCCAAGAAGCTGATGTCCAGCTGTGAGGCTAAAGGCCCCTTCACATTTAGCGACGCTGCAGCGATACCGACAACGATCCGGATCGCTGCAGCGTCGCTGTTTGGTCGCTGGAGAGCTGTCACACAGACCGCTCTCCAGCGACCAACTATGCCGGTAACCAGGGTAAACATCGGGTAACTAAGCGCAGGCCGCGCTTAGTAACCCGATGTTTACCCTGGTTACCATGCTAAAAGTAAAAAAAAACAAACACTAGATACTTACCTACAGCCGTCTGTCCTCCAGCGCTGCGCTCTGCTTCTCTGCTCTCCTCTTGTACTGTCTGGGAGCCGGAAAGCAGAGCGGTGACGTCACCGCTCTGCTTTCCGGCTCACAGCCAGTACAGGAGGAGTGCAGAGCGCAGCGCTGGAGGACAGACAGCGGTAGGTAAGTATCTAGTGTTTGTTTTTTTTTTACTTTTAGCATGGTAACCAGGGTAAACATCGGGTTACTAAGCGCGGCCCTGCGCTTAGTTACCCGATGTTTACCCTGGTTACCAGTGAAGACATAGCTGGATCGGTGTCACACACGCCGATCCAGCGATGTCAGCAGGGAGTCCAGCGACCAAATAAAGTTCTGGACTTTCCTCAGCGACCAACGATCTCCCAGCAGGGGCCTGATCGTTGGTCGCTGTCACACATAACGATTTCATTAACGATATCGTTGCTACGTCACAAATAGCAACGATATCGTTAACAATATCGTTATGTGTGAAGGTACCTTAAGGGCAGAAGTCTTGGAAAATAAGGGACAACACTGTAAATATTGAGTCTTTACTTAAACTTGATCTGTTTGTAAGAAGTTTGAAAACTTATGAACTACTGATAATTGTACTTTAGTAACCACATAAATATGACAACCAGAGCTAAAAATCACAACTGGCAAATTTAGAAAATCAAAAATTCTCTACACTTTTGGTCAGTCCTGCATATGGGCTGCTTCCTTGTAAAGAGGGCAGTGGTGTGAGAGCATTTTCTATGCACCAGTGCAAATTGTACACACACATTTCTGTGAATGGAACATACTGGATACTGTTCACACCTTGGTCAAGAAGGATTTACAGGGGATTTCCACCCATAGTTACAAGACAGGAAGTACTTTCATGTGGTAGTGTACACTGGAGTCTGCTCTGATTTCCAGAACAAAGGATCGTCAGCCATATAGTCTCTGAGATATACCCTCTTTGTCTGGAGGTTTCTCCAACCTACTTCTCCATCAGTTTAGTGACTGAACTAATTTGTAACATAGGTCCAATTTGTATGTTGATTCTTAAAATCTGGGGTCCGATCTGTTCTTGTCTTGGTGTATATATAAAAATAAATGTGTATGTATGTATAACATATCTCATAGCTCCTGTTATAGTGGACTGTGCCTGTCAGTCTTTATAAAGTTAGCCAAATTGGGATGTATCTAAAATGTTGTCGTGTGTGCCGTAGCTTATTATAATTTACACCTGTTTCTGGTTTAAATTTTATTAAGTTTGACAATACTATGAGAGGCCTTGCCTCCTAACCTACTTTTCCAAAGATTGGTAGGAATTGTAGCGACTGAAAGACAATTTATTGCCAAATTGGATGTGCACCATGAGTTTTGACTTTGCAAAGTAAACGGCTTGCAACCATTAATAAGTTCCCCCATAGCTGAGGTGCAGTTCCTATTAGGACTGGTTGCCGCATACAGATGGCTTCCAGAGATGCCTGCATCAGTGCTTCATATGCCAGTGGTATGGATTTATGACTGAACAGAATTGCTGGGCATATCTGGAATTTCCGTGCAGAAAACCCTAATTGCATTTGTGAGGATTTTGCTTGTTTTACACATTTTGTAGAGCATTTCTATTTTCTTCGAGGGTTCTGACATGTCTGATTAATCTAGTGTAATGTTGTAGCCGGGTGTTGTTCTACATAGGTTGGATGCACATGGAGTCTTTTCACTGAGTTTTTGGAACGGAAACTCCCAATATTTTTAGGAGGATTTAGATTCCACTCAGTTTCCTCTTAGCTTCAGCATTAAAACGTCTTTAAAGAAAAAAGTCAGTGTGCACATAATCTCAGGCATTTTCTGCTTTTGGAAAACCCTTCTGCAACTGCAGTTTAAAACCATACACAAAAGAAAGCCACAAAAAACTGTCCTATACTCGCCCTCCTCGGGTCCATAATTGATTCTCTTCAGTGCAGAGCTCACTGGGTGGCTGCACTGCAGCGTTGGTGTCATAATGTCAGTACTGCATCCTTTAATGGACACCAGAAACGGCTGCAAGAGACTGCAATGAACCCAGGAAGGGTGAATAAAAGCAGTTGTTTTTTTTTTTTTTTTTTTGTGTGGAAACGCTGAATAAAAACAGAATATTCAGGGAAGGAGCAGGAGTAAAAGAGCAAAATCTGTCCCACTTTTTATCTGGCTACAGGTCCTCATTTTATAGCGGGAGATTACTCACTAAAAAAAACCAACAGTTTACCAAATCCTGAACGTTTGTTTCAGGGTGGACATGTGACCACTGCTACCAATGGCTGTTCTACAATTAGTAATAGTAGCGCTTCGGTAAGGTGTTAGTTATTCCCATTTTCATAGATGGTGGAATTGTTGGATACTGCTGGCAAAGAGTAGCATTTTTACAGTTATCTGTTTTAGTAAGGCTTGGTTCACATTGCGTTCAGGGGCAACGTTAAACTGAGTACGTTACACCGCGGCATAACGCGGTGTAACGTACTCCGTTAACGCTGCCATTGAATGCAATGCCGGACGCATCGCCTAGCGCACGCCCAGAATGGGCGTGCGCTAGTGATGCGCCGTCATTGAGTGACGGACCCGAGACGCTGGCTGTAGCGTTTCCGGGTCCGTCACTGCTAGCGCAGATGGAGCTAGCAGAAGCTCCATCTGCGCTAGCGTGATGTAGCGCCGGCACTTGCGTTAGCAGCAGCCCGTTAGCAGCAGCCCGTTCAGCACATACGCTAACGCAATGTGACCCTAGCCTAAAGGTACCTTCACACATAACTATTTCGTTAACGATATCGTTGCTTTTTGTGATGTAGCAACGATATCGTTAACAAAATTGTTATGCGTGACAGCGACCAACGATCAGGCCCCTGCTGGGAGATCGTTGGTCGCTGGGAATGATCAGGACCTTTTTTTTGGTCGCTGATCACCCGCTGACATCGCTGAATCGGCATGTGTGACGCCGATCCTTCGATGTCTTCACTGGTATCCAGGGTAAACATCTGGTTACTAAGCGCAGGGCCACGCTTAGTAACCCAATGTTTACCCTGGTTACCATTGTAAAAGTAAAAAAAAAACAAACAGTACATACTTACATTCCGGTGTCTGTCCCCCGGCATCAGCTTCCCTGCACTGTCAGCGCCGGCCGGCCGTAAAGCAGAGCACAGCGGTGACGTCACTGCTGTGCTCTGCTTTACGGCCAGCCAGCGCTGACACAGTGCAGGGAAGCTGATGCCGGGGGACAGACACCGAAATGTAAGTATGTACTGTTTTTTTTTTTTTTTTAACTTTTATAATGGTAACCAGGGTAAATATCGGGTTACTAAGCGCGGCCCTGCGCTTAGTAACCCGATGTTTACCCTGGTTACCCGGGGACTTCGGCATCGTTGGTCGCTGGAGAGCTGTCTGTGTGACAGCTCTCCAGCGACCACACAATGACTAAACAGCGACACTGCAGCGATCGGCATCGTTGTCTATATCGCTACAATGTCGCTAAATGTGACGGTACCTTAAGGTTTGCAGCCGATCTTGTGATAGTAACTTCTTTTGTTTAGTTTGTTGCCTGGGAGACCGACCACTGCAGCTTTGTAAGCACTAGGCAGAAGCTGGCAGGTTTAGGAGGTAACGGCGCACATTGACAGTCCCGGCTGTTTAAAAGCAGTGCCAAAAGCTCAGTAGAAAAATATAAATGTGCTTGTTTTACAAGCAGTATCTGACTATACTGATCTATGAAGTTTGTAATAACCCTTTTAAGACGAATATGTTGCAAATATCGCATCTGCAGGTAACAGAAGGTTCTTGGTATGATTATATAAATGTTCTTGAAGATGTCATGTTTCCATTCAAGCAGAAAATCATAGGAAACCTCTGATGGACATGTGAAAAGATGACATTTGTGAAGTCGGGTCATGGCAGATTTCAAGAATGCCAAGGCGGTCAAGTGGTTAAACCCCTTTTGCACTGCCCAGAGACTTCTTCTCTTACTGGAAACATTTTAAGCAAAGGGTCATTCACATCAATAGCTGTGTACTGGGAGTGTGGTCAGATTTCCATTTGGAAAAATTCCTGAGCCGTGCCCACGGGTATATTCACACACCAGAAATGTCTGTGGTTGCGTATCCATCTATTATGTTTTGGTGGAAATCGCATGGATTTCTAAGAGCACCATTCACATGAATTGAGCTGTCGCAAAGATTCCTGCGATCAGTCTGCCGAGAGTATATTGTAATGGTCTTATTGTCCTAGAAATGTTCCAGTGTCAAGATTGGGCTTAACATGTAAGGCCACGTTCCCATGTTGAGCTTTTACTCGCGTTTTTACATTGTGTTTTCCCTGCGTCAAAAACACAACGTCTTAGGCTATGTGCCCACGTTGCCGAAATGCTGTGGAAATGTCCGCAGCATTTCCGCAACTCCCTGCTGCGGGTAAAACGCATGCGGAATTCGCATGCATTTTCCCGCAAAACACAAACGTTTTTAGCTTGCAGAATGCTTGTTTTCCAAGTGATTTGAAGCATCGCCTGGAAAAGTGATTGACAGGTTGGTCACACTTGTCAAGCATAGTGCTTGACACGTGTGACCAACTTTTTACTATTGATGCTGCCTATGCAGCATAAATAGTAAAACGATATGTTAAAAATAATAATAATCAAAAATATGCTTAGTCTCACCTTCCGACGTCCCCCGATCTCCTCAGCGGTGCTCCCGGTACGTTCCGTTCCCATGGATGCTTTGCGCGAAGGACCTTTGTGACATCAAGGTCGCGTGACCGCGATGTCATCCCAGGTCCTTCGCGCAATGCATCCCTGGGAACGGAAGCTGCCGTGTGCACTGCTAAGAGGCAGGAGGACTCTGGGGGACCATCAGAAGGTGAGTATATCCCTATTTTTTTTTTTTTTCTCTTTTTCACAGAAATATGGATCCCAGGGCCTGAAGGAGAGTCTCCTCTCCTCCAGACCCTGGGTACCATCCGCACATGAAGCGCTCACTTTACACATGGTGGGCATAGCCACATGCGTAAAGTGAGCGTTTCAATGCAATCCTATGGCTACAGAATCGTGGCTATTCTGCAGAAATAATGAACATGCTGCGGATTTTACAGCTATGCGGTTCTGTAGCGGGAAAATCTGCAGCATGGGCACAGCAACTGGGGAATCCGATAGGATTGTATGGGAATGCGGTTTTTATGCGTTTTGCTGCAGTGGAAACACACAAAAAACGCAACGTGGGCACACAGCCTTAGGGTATGTGTCCACGTTCAGGATTGCATCAGGATTTGGTCAGGATTTTCCATCAGTTTTTGTAAGTCAAAACCAGGAGTGGGTGATAAATGCAGAAGTGTATATGTTTCTATTATACTTTTCCGCTAATTGTTCCACTCCTGGTTTTGGCTTACAAATACTGATGAAAAATCCTGACCAAATCCTCATGCAATCCTGAACTTGGACACATACCCTAAAGGTACCGTCACACTAGACGATATCGCTAGCGATCCGTGACGTTGCAGCGTCCTCGCTAGCGATATCGTCCAGTGTGACAGGCAGCAGCGATCAGGCCCCTGCTGTGCTGTCGCTGGTCGGGGAAGAAAGTCCAGAACTTTATTTGGTCGCTGGACTCCCCGTAGACATCGCTGAATCGGCGTGTGTGACACCGATTCAGCGATGTCTTCACTGGTAACCAGGGTAAACATCGGGTAACTAAGCGCAGGGCCGCGCTTAGTAACCCGATGTTTACCCTGGTTACCATCCTAAAAGTAAAAAAAAAACAAACACTACATACTTACCTACCGCTGTCTGTCCTCCAGCGCTGTGCTCTGCACTCCTCCTGCTCTGGCTGTGAGCGTCGGTCAGCCGGAAAGCAGAGCGGTGACGTCACCGCTCTGCTTTCCGGCCGCTGTGCTCACAGCCAGTACAGGAGGAGTGCAGAGCACAGCTCTGGAGGACAGACGGCTGTAGGGAAGTATGTAGTGTTTTTTTTTTTTTTTTTTACTTTTAGGATGGTAACCAGGGTAAACATCAGGTTACTAAGCGTGGCCCTGCGCTTAGTTACCCGATGTTTACCCTGGTTACCAGCATCGTTGGTCGCTGGAGAGCGGTCTGTGTGACAGCTCTCCAGCGACCAAACAGCGACGCTGCAGCGATCCGGATCGTTGTCGGTATCGCTGCAGCGTCGCTAAGTGTGACGGTACCTTTAGAGTCCCAGCAATGTAGATGGAGTTTCTAGAAATCTCCTGCCAGTGTGCTTTTCTAATCTGCGTAAACTACACTGCGGTGCATGTTTACATCAATTTCTCTTGCGGGTAGGCGGATTTTTCTGTGAAGTTTTCCCCCAAAGACTGAAATTAGATACGGCAAACCGCAGGTAAAAAGAAAACCGTACATGCGTTTTTAGCGCATTTCCACGGCGGTAATCCGCGCCTAAGTATGTCAATAAAGTTCAGTGAATTCAAAGTACCAGGAAATTTAAAAAAACAAGGCAGCTTTATTTAAAGAATGACATGCCATACAAAAAAACACAATAAAAATGCATGTTTAAAGCAAGTAACCCAATTTTAAATATGTACAGAAATTCTGCAACGTCAAAAAATGCACCAAAAGCTCATCATGGGAATGTAGCGTAAGGAGCTCACGGTGGTCAGTGGATGTCGCACAGTCGTTGTGACTAGATGGTATTTGTGTGTTTTCCTTGTATAAATAGGTTGTTAGTTCTTCTGTCTGATGGTGCTCTGAATGGTGATGTTGGTGGTCTTCTCTGGGCTTGTGTTCATTTTAATTAAACCCTATTGTCTTGGCATCACTCCGATTCTGTCGCTGCATTTTGTGAGCTATTTACCTGACTCTTGGTGTTGCCATATAACTTAATTCCATAAACCCCATTACACACGCACACTTTTCTTGGCTACCCCTTTTATCGGGGCTGTGGACTCGGTAAGCCAAGCATCAGACTCCTCAATTTCCCTGACTCCATCTCCACAGCCCTGCCTCACCACTGAGCATGTACATAAAGTGCAAATCATAAAAGCCAAGATCCTTAGGTCAGGAATAGCACAGACATTCATAGGACATTTCATAACCTTCCAAAACTATGCAATTTACAGCACATCCTGCACTGAACTACTGTACCCAATTATATATTTTAGGAGTCTGTTCATTTTATACCAATAAACATATACCATACGGGACAACATAAATAAAGGGGTGCCACAGAGACCAAAACCCATGTGGGCGTCTCAAAGGTGCACCACACGGACACTCCCAAGCATAATATAAAACATAAGGCAAAAATTGGAGCAAAAAAAAAGTTCAAAGAGTAATCAAAGTATTAATTTATTGAAAAATAATATCTATAATATAACGCTGGGAGCGTCACTCTGTCCGAAGCCTCTATAGACTGCGCAAGCGCCGGCGCAGTCTGGGCCTCACAGAGCGACGCTCCCGGGAGATCGCGGTATGCGTAAGCACTGAACGCATACCGCGATCTCCAAACCCCGGCCCCCCATGTTATAGCCAGTCAAACCTCCCAATTGCTACACCCAGAAACCCCTCTAACCTTATTAATATTCCCTGCATGCCTGCTGTCTCTTTCAATTGTGCCCTTTGGAATTCTCGCTCTGTGTGTAATAAACTCTCCTTCATCCATGACTTCTTCCTTTCTAATTCTCTTAATCTCCTGGCTCTTACTGAAACCTGGATCCAGCAGTCAGACACCACCGCTGCTGCTGCTCTTTCATATGGTGCACTACACTTTTCTCATACCCCAAGATCAGACAACAGAGCAGGTGGAGGCGTTGGTCTGCTCCTTTCACCAAAATGTACTTTCCAAGTTATCCCCCAAGTACCCTCACTTGTCTTCCCTTCCTTTGAGGTCCATGTGGTCAGACTCTACGTCCCCTTCTCCATGCGAGTGGTGGTGGTGTATCGTCCTCCCGGCCCCTCTCATCAGTTCCTGGATCACTTTGCCACCTGGCTTCCACACTTTCTTTCCTGTGACACCCCCACCCTTATCATGGGTGATTTCAACATCCCTATTGCCTCTCCCCTCTCCCCATCTGCTTCTCACCTTTTGGCTCTAACCTCCTCTTTCGGCCTCTCGCAGCATACTAACTCGCCAACACATGAAGATGGAAACTCCCTTGACTTGGTCTTCTCCCGGCTTTGCTCAGTGGATGATTTCACAAACTCCCCTCTCCCACTCTCTGACCACCACCTTCTTTCATTCTCTATCAAGAACTGCCATCCCGCTCAGGTCACCCCCACTTTCCACACTTATAGAAACATACAGGCCATTAACACCCAGGAACTTATGAAGAACTTGCAGTCCTCATTGGCCCCAATCTCCTCCATCTCATGTCCTGATTCTGCTCTGAAGCATTACAATGAAACCCTGCAAAGTGCCCTGGATGAAGCTGCTCCTCCTATACATAAAACAACTCGGCACAGACGGCAACAACCGTGGCACACGCTGCAAACACGTTTCCTGCAGCGGTGCTCCAGGTGCGCAGAACGTCTGTGGAGAAAATCTAATCTACCCGAAGATTTCATCCATTATAAGTTCATGCTAAAGACATACAATTCTGCCCTTCACCTCTCCAAACAAACCTACTTCAACACCCTCATCACCTCCCTGTCCAATAACCCTAAACGTCTCTTTGACACGTTCCAGTCCCTACTCAACCCAAGAGCGCAGGCCCCAACCACGGATCTCCGTGCTGACAATCTGGCCAATTACTTCAAAGAAAAAATTGACCATATTCGACAGGAAATCATCTCCCAATCTCTTCATACCATGCACTGTCCTCCCTCCCCCACTGCATCTAGTTCACTCTCTGACTTTGAACCAGTTACAGAAGAAGAAGTAAGCAGGCTCCTTGCATCTTCTCGCCCGACCACTTGCACCAGTGACCCCATTCCGTCACATTTCCTCCAGTCCCTTTCCCCGGCTGTCACCTCTCACCTAACAAAAATATTCAACCTTTCCCTCACTTCCGGTATTTTTCCCTCCTCATTTAAGCATGCCATCATACATCCATTACTTAAAAAACCATCCCTCGACCAAAACTGTGCCGCTAATTATAGACCTGTCTCTAATCTTCCCTTCATCTCTAAACTCCTCGAACGCCTGGTCCACTCCCGTCTTACCCGCTATCTCTCAGATAACTCTCTTCTCGACCCTCTTCAATCTGGTTTCCGCTCTTTACACTCTACTGAAACTGCCCTCACTAAAGTCTCTAATGACCTACTAACAGCTAAATCTAATGGTCACTACTCCATGCTAATTCTCTTGGATCTCTCTGCAGCATTTGATACTGTGGATCATCAGCTCCTCCTCACTATGCTCCGCTCCATCGGCCTCAAGGACACCGTTCTCTCCTGGTTCTCCTCCTATCTCTCTGACCGATCCTTCACTGTATGTTTCGCTGGTTCCTCCTCCTCTCACCTTCCCCTTACTGTTGGGGTTCCTCAAGGATCAGTCCTAGGCCCCCTCCTCTTCTCTTTGTATACTGCCCCTATTGGACAAACAATCAGTAGATTTGGCTTCCAGTACCATCTCTATGCTGACGACACCCAACTATACACTTCTTCTCCTGATCTCACGCCTGCCTTATTAGAAAACACCAGTGATTGTCTTACCGCTGTCTCTAGCATCATGTCCTCCCTCTATCTGAAACTAAACCTGTCAAAAACTGAACTCCTCGTGTTTTCTCCCTCTACTAACCTACCTTTGCCTGACATTGCCATCTCCGTGTGCGGTTCCACCATTACTCCAAAGCAACATGCCCGCTGCCTTGGGGTCATCCTTGATTCTGACCTTTCATTCACCCCCCACATCCGATCACTGGCTCGCTCTTCTTACCTGCATCTCAAAAACATTTCTAGAATTCGCCCTTTTCTTACTTTCGACTCTGCAAAAACTCTTACTGTTTCACTTATTCATTCTCGTCTGGACTATTGTAACTCTCTACTAATCGGCCTCCCTCTTACCAAACTCTCCCCGCTCCAATCTGTCCTGAATGCTGCTGCCAGGATCATATTCCTCACCAACCGTTACACCGATGCCTCTACCTTGTGCCAGTCATTACACTGGCTACCCATCCACTCCAGAATCCAGTACAAAACTACTACCCTCATCCACAAAGCACTCCATGGCTCAGCACCACCCTACATCTCCTCTCTGGTCTCAGTCTACCACCCTACCCGTGCCCTCCGCTCCGCTGATGACCTCAGGTTAGCATCCTCAATAATCAGAACCTCCCACTCCCGTCTCCAAGACTTTACACGTGCTGCGCCGATTCTTTGGAATGCACTACCTAGGATAATACGATTAATCCCCAATCCCCACAGTTTTAAGCGTGCCCTAAAAACTCATTTGTTCAGACTGGCCTACCGCCTCAATGCATTAACCTAACGATCCCTGTGTGGCCTATATTAAAAAAAAAAAAAAAATTAATTAACTGGTTCATGCAGCTTTACATGAACACCCAAGCCTTACACTATGGCTGGTCCGAATAACTATAGCAATTGTTACCATCCACCTCTCGTGTCTCCCCTTTTCCTCATAGTTTGTAAGCTTACGAGCAGGGCCCTCACTCCTCTTGGTATCTGTTTTGAACTGTATTTCTGTTATGCTGTAATGTCTATTGTATGTACAAGTCCCCTCTATAATTTGTAAAGCGCTGCGGAATATGTTGGCGCTATATAAATAAAATTATTATTATTATTATTATCTCCACCGGAGAGTCAGGGACCGCCAGGAGGGAGGGTAAGTATACTCACCTTTCCCGGTTCCAGCGCTGCTTGCGGCTCCGTCTCCCGGCTCCTCTGCTTCCGGCTCCGGAGGGCGCGGACTGCGCAGGCGCCGATTCCTGCTGCCGGAATCGGCGCCTGCGCAGTCCGCGCTTTCCGGCGCCATTTTCTTGAAGACACACTCCGGCTCCACTGCAGGTGTGTCTTCAAGAAAATGGCGCCGGAAAGCGCGGACTGCGCGGGCGCCGATTCCTGCTGCCGGAATCGGCGCCTGCGCAGTCCCCGCTTTCCGGCGCCATTTTCTTAAAGACATACCTGCAGTGGAGCCGGACGATAGGTGAGTATGGTATTTTTTTTTTTTTTATATGGCAGCAGCATTTGGGGGCATACACACTGGAGCGGGGGGCATATAATACAATGGTGGCGCAGGATGGGAGCAGCACATGACAGAACGGGCGCAGGATGGCAGCAGCACATGACAGAACGGGCGCAGGATGGCCGCAGCACATGACAGAACGGGCGCAGGATGGCCGCAGCACATGACAGAACGGGCGCAGGATGGCAGCAGCACATGACAGAACGGGCGCAGGATGGCAGCAGCACATGACAGAACGGGCGCAGGATGGCAGCAGCACATGACAGAACGGGCTCAGGATGGCCGCAGCACATGACAGAACGGCCGCAGGATGGCCGCAGCACATGTCAGAACGGGCGCAGGATGGCCGCAGCACATGACAGAACGGGCGCAGGATGGCAGCAGCACATGACAGAACGGGCGCAGGATGGCAGCAGCACATGACAGAACGGGCGAAGGATGGCAGCAGCACATGACAGAACGGGCGAAGGATGGCAGCAGCACATGACAGAACGGGCGAAGGATGGCAGCAGCACATGACAGAACGGGCGCAGGATGGCAGCAGCACATGACAGAACGGGCGCAGGATGGCAGCAGCACATGACAGAACGGGCGCAGGATGGCAGCAGCACATGACAGAACGGGGACGCAGGATGGGAGCAGCAAATGACAGGATGGGAGCAGCAAATGACAGAACGGGGGCGCAGGATGGGAGCAGCACATACCAGGATGGAGACCATATACCAATATAAATGCTCCTGACAGAAGATGTTAAGTATTTAACATGGGTAAAGGTGCTCAAGTGCTGCAAGAGAGAGACCGGAAGGTCCAAAGTAAAGATAGAAACAAGTATCCAGATGGCTAAGTAAATCTGCGCGCTATGCCATTCTATAGGACTGGGTCCCAAACTAGATTCATTGCTTACCCATGATATTGGTATGTAAGAATCAGTGTCCAAGCCGCCACCGACGCTCGTTTCGCCTCTTTCTCAAGGTACGGTGGTGTACAGTGTGCCGAGCCGCCGTTAAATACCCGTTAGAATGGCATAGCGCGCAGACTTATTTAGCCATCTGGATACCAGTTTATATCTTTACTTTGGACTTTCCGGTCTCTTTTTTGATGCACTTGAGCACCTTTACCCATGTTAAATACTTAACATCTAACGTCAGGATACGGTTGTCCTTTGTTATTACCTGATCCTAGTCTGTTTATATGTTGTATATTATTTTTCAATAAATTGATACTTTGATTAATCATTTTATACCAACTCCACCAAAATGGACACCAAGAGTCCGGCCTTTTTATACCTATTGACTGGAGCATTGGAACTAATTTCTTACAACAGGTTTCCAATGCGTATTATGGCATATGTGCTGCTGTCATTGCCTCTGCAGTTCTTTGCCGTGGAAATTCTATAATTTTAACCTTTTGGGATCTTGAGGGAGAATACCAGCTGAGAATTACCCTCTGACTTTAGGTTACTGATGTTTCTAACCAGAGGTGCTTCTACCAAGGGGGGAAGCATTTGTCTGTGGTGTCGGACTTCTGCTTATATTTCTATTTCAATTGTTGATCAAAAGACTTACACCTTGAGGTGATGTATCTCTGTACTCTGTGATTATTTTGGGCGCCAATTGGGAGATAAGTGGCGCGATGACATCACATCTACACATACATTTGCCAAGATGTGCGCAAAGATGGCAGATTTTGTGCATAAAACCTGGAATACAGTGGTCAGATTTGACTGAAACGACGTTAGCTGACTTGACCCCATTGTTAGTCAGTGGGGCATCAATATTACCTTGTGTATATTTAAAAAACCTGACCTGCACATCCAAACATAGACTAAGTGTGAACAGGTGCTGAACCTAGAGTCGCCAACTTGTATATAGTTAAATAAATAAGGCAGCACACTGCAGCGCTAGAACATAGAAACTTGAAAACATGAAATTTGAACTGCATTACTGCACTAGAAATATGAAAAATGAGAGCGTTTAGCGCATAAAAATGGCCAATTTTATGTGTACACGTGTTTTAATTACAGCAGGTCCAATACCCCTAAATAGAGAGAGAGAATTTTAGTCTAGGAAAAGGTTTCACATGTACCCATTCAGATGGAGACGTTTATTCTCAGTGAGGTAAGGCAAGCGTAGGACCTGGTATAAGAGAGATGCCGTAAAGTGGCTACCAGGTACACATAAAATTGGCCATTTTTATGCACTAAACGCTCTCATTTTTCATATTTCTAGTGCAGTAATGCAGTTCAAATTTCATGTTTTCAAGTTTCTATGTTCTAGCGCTGCGGTGTGCTGCCTTATTTATTTAACTATTACCTTGTGTATGACTGATCTGTTTTGGCAGATCACCGTGGTTTTTTTCCGCCATACAGTTCCTGAGATACTGGCCTTTTTAATGTTCTTTACAAGGGGGCAGTGCTCACGGGGTAATGAAGAGCAGACAGAGAAACCTCCCGAAAATCCTGTGAGCAATGCTCTCTGGTAAAGATCATAACAGTTTGCACTAAATTAAAATAAAAAATTAATATCTCTAGGAACCATATGAAAGATTAAAAAGGAATAATCAAGGGAGCAGCAGGAATAACAGAACAGCAAACACTGGGCACTTTTTACTGTGACAGAAGCATAGAAGTTATTCCCTAGCTGCAGGGGACCTCACCGTGATCCTGGCTGAGTGTAGGGGATGTCGAGCACCTCCAATCCATTTCTTCTTTATGGGACTGAGGGGCATGTCCATTAACAAAAGTTAATTTTAATCAATACACTCCCTGACAGAAGTTATGTCCCTTATCCATGTTATGTAAATCAAAGCTTATAACCTGACGTTAAATTCATCCATTGGTTGTATACATTATTCTTTTGAAAGCTGAAACCCTCCGAAATGTGGTTTAGTTTAAGAAAATAAATTGGCATCAATGCAGGAATATTGATCAGTTAATGGACAGAGAATGGTCAGATTTTGGCAAGACAAAAGTTTTGTCGCCTGGTTATATAATGCACCCAATCCTAGTTTACATCCTCGCCTGTGCTCAGTAAATGATTGGTTAATTAGTGTGTGTGTGTATAAAAACAAACCCAGCACCCCAGACCTTCACTTGAACTGCAACTTGAGCTTTGACAACATGCCAAAGATCCACCCTGCGACCAAAGCCTGGATTATCAAGAGGCTGAAGACCAGATCCACTGCAGAGGTGACTGGCACCTTTAATGTGTCTCAGCGTCAAGTACAAAGAATTAAAAAAGATTTGAAGAGACTGGAGATGTTTGACAAGCCCAGGTCCGGCAGACCCCGCAAGACAACTGCTGAGGAGGAACATTTGTTGGTTAGAAAATCCAATGGAAGCCCCTCTTCCACTGCAGCAGAGCTCCAACACTCCTGGTCCCCTAAAGTCCCTGTGTCAACTAGAACAGTTTGTAGGATTCTGTCTCGAAATGGCCTCCATGGTCGAATCAGTGCCCAGATCCAGCACTAACCCCTTTACCCCCAAGGGTGGTTTGCACGTTAATGACCAGGCCAATTTTTACAATTCTGACAACTGTCTTTTTATAAGGTTATAACTCTGGAACGCTTCAACGGATCCTGGTGATTCTGACATTGTTTTCTCGTGACATATTGTACTTCATGGTAGTGGTAAAATTTCTTTGATAGTACCTGCGTTTATTTGTGAAAAAAACGTAAATTTGGCGAAAATTTTGAAAATTTTGCAATTTTCAAACTTTGAATTTTTATGCAATTAAATCACAGAGATATGTCACACAAAATACTTAATAAGTAACATTTCCCACATGTCTACTTTACATCAGCATAATTTTGGAACCAAAATTTTTTTTTGTTAGGGAGTTATAAGGGTTAAAAGTTGACCAGCAATATCTCATTTTTACAACACCATTTTTTTTTTTTAGGGACCACATCTCATTTGAAGTCATTTTGAGGGGTCTATATGATAGAAAATACCCAAGTGTGACACCATTCTAAAACCTTCACCCCTCAAGGTGCTCAAAACCACATTCAAGAAGTTTATTAACCCTTCAGGTGTTTCATAGGAATTTTTGGAATGTTTAAATAAAAATGAACATTTAACTTTTTTTCACAAAAAATTTACTTCAGCTCCAATTTGTGTTATTTTACCAAGGGTAACAGGAGAAAATGGACCCCAAAAGTTGTTGTACAATTTGTCCTGAGTACGCCGATACCCCATATGTGGGGGTAAACCACTGTTTGGGTGCATGACAGAGCTTGGAAGGAGGGCAATTTGACTTTTCAATGCAAAATTGACAGGAATTGAGATGGGACACCATGTTGCGTTTGGAGAGCCACTGATGTGCCTAAACATTGAAACCCCCCACAAGTGACACCATTTTGGAAAGTAGACCCCCTAAGGAACTTATCTAGAGGTGTGGTGAGCACTTTGACCCACCAAGTGCTTCACAGAAGTTTATAATGCAGAACCGTAAAAATAAAAAATCATATTTTTTCACAAAAATTATATTTTTGCCCCCAATTTTTTATTTTTCCAAGGGTAAGAGAAGAAATTGGACCCCAAAAGTTGTTGCACAATTTGTCCTGAGTACGCTGATACCCCATATGTGGGGGTAAACCACTGTTTGGGCACATGGTAGAGCTCGGAAGGGAAGGAGCACCGTTTGACTTTTCACGCCAAAATTGACAGGAATTGAGATGGGACGCCATGTTGCATTTGGAGAGCCACTGATGTGCCTAAACATTGAAACCCCCCACAAGTGACAACATTTTGGAAAGTAGACCTAAGGAACTTATCTGGATGTGTGGTGAGCACTATGACCCACCAAGGGCTTCACAGAAGTTTATAATGCAGAGCCAGAAAAATAAAACAATTTTTTTCCCACAAAAATTATTTTTTAGCCCCCAGTTTTGTATTTTCCCTAGGGTAACAGGAGAAATTGGACCCCAAAAGTTGTTGTCCAATTTGTCCTGAGTACGCTGATACCCCATATGTGGTGGGGGGAACCACCGTTTGGGCGCATGGGAGGGCTCGGAAGGGAAGGAGCGCCATTTGGAATGCAGACTTAGATGGAATGGTCTGCAGGCGTCACATTGCGTTTGCAGAGCCCCTAATGTACCTAAAACAGTAGAAACCCCCCCACAAGTGACACCATTTTGGAAAGTAGACCCCCTAAGGAACTCATCTAGATGTGTTGTGACAGCTTTGAACCCCCAAGTATTTCACTACAGTTTATAACGCAGAGCTGTGCAAATAAAAAATATTTTTTTCCACAAAAATTATATTTTAGCCCCCAGTTTTGTATTTTTCCAAGGGTAACAGGAGAAATTGGACCCTAAATGTTGTTGTCCAATTTGTCCGGAGTACGCTGATACCCGATATGTGGGGGGGAACCACCGTTTGGGCGCATGGGAGGGCTCGGAAGGGAAGGAGCATCATTTGGAATGCAGACTTAGATGGATTGGTCTGCAGGCGTCACATTGCGTTTGCAGAGCCCCTAATGTACCTAAACTATTGGAAACTAGACCCCCCCCCCCCCACAAACTTATCTAGATGTGTTGTGAGAACTTTGAACCCCCAAGTGTTTCACTACAGTTTATAACGCAGAGCCGTGAAAATAAAAAATCTTTTTGTTTTCCCACAAAAATAATTTTTTAGCCCCCAGTTTTGTATTTTCCCAAGGGTAACAGGAGAAATTGGACCCCAAAAGTTGTTGTCCCATTTGTCCTGAGTACGCTGATACCCCATATGTTGGGGTAAACCCCTGTTTGAGCACGGGAGAGCTCAGAAGGGAAGGAGCACTGTTTTACTTTTTCAACGCAGAATTGGCTGGAATTGAGATCGGACGCCATGTCGTGTTTGGAGAGCCCCTGATGTGCCTAAACAGTGGAAACCCCCCAATTATAACTGAAACCCTAATCCAAACACATCCCTAACCCTAATTCCAACGGTAACCCTAACCACACCTCTAACCCTGACACACCCCTAACCCCAACCCTATTCCCAACTGTAAATGTAATCTAAACCCTAACTTTAGCCCCAACCCTAACCCTAGCCCTAATCCTAGCCCTAACTCTAGCCCTAACCCTAGCCCTAGCCCTAATGGGAAAATGGAAATAAATACATTTTTTTTATTTTTCCCTAACTAAGGGGGTGATGAAGGGGGGTTTGATTTACTTTTATAGCTAGTTTTTTTGCGGATTTTTATGATTGGCAGCCGTCACACACTGAAAGACGCTTTTTATTGCAAAAAATATTTTTTGCGTTACCACATTTTGAGAGCTATAATTTTTCCATATTTTGGTCCACAGAGTCATGTGAGGTCTTGTTTTTTGCGGGACGAGTTGACGTTTTTATTGGTAACATTTTCGGGCACGTGACATTTTTTGATAGCTTTTTATTCCGATTTTTGTGAGGAAGAATGACCAAAAACCAGCTATTCATGAATTTCTTTTGGGGGAGGCGTTTATACCGTTCCGCGTTTGGTAAAATTGATAAAGGAGTTTTATTCTTCGGTTCAGTACGATTACAGCGACACCTCATTTATATCATTTTTTTGTGTTTTGGCGCTTTTATACGATAAAAACAATTTTACAGAAAAAATAATTATTTTTGCATCGCTTTATTCTCAGGACTATAACTTTTTTATTTTTTTGCTGATGATGCTGTATGGCGGTTCATTTTTTGCGGGACAAGATGACGTTTTCAGCGGTACCATGGTTATTTATATCTGTCTTTTTGATTGCGTGTTCCACTTTTTGTTCGGCGGTATGATAATAAAGCGTTGTTTTTTGCCTCGTGTTTTTTTTTTTACGGTGTTTACTGAAGGGGTTAACTAGTGGGCCAGTTTTATAGGTCGGGTCGTTACGGACGCGGCGATACTAAATATGTGTACTTTTATTTATTTTTTTTGTTATTTAGATGAAGAAATGTATTTATGGGAATAATATATATTTTTTTTTTTCCATTATTTAGGAATATTTTTTTTTTTTTTTTTTTTTTTTTTACACATTTGGAAATTTTTTTTAAACTTTTTTACTTTGTCCCATGGGGGGACATCACAGATCAGTGATCTGACAGTTTGCACAGCACTCTGTCAGATCACCGATCTGAGAGCAGTGCAGGCTGCTTCACAGTGCCTGCTCTGAGCAGGCTCTGTGAAGCCACCTCCCTCCCTGCAGGACCCGGATCCGCGGCCATCTTGGATCCGGGCCTGGAGCAGGGAGGGAAGGAGGTAAGACCCTCGCAGCAACGCGATCACATCACTTTGCTGCGGGGGGCTCCCTCCCCCTCCCTGCGCGATGCTTCCCTGCACCGCCGGCACATCGCGATCATCTTTGGTCGCGGTGTGCCGGGGGTTAATGTGCCGGGGGCGGTCCGTGACCGCTCCTGGCACATAGTGCCGGATGTCAGCTGTGATAAGCAGCTGACACCCGGCCGCGATCGGCGGCGCTCCCCCCGTGAGCGCTGCCGATCGCTGTGACGTACTATCCCGTCCAGGGTCAGATAGGCCCAGGGCACCTCGACGGGATAGTATGTCTAAGGTCACAGAGGGGCTAAACAAAAAAGGAAAATTAAAAACCCGTGTGGCATTTGCAAAGTCCCACAGCCTGCTAAACAGATGGACGCTGGAAAAGTGGCAGAAGGTGGATTTCTCTGATGAATCTTCAGTAGAATTATACCACAGCCGCCACAAATACTGCAGGAGACCTACTGGAGGCCATATGGATCCAAAATACACCCAGAAAACAGTTAAATTTGTTGGTGGAAAGATCATGGTCTGGGGTTACATTCAGTATGGGGTGTGTGAAACGTTTGCAAGGTGGAAGGCAATATCAATAGCCTAAAATATCAAGAAGTATTATCTCATACATCCATCTCTACAACAAAGTTCCTCCAGGCAAAAAAGATCAAGGTGCTCAAGGACTGGTCAGCCCAGTCACCAGACATGAACATCATTGAGCATGTTTGGGGTAGCATGAAAGGGGAAGCTTGGAAGACAACCAAAGAATCTAGATGAACTCTGGGAGGCATGTAAGACTGCATTCTTTGCTATTCCTGATGACTTCATTAATAAATTGTATGAATCATTGTTGAACTGCATGGATGCAGTTCTTCAAGCTCATGGAAGTCACACAAAATATTAAATATGACCCTTCCCCCCCCCCCCCCCCCCCTTTAGCACCCCCATAGGTAGGGACAATAATAAAATAAAGAAAATTTATATATATATTTTTTTCCACTAGGGTTAGAACTAGGGTTAGGGTATGTGCACACGGTGCGTATTTGGCTGCACATCTGCAGCGGATTGGCCACGGATCCGCAGCGGATTGGCCGCCGCGAATTCGTAGCAGTTTTCCATCAGGTTTACAGTACCATGTAAACCTATGGAAAACCAAATCCGCTGTGCCCATGGTGTGGAAAATACCGTACGGAAACGCTGCGTTATATTTTCCGCAGCATGTCAATTTTGTGCGGATTCCGCAGCGTTTTACACCTGTTCCTCAATAGGAATCCGCAGGTGAAATCCGCACAAAAAAACACTGTAAATCCGCAGGTAAAATGCAGTGCCTTTTCCCTGCAGATTTTTCAAAAATCGTGCGGAAAAATCTCAAACGAATCCGCAACGTGAGCACATAGCCATAAGGTACCGTTACACTAAACGATTACCAACGATCACGACCAACGATACGACCTGGCCGTGATCGTTGGTAAGTCGTTGTGTGGTCGCTGGGGAGCTGTCACACAGACAGCTCTCTCCAGCGACCAACGATCAGGGGAACGACTTCGGCATCGTTGAAACTGTCTTCAACGATGCCGAAGTCCCCGGGTAACCAGGGTAAACATCGGGTTACTAAGCGCAGGGCCGCGCTTAGTAACCTAATATTTACCCTGGTTACCATTGTAAAAGTAAAAAAAAAAACACTACATACTCACATTCCGATGTCTGTCACGTCCCCCGCCGTCAGCTTCCCTGCACTGACTGTCAGTGCCGTCCGTAAAGCAGAGCACAGCGGTGACGTCATTGACCTAAATTTACCACTAACATGAAGCCCAATATGTCACGAAAAAACAATCTCAGAACCGTTACGATCCGTTGAAGCGTTCCCGAGTTATTACCTCATAAGGAGACACTGGTCAGAATTGCAAAAAAAAGGCCAGGTCATTAAGGTCAAAATAGGCTGGGTCATGAAGGGGTTAACATCCAGTTAGGCTATGTTCACACGTTCCTGATTTCCCTCCTTTTTTTTTCAGGACTAAAAACCGCAGCTCTTGGCAGAAAACGCAGGTCCTTTTTTTGGTGCTTTTTTGATGCGTTTTTTGATGTGTTTTTTTTTATGCAGTTTTCTATGCAGAGTCTGTGTGTTTTCTAGGAATTTTTTTAGGGTTAAAATGGCTGAAAATACCCTAACCCTACCCCTACCCCTAACCCTATTCTAACCTTAGTGAAAAAATAATAATTCTTAATTTTTTTTATTGTCCCTACCTATGGGGGTGACAAGGGGGGGGGGAGTCATTTACTATTTTTTTTATTTTGATCACTGAGATAGGTTATATCTCAGTGATCAAAATGCACTTTGGAACGAATCTGCCGGCCGGCAGATTCGGCGGGCGCACTGCGCATGCGCCCGCCATTTTGCAAGATGGCGGCGCCCAGGGAGAAGACGGCCGGACGGACACCCGGAGGCCGGCTAAGTATAAGGGGGGGAGATGAGGGCACGGGGGGGGGGGGGGGGGGCGGCGTCGGAGCACGGGGGGTGGCATCCGAGCATGGGGGGGGTGGGATTGGGGCACGGGGGGGGGGGGGGGATGGGTAGCCACACCGCAGCGGTTCTGCACCACATACCGCAGAAAACCCGCAGATATTTTTTTCATCTGCGGGTTTTACTGCGGGTTTGACCTCACAATGGAGGTCTATGGGTGCAGAACCGCTGCAGTTCCGCAAAAAGAAGTGACATGGTACTGTCAGCGCTGAGATCTCATCTCTCGAGATTCCGGCGGCCATTTTCCCGAAGTCAGTCATACAGGAACGCATGGACGAACTGCCTGGGGGCTCTGGTCTTTCACAAAATGTCGCCAGAGCCCCCCGCAGCACCGAAGTTTCCAGGATCTCCCGGGATAGCGGACAACTGCGGCAGCGGTGGCGGGCGATAGCCGGCGGCGGGCAGCAGCGGACACCCCCTCATCCCAGCCTGTAACGGTAAGCGGTATATCCGCTTTGTAAGACGCACCCCCATTTCCCCCCCAAATTTGGGGGAAATAAAGTGCGTCTTACAAAGCGGAAAATACGGTACATCATTACCTCTATACTTCTATTTGACTTTTTGTCATTAATAGTTTTGTTTGCTTTCCTCTAACATTTTTTTTCTACCCCTTCCATATTAGAATACCGTATATACTCGAGTATAAGCCAACCCGAGTATAAGCCGACCCCCTTAATTTTGCCACAAAAAACTGGGAAAACTTATTGACTAGAGTATAAGCCTAGGGTGGAAAATGTAGCAGCTACCGGTAAATGTCAAAAATAAAAATAGATGCTCCTTACCGTTCATTATGGCCCCATAGATGCTCCACATAAAGCTGTGCCATACAGAATGCATATATAATGCTCTGCACCGTTCAGTATGGCCCCATAGATGCTCCATATAAAGCTGTGCCACATATAATGCTCTGCACCATTCAGTATGGCCCCATAGATGCTCCACATAAAGCTGTGCCATATAGGATGCATATATAATGCTCTGCACCGTTCATTATGGCCCCATAGATGCTCCACATAAAGATGTGCCACATATATAATTCTCTGCACCGTTCAGTATGGCCCCATAGATGCTCCACATAAAGCTGTGCCATATAGAATGCTCTGCACCGTTCAGTATGGCTCCATAGATGCTCCACATAAAGCTGTGCCATATAGAATGCTCTGCACCGTTCAGTATGGCCCCATAGATGCTCCATATAAAGCTGTGCCATATAGAATGCTCTGCACCGTTCAGTATGGCTCCATAGATGCTCCATATAAAGCTGTGCCATATAGAATGCTCTGCACCGTTCAGTATGGCCCCATAGATGCTCCATATAAAGCTGTGCCATATAGAATGCTCTGCACCGTTCATTATGGCCCCATAGATGCTCCACATAAAGCTGTGCCATATAGAATGTTCTGCACCGTTCATTATGGCCCCATAGATGCTCCACATAAAACTGCCATATAGAATGCTCTGCACCGTTCATTATGGCCCCATAGATGCTCCACATAAAGCTGTGCCATATATAATGCTCTGCACCGTTCAGTATGGCCCCATAGATGCGCCATATAACAATGTGCCATATAGAATGCTCTGCACTGTTCATTATGGCCCCATAGATGCTCCACATAAAGCTGCCCCATATAGAATGTTCTGCACCGTTCATTATGGCCCCATAGATACTCCACATAAAGCTGCCCCATATAGAATGCTCTGCACCGTTCATTATGGCCCCATAGACGCTCCATATAAATCTGTGCAATATATAATGCTGCTGCAATTTAAAAAAAAAAAAGACATACTCGCCTCTCTTGCTTGCGGCTCCTCAGCGTCCCGTCTCGGCGTCTCTCTGCACTGACTGTTCAGGCAGAGGGCGGCGCGCACACTAGTACGTCATCGCGCCCTCTGACCTGAACATTCAGAGCAAGAAGACGGAGCGGCGCCCGGCGGGTGGAACGCGGACAGGTAACTATGAGATATTTACCTGCTCCCGGCGTCCCTGGCTCCTTCCCCCGGACAGCTGGTCTCCGGGTGCCGCAGCCTCTTCCTCTGTCAGCGGTCACCGTTACCGCTCATTAGAGAAATGAATATGCGGCTCCACCCCTATGAGAGTGGAGTCCATATTCATAACTTTAATGAGCGGTACCATGTGACCGCTGAACAGGGGAAGAGCTGCAGCACCGAAGACCATGGGACAGGCAGGAGGAGCGCCGGGACTAGGTGAGTATGCGACACGCTCTCTGCCCCTCACCCGCCGACCGTGACTCGAGTATAAGCCGAGAGGGGCACTTTCAGCCCAAAAATTTGGGCTGACAATCTCGGCTTATACTCGAGTATATACGGTACTTATAAATCGGGGTCACCTATATGTATTGGGAGTTTGGAAATGTCAGCATGTATTCATGTGTTGACTTTTTTTTTTCTTTACACCTGTACCTCGGATTATAATGTAGTGGGGACTGGGATCTGACACTCCTTAATAGGCTGCATTTTTGCATAGCAAGAGGCTATATCATACATACAACTGTATCCCTAGTACAATTTTAGGTTGGGGGTTTTCTCGGTGCCCTTGTTTGATCCCCCTGATTGCCTGCAGACTCATTTATTACATGGTGTTTATACCCTCTGTTCTAAACTCCATTAATAGGTTAGTGGCCAAGACATACCTACCTCCTATTATTTAGGAGAGAGGTTGACTGAACCATATTCGCAGTTCTTGTACATAACTGGGCTGCTGTATGATTTATGTTTTTACTACATGTTCAGTTAAGGGAGGGTCATTAGGGTTAGCTATCGACAAGTGGTGCGCCATACCGTAGAAACTAAGGGTGCCCAACTCCTTGTAGGTGAGGTATCCATGAGGGATTTCTAGGGCATACAAGCCCACACATACTGTGATCTTCATTGCTCCCTTGGAGGTATACTCTGATATTCCCCCCCCCCCTCCCCCTTTTCTCACATTTGTATACCCCCCCTCCCCCTTTTCTCACATTTGTGTATATATATATATATATATATATATATATATATATATATATATATATATATTTCATTCTGTATTAACATGGAGTACAATGTCACCAAAAAACTCTCGGAATCCGTGGGATCCGTTCAAGAGTTACCTCATAAAGTGACAAGGGTCAGAATTGTAAAAATTTTCCTGGTCATTAAGGTGCAAACCACCTTGGGGGGTAAAGGGGTTAAGTTAATAGGTGCAGAGTAGCTTCTAATAAAGGGGTATGCGCTCTCCTCCACATCCTTACAATGGAACGTGCCAAGGTACGTGCAGCCATCTTGCCAGAGACTAGATCCTTTTCTCTAGATCACTGGGGGGTTGTTGGTCCTCTGATCACATTCAGGCTTCTGTATGATAAATCTACTAGTTTGGACCATTTCCTTGCGGCAAGCCATGCTTGCCTGGTGATAGCAACACCATGCAGGAGAGAGATTGGCCAAGTGGTCATCTTCTGTTCTTTGATGGCTGGCAGGAACATAGTTTCTGGAGTGTGCTCTGTAATTTTTTTAAAATTGGGGCTGGTCATTCTTCTGGGTCTGCCTTCTGTTCAGCACCTAGGTGCTTTCAGGGCCCCGCTATCATCCTGAAATAAAGTGGGAAGACACCCCATTAGATGTAGCTTCTATTCTGTGGTGTTTGCACGCTTTGCTGCCGTCACCTGTTGACCATCTGGTTCCAGGAGCAGAGCTACCAATGAATGGAAACCACCTGTTGGTTTGAGTGCGATTATCTGGCGGTGGCACAGACAGGCCGTGGAATTTGCCAGGCGGCAGCTCTCATATGTTGGGGCCTGCTTAGCAACAAACGTCACACTCTTGCACATTAGGGAGCCTAAAGATCTCCCACTGGAATAATTATAATGGGAAACTCTGTGGGAAAATGTCCTTTCTTTGATGGTGGCAGGATTTTGTCACTCTGCAAAAATTCCTTATGATTTAAGACAATTGTTAAAATATAGCATTGTGCCTTTGTTCTTTAATATGATGTTGGATAAATAGCGTTACCTACCGTTCTGGAATAGAAGGTGGTGATGAAGTTGGGGAGGAAAAACTGAAAATGGTAGTCTTGTCATCCTTTAGGTCATGGTTCCTTTGTCTTCTGGTAAGTGGCAGGAGTGTGGCTTGCGGTTGCTTAGTTGCTATTAATGGTCATCGGTGTCTTGTGCATAAAGCTCCATAATATCTCAATATAACTTCCCTAAAAATTATGCATCTTCTATGTTTTAGAGTCTGTATAAAAGGGACCGACTCCTAAAATATGTAATACATTGGGTTCAGTAGTTGTGCTGGATGTGCTGTAAAAAAAAAAAAAAATTTTTCAGAAGAATTTGAGAAATTTGTGAAATGTCCTTTTAAATGTCTGTTCTGTTCCTGATCTGAGGATCGCGGCTTTTAGGGGAGATTAAAGGCCCCTTCACATTTAGCGACGCTGCAGCGATACCGACAACGATCCGAATCGCTGCAGCGTCGCTGTTTGGTCGCTGGAGAGCTGTCACACAGACCGCTCTCCAGCGACCAACGATGCCGGTAACCAGGGTAAACATCGGGTAACTAAGCGCAGGGCCGCGCTTAGTAACCCGATGTTTACCCTGGTTACCATGCTAAAAGTAAAAAAAAACAAACAGTACATACTTACCTACAGCCGTCTGTCCTCCAGCGCTGCGCTCTGCTCTCCTCCTGTACTGTCTGGGAGCCGGAAAGCAGAGCGGTGACGTCACCGCTCTGCTTTCCGGCTCACAGCCAGTACAGGAGGAGTGCAGAGAAGCAGAGCGCAGCGCTGGAGGACAGACAGCGGTAGGTAAGTATGTACTGTTTGTTTTTTTTTACTTTTAGCATGGTAACCAGGGTAAACATCGGGTTACTAAGCGCGGCCCTGCGCTTAGTTACCCGATGTTTACCCTGGTTACCAGTGAAGACATCGCTGGATCGGTGTCACACACGCCGATCCAGCGATGTCTCCAGGGAGTCCAGCGACGAAATAAAGTTCTGGACTTTCTTCAGCGACCAACGATCTCCCAGCAGGGGCCTGATCGTTGGTCGCTGTCACACAGAACGATTTCATTAACGATATCGTTGCTACGTCACAAATAGCAGCGATATCGTTAACAATATCGTTATGTGTGAAGCTACCTTAATCTGTGCTGCACTTTATGTACATGCTCAGTAGTGGCCATGCCCAGAGACATGTAAACATACTTTTATTTAACAGTTTATTTGGCTTAATTGCGTTTTCTACTGTTGTATTCTTCTGTGTTCCTATTAAGTCTATAAAGCTTAAAGGTACCGTCACATTCAGCGACGCTGCAGCGATATAGACAACGAGTCGATCGCTGCAGCGTCGCTGTTTAGGTCGCTGTAGAGACGTCAAACACGGCAACAGCAGAACGATGCAGGAGCGATCCAGTGACATACTTATCGTTCTCCTGGTTGTTCGCTCCATGTAAAACATTGCTGGCATCGTTGCTTTTGCTGTCAAACATGACGAATCACGCCGACCTGACGACCAAATAACGTTCTGGACTTCTAGCTACGACCAGCGATGTCACAGCGGGATCCTGATCGCTGCTGCGTGTCAAACACAACGAGATCGCTATCCAGGACGCTGCAACGTCACGGATCGTTGTCGTTCTCGTTGTAAGGTTGCTCAGTGTGAAGGTACCTTTAGACCAGTGGTCCCCAACTCCAGGCCTCGAGGGCCGCCAACAGTGCAGGTTTTCAGGATTTCCTTAGTATTGCACCGGGGTTGGAATCATCACCTGTGCAGATGATCACATTACCACCGATGCAATACTAAAGAAATCCTGAAAACCTGCACTGTTGGCGGCCCTCGAGGCCTGGAGTTGGGGACCCCTGCTTTAGACTATAATTTTATTTCTGGGTCCCAATAATAGTCTCTGGGCTTGGCATCTTCATTTTTTTGCCCTGTGCTCAACACAAGTATAGCGTTACCTCTGTGTGTAGCGACCTGAATGATGGGTTCTTTTTCAAAATCTAAGCCAGCCCCCTTCTCTGCTATACATTACATTAACTGTCAGAGATTGAGGCTCTATGCTGCAAGTTGCATGCAGACTACTGGAAATGGCGTTCACACAGAGCAGTTTGGTGACCACCCTGAAAATTAAAACTAAAAATATTTTGACAGTTCCTCCCTTTTCAATATCTTCCTATTCTTTGATCCTGTTTTGTTTCCTAGCTCTGGTTAATTCAAACTGGGAAAATATATATTAAACCATTTTGTGTCTTAATGGACCGACCTTGACACTATCGCACGTTGAGTATTTGTTTGCAGGAATTTCTGCATTTCTTGGCAGGAGAATGCAGCCTCAAAAACGTTGCGTCTTTGCCTTCGTGGTTTTTTTTTTTTTTTTTCAGTGCATTCAATGGACGAAAAACGCAGAGAATTGACATACAAATCTGCAAGTCAAAAATATCAAATGTGTGCATGACACGTAAGGTTTCTCATTCACTTTGCTGGCCTCATGTTTGCTGCAGGTTTTGTCACGAATCTGCACAAGAAAAACTTGACAAAAACGCACCAAAACTGCAACGTGTGCACAGTCTAAAGGTACCGTCACACTTGACGATATCGCTAGTGATCCGTGACGTTGCAGCGTCCTGGATAGCGATATCGTCCAGTGTGACACGCAGCAGCGATCAGGCCCCTGCTGTGATATCGCTGGTCGGGGAAGAAAGGCCAGAACTTTGTTTCGTCGCTGGATCTCCCGCTGACATCGCTGAATCGGTGTGTGTGTGTGACGCCGATTCAGCGATGTCTTCGCTGGTAACCAGGGTAAACATCGGGTTACTAAGTGCAGGGCCGCGCTTAGTAACCCGATGTTTTCCCTGGTTACCATCGTTAAAGTAAAAAAAACAACCACTACATACTTACCTTCTGCTGTCTGTCCCCGGCGCTGTGCTTCTCTGCTCTGGCTGTGAGCGTCGGGCAGCCGGAAAGCACAGCGGTGACGTCACCGCTCTGCTTTCCGGCCGCTGTGCTCACAGCCAGTACAGGAGGAGTGCAGAGAAGCAGAGCGCCGGGGACAGACAGCGGTAGGTAAGTATGTAGTGGTTGTTTTTTTTACTTTAACGATGGTAACCAGGGTGAACATCGGGTTACTAAGCGCGGCCCTGCGCTTAGTAACCCGATGTTTACCCTGGTTACCAGCGAAGACATCGCTGAATCGGCGTCACACGCCGATTCAGCGATGTCAGCGGGAGATCCAGCGACGAAATAAAGTTCTGGACTTTCTTCCCCGACCAGCGACATCACAGCAGGGGCCTGATCGCTGCTGCCTGTCACACTGGACGATATCGCTAGCCAGGACGCTGCAACGTCACGGATCGCTAGCGATATCGTCTAGTGTGACGGTACCTTTAGGCTGTCTGCAGCAGGAACTTCTCCCCTTTGCTCAAAGTTTTGCCTATCATCTCTATGGCTAGCAGAGAAGATGATAGAACTGCTCGACAGGATATTGCTCCTTTTGTAGGTTTACATCACTTTCTGCATGATCCTGAACATTGGCTACATTGAGACAGAGCAGAAATCCCTCATAGCTGTGTGTATAGGAAACATAGAAGCTAATCTCTACCCTCTAGCTCAGACAGGTGAAAATTAGAAATTGAGCTAGCTTAAAAAGTCAAATAATGACCCGTAATTGTTTTTACCTCTTGTACATACACATGACAGCTCATTCTGAATTCACCCGAGATCTAAATTGAATGTACTTTTTTATACAAAAAGTTGACCATAAAGCCAAGATGATGCCCGATTTCTGAAGTTTCTCTGGATCGCTTCCTTTTCTTTATTCTTTGTACCCACTGATGGACAGTTGTTCTGCTTTCTTATTGTCTTTTCACATGTGGTACATTTAGAAGCAGATCATATAAGTAACACTTGAGGAGTCAGTCGCCTCTCTTGCTTATAAAAGTAGGACTTAAAAGCTACCGCTGTGTAATTTCCATAATACAGACAAGCCGTTTTGGTGGCAACAATCCCTGATGTGTATTTGGGGTGTTACCTACCAAGTTGTCACTGACACTTGTCTTTGCAAGTTTCCTGGATCTTAATTTCTTGGGCCAGCTCAACATCTCTAGGTCTCCTTCAGACTGATGTACCCAATGCTTCTAGCATGGCGGCCATTAGATCTCAGAACTAGGCCAGTATTATGTCTTTGTCATGCTGTGGTGGCCGTAGGCACTGGACTTGCATTCGGTCTCCATGCCCTCAGTTACCATCAATGTGGCAGTCATGGTTCAGCCTTTAGTTGTAGGGAGTGTGATTGCTGTAGTCTTTCAGGTTAGGTGTGACCTGTTGTATCTGTTACAGGGAGTTGCACACATTGTGCCTATGGTTGAAGAAGTGTCCGCCCATGTCCAAAACCACCATGTAATTTTGACCTTGCAGCCAAATGACTGAAGTGTGAAAAACTTTTGACTTGTTCTTTAAAACGTGTCAGAAATATTTGATGTTTGTTTCCTCTCTTGTACCACAGCCAATAACTTAAATGATGGAACCAAAGCGCTGCTTTCATCTGCCACTAAAGGGGGGCACTCCAAAGAAAGTAGTCGGTCTCCAGTGTCAGAAGAGATCAGTGATTGGTAGAGGCCGTGGCTTCTGAACCCCTTCAGATCACTATTTGACATCTTTGACATGTTTAAAAGTTTTCTAAAAGTACAGTTACCTTTTATCTGTACTTCACTCAGGACATAATTATCAGTACTGCCTTTTTTTTTTTGTTCGTGCAAACTTCGATTATACAATCTTAAGATGCCTGATTTATAAAACTGTATGAAAACCTAGGATAAATGTGGCTCATTTTAAGAATAAACGATAAAGAATTTTTATCTTTGCTTACTCACCAAGGTTAATCACAGCAGACTTCAAATTTTAGACACTGCACAGGAAAAACCTCCAGAACCTCCAAAAGTCTTGAATGTTTCGCAGCACATGATGAAGGGGGAAAAAAAAAAAAAAAAGGTTTAAAATAATCCTTTATTTTACACTGAAATAAAAAGAAACAAAGATTCCTTGGAGACTGGCCCAAGCTTTTTGAGCTATGAGGTTCCTAATCTTAGCGTGGCTATGAAATGAAAGATTTTTATAATGTTTTGTCGGGTTGTGCTGCTAAGATTGTCTACTGTAAGTTCACCACCTATTAGTTTGTTTTGTTTTGTTTTTATGCTGTCGTGTATGGTCACTCCTCCATTCCAGTTACATTACATTATGCCTGTCTTTTTTTCCGTTGTTAAGCAAGGCTGATGTGGTCTTTCATTTATAAATGGGGTGAAAAACGTGTTTCTTGATAAATTTACTCCATGAGTGTTTGATATCAATGTATCCTTCATAATCTTAAAGTGAACCTGTTACCAGGTTTGTCTGAGACGAGTTGCAGCCACCTACTTCAGAGCAAATCTACAGCATTTTATAATGCTGTTGATAAGCCCCTGATCCGACCTGTAAGAAGAAAAATAAGTTTTATTTTACTCCCCTGCAGGGAGGGGTGTCCCAGGTCTTGGTCCGGCACCTCCTATCTTCTTGCGATGCCACCCTCCTACTTGCTTCACAGGCTACCTAGCATCGTACTCCTGCGCAGGCGTACTTATCTGCCATGTTGAGGGCAGAACAAATTACTGCAGTGTGCAGGTGCTGGGCTTCTCTGACCTTTCCCTGCGCACTGTAGTAATTTGTTCTGCCCTCAACAGAGCAGATAAGTACGCCTGCGCAGGAGCGTGATGCCGGGGAGCCTGTGTGGATGACGCAGGGACGCATCAGCCACATGAAGCAAGCGGGAATGTGGCATCGCAAGAAGATAGGCCCTGGTCCGGCACCTCTGTGACACCCATTGGACCTGATCACCCTGCAGGTGAGTATATTAAAAGCTCTTTTTCTTCTCTTGCAGGTTGGATCGAGGGCTTATCGACAGCATTATAGAATGCTGTAGATAAACCCTGAAAGGCGGTGGCCATAACTCGTATCGGCCAAACCTGGTGATAGATTTCCTTTTAAAGAGCACATCCTTAAAAGAAGCAATTTTGTAGGCACCATGGCCACTTGACTTCTTGGTGTTTTCCATATCTAGTTATGTGAGTTACAGTCTACCTCTATTATTCGTAGAGCTCATGTTGGATTCTATTCTTTCTTGGCTCAGAAATTTGCAAAAACTTAGTTTTTTGTTCGCAAAACATGCCTATTATACTTGGGCGTCTTATGGTAAAATATGTTGTCACTGATGGCCTCTGGTTCAGGTGGAGAGCCATAACACTATATACTGTGACTCTGCTGGATTGAACTTTTGGGCTACCTGCACAATTTGGGGAACTCGTTATTTGGTAATGATGGCTTCTGATTTATGCTTCCCGTTCACTGCTGCTTTTCAGACCTGTCTATATGCTGGCAGGTCTCCCATCTTTGACTGAACAAACGCATAGGTGGACTTTGGTACTGATGGATTATTCTATTGTTTGGGTCCTACCATAATTACTAATAGGAAGAAACTGCATCATATAGCTTAAAGAAATGGTAGTGTCCGAAGATTCGGTTAGTTTCAATAAAGCATTGATACACAGATGTTAATCCACCGCAAACGTTTAGTTATTTTGCTTTCCTGTATCCCTCAACCCTCAGGATACTCTTGGATTTTTACAGCCAGTAACAGTATCCTGAAGTTTATGTAACACCATTGACCTATGGTATAGTGACAGATATACGCAATCTGACGGCTGCTTGCAGTTTTGGCTTCTGTGAGCAGATGCTGTTGGCATGTTGATACGGTTACATGCCTCGGCAGTGCTGTAGTGTATGTGGTTATGCTTGGAAACAAAGGTGCGCCTTGATGCTTCAGAGCCAAAAAAACAGCACTCTGTACCATCACCTGCCACTTACAATACAGCTGCACTCTTACATGCGACACCTTTGGCCCCCTTCATACGCTAAAACCTGGGTGCATTGCAGCCCTGTAACATGGGCAGCTACACCACCACCTAATGTGTTCAATAGCAATTCTGGTGTTGCCTGGAAACTGACATTTTACTTTCGAGTAGTGTAAAAAGTGTGAATTCCATAACCCTTTTTGGTTTAGTAATTTGTTTTTTTAGGTAGCTGACAATTTTTCCCATTACCGAGAGATGACACATGGTGCTTTTAACATTCTATGCGGAGGGGAGAATGAGGGAGGAGCTAGTGGCAGACACGCATTCCGCTGCAAGTTCTCCTGAAATGCGTTGCATTGCAAGACATCTCCTATCTCAGTAATAGGGAAGTCTGTATTCACTAAAGTTGTATTTATCCATTAATTGAGAATTTTTAGGATGAATGATCATCATACTGATCTCAGATTGCATAACAAAAGCATTCTGTCAGATTCACTTTTATGCACCGTTTTATATAAAACAATCTACACCCGGGGTTCAAGTGTTTTCCAAAAGCTGAAAAACGCTTTTAAATTTAAAATTCAATTTTGTGTAATTGTGGTGGTTTTGTGTTTCTCATACTATTCACAATGGATATCCATCATATTAGGAGACTGCATCTTCCAATCCCAATGTTATACGTTTTGCTTAGAAACTCAAATCTACGTTTTGTGGATCTATTCCGGCAGGTTTTACTACTGGGGATGTTCTCAATTTTACACCCCCCCCCTCCCCCTCCCCCTGTTTTTTATCAAATTTATTTATTTATTTTATTAAATGTAGCGCCTCTTTTGTATTCCTCCAGGCAGTAATAATGTTCCAACTTCCGGTAAATAATCTGGGCAGCTTACGAAAAGCCAGGAAGACGGTGAAGAAGATCTTGGGTGATATTGGCCTGGAGTACTGCAAAGACCATGTGGACGTGAGTGTTATGTTGTTGGCTTTCTCATGGCATGGACATATTTGCTTTTATAGCCCCACAATAACCTGTATGGACCCTCACTAGCCGAAAGACCACGTTCCCATGGTGGTTGAGAACCTAAACCATCATACTTGTCTTGTTTGCTCCCATTCCTGTTCTTCACTTACAAATACTGAAGCAACACTACTTATGTATGTGGCCTTAAAAGGGGTCAGAATCTGCCCTTTAAGTGCTGCAATAAACCTTCTGCATTGCACTGGCTCTCTGTTAACCAGTATTGTAGAAATAATTGATGCACTTTTAATTTAAAAATAAAATAAAAATCACACTGTGGTATACAGTCCTGCTCAGCGTTATTGGCACCCATATATTGTAGTGTAGGTACATAATGTGGAATATCTGCTGAATAAATGAATCAAGGAGGGCAACAAAATTAATAAAGGGGATGGGAGAACTACAATACCCAGATAGATTAGCGAAATTAGGATTATTTAGTCTAGAAAAAAGACGACTGAGGGGCGATCTAATAACCATGTATAAGTATATAAGGGGACAATACAAATATCTCGCTGAGGATCTGTTTATACCAAGGAAGGTGACGGGCACAAGGGGGCATTCTTTGCGTCTGGAGGAGAGAAGGTTTTTCCACCAACATAGAAGAGGATTCTTTACTGTTAGGGCAGTGAGAATCTGGAATTGCTTGCCTGAGGAGGTGGTGATGGCCAACTCAGTCGAGGGGTTCAAGAGAGGCCTGGATGTCTTCCTGGAGCAGAACAATATTGTATCATACAATTATTAGGTTCTGTAGAAGGACGTAGATCTGGGGATTTATTATGATGGAATATAGGCTGAACTGGATGGACAAATGTCTTTTTTTCGGCCTTACTAACTATGTTACTATGTTACTAAGTGAAAAGTTTTTTGTATAGAGAACTTGTGTTAAATACAAAAGAGCAAATGATAAACAATAATTTAAAACAAAAAAAACAATGGGAGGAAAAATGGAAAAACCTAAATCTTGTTGTGACACTGGTATTGGCACCCTGCACATTAAATTAGTACGGAAACAGATTTTGACTCTTATGGTAAGTCACTAATGAGAATTGCCTCTGCTTAATTGCCGGTGGCCATGTGACATGAATTAGCCAATAAATGATGACTTCAGTGTTTTTAAAAAGCCACATGGTAAGCCGTGTTTTTTTCTCACAATGGTGAAGACAAAGGAGCTGTTGAAGGACATCAGAACTGCTATTATAAGCAAACTCAAGACTTGCAAAGGGAATGAGGCCATCTCCAAGGACCTTGGTATCCCAGTTTCAACAGTGTGCATTGTCACTAATAAGTTTGCCAAGCATAGAACAGACAAGAACCTCCCTGGACTTGGGGGAAAGAGGAAAATTAACAAGAGATGTCTTTAAAGGTTGGTGCAAATGGTGGAAAAGAACACCACGTCAAACATCCAAAGCCCTGAAAGCCAACGTGGAACAGTCTGGGGTCATGGTTTCAGCAAGTACCATACGCCGCACACTAAACCAATCAGAGCTTTAATGGGCGAAAGCCAAGGAAGAAACCATTGCTGAAGAAAAGACACATAAAAAGGAACAGCTGCTCTCTGCTGAAAAGTAACTTGACAAACCATAATCCTTCTGGGAAATTGTTCTGTGGACAGATAAAACAAAAATAGAGGTTTTTGGCAATGCAAAGCAACAGTTTTACAGACGTAATGACGCTTATAAGCAAAATAACACCCTGCCAACAGTAAAGCATGGTGTAGGATCCATCATGCTGTGGGGTTGATTTGCTTCTTCTGGTACTGGTGGCCTTGACCGTATCACAGGAATCAAGAAATTAGAGGGTTATCAAGAGATTTTAGAGCAAAATGGCCTACTTGGTGTAAGAAAACTTGGGTCGAGTTGAAGATTATGGATCCTTCAGCAATGAGTTCTTACCTGAAATCTGCCCTTGGGGAAAAGAACCCTGCAAACATACAAGAGCTTGAAACTACAAAGGAAGATTGGGAGAGAATACCAGCTGAGAAGTGCACGAAGCTTATAGATGGTCTACAGGAATCTTTTGGAGGCTGTCATCAATGCCAAAGGGTGTGCAACCAAGTAATAATTAGGGGTGCCTTTATTGCTGCACATGCTGTTAATTCTGTTTTGTTTTTTTTTTTTTAAATTGCAACATGTAAGTTGAAAAGCAATGTTTTATTATTGTATTATTTTGGAAAAAAATCCTGAGGATATAACTATGGTACATTTCATTTTATTTCTGAAGATATTGTACAGTCTATGAAAAAAAATGAAGGGGTTCAAATAATGGTGAACAGGACTGTATGGCTTGTCAAAAAAGAAATTTAGCTTGTTACAATGTGTCGGCCCATTAAATTGTTGTCGATCTGTCAGATTAAAAGTGTGTAGAGGAAGAAAGCAAGTAAATATATTAAGAACACTGCAGAAAAAATGGCAATGTTGGGCCAGTTTCACATTAGCGTTGTGGACGGCCGCGGACTTCCTATGTGAAGCCCCGCCCTCGGCCACACCTCCACCACTAGCTCCGCCTACTTCTGCATGCGGCGTGCCTGCGTACCTATCTTTAACATTAGGTACGCAGGTCGTAACGCTGTATGCGGATGCTTCCGCATGTGTCGTTTTGACAATGCGGCGACCAACGTAGAACGCAGCTTGTAGCAATTTTTTTTTCTTCTCCGCATCGTCGAAACGACGCATGCAGAATCACCCGCATACAGCGGCACGACCTGCGTACCTAATGTTAAAGATAGGTACGCAGGCCGCATGCACGCCACATGCAGAAGTAGGCAGAGCTAGCTGCTGAGGTGCGGCCAAGGGCGGGGCTCTACGGAGGAAGTCTGCAGCCCTCCGCACCTCTTCAAAACGCTAGTGTGAAACTAGCCTTAGATCTATACATTTGGTGCAAGTTGCACCAAATTACAAACTTATTTTTAACAAGGGCTTTAGTGTAACTGCAGTTACTGAATATGGACTTGTATGTTTTTTTTCCACTTTAAATACACCTCTTACACACTCTTTTTGATTTGCAGGAATTTAAGCCATTTGAACCCAATGACTTCTATGTGAAGAACACGTCATGGGATGATGTAGGACTCTGGGACCCCTCATTCACTAAAAATCAGGTATTTGTGGGAAAAAAAATCCCAGTGCATAAATCTTTGATTTTTGTTTGATAATTTTTTTTATGAAAGCAGTCTCCATCATTCAGCTTGCTGTTCGTGAGAAGGGAGTATTGTTTTATATTCAGAAGCTAAAACCTGGTTCCAGATTCATCAAGGATTTTTTTTGCCCTTTTTTTTTGGTTTAAGACTCCTTGAGGTGTCCAAAATGTTTCTCATCTCATGGTTATGCAAAAAAAAAAAAAAAATCCAGCTTTTTGCACTGTAGTGAACTCATCAAGTTGTGCCACATAAATGTGTAAATTACTCTAGGCGGTGGAGCCTGTGCCTCTTAATGTACTGGGTGGTGTGCAAAATGCTTGTCTTGGTGAACCTGGACTTATGGTTTTATTTCTCCTAAACCTAAAATATTAAAATTAGTACAGTAGGTAGCTTATGCTGCTAAATCAAGTATTGAGCTGGACATCGAATGGAATGATGTAATCAAATGGGAGCATGTGGAACACCCCGTGAATTAGTTAGCTTGAGACAGGTGCTGGTTCCTCTGGAGCCATCCGCTGAGCTTCTGTAGAACAATAGTAGCCAGAAAAAGTTGCACTTCTATGTAAATTGCCTCACCAGCAACAAATTTTTGAAAACACCAATGATGCCAACAGAAGACCAATATCTATAGGAATAGCTCCGTATTTTACTTCTGTACTATAGAAATTAGACTGTCCATCTGTCTGCTCCAATCCAGAATGGTTTACTGCGTTGAAATAAGTGTAATTGCTCTAAATTGTAATTTAAATAATGGAGAAAAACAGACCAATCTGTTCTATGAACTTGTGCTTAAAGGGAGCCTGTCACCTCTGGAAACTTTTTACCTGCAGATATAGTGGTAATCTGTGGGTAAATGGCATTTAAAATGCCTTACTGCTGGATCAGCAGCTACAGGGAGAAAATGAAGTTATATTCTCCTAGGATCTGCTTGCTTCCAGTCATCAGGGAGGTGCAGGGAGTGACTATAAGGTCAGCAATCGCTGCACATTGACGGCCTGTGCTGCATGCTGCAGAGCTGGCTTTTCAACCAGTGGGCAGGGGAGTGATTTACATTGTGTTCTTGTAGTGTGTGATGGCTGTAACCTCAGTCTGTCATGCCCCGATGATTGGAAGCGAATGAATGCAGGGAGGATATAACTTCACTTTTCCCCTGTTAGCTGCTGCTCCAGTGAAGCAGCCAGGCGTTATTTACCTGCAAATTACCATTTATATTTGGAGATGACAGGTTCTATTTAAATGGAGTCCAAGAGCCATAACTTATTTTATTTCCTGTCCATATGAGGGGTTATTTTTTTGTGGGAGGAGTTGTATAGTATATACCTGTATGTAATCTCCCCTGTATATAGTATATACATGTATGTCATCTCCTCCTGTATATAGTATACACCTGTGTCATCTCCTGTATATTGTGTATATACCTGTATGTCATCTCCTGTATATTGTATATACCTGTCTCATCTCCTCTTGTATATAGTATAAACCTGTCACCTCCTGTATATTGTATATACCTAGGTGTCATCTCCTCCTGTATATACCTGTATGTCCTCTCTTCCTGTATATAGTATATACCTGTCATCTCCCCTGTATATAGTATATACCTGTATGTCATCTCCTCCTGTATTAGACCTCGTTCATTTGGTCAGTATTTTTACCTCAGTATTTGTAAGCTAAATTGGCAGCCTGATAAATCCCCAGCCAACAGGAAGCCCTCCCCCTGGCAGTATATATTAGCTCACACATACACATAATAGGTCATGTGACTGACAGCTGCCGTATTTCCTATATGGTAAATTTGTTCCTCTTGTAGTTTGTCTGCTTATTAATCAGATTTTTATTTTTGAAGGATAATACCAGACTTGTGTGTGTTTTAGGGCGAGTTTCATGTGTCAAGTTGTGTGAGTTGTTTTGTGTGGTGACATGCGTGTAGCAACTTTTTGTGTCGAGTTGCATGTGACAGGTTAGTGTAGCAAGTTGTGTGCAGCAAGTTTTGCGCGTGGCGAGTTTTGTGTGGTGCGTTTTTGAGTGCAAGTTTTGTGTGAGGCAACTTTTGCGTATGTGGCAATTTTTCCGCGTGTGCAAGTTTTGCGTGTGGTGAGTTTTCCATGATGTGAGTTTTTTGCACGTGTGGCGAGTTTTACTTGAGCCTAGTTTTGCATGTGGCGAGTTTTGAGCGGTGACTTTTGTGTTTCGACTTTTATGTGGCGAGGTTGGTGTATGTGTGCTGAGGGTGGTATGTGTTCAAGCACGTATTAGTGTGTGGAGCATTTTGTGTGTGTTTATATTCCCGTGTGTGGTGAGTATCCCATGTCGGGGGCCCACCTTAGCAACTGTACGGTATATACTCTTTGGCGCCATCGCTCTCATTCTTCAAGCCCCCTTGTTCACATCTGGCAGCTGTCAATTTGCCTCCAACACTTTTCCATTCACTTTTTCCCCATTATGTAGATAGGGGGCAAAATTATTTGGTGAACTGGAACACGCAAGGTTAAAATTTCGCCTCACAACATAGCCTATGACGCTCTCGGGGTCCAGACGTGTGACTGTGCAAAATTTTGTGGCTGTAGCTGCGACGGTGCAGATGCCAATCACACACACGCCACACACTCCACACACACCACACACACACACCTTCATATATTAGATTGCCTTATCAAAAGCCGTGAGCTCTTTCCAGAAATTACTCCTTACAAAGTGAGCTGCTGCCTAAATGTGTTTTAATTCTAAGCGTTATAAAATTAAGTATAATAAAGTATATAGAACATTTTTCTTCACGCTGTTTGTATTAAAACCAGCAGGTTATGGTTTGACATTAGTATTTTCATGCAAAAGGCAGAGTGAATTGACTGTAAGGATATGTATAGGTGAATAAGCGCCAACACACTTTTTCTTATGTTTATGGTATTTTCAGCAGTTACATTTTCCTGTGTATATACAGAGCCGGATGTAATCGTGAGCTGTTGCTGAAAACTTTTTTTTTTCTCTCTTTTCTTATAGGACTACAGAACTAAACAGTTCTGCTGCAGCCAGTGTCCATTCTCTTCAAAGTTCTTTTCTGCTTACAAAAGTCACTTTCGAAACGTCCACAACGAAGACTTTGAGAACCGAATCCTTCTTAACTGTCCATACTGTACCTACAATGGAGACAGAAAGACTTTGGAAATGCACATTAAGGTGTTCCATGCACCAAACAACCCTCAGCCCAGTCCAGTCATCCAAACTTTTAAAGATAAAGCAAAGTTCGACAGCCTTAAACCTAAGCAGGCCGACAGTGTGGAGCAAGCGGTATATTACTGTAAAAAGTGCACTTACAGAGATCCTCTCTATGAAGTGGTGAGAAAACACATATACAGGGAACATTTCCAGCACGTCGCAGCACCGTATGTTGCAAAGGGCAGTGACAAATCGGTGAATGGGGCCATGCCAATAGGGGCAAGCCCAAGCAATGACGGCAGCATTCATTGCAAGCGATGCCTGTTTATGCCGAAGACATACGAAACCTTAGTTCAGCATGTAATTGAAGACCATGAGCGAATTGGATACCAAGTGACAGCAATGATAGGACATACAAATGTGGTCGTACCTAGATCCAAGCCGTTGATGCTGATAGCTCCAAAGCCACAAGATAAAAAACCCATGGGCATTCCCTCAAGAATGGGTCCAATGTCCCCAGGAAATGTCCGAACTCTTCCTTCTCAACAAATGGTGAACAGACTTTCAATACCAAAGCCTTCAATGAATTCTAATATGATGTCCAACGTCCACATGCAGCAAAATAACTATGGGGTGAAAGGATTGTCTTCAGGGTACCCTGTTGGGCAACAGATGAGATTAGGAATGGGTGGCAATGCCCCTGTTTCGATCCCGCAGCAATCCCAGTCAATGAAGCAGATGCTTCCTGGTGGTAACGTGAGATCTTACTCTCTTAGTAATGAGCAAAGATCGCAGGCTCCTTTAAGGTACGCTCTTCAGTGTGGAAACTCCAGCCTTTCAGGCGGCCATCTTAAACCAGCTTCCATGACTCCAACCCATATTCCATCTCGAAGCCTGGTTCAGCCTGGTGGAAAACCCACCACTGCTGCTGCGGCGGCCGCTGCAGCAGCAGCCGCCAACTCTTCTTCTACCCAAAAATGGAAAATATGTACAATTTGCAACGAGTTATTTCCAGAAAATGTGTACAGCATTCACTTTGAAAAGGAGCACAAAGCTGAAAAGGTCCCAGCGGTAGCAAACTACATAATGAAAATACATAACTTCACAAGCAAATGTCTATACTGTAACAGATACTTGCCAACTGACACGTTGCTAAACCACATGTTAATTCATGGCCTCTCCTGTCCTTACTGTCGCTCAACTTTCAACGACGTTGAGAAAATGGCAGCCCACATGAGAATGGTTCATGCAGACGAAGAAATGGCACCAAAAACTGATTCCACTTTGACATTCGACTTGACATTACAGCAAGGAAGCCACACCAATATCCACTTACTGGTCACAACGTACAACCTGAGGGATGCCCCGGCTGAATCTGTAGCCTACCACGCTCAGAACCAACCAGCTGTTCCTCCTCCTACTCCAAAAACGCAAGTAAAGACTGTAGAGAAGGTGGAACCACCCGTCAAAAACGTACCACAGACTGCTGTGCCGTACAAGAAAGATGTAGGCAAAACTCTTTGTCCTCTCTGCTTTTCCATCTTGAAGGGTCCCATTTCTGATGCCCTTGCCCATCATTTGAGAGAAAGACATCAAGTCATCCAGACTGTCCATCCTGTTGAGAAAAAGCTCACTTACAAATGCATCCATTGTCTAGGAGTGTACACGAGTAACATGACTGCTTCAACTATTACTCTGCATCTCGTACATTGCAGAGGGGTAGGCAAAACCCAGAACGGGCAAGAGAAGACTGGAGGTATCATCAAAATCAATCCATATCAACGAGTGCCAACGAAACGTTCCAATTTCTTTATTGATTTATCTCCTGCCAAAAAGATAAGACCTGATGACGACCCTGATGCCCCAATTATTTTAGATGACAAACCTGAAGAGCCAGTGGTCTTGGCTCTGGACCCTAGGGGTCATGAAGATGACTCCTATGAAGCCAGAAAGACATTCCTTACAAAATACTTCAACATGCAGCCCTATGCGGGCAGGCGAGAAATTGAAAAGCTGGCAGCCAGTTTGTGGTTATGGAAGAATGATATTTCTTCCCATTTCAGTAGCAAAAGAAAAAAGTGCACCAGAGATTGTGAAAGATACATGCTCAAAGTTTTGCTGGGCTTCAACATGAGGGAGCTGAATAAAGTCAAACACGAGATGGACTTTGGTGATGAATGGAAGTTTGAGAACATCGATGAAAGTCAGTCTGCCCCTAATGCGAGTAAAACAATAGAGAAGAAGAAATCGAACGAGTCCAGCTCGTCCGATGCATCTGAAAATGCAGCAGAGGATTCGAGCGAAAGTGTTGTTGAGCAAACACCCGAGAAGGATGTTAAGTCCACAAATTCAGAACACAACACAAGTCTCTCAGAGCAACCTGTCAAAGCGCTAGAAAACCAAAATGTTGACACTCCATCAAATGTGATTGACCACTCTAATGCAATTGTTTTGGACAGCTCTGACAACGATGGAGAGGCAGAAGATTCCCCTGTGCTGAAGAAAAAGATCGCAATCCCAGAGAGAGAGCCTCTTAAGTCCAAGCTAGAGTTGGACCTCGAGGACAGCAATCCGGAAGTGAAGCAGAGTATTCAGATCAATGATTCCAACCACAGTAAAGATGCTGAAAATGGCCAAGAGATTGAAAAAGATAATTTAGTCGAGAGCGACGAGGATCAAGTCAAGTGCAAAACAAACTCTCATGACAAAGCCGATGAATTCTGGTCTAAAGAGAAGTCTCTCTTGTTACCTAGCATGTCCGTGAAAGAGGAAAATTTGTCAGAGAAACCAGTGGAATGGCAGACTAGCACAAACGACCGAGAAGACGAAGATCACTTTAACGTGACTGTTACCGATAAAATGCACAACAGTCTACAAGGAGTAGGACTCAGTAGCCAACAAGTATAGGTTAAACTTTTTTAGATACCACTTGTGTGTACAGCCTCGTAGCTGATATTTTCATTACAGCAGGACTGATAAGCTACCCCAGTGAACTGTTACTGCATGGTGATGACGTCGGACGCTGGGTTATCCACTCTCCTTGGTTTCGATGGCTCTTTCTGTCGTCCTGCATTTGGCACATACCGATGTGACGCGCAACATTGGATGATACAAAATGCACACATGTTTTATCCGCATTTTTTTTTCCCTTTTGAGTTTTTCAATGATGTTCATCATTATTAGTTAATCATGTTATTTTTCTATTTTTTTTCTCTTACAAAAAAAAGATAAAACTTAAAAAAAGATAAAAATAAAAAAAAAAACTTGATGCAGAGAAACCCGGCAAACCTCACAGTGCAAGGTTTCCATCCTCTGAACTACAGGACTCTCTGCAGGTTATTCAGAATTTTCTGACTCACTGTGTATAGATTTTTGGGATACTAATTTTTTTTTTTTCTTCCCTCACTACCCTTGTCAATGTATTCATTCTGAATAGGCAAAATGTATATTTGTACAGTATTTTAGACTTCTTCAAAGTGACTTATCAAATTGTTCTTGTGTACCCACTATAGATTTTTTTTTAATTTAGTGATGGCCTGCTGTGTAATTAACGCTGTATCTACTTTACTTAGCAAACTGCTATAGCTAAAAACAAAAAAGGAAAAATATGAAAAAAAAAAACTTAAGAATTTTTGAAGAACTTGGGTTTTTGCACATAATCTGTACAATCTGAAGATGGATCCGGTCATATAAAATATATCTGGACTATTGTAATCAATACTTTGTTTGCTGCCCCCAAACCCTGAAAAATTGAGCTGATGGAAAACCTAATATCCTGGAAGAGAGGTAACTATAATAAAGTGTCCACGGTGCTAGTGTCCTGCTGCGGCGACCATTCGGCAGAGCAAACATTTGGGAAGGGATTGAAGCCTAGCCTTTTTTCTTGGCAGGTAATGTCACGATGATAAATGGACCCCAGTGATGGTATAGGTGGGGTGCTGGATCATTTCTCAGAATTGCCGCCTGTCCTGTCTGTAAGTGGCAGGCACGATTTAAACTAGGGAGAAGAAAAAAAAAAAAATCCACACACAATGTTTGCTAGTCGACATATTCTGATACCTTTCTAAAGGTAGAGATCTGTATAATATGTATTGTGTTTAAAGTATCAAACCAGAAAACACAATGCCGTATTTTCGTTATTAGTATATTTAGTTGCCCACCTAGTGATGTTCATTTATTCCATCTACTATTTGGCACACTGTTGTAGTAGTATTTTGTGATCTTTCTTTCCCTTTGTATTCATTTAAGCATCTAAATAAAAAGCTGTATTGTGCTTAATGTCCATCTTTGGCTCTGTTCTCTGGATATGTACAAGGGTGAGGACCATCTTTATTTACATTTCTGTAGATGTATATTATGATAAAGGGAACCTGCTATGTCAAAAACACTTAGGGTACCGTCACACTATACGATTTACCTACGATCACGACCTGCGATATGACCTGGCCGTGATCGTAGGTAAATCGTAGTGTGGTCGCTGGGGAGCTGTCACACAGACAGCTCTCCAGCGACCAACGATGCCGAGTCTCTGCTTCCCGCATTGTGACTGCCGGCCGTAAAGTGAAAGTGAAAGCACAGCCGCTGTGCTCTGCTTTCACTTTACGGCCGGCAGTCACAGTGCTGGAAGCAGACGGCAAGGGACCTGACGGACACCAGAATGTAAGTATGTGCTGTTTGTTTTTTTTTTAGTTTTACGCTTGTAACCAGGGTAAACATCGGGTTACTAAGCGCGGTCCTGCGCTTAGTTACCCGATGTTTACCCTGGTTACAAGCGAACGCATCGCTGGATCGCATCGCTAGATCGGTGTCACACACACCGATCTAGCGATGACAGCGGGAGATCCAGCGATGAAAGAAAGTTCTAAACGATCTGCTACGACGTACGATTCTCAGCAGGATCCCTGATCGCTGCTGCATGTCAGACACAGCGATATCGTAACGATATCGCTGGAACGTCACGAATCGTACCGTCGTAGCGATCGAAATGGTATAATTTAATTCTTCTTCTGGTCGATCTGTGAACATGTAGCACATGCTGCAGCTCACCATGTAGGTTGTCACATCTGCCATGTTGCTCCTAGATCCTGCTGACTTGCTGTGTGTTTTCCTTCTTGTGTAATCTACTCAGCCAAGCTCTCTTGCATTAATGTCCTACAGGCAAAAATTCGCGCGCCGTTTGGTGATTCTTTCCAAGCAGCTGGTCCCGGCTGTACCCAACGATCTTCTAGCTTAGGGAGACTCTTCGCTTTTCCCAGAAGGCACCTGGAATATGCAAATTAGCCTCCTCAAGCTTGAATATAGGCCATGAAGGTTGAGTGCATTACCTATTTTCTTTGAATCCTACTGATTCCAGGTCTTTCTGTAGCTCCCAACGGGTAATCCTTGGCTCTTGGAGAACTTTTTTTTATTCTTTTCACTCCTCTGTCTGAAATCTTACTGGGAGCACCTGGTCGTGGCCAATTTATGGTGAGATTACGGTATGTTCTTTCCACTTCCAGATTTGGGACCCAACAGTGCTCACTGGAACCTTTGTTAGTTTAGAAATTCTTCTGTAACCAATGCCATCAGTATGTTTCGCAACAAGGTTACAAAGGTCTTGAGGCAGCTCACTGGTGTTACCCATCATGAGATGTCTTGTGTGGCACCTTGGTAAAGACACCCTTTTTATAGGCCATCAGATGAGCCAGCTGATATTTCACTAAGTGGCAGGATTGTTTTCGAATCTGCCAGCTGGTGTCCTGACTTGCTATGGCTTTGTGCACCTTTTCTTTCTTTGTGTTCAATGCATTTTCTTTGTCATTTCTCATAATTACGCACAAATTAAGTTATGGACATATATGGTTTAATTTCTTTGTGTGGCTTGGATAGGTTTTTACCAATATCCGGTGAGAATTCCATGTCAATAACGCCATTAAATATATAATAGAAAGTTGGTGACGCGTTCAATCCTTATTTCACCCGCTGTATATAGTATACTTTACACCTGGGGCTGCATTGAGTGTGCGTTTTGATGCGATGTGGATTCAATAAATAACATGTTACTCGTCTTCCCTTCCCCACAGTACGGATTTAAAACCCGCAACAGAAAATCTTTACTGTATCAACGAACCGTGTACTTTGGCATCTTGTTTTAAAAGGAGTATGTCCAAAAATGACTGTTCAGACAAAGCTCTGTGAATGCTTGGCCAAACCGTTCGGGACGTCTTCCCACTTTCTAGTTTTGGCGTCCATCTCGCCACCTCCTCTTTATCAGCTCTGGCTTTACCAGAGCAAGAGAAGGATGAAGTTCGATGGATGGTGCACAGAGTGCTTGTGCTTGGTTTCATGGTACAAATTTCGGAATACTCTGTGTGAACATACCCCAAGACTTGCCTCAGTGACATCTGTAACCATGGAAACCAGTCCAGCTTGTTTCTATAGTTACATTAGACAGTACATTACTAACCAGCAAAACTTCCCTTTTTCAAATTTGTTGCGTGGTACCTTAACTTCTGATACTTCCAAGCAACAAACTCCTGCCTCTAGGTGTGTTAGCTTGTACTTGGACTTAAAAAATAAAAATATTTAAAAAATAAAATGAGTTGCATTTGTTCTTTTGCAGCTCAGTTTCTCTGGATTCGAGGTTACATGCAATAACTCAGGGGAAATGTTTTTTCTTTTTTTTGTCGTCGTCCCCCCCCCCCCCCCCCCACTCCCTCCATATTTGCAGCGATTTACCGCAGGTGATGCAGCTATTTGACCCCTGTGAATAAGACAGAAGTCCTAAGGCTGGCTACTTCAATAAATAAGTATGATACTGTCATGGAATAAGGGCATGAATCCAATTAACTGAAACCGATTAAGTCTTAGGACCTAAAACTGGCTCCCAAAGTAACTTGGGTTTGCATATTTTTTGTGTTTAAAGAAATAGAAACTCTGAAGGTTTTATGAGTTAGATCCACAGAGTACTAGTTGGCGACCGGACACCTGGTGCTGAAATCCAAACACTGACTTCTGGATGTCTATTTTGAAGTTCAGAGAGACCATTTTACAACACCATAGTTTGGGTCCCCATGGACTTCTATGGGATTCGGATTCAGCTTAAAGTTTGTATTGAGTTCTAGTACCAGAACTGAACCTCAATAGGGATGAGCAGACCCATGGATGAACCATTTACTACATGCCATTAGTTTTCATTTTTAAGGCCCGCAAATGACCTAGTTAAGAGCAATTTTGGTATGAGGTTTCTGGTAAAACTCCTCAGCAGCTCTGTTCTAAGATTTATTCTGCTCTGACTGAACAGACTATTGGGGGATTTAAGTTTTTGATGCAAAGATGTCTGCTGCATGCTTGTCTCTTAGGCTACTTCCACACATCTGTTTTTTGCCGTCAGGCACAATCTGGTGAGTTTGAGAAAAAAACGGATCCTTTTTTTTCTTTTTTTTTTTTTTTTATAGAGTTGTATTAGCACCTAATTGCGCCTGATGGGCACACGTTTAATCTGTTATTCTTTCTGGATCCGTCCAAAAAGCTAGTTCCGGCAGATGGAGAAAATGTACAGAGGAACGTTTTTTTCTGTCCTGCGAAGAATGCCCAGCGACTGATTCGGCGAGAAACGGAGATGTGAAATGTTGAATCCGGCCTCCGAATCTGGTTTTTCATACATTCTCCATTCAAATCATGCACATCTCTCGTAGAAAAGTGGGATGATTTATTTTTATCACTTGTCATCTGTCCACAATCTTTTTTTTATATTTTTTTTATTAATGCTATAATATGCATGACCATTTTCAGTTCACTGTTACAGAATTGCAATGCATCCGTAATAATCGGAGGCTAGACTTTGGCTCCTGTGTTTGTTTTTATTATTCCCTCTACAAACACCCATACACTTTAATGGAAAGAAATGTGTGCATGATGCAATTTTTTTTTTCTTCATGCCCAGCTTTAAAAAAAAAAAAAAAAAATCGCTCTTCTGCCCTGCCCCATTGAATAGCATTGGTCCGGATGCTGTCTGTTTTATCCATGGACAGTACTTGGAGTGAAAATTTGCTTGCGTCACTTGTCATGCTGCAGATGGGAAACTGCTTCAAATCTTTAAGGAAAAAATAGGTTGCAGATTTCAGAAATCTTATTTACATTGGTACAGTAAAATGCTGTGTCTTTTTGCATAAAAAAAGCGATGTTAGCATATCCTTAGTGTTGGCGTACTTTTGGGACAATTAGGGTACCGTCACACTATACGATTTACCAACGATCACGACCAGCGATACAACATGGCCGTGATCGTTGGTAAGTCGTAGTGTGGTCGCTGGAGAGCTGTCACACAGACAGCTCTCCAGCGACCAACGATGCCGAAGTCCCCGGGTAACCAGGGTAAACATCGGGTTACTAAGCGCAGGACCGCGCTTAGTAACCCGATGTTTACCCTGGTTACCAGCGTAAATGTAAAAAAAAAAAAAAAAACAGTACATACTTACATTCCGGTGTCTGTCCCTTGCCGTCTGCTTCCCGCACTCTGACTGCCGGCCGTAAAGTGAAAGCACAGCACAGCGGTGACGTCACCGCTGAGCTCTGCTTTCACTTTACGGCCGGCAGTCAGTGAGTGCAGGAAGCAGACGGCAAGGGACAGACACCGGAATGTAAGTATGTACTGTTTTTTTTTTTTTTACATTTACGCTGGTAACCAGGGTAAACATCGGGTTACTAAGCGCGGCCCTGCGCTTAGTAACCCGATGTTTACCCTTCTTACAAGCGAACGCATCTCTAGATCGCATCGCTAGATCGGTGTCACACACACCGATCTAGCAATGACAGCGGGAGATCCAGCGACGAAAGAATGTTCCAAACAATCTGCTACGACGTACGATTCTCAGCAGGATCCCTGATCGCTGCTGCGTAGCGATATCGCTGGAACGTCACGAATCGTACCGTCGTAGCGATCAAAATAGCACTGTGTGACGGTACCCTTACATTTGTTCTTGATCTATCTTGTCCCATTAGTATCTGCAGTATTGTCCTTAGTGGTGTCTCTGTGACCTACAGCTTTTAATATGCGTATGTCTTACAGAAAACCTATAGAAAGACTAATCAGCTTGTATTAGTGAGGATGCTCAGCAGAGGTCAGTGTTATTTGCTGCATCCTTCTATATAGAATGTCATCTAGGAACATGCGGTGCTACGCTGATTAAAGGTTTATGCAGTATGATATAGGACTACAGGATCACTCCTGGCATTAGCGTCGGGGACACTTTCTTATACATGGCACGGGTGCTGCAGAAGTGGTTCATGGCATAAGGAAACTTGGAAAACATTCACGGTCCCAGAACATTGGCCACTGATATTCTGTCCCAAACACATCATATATGCTCATGGGACAAAGTTTGGATCAGGAGCGCATGAGCCAGCCTGGACATCACAGATAGTACTTGCATCATGAATGTCCTAGATTTCTGTCCTATTGCTTGTAGGATCTGAGCTACAATATGAGATTCTGCTGCTACAGAACAATCTCTTGCAGGATGGAGTAAAGTGTATGTGGAGTCACTCGTACAAATATCACTAAAGAACAGGGCACCCTGATGAGAGAAACCGATTTATCATAACTGCTGACAATCTGGTTTACAATAAATTATTTTACACGGGTTGGCAGCCATATACATCTCCTAGCAGCCCTGTGTAAGAGTTTGCTATTTATAATTTGGGCCTTGTCTATTAATTACCACCAGTCTTTAGATTTTATGTAAACGTTGTATGGGGTTTGTTTGGTTTTCTCTGTGACGTTTGAGATCATGTTTTAATTTCTGCCTCAGATATAAGGAGAATAACCTTCGGCATTCAAGTCCACAATTTTTTACTCTCAAAAAGGATAGATTTATTAGTAGACAGCCGGCAAAAATTAAGACATCAAAGTTCCAACGTTTCGGCATACTCCGATGATCATCTCAAATTGAGCCACGGGACGCATGCCGGAACTTCATCTATTGCAGCAACGCTTCTTTCCCCTATGCCATATTGGCAGATGACGTATTAGGTGCATTATTAATCTTATACAGACTTTCCTTGAAAAAGGCAGATAATGCCGAAAAGTTGGAACTTTGTCAATTTTTGCCGGCTGTCTACTAATAAATCTATCCTTTAAGAGAGTGAAAAATTGTGGACTTGTTGAGTGCCGAAGGTTATTCTCCTTATATCTTAGTCTTTTTTTCCTTCGAGCACCACCTAATTAGATGAGTGCACCACTTTTGATCTGATTATTAATTTCTGCCTCAGCTTGGCATTGAGAAATGCCACCTTTTGGCGAATTACATTATGTGCGATTTCCTTATTTATTCCCATTACACTAAGTCTATGTTCACATGTTGAGTTTTTGCTTTTTTTTCTGCAGACAAAACTTGTTCTTTTGGCAGTATAAAGAATCTGCTTACAAAAAACACTTGCTGCGTTTTTCAGGATCTCAAAGTTCAGCTTTGTTTGCACCACAAAAGCATGAACACAGGTCACCGATGTAAAACATGTGAAACCATAAAATTTTGGGGGAAATTGGTAATTTAATCAAATTACTTAGTGGAAAAAGATGTCTGAAAAAAATGACTTCTAAACAAGTCACATGAGTTCATTAAAAAAAAAAAAAAAACATAATTACATATGAAACAGCGGGGGGAGGTGACTTGGTGGGGAATAGTTTAAGACATTGGCAGAGCATTGACTTTGTAGGACACTTTACTTTCAAACTTTGGTTTGCCCTGGAGTTGATCGAGCATTGTTCAATTTCACACCTTGGTCAGCCAGTATTTACTGCACAGATGAGCATAACCTGTGCTGCTGATATCACATATAATAAATCCAAACTGAAAGTACATTGTTTTTTTTTAGTCAGCGCATTTTAAGTACCACAGACTTTTTCATCCGGACAAGAAAAGATAAAGAAGTCTGTGGTACTTCAAAATGCGCTGACTAATATAAAAAAACGCATGTACTTTCCGTTTGGATTTAGGCTATGTGCACACATTGCAGAATCTGCTGTGTATTTTTCCATGCAGATTCCTAAAAATCCGCAGGCAAAACGCCTTGGTACTGCACAATGCATGGAAAACTGCTGCAGTTCCGCAGCAAAATCCGCAACGTGTGCACACAGCCTTATTGTATGTGATACCAGCAGCACATATCTGCAAATCCTCTTTGTGTGTTCCCGGTCTGATGACCCGTTTGGACCTGCAGCAGCTGGATGTAGAAGTGATTGAAATGTTGTGTATACACAGCTAAATCAGATTAGTATAACCTTATTTAAACACTTTATCTGCCTTGGATAAAGCTCTATTGCCCTGTCTTTTTCCTCCTACTTTTATAGTGTTTACTTTACACTTATCACTAGTTTAATTAAACTACTAGTCCTAACTACCACTCTCAAGTGAGGAGACCAAGATATTAAACTTGGGAAAAATCACTAAACGAAATGGGTTTCACATACTGCTTTTTTTTCCCCACTAAAAAGGCCGCAAAACCTGCTACCTGCATTTTTGCACTAAGGCTATGTGCACATGTAGAAAGATCCTCTGCGGATTTTTCCGCAGCGGATTTGATAAATCCGCATTGGAAAACCGCTGCGGTTTTTACTGCGGATTCCGCTGCGGTTTTACATCTGCAGCTTGCTATTGGAGCAGGTGTAAAACCGCTGCGGATTCCGCACAAAGAATTGACATGCTACGGAAAATAATCCGCTGCGTTTCCGCACGTTTTTTTCTGCAGCATGTGCACTGCGGATTTCATTTCCCATAGGTTTACATTGTACTGTAATCTCACGGGAAACTGCTGCGGATCCGCAGCAAAATCTGCATCGTGTGCACATACCCTAACTGCTTTCTGTGAAAGTGACATGCTGCAGTTTTCAAAAAATGCTGTTTTTTTTCCTGACAGAATTGAAAACTGCAATGTGTGCATGAGATTTCCGAAGTCTCAAAGCTTTTGCAGGTACTGTAAAACACAGCTTAAGGTTATCATAAAAAAATGCAATCTGTGAACACAGCCTAAAGGTTTCCACACACCTTTATTAACTGTCAGCTACAACACCCCTTATACATGCACGCACATTTATGCTGGGTGTACATGATTCCTAACACCCAGGCAGGAACAAAAAAAAACTAATATTAAAATTGCCCTAAGGGTATGTGCACACGTTGTGGATTGGCCTGCGGAATTTTCTGCACAGAATCTGCATCTCTTGGCAGAAAACGCAGGCCTAAATGCTTGTGGATATAATGTGGAATTCTTTTGGATTGTCGTGTTTTTTTGGTGTGCAGATTTGCCATAGTCAATGGGTGCAGAAATGCTGCGTTTCCGCACAAAGAATTGACATGCTGCAGAAAAACAACACAGCGAATCTGCGCTGATTTTTCAGCAGGATGTGCGCAGCAATTCTCAAATTCCCATTGACTATCATTGTTAGGCTATGTGCACACCGTGCGGCTTTTGATCCGCAGCAGTTTTCCATCAGACTTACATGTAAACCTATGGCAAACCAAATCCGTTGTGCCCATGGTGTGGAAAAGCTGCATTGTATTTTCTGCAGCATGTCAATTCTTTGTGCGGATTCTGCAGTGTTTTACACCTGCTCAATAGGAATCCGCAGGAGGTAAAATGCAGGTGAAATCCACACAAAACCCGCAGGAATTCCATGGAAAATCTGCTGTTAATCTGCGGGTTTTGCAAAAACGGTGCGAAAAATTCCACGCACTCATTCGCAACGTGTGCACATAGCCTTACAGTACTACACTGCGGATTTGATGCAATTCCGGACGTCCAAAAATGCTGCGGAAACGCATCAAAATCCACAATGTGTGCACATGGCCTATAACTTCCCCTTGGGAGCTTCTGTGCTTTCAAAATTTTCATATTGTACTGCATCTATCCAAAATGCTGCCCAAGATGCTTACAATCTGCACGACAGAGTAAAAGATCAAGTTCCATGGAAATGTTATAAAAGTATTGAGATGCCTATACATTAATCCAACAAGAGATGTTAAGACATAGAATCATAGGAGGTTAGAGTTGGAAGGGACCTCCTGGGTCATCGTGTCCAACCCTTTGCTCAATGCAGGATTCACTAAACCATCTCAGACAGATGTCTATCCTCTGTTTGTAGACTTCCATTGAAGGAGAACTCGCCACCTCTAGTGGCAGCCTGTTCCATTCATTGATCACCCTCACTGTCAAAAGATACAGATTAGATATTAGAAAAAAAAACTTTTTCCCTTTCAGTTTCATTCCATTGCTTCTTGTTTCCATGTGCAAATGAGAATCAGGATGATCCCTCTACACTGTCATCCCTATCAGATAGTTGTAGACCGATATTAAGTCTCCTCTTGGCCTTCTCTTTTGCCAGCTAAACATTCCCAGATCCTTTAACCCCTTTCTGCCATTAGACGTACTATTCCGTCCATGTGGGGTGGGCCCTACTTCCCAAGGACGGAATAGTACGTCCAGCGCGATCGGCCGCGCTCACGGGGGGAACGCGGCCGGGTTTCAGCTGCTTATCGCAGCTGACATCCGGCACTATGTGCCAGGAGCGGTCACGGACCGCCCCCGGCACATTAACCCCCCGGCACACCGCGATCAAACATGATCGCGATGTGCCGGCGGTGCAGGGAAGCATCATGCAGGGAGGGGGCTCCCTGCGGGCTTCCCTGAGACCCCCGCAGTAACGCGATGTGATCGCGTTGCTGCGAGGGTCTCCTACCTTCCTCAGAGCAGGCACTTGGTAACGCTGCAGCGCTCTTTGACAGATCGGTGATCTGACAGAGTGCTGTGCAAACTGTCAGATCACCGATCTGTATTGTCCCCCCCCTGGGACAAGGAAAAATTTTTTTTAACTTTTTTACTAAGTGTGTAAAAAAAAAAAAAATTCCCATAAATACATTTCTTTATCTAAATAAAAAAAAACAATAAAAGTACACATATTTAGTATTGCCGCGTCCGTAACAACCCGACCTATAAAGCTGTCCCACTAGTTAACCCCTTCAGTAAACACCGTAAGAAAAAAAGAGGCAAAAAACAACACTTTATCATACCGCCGAACAAAAAGTGGAATAACACGCGATCAAAAAGACAGATATAAATAACCATGGTACCACTGAAAGCGTCATCTTGTCCCGCAAAAAACGAGCCGCCATACAGCAACATCAGCAAAAATTAAAAAAGTTATAGTCCTCAGAATAAAGCAATGCAAAAATAATTATTTTTTCTATAAATTAGTTTTTATCGTATAAAAGCGCCAAAACATAAAAAAAAGATATAAATGAGGTGTCGCTGTAATCGTACTGACCCGAAGAATAAAACTGCTTTATCAATTTTACCAAGCGCGGAACGGTATAAACGCCTCCCCCAAAAGAAATTCATGAATAGCTGGTTTTTGGTCATTCTGCCTCACAAAAATCGGAATAAAAAGCGATCAAAAAATGTCACGTGCCCGAAAATGTTACCAATAAAAACGTCAACTCGTCCCGCAAAAAACAAGACCTCACATGACTCTGTGGACTCAAATATGGAAAAATTATAGCTCTCAAAATGTGGTAACGCAAAAAATATTTTTTGCAATAAAAAGCATCTTTCAGTGTGTGACGGCTGCCAATCATAAAAATCCGCTAAAAACCCCACTATAAAAGTAAATCAAACCCCCCTTCATCACCCCCTTAGTTAGGGAAAAATTAAAAAAAAGTATTTCCATTTTCCCATTAGGGTTAGAGCTAGGGTTGGGGCTAGGGTTAAGGCTACAGTTAGGGTTGGACCACAAAAAAGAGTTCCTCTATAACAGCTAACTCTGATCCTCTTCACACAAGGCGATATATAACCAACTGAGGCAGTGAAGCCACAACACGATCCAATTATATAAAATATAGCTCTTTATTAATACATGAAACAGGAATATTTCCATAGATATCAATACATAAATAATGACTATATTACATAACAAATATCAGTAAGTATAATAAGCAGCAGTGGTGAACCCACTACTGCACATGGACTCAACTAGAATGAGCAAACAGAGACAGAATACAGAGAGTGACCTAATGCCGTAAATCCACATGTATAAAAAGAACGCAATATCATAATAGTCTGTAATAAGTGGACTTATATAGCCGCTGCTAGAGGTACAACCTGATAGAGCATATCAATATATTAACTAGGTGGGTTATAGCCCATAAGTAATAGAGGTAAGTATGAAGGTAAATATAAGCTGAACTAGCATGTTAACAACACCTTCATATAGGCCAACCTATATCCCCAAAGGTGGATAACCATCAGACAGGTATATTATAATAAAGTAGATGCATTACCTGCGGCCATATCAGCAAAGGATAGCGGTCACACTGACACCTCGACGCGCGTTTCGTTGGCTCAGCAGCTTCGTCAGGAGGTACAGTTAGGGTTGGGGCTAAAGTTAGGGTTTGGATTACATTTGCGGTTGGGAATAGGGTTAGGGTTAGGGGTGTGGTTAGGGTTACCGTTGGAATTAGGGTTAGGGTTTCAGTTATAATTGGGGGGGTTTCCACTGTTTAGACACATCAGGGGCTCTCCAAACGTGACATGGCGTCCGATCTCAATTCCAGCCAATTCTGCGTTGAAAAAGTAAAACAGTGCTCCTTCCCTTCCGAGCTCTCCTGTGTGCCCAAACAGGAGTTTACTCCAACATATGGGGTATCTGCGTACTCAGGACAAATTGGACAACAACTTTTGGGGTCCAATTTCTCCTGTTACCCTTGGGAAAATACAAAACTGGGGGCTAAAAAATAATTTTTGTGGGGAAAAAAAGATTTTTTTATTTTCACGGCTCTGCGTTATAAACTGTAGTGAAACACTTGGGGGCTCAAAGTTCTCACAACACATCTAGATAAGTTCGTGGGGGTGGTCTAGTTTCCAATATGGGGTCATTTGTGGGGGGTTTCTACTGTTTAGGTATATTAGGGGCTCTGCAAACGCAATGTGACGCCTGCAGACCATTCCATCTAAGTTTGCATTCCAAATGGCGCTCCTACCCTTCCGAGCCCTCCCATGTGCCCAAACGGTGGTTCCCCCCACATATGGGGTATCAACGCACTCAGGACAAATTGGACAACAACTTTTGGGGTCCAATTTCTCCTTTTACCCTCGAGAAAATACAAAACTGGGGGCTAAAAATAATTTTGAGGGGAAATTTTTTTTTATTTTCACGGCTCTGCGTTATAAAATGTAGTGAAATACTTGGGCTCAAAGTTCTCACAACACATCTAGATAAGGTTCTTGGGGGGTCTAGTTTCCAATATGGGGTCACTTGTGGGGGGTTTCTACTGTTTAGGTACATTAGGGGCTCTGCAAACACAATGTGACGCCTGCAGACCATTCCATCTAAGTCTGTATTCCAAATGGCGCTCCTTCCCTTCCGAGCCCTCCCATGCGCCCAAACGCTGGTCCCCCACCTCCCCCCCCCCCCCCCACATATAGGGTATCAGCGCACTCAGGACAAATTGCACAACAACTTTTGGGGTCCAATTTCTCCTGTTACCCTCAAGAAAATACAAAACTGGGGGGGCTGTTTTATTTTTACGGCTCTGCGTTCTAAACTTCTGTGAAGCTCTTGGTGGGTCAAAGTGCTCACCACACATCTAGATAAGTTCCTTAGGGGGTCTACTTTTCAAAATGGTGTCACTTGTGGGGGGTTTCAATGTTTAGGCACATCAATGGCTCTCCAAACGCAACATGGCGTCCCATCTCAATTCCTGTCAATTTTGCATTGAAAAGTCAAACGGCGCTCCTTCCCTTCCGAGCTCTCCCATGCGCCCAAACAGTGGTTTACCCCCACATATGGGGTATCAGCGTACTCAGGAAAAATTGTACAACAACTTTTTTGTTCCAATTTCTTCTCTTACCATTGGGAAAATAAAAAATTGGGGGCGAAAAGATAAGTTTTTTTTGAAAAAAAAAAATGATTTTTTTTTATTTTTACGGTTCTGCATTATAAACTTCTGTGAAGCACTTGGTGGGTCAAAGTGCTCACCACACCTCTAGATAAGTTCCTTAGGGGGTCTACTTTCCAAAATGGTGTCACTTGTGGGGGGTTTCAATATTTAGGCACATCAGTGGCTCTCCAAACGCAACATGGCGTCCCATCTCAATTCCAGTCAATTTTGCATTGAAAAGTCAAATGGCGCTCCTTCCCTTCCGAGCTCTGCCATGCGCCCAAACTGTGGTTAACCCCCACATATGGGGTATCGGCGTACTCAGGACAAATTGTACAACAACGTTTGGGGTCCATTTTCTCCTGTAACCCTTGGTAAAATAAAACAAATTGGATATGAAGTAAATTTTTTCTGAAAAAAAGTTAAATGTTAATTTTTATTTAAACATTCCAAAAATTCCTGTGAAACACCTGAAGGGTTAATAAACTTCTTGAATGTGATTTTGAGAACCTTGAGGGGTGCAGTTTTTAGAATGGTGTCACAGTTGGGTATTTTCTATCATATAGACCCCTCAAAATGACTTCAAATAAGAGGTGGTTACTAAAATAAAATGGTGTTGTAAAAATGAGAAATTGCTGGTCAACTTAACCCTTATAACTCCCTAACAAAAAAAAATTTTGGTTCCAAAATTGTGCTGATGTAAAGTAGACATGTGGGAAATGTTACTTATTAAGTATTTTGTGTGACATATCTCTGTGATTTAATTGCATAAAAATTCAAAGTTGGAAAATTGCGACATTTTCGCCAAATTTCCGTTTTTTTTTACAAATAAACGCAGGTAATATCAAAGAAATTTTACCACTATCATGAAGTACAATATGTCACGAGAAAACAATGTCAGAATCACCGGGATCTCTTGAAGCGTTCCAGAGTTATAACCTCACAAAGGGACAGTGGTCAGAACTGTAAAAATTTGCCCGGTCCATAACGTGCAAACCACCCTTAGGGTAAAGGGGTTAACTGTTCCTCGTAGGACATACTTTGCCGTCTGCTCACCATCCTGGTCGCTTTTCTTTTAATTTGCTTCAGTTTATCAATGTCTTTTTTTTTTTTTATGTGCCCAGAACTGGGCACAGTATTCCAGATGGGATCCAAGCAAGGAGGAGTAGAGGGGGATATTTATGTCATGAGATCTAGACTCTATGCTTCTCTTAATACATCCTAGAACAAACTGCCTCTTTTTTTTGCTGCTGCATCACACTGTTGAATCATGTGCAGTCTGTGATCTATTCGTATACCCAAGTCTCTTTCACATGTGCTGTTGCTTAAAAATGTTGCAGAACACTGAGGCCAGGACAGAGCCTTGTGATATCACACTTGAAACACTATTCCAATTGGATGTGCAACCATTTATAACCACTCTTTGAGTACGATCACTGAGCCAGTTTTGAATTCACCTAACAGTGGTCTTGTCAATCCCATACTTGGTAATTTTTTCAATAAGGATAGGAGATACTGTATTGAATGCTTTGCTAAAGTTGAGATATAGTATATCTACCGTTTGAAATCCATACGAATTAATGTGGAGTCGGTCTTTTTATGGTTAGAACAGCTCTCTCCTGGTAAGAATTTCTATAAGATTTTGGAGGTTAATCAACATATAGTTGCCCTCTGATATATATACAGGGTGGTCCAAAAGTAGGTGGACAGTATGTGTAATAGGGTTATGAAGGGGGAGATTTATCAAACATGGTGTAAAGTGAAACTCACTCAGTTGCCCTTAGTAACCAATCAGGTTCCACTTTTCATTCTTCACAGACTCTTTGGAAAATGACAGGTGGAATCTGATTGGTTGCTAAGGGCAACTGAGTCAGTTTCACAGATCCAGTTTTCACAGATAAATCTCCCCAAAATCTGTTTTCTTTTCAGATAATTCAGATAACCCATAATGGCAAAAAATTTAAATGCAGAGCAAAGAAAATGGATTTTAAAAGTGTATTTGAAATCTGAAAATGCTGAAACAGAGCAACTTGGGTTGAATCATTTGGTGCTCAAGCCCCAAAGAGAGAAACCATTTACCGCATTTGTGACAAATTCGATGCCACTGGCTCAATCCTTAATGCTCCAAAAACTGGTCGACCCAAAACAGCCTGTACAGAAAATAATAAACAACTTGCTGCTGAAACATTTGTTCAGAGTCCAAAAAAGTCCACCAGAAGAGTCTCTTTAGAATTGGGCTTTCATCATGTGAATCCTGAAAGCTTATCGTCCACGTCTAATTCATGGTTTATTGGAGGATGATCCAGACAGGCGGCTGCAATTCAGTGAGATTATGCTTAACGAAATTGAAGAAAATCTAGATAACATTATGTGAAATGATGAAGCTTCTTTCAAATTATCTGGCCATATTAACAGACATAATTGTATTTACTGGTATAATAAGAACATGCATTTAACATTAGAGCAACAACTAAATGAGCCTGGTGTCAATGTTTGGGGGTGGTATTTCAAGTTTTGGTGTTTTTGGACCATTTTTATCACAGGAGATAAGTACCTCGAAATTCTAATGAGTCAAGTTGTTCCCCAGTTACAGCATCCGCCTAATTCAAATGACCTTTGTTACCAACAAGATGGGGCCCCTCCACATTATGCAAGAGAAGTTCGCGAGTATCTTGATGAAACATTTCCTAATAAATGGATTTGGCCGAAGAGGCCCACTTGATTGGCCGCCACGTTCACCAGACTTGGCCCCAATGGATTTTTTTTTCTTTTGGAGAGTACTCAAGGACAAAGTTTATAGTCGAAAACCAAAAAGTGTCTTGTGAGACTTGTGTAAAAATGTTGGTCGAAGCGTAAGAGGCAGACTTCAAAGCTGTGCAAATTGTGATGGAAAACAGTTTGAGCACCTGCGTTGATAAAATTTAAGGGCTTTCGCATTATTGTTCAGAATAACATGTAATTGTCAATGTTATGCTTGTGTTAGTAAATATAATTTTATATATAAATCAAAATAAATAATTTTCTCTTCGCATACTTTTGGATAGATATATATCTGAGTGCGTGTATGTATCAAGCTAAGCCCACTACACATAGCCCCATAATGAAGTACAACTACTGCTTCCAAATGACATCATTTGGTGCAAAAAGATGTTTTTTCAACTGGATTTATGCCCACGTTCACAGTTCAAGGACAGATTTACCACTCAATTGGCTCACTGCTTCCATTACAAGGAAAAGAACCTCAAATTCTTCAACTCTACTTCATGGAAAATGGAGGAGCAGAGGCTCAGCGGAGATGTTCTTTAATTCCAAACACCTTAATATTGTCACTAACTTGCAGCAGTTCCTTCACTTAAGCTTTAGTCACACTAAACGACTTACCAACGATCACGACCAGCGATACGACCTGGCCGTGATAGTTGGTAAGTCGTGTGGTCGCTGGGGAGCTGTCACATAGGGGAACAACTTCGGCATCATTGAAACTGTCTTCAACGATACCGAAGTCCCTCTGCAGCACCCGGGTAACCAGGGTAAACATCGGGTTACTAAGTGCAGGGCCGCGCTTATTAACCCGATATTTACCCTGGTTACCATTGTAAGAGTAAAAAAAAAAAACACTACATACTCACATTCTGATGTCTGTCACATCCCCCGCCGGCGTCCACAGGGTTAAAACTGCTTTCGGCAAGAGCGCTGCTAATGCACGCACTCCGGCCGAGAGCTCCCTGCACTGTGTCAGCACCGGCCGTAAAGCAGAGCACAGCGGTGGCGTCACCGCTGTTACTGCCGGCGCTGACACTGCCGAAAGCAGTTTTAATCCTGTGGACGCCGGGGGATGTGACAGACATCAGAATTTGAGTATGTGCTGTTTTTTTTTTTTTTACTTTTACAATGGTAACCAGGGTAAATATCAGGTTGCTAAGCGCGGCCCTGCGCTTAGTAACCCGATATTTACCCTGGTTACAAGTGAACACATCGCTGGATCGGCGTCACACATGCCGAACCAGCGATGACCGCGGGTGATCAGCGACAACCTCCCAGCAGGGGCCTGATCGTTGGTCGCTGTCACACATAATGAGATCGTTAGCGGGATAGTTGCTACGTCACCAAAAGCGTGACGTTGCAACGATATCGTTATGTGTGACTCCCCCTTTACCATATGTTCAACTTTTCAAGACTGCACTTGAATGCATGCCAAGTGATGATTAAAAAGTTGTAACCAGCTGACAAAATGCCACAAGGTGAGCATCAGCGGTGTTTCAATGCCCCCACATTTGATGAGGTAGCTATTTTGATTTTGGATAAGGAGTTTCACAGCCGTGATACTGTGCTTCAGAAAAGCAACAATGGTTTGCAACGGGTGGCAGAAACTCGCAGGTCCTATGATGCACTGCAATATCCAATTACTGTATATACTCGAGTATAAGCTAATCCCCCACCCCCTAATTTTGCCACAAAAACTGGGAAAACTTGATGACTCGAGTATAAGCCTTGGGTGGGAAATGCAGCAGCTATCGGTAAATGTAAAAAAAAAAATTGATACCAATAAAAGTAAGATTAATTGAGACATCAGTAGGTTAAGTGTTTTTGAATATCCATATTGAATCAGGAGCCCCATATAATGCTCCATAAAGTTTATATTGGCCCCACAAGATGCTCCATATTAAAATATGCCCCATATAATCCTGCATAAAGGTTAATAATGGCCCCATAGACACATTTGCCCAATATAATGCTGCACAGATGTTGATTATTGCTCCATAAGATGCTCGATAAAAGATATTTGCCCCATATAGTGCTGCACAAACCTTGATTATTGCTCCATACAGACACTTGCCCCATATAATGCCCCACAAACGTTGCTTATGGCCCCATACAGACACTTGCCCCATATAGTACTGCACAAACGTTTATTATGGCCCCATAAGATGCTCCATACAGACACTTGCCCCATATAGTGCTGCACAAACGTTCATTATGGCCCCATACAGGCACTTGCCCCATATAGTGCTGCACAAACGTTATCGCCCCATAAGATGCTCCATACAGACACTTGCCCCATATAATGCTGCACAAACGTTATGGCCCCATAAGATGCTCCATACAGACACTTGCCCCATTTGCTGTTGCTGCGATAAAAAAAAAAATCACCTCTCCGTCGCTCAGGCCCCCGGAACTTTCAATATTCACCTGTCTTCGTTCCGATGCCACTCCATCTTCAGCATATTTTGCACTGACTTTCAGGCAGAGGGTGCGCACTTACCACGTCATCGCACCCTCTGACCTGAGCGTCACAGCAAAAGACGCTAAAGACAGAGCGGCGCAGGAACGAGGAGCAGGTGAATATCGCGCAGCACTCCCCCTCCCCGTTATACTTACCTGCTCCTGGCGCGGTGCAGTCCCTGCTTCCCCGGCGCTGCAGCTTCCTGTATTGAGCGGTCACCGTTACCGCTCATTACAGTAATGAATATGCGGCTCCACCCCTATGGGAGGTGGAGCCGCATATTCATTACTGTAATGAGCGGTACCATGTGACCGCTCAGTACAGGAAGAAGCTGCAGCGCTGGGCAGCCAGGGACCGCGCCAGGAGCAGGTGAGTATAATTAGACAGCCCCCGCTCCCCCTCCCCGACCCCTGGGTATGACTCGAGTATAAGCCGAGAGGGGGACTCGGCTTATACTCGAGTATATACGGTATCTTTTGGCAGGAACAGGATGGCTATCACTTTGGAATACCTCAGACAAATCCTGCAACAGGCAACCCTTCAGGGAATGCCTATAGGATCATGACAAGAGTTGGTGAGGAAAATCACATCCTCAAATGCAGACATGTGTATACGATACGCTTTATTGCAATTCGTGCAATTTCTCTCGGGATCAAGTGTTTCCAATTGTATATGGAAGAGGAGTGTGAGGTGCTGCCAGAGGAGGCGACTATTAAGGAGAAAAGCTGTGCTTTATGTGCAATATAACCATTATAATTTATAACTAACCACAGTTACTATGCCTGGGCAGCGCTGGGCTCTTCAGCTAGTGATATATATAGATATATAATATATATATATATATATATATATATATATATATATATATAAATATATATATATAAGCAGTTATGGACAGTTTTCATTAACAGTTCATTACTCCAACTCAATAAAGATAGGTCACCGACGAAAACGAGCACAAATGTCCAAAAATAGGTCTTTATTGAAATTAAACAATACGACATAAAATAGGTGTAAAAGGAGCCTCAGTGGGAACATGTACGATGTTCTAATGGGAAGAGACATTATATATATATACATATATATATATATGTATATATATATATATATAATCTTGAATCTATATATATATATATATATATATACTAGATGGTGGCCCGATTCTAACGCATCGGGTATTCTAGAATATGTATTTATGTATGTATATAGCAGGCACATAGTATATAGCACAGGCCATGTAGTATATAGGAGCCATGTAGTATATAGCAAATACTACGTGGCCTGTGCTATATACTATGTGGCTGCTATATACATACATATTGTAGAATACCCAATGCGTTAATACAGGCCACGCAATATATAACAGTGGCCACGCAGTATATAACACAGCTACGTACTATATAACAGCCCACGCAGTATATAGCAGCCACGAAGTATATAAGACTGCCCACGCAGTATATAGCAGCCACGTAGTATATAACACTGCCCACGCAGTATATATGTTTATGCAACACAATGCACCAAGAATATCCAATAAAATATATATACCAATAAATATTAATAGAACCCTAATGGTGCACTGTGCAGAAAGTAGTGACTAAACAAAAGGAGGAAGAACCAACCACAACTTAAGCACGGACAGCCAAAAAATTGTACCCACACAGAGAATTACTAAAAAATAAAAGCCTTTATTTATGGTGGCAATGGCACAATATTAAAAATAATAGTACGCGAGTATTACAGGACAATAAAAATTGTTTAAAAATATATAGGATATTAATAAGTGACCTCTGGAAAAATTATTAATGGATATAAATATATTTTGTCACATGTGGTTACAGCCAAAAAAATAAACAATATAGAAAAAATAATAATCGAAAAAAATATATATAAAAATGATATAAAGTGCGCTGCAGTAAAAAAACACAAAAATATTAATACATTATTATTAAAAATAAGTGCAAAACAATATATGCACTCAAAATATGTGTGCAACCGCAAGAATTTGATAACAACAAAGTGCAAAAAGTGCTAAATAAATCACAATGACAACATCCCTGCAGGGCACAGAATATGTGCAACCACAAAGGGTTAATAGCACCAAAGTGCAAGAAGTGCTGAGAAAAATATAAGGATACCTACGGGGCATAAAGTGTACCACAATAAGGTAACACAATAAGGTAAGTAAGCGGCACCACAGAAGTGCAATGTGCAGAGTGCAAATGAAGCGCAAGCCACAAGCTCACAAAAGACAATGTAACTCCACAATATACCTATGTTCCAGAGGTCACAGGGTCCCGTTATCGCGCACCCCGACGCGCGTTTCGGAAGCTCGTCCTTCGTCAGGTTATATTTTTTTCAGCACTTTGGTGCCATTAACCCTTTGTGGTTGCACATATTCTGTGCCCTGCAGGGATCTTGCCATTGTGATTTATTTAGCACTTTTTGCACTTTGTTGTTATCAAATTCTTGCGGTTGCACACATATTTTGAGTGCATATATTGTTTTGCACTTATTTTTAATAATAATGTATTAATATTTTGTGTTTTTTTACTGCAGCGCACTTTATATCATTTTTATATATATTTTTTTCGATTATTATTTTTTCTATATTGTTTATTTTTTGGGCTGTAACCACATGTGACAAAATATATTTATATCCATTAATAATTTTTCCAGAGGTCACTTATTAATATCCTATATATTTTTAAACAATTTTTATTGTCCTGTAATACTCGCGTACTATTATTTTTAATATTGTGCCATTGCCATCATAAATAAAGGCTTATATTTTTTAGTAATTCTCTGTGTGGGTACACTTTTTTGGCTGTCCGTGCTTAAGTTGTGGTTGGTTCTTCCACGCAGTATATAACAGTGGCCACGTAATATATAGCACAGCCCACGCAGTGCATATCAGCCCACATAGTATATAACACTGCCTATGTAGTATATAGCAACCACGCGGTATCTAACATAGCCCACGTAGTATACAGCAGTGTGGGTACCATATCCCTGTTAAAAAAATAATTAAAATAAAAAATAGTTATATACTCACCCCTGGGATCCAGCGAAGCTGCCGCCATCTTCCGTTCCCAGGATGCATTGCAAAATTACCCAGATGACTTAGGCTGGTTTCACATTTGCGATTGTGTCCGCAGCGTTTCTACCGCATATATCCGCATGTGTTGTGTATTCCTATATTTAACATTAGGGACGCATGCGTTTTTAATTGTTCGCGTTTTGCCGCGTTTGACGTCGCATGCGTTGTTTCGTCGTTTGAGGCTTGGCGCGGAAATGCAACATGTAGTAGTTTTTAGAGGTGTCAATTTGCCTCCTGAAAACGCATGCGGTCGATTGCGCAAGGTTTGCGACAAGAAAAGTATTGCTGTCTATATGAACGCATGCGTTCACAAGCATTTGCGTTTGGTTGCGTTCATGAACGCATGCGTTTCAATTGAAAAAAACATGTCTAGACACTGATAAGCCACCCCCCACATAGAAGGTGATAAAGGGAGGTAGTGGACATTTGCAGGTCACTACTCAGCAGACACTGAAGCAGACGAGACACAGGCTACATCTTGGAGGAAAACAAGACACTGAACAATGTGAGTATATCCTAGCCTTTGCCTTCATTTTCTATCTCTACATGTCCTAATTTCTTGCATTTCTTTCTTTCTACATGCATCAGAATATCTTCTTCTCATGAGGAGTTTCTTCCTGGGCCGTCGGAAGTGGAGCATGTCAGTGAGGTGAGTACTTGCCTCGTCAGATTGGTAAGTATTCACTGTCACATCCACACATTGGACAATTTTTGTTTTTTATTTTTTTAGAGCGCTTCTTCATCTGCGGCAGAGACTGGGCAGGAGCAGCGGAGTCAAGTTCGGGTTCAAAGACGGCAGCGGGTACGTATACAAGGCTGTTTTATGTATCCTCAGTGTAATATTCTTGAATCTTCCTTTCTTTCCATTTGTATTTCTTTACTTTTTTCTTCTGGAATCCTTTTGTATGTTGACTTTCCTATTCATGCCATTTCTCAGCATCTTTTTTCTTTCTTTTCCTTATGTCAATTGACCAAACTTTAATGACTTTATTAAATTTTTAGGTTCCACAATGGGAGGATGATCTAATTGAGAATGACCTCCTCATCTCCCTGGTCCAGGAGCGAGTCCCATTGTGGGACACCCGGAATCCACTGCACTCAAACAACGTCACGATGCGGCGCCTATGGAATGAGGTGGCCAAAGAGATGTGGGATGGCGGGGACAATGCCCCGGCTCGGGTCTGAAGTGCATTTGGTAAGTATTGCACTGCAGTGTGAAGCAGCAGAGACCTTGGCCGTGCTCACTCCACTGTGTGTGATGAAAGAAACTCTCTGGAGTTTCTGTCATCACACACAGTTGTGTGAGCACGGCCAAAAGTCATTTTTCTGACCAAAATGTTTTTTTTAACAGTGTCCAAAGTCAAAACTTACAGGGTTACAGTCTGTTTAGAAAGGATCGTAAAAATCGGAGAGGAGGAGGGGTTTGTCTCTATGTAAAGTCTTGTCTAAAGTCCACTTTAAGGGAGGATATTAGCGAAGGGAATGAGGATGTCGAGTCCATATGGGTTGAAATTCATGGAGGGAAAAATGGTAACAAAATTCTCATTGGGGTCTGTTACAAACCCCCAAATATAACAGAAAGCATGGAAAGTCTACTTCTAAAGCAGATAGATGAAGCTGCAACCCATAATGAGGTCCTGGTTATGGGGGACTTTAACTACCCGGATATTAACTGGGAAACAGAAACCTGTGAAACCCATAAAGGCAAAAGGTTTCTGCTAATAACCAAGAAAAATTATCTTTCACAATTGGTGCAGAATCCAACCAGAGGAGCAGCACTTTTAGACCTAATACTATCTAATAGACCTGACAGAATAACAAATCTGCAGGTGGTTGGGCATTTAGGAAATAGCGACCACAATATTGTGCAGTTTCACCTGTCTTTCACTAGGGGGACTTGTCAGGGAGTCACAAAAACATTGAACTTTAGGAAGGCAAAGTTTGAACAGCTTAGAGATGCCCTTAATCTGGTAGACTGGGACAATATCCTCAGAAATGAGAATACAGATAATAAATGGGAAATGTTTAAGAACATCCTAAATAGGCAGTGTAAGCGGTTTATACCTTGTGGGAATAAAAGGACTAGAAATAGGAAAAACCCAATGTGGCTAAACAAAGAAGTAAGACAGGCAATTAACAGTAAAAAGAAAGCATTTGCACTACTAAAGCAGGATGGCACCATTGAAGCTCTAAAAAACTATAGGGAGAAAAATACTTTATCTAAAAAACTAATTAAAGCTGCCAAAAAGGAAACAGAGAAGCACATTGCTAAGGAGAGTAAAACTAATCCCAAACTGTTCTTCAACTATATCAATAGTAAAAGAATAAAAACTGAAAATGTAGGCCCCTTAAAAAATAGTGAGGAAAGAATGGTTGTAGATGACGAGGAAAAAGCTAACATATTAAACACCTTCTTCTCCACGGTATTCACGGTGGAAAATGAAATGCTAGGTGAAATCCCAAGAAACAATGAAAACCCTATATTAAGGGTCACCAATCTAACCCAAGAAGAGGTGCGAAACCGGCTAAATAAGATTAAAATAGATAAATCTCCGGGTCCGGATGGCATACACCCACGAGTACTAAGAGAACTAAGTAATGTAATAGATAAACCATTATTTCTTATTTTTAGTGACTCTATAGCGACAGGGTCTGTTCCGCAGGACTGGCGCATAGCAAATGTGGTGCCAATATTCAAAAAGGGCTCTAAAAGTGAACCTGGAAATTATAGGCCAGTAAGTCTAACCTCTATTGTTGGTAAAATATTTGAAGGGTTTCTGAGGGATGTTATTCTGGATTATCTCAATGAGAATAACTGTTTAACTCCATATCAGCATGGGTTTATGAGAAATCGCTCCTGTCAAACCAATCTAATCAGTTTTTATGAAGAGGTAAGCTATAGACTGGACCACGGTGAGTCATTGGACGTGGTATATCTCGATTTTTCCAAAGCGTTTGATACCGTGCCGCACAAGAGGTTGGTACACAAAATGAGAATGCTTGGTCTGGGGGAAAATGTGTGTAAATGGGTTAGTAACTGGCTTAGTGATAGAAAGCAGAGGGTGGTTATAAATGGTATAGTCTCTAACTGGGTCGCTGTGACCAGTGGGGTACCGCAGGGGTCAGTATTGGGACCTGTTCTCTTCAACATATTCATTAATGATCTGGTAGAAGGTTTACACAGTAAAATATCGATATTTGCAGATGATACAAAACTATGTAAAGCAGTTAATACAAGAGAAGATAGTATTCTGCTACAGATGGATCTGGATAAGTTGGAAACTTGGGCTGAAAGGTGGCAGATGAGGTTTAACCCCTCTGTGACCTTAGACGTACTATCCCGTCGAGGTGCCCTGGGCTTATCTGACCCTGGACGGGATAGTACGTCATAGCCGATCGGCCGCGCTCACGGGGGGAGCGCGGCCGATCGCGGCCGGGTGTCAGCTGCTTATCGCAGCTGACATCCGGCACTATGTGCCAGGAGCGGTCACGGACCGACCCCGGCACATTAACCCCTGGCACACCGCGATCAAAGATGATCGCGATGTGCCGGCGGTGCAGGGAAGCACCGCGCAGGGAGGGGGCTCCCTGCGGGCTTCCCTGAGCCCCCCGCAGCAACGCGATGTGATCGCGTTGCTGCGAGGGTCTCCTCACCTCCCTCCCTGCTCGAGCCCCGGATCCAAGATGGCCGCGGATCCGGGTCCTGCAGGGAGGGAGGTGGCTTCACAGAGCCTGCTTAGAGCAGGCACTGTGAAGGCTGCAGCGCTGCATGTCAGATCAGTGATCTGACAGAGTGCTGTGCAAACTGTCAGATCACTGATCTGTGATGTCCCCCCCTGGGACAAAGTAAAAAAGTAAAAAAAAAATTTTCCAAATGTGTAAAAAAAATAAAAAAAAATATTCCAAAATAATGAAAAAAAAAAAAAAATATTATTCCCATAAATACATTTCTTCATCTAAATAAAAAAAAAAAACCAATAAAAGTACACATATTTAGTATCGCCGCGTCCGTAACGACCCGACCTATAAAACTGTCCCACTAGTTAACCCCTTCAGTAAACACCGTAAGAAAAAAAAAAAAAAAACGAGGAAAAAAACAACGCTTTATTATCATACCGCCGAACAAAAAGTGGAATAACACGCGATCAAAAGGACAGATATAAATAACCATGGTACCGCTGAAAGCGTCATATTGTCCCGCAAAAAAAGAGCCGCCATACAGCATCATAAGCAAAAAAATAAAAAAGTTATAGTCCTGAGAATAAAGCGATGCAAAAATAATTATTTTTTCTGTAAAATAGTTTTTATCGTATAAAAGCACCAAACCATAAAAAAAATGATATAAATGAGGTATCGCTGTAATCGTACTGACCCGAAGAATAAAACTGATTTATCAATTTTACCAAACGCAGAACGGTATAAACGCCTCCCCCAATAGAAATTCATGAATAGCTGGCTTTTGGTCATTCTTCCTCACAAAAATCGGAATAAAAAGCGATAAAAAAATGTCACGTGCCCAAAAATGTTTTCAATAAAAACGTCAACTCGTCCCGCAAAAAACAAGACCTCACATGACTCTGTGGACCAAAATATGGAAAAATTATAGCTCTCAAAATGTGGTATTGCAAAAAATATTTTTTGCAATAAAAAGGGTCTTTCAGTGTGTGACGGCTGCCAATCATAAAAATCCGCTAAAAAACTCGCTATAAAAGTAAATCAAACCCCCCTTCATCACCCCCTTAGTTAGGGAAAAATAAAAAAAAATGTATTTATTTCCATTTTCCCATTAGGGCTAGGGTTAGGGCTAGGATTAGGGTTAGGGTTAGGGCTAGGGTTAGGGCTAGGGTTAGGGCTAGGGCTAGGGCTAGGGTTAGGGCTAGGGTTAGGGTTAGGGCTAGGGCTAGGGTTAGGGTTAGGGCTAGGGCTAGGGTTAGGGCTAGGGTTAGGGCTAGGGTTAGGGCTAGGGTTAAGGCTAGGGTTAGGGCTAGGGTTAGGGCTAGGGTTAGGGCTAGGGTTAGGGCTAGGGTTAGGGTTAGGGTTAGGGCTAGGGTTAGGGCTAGGGTTAGGGTTAGGGTTGGGGCTAGGGTTAGGGTTAGGGTTAGGGCTACAGTTAGGGTTGGGGCTAAAGTTAGGGTTAGGGTTTAGATTACATTTACAGTTGGGAATAGGGTTGGGATTAGGGTTAGGGGTGTGTCAGGGTTAGAGGTGTGGTTAGGGTTACCGTTGGAATTAGGGTTAGGGGTGTGTTTAGATTAGGGTTTCAGTTATAATTGGGGGGTTTCCACTGTTTCGGCACATCAGGGGCTCTCCAAACACGACATGGCGTCCGATCTCAATTCCAGCCAATTCTGCGTTGAAAAAGTAAAACAGTGCTCCTTCCCTTCCGAGCTCTCCTGTGTGCCCAAACAGGGGTTTACCCCAACATATGGGGTATCAGCGTACTCAGGACAAATTGGACAACAACTTTTGTGGACCAATTTCTCCTGTTACCCTTGGGAAAATACAAAACTGGGGGCTAAAAAATAATTTTTGTGGGAAAACAAAAAGATTTTTTATTTTCACGGCTCTGCGTTATAAACTGTAGTGAAACACTTGGGGGTTCAAAGTTCTCACAACACATCTAGATAAGTTCATTGAGGGGTCTAGTTTCCAATATGGGGTCACTTGTGGGGGGTTTCTACTGTTTAGGTACATTAGGGGCTCTGCAAACGCAATGTGACGCCTGCAGACCAATCCATCTAAGTCTGCATTCCAAATGATGCTCCTTCCCTTCCGAGCCCTCCCATGCGCCCAAACAGTGGTTCCCCCCCACATATCGGGTATCAGCGTACTCAGGACAAATTGGACAACAACATTTAGGGTCCAATTTCTCCTGCTAACCTTGGAAAAATACAAAACTGGGGGCTAAAATATAATTTTTGTGGAAAAAAAAATATTTTTTATTTGCATGGCTCTGCGTTATAAACTGTAGTGAAATACTTGGGGGTTCAAAGCTCTCACAACACATCAAGATGAGTTCCTTAGGGGGTCTACTTTCCAAAATGGTGTCACTTGTGGGGGGTTTCTACTGTTTAGGTACATTAGGGGCTCTGCAAACGCAATGTGACGCCTGCAGACCATTCCATCTAAGTCTGCATTCCAAATGGCGCTCCTTCCCTTCCGAACCCTCCCATGCGCCCAAACGGTGGTTCCCCCCCACATATGGGGTATCAGCGTACTCAGGACAAATTGGACAACAACTTTTGGGGTCCAATTTCTCCTGTTACCCTAGGGAAAATACAAAACTGGGGGCTAAAAAATAATTTTTGTGGGAAAAAAATTTTGTTTTATTTTTATGGCTCTGCATTATAAACTTCTGTGAAGCCCTTGGTGGGTCAAAGTGCTCACCACACATCCAGATAAGTTCCTTAGGGGGTCTACTTTCCAAAATGGTGTCACTTGTGGGGGGTTTCAATGTTTAGGCACATCAGTGGCTCTCCAAACGCAACATGGCGTCCCATCTCAATTTCTGTCAATTTTGCATTGAAAAGTCAAACTGCGCTCCTTCCCTTCCGAGCTCTCCCATGCGCCCAAACAGTGGTTTACTGCCACATATGGGGTATCAGCGTACTCAGGACAAATTGGACAACAACTTTTGAGGTCCAATTTCTTCTCTTACCCTTGGAAAAATAAAAAATTGGGGGCAAAAATATAATTTTTGTGAAAAAATATGATTTTTTATTTTTACGGTTCTGCATTATAAACTTCTGTGAAGCACTTGGTGGGTCAAAGTGCTCACCACACATCCAGATAAGTTCCTTAGGGGGTCTACTTTCCAAAATGGTGTCACTTGTGGGGGGTTTCAATGTTTAGGCACATCAGTGGCTCTCCAAACGCAACATGGCGTCCCATCTCAATTCCTGTCAATTTTGCATTGAAAAGTCAAATAGCGCTCCTTCCCTTCCGAGCTCTCCCATGCGCCCAAACAGTGGTTTACTGCCACATATGGGGTATCAGCGTACTCAGGACAAATTGGACAACAACTTTTTGGGTCCAATTTCTCCTGTTACCCTTGGTAAAATAAAACAAATTGGAGCTGAAGTAAATTTTTTGTGTAAAAAAGTTAAATGTTCATTTTTATTTAAACATTCCAAAAATTCCTATTAAACACCTGAAGGGTTAATAAACTTCTTGAATGTGGTTTTGAGCACCTTGAGGGGTGCAGTTTTTAGAATGGTGTCACACTTGGGCATTTTCTATCATATAGACCCCTCAAAATGACTTCAAATGAGACGTGGTCCCTAAAAAAAAATGGTGTTGTAAAAATGAGAAATTGCTTGTCAACTTTTAACCCTTATAACTCCCTAACAAAAAAAAAAATTGGTTCCAAAATTATGCTGATGTAAAGGAGACATGTGGGAAATGTTACTTATTAAGTATTTTGTGTGACATATCTCTGTGATTTAATTGCATAAAAATTCAAAGTTTGAAAATTGCGAAATTTTCAAAATTTTCGCCAAATTTCCGTTTTTTTCACAAATAAACGCAGGTACTATCAAAGAAATTTTACCACTATCATGAAGTACAATATGTCACGAGAAAACAATGTCAGAATCACCAGGATCCGTTGAAGCGTTTCGGAGTTATAACCTCATAAAGGGACAGTGGTCAGAATTGTAAAAATTGGCCTGGTCATTAACGTGCAAACCACCCTTGGGGGTAAAGGGGTTAACAATGATAAATGTAAGGTTATACACATGGGAAGAGGGAATCAATATCACCATTACACACTGAACGGGAAACCACTGGGTAAATCTGACAGGGAGAAGGACTTGGGGATCCTAGTTAATGATAAACTTACCTGGAGCAGCCAGTGCCAGGCAGCAGCTGCCAAGGCAAACAGGATCATGGGGTGCATTAAAAGAGGTCTGGATACACATGATGAGAGCATTATACTGCCTCTGTACAAATCCCTAGTTAGACCGCACATGGAGTACTGTGTCCAGTTTTGGGCACCGGTGCTCAGGAAGGATATAATGGAACTAGAGAGAGTACAAAGGAGGGCAACAAAATTAATAAAGGGGATGGGAGAACTACAATACCCAGATAGATTAGCGAAATTAGGATTATTTAGTCTAGAAAAAAGACGACTGAGGGGCGATCTAATAACCATGTATAAGTATATAAGGGGACAATACAAATATCTCGCTGAGGATCTGTTTATACCAAGGAAGGTGACGGGCACAAGGGGGCATTCTTTGCGTCTGGAGGAGAGAAGGTTTTTCCACCAACATAGAAGAGGATTCTTTACTGTTAGGGCAGTGAGAATCTGGAATTGCTTGCCTGAGGAGGTGGTGATGGCGAACTCAGTCGAGGGGTTCAAGAGAGGCCTGGATGTCTTCCTGGAGCAGAACAATATTGTATCATACAATTATTAGGTTCTGTAGAAGGACGTAGATCTGGGTATTTATTATGATGGAATATAGGCTGAACTGGATGGACAAATGTCTTTTTTCGGCCTTACTAACTATGTTACTATGTTACTATGTAAAACACGTTGGCGTTCGATGAAGGACCGCTTCAACAAGGACCTGCGTCAAGAGAGCCGGGTTCCCAGTGGTTCAGGAGCAAGGATCTGAAGATATATATACCATCGTGTTCTGGCATTTTTAAGACCGGTCCTTGCCCAGAGTACGTAAATATTTATCACGTGCATTAGGTTGTGTTGTATTGCCATCATCTGTATTTTTATATTCCACAGGATTTTGCATCTGGTTATTTTTTTGTATTAATTTTGTTTTTCCTTTTTTCACAGCACAAGGAGCACTACTGTTGGCCCAGGTTCTGGAGCGGTCCTTCATCCGACAGCCACGGACCCGTCCCAGCCATCCAGCAGCAAGCTAACTGGAGACCAGGGAGCTGGTCCATCAGGTCTTCCCCTTTCGCAGTCCTCTTCCACTGCCCCTTTTTTTTGGGCTCCTCCCGGCAGCGGCAGAGGGCTTCGGACAGGTTACTCATGCCCGAGTTTTTGCACTTGAGCTCGGTTTTACACGAAGCAATCAAGGCTTTGGGTGACCGAATGGATGTTTCACATAGCCTCTTGAATGCACGTATCTAGGAGGTCACCAAAAGCCTTGACCAAGTGAAAGCCGACCTCCAGAGGCCAGCACATAATTTTTTTAACCAAATTGAGCAGGGCATATCGGAACACCTTACTCCTGATCTCCAGCTGAGTGTCATGCAGGACTGCAATGCTGCTTACGTGCAGGCTATGCAGCAGAGTCGGTATTTCCAGCAGACAGTATCCACCTGTGCCTTCACTGTCATGATTAACCTCAATGCCGACCTCTGCTGCATACCACTGCATGGCCACCTCAATTCCTTCCACAGCCGGACACCACTACATCGCCACCACCATGCCGAGTGCAGTTGGACATCCCACCGCCACCACGACAACCGCTGCTCCTGCTTGGACCTCCACTGACACCACGATGCAGCAGGACCCTGGCATGGCCTTCCGTACCACCACCACGATGCAGCAGGACCCTGGCATGGCCTTCCATACCGCCACCACCACCACGATGCAGCAGGACCCTGGCATAGCCTTCCGTACCGCCGTCACCATGATGCAGCAGGACCCTGACATGGCCTTCCGTACCGCCGCCACGATGATGCAGCAGAACCCTGGCATGGCCTTCCGTACCGCCACGATGCAGCCGGACTCTGGCATGGCCTTCCGCTCTACAAGCGCTATGGACTCTGGCATGGCTGCATGCTCTACGAGCGCTATGGACTCTGGCATGGCTGCACGCTCTACGAGCGCTATGGGCTCTGGCATGGCTGCACACTCTACGAGCACTATGGACTCTGGCATGGCTGCACGCTCTACGAGCACTATGGACTCTGACATGGTGCAACCGGACCCTGACAGGTCACCCACCACCACACCACGCCATATGAGCCCACCAAGACCTCCCAGAACCCGGCAAAACAAAAAAAAAAATCCCCCCCAAAAAAAACAGATGACTCTAAGCATTCCTCTCCCTTCACCTCCCAATGTGTCTGTAATGTTAGGTTTGTCTCACCCTTCCAGTTCGTCTCCAGCCTCTCATGTGTCAAGCCCCATCCCCGAACTACCAGACCCCACTGGTTTCATTGCCCCTTCTCCTGTCACCTCTGCGTCATCGACGGTTAGCCAGGCCTCAGTTCTTAATACCCCCCATTTACATCACTCTACCCCAAGCCGGCGCAGTTAAATAAATTTTTTTGGTTGTTAAAAAATAAATACAATTTGATTTGCCCCAATTATGTTTGGATTATTGTGTCTATCGCCGCCAGCAACACACACCGTGCGCCAAATAAGAAACTTAGTCACACACTTAAATTTTGGGCCACATCATATCTCCAGTAGTTATAAAAAAAAAACTGCAGTATAAAGATATGAGGTGGCCCAAAAAAAATAGATGTATTATCTCCATAATATCTTCTTTCTGCTTAGTCTGTGACTAGTGTTGCAGTCTGAAGAGAAAATGGCGGAAATACAGTGCAGAACTCTACTGAACAGGTCAGGTGTCAAAAAACTCATTAGTTAGGACACCTGACCTGGTGAGTAGAGAACTGCTTTGTATAACCTCCATTTTCTCTTCTGTGTACATAATCTATTACACACAAATTGAAGGGACGATGGTGGTCACACACGGCATATCTATGCTCACCTGCACAGGTGTCAGAAATAGTGAATTCATGAGGCTGTTATATGTGCATCATGAATTCATTATTTCTGGCACCTGACTTGATGAATATAGATCTCTTTAATGTGACAGTCATTGTCTCTTCAGTCTGTGTCCAATGGATACAGCAGAACAGAATCAGGACGCAATGACATCAACAAGCTTACCAATAAAGCAACATGGCTGCCATAACACTAGCAGTATGTGGCCAGTGTTTTATATCAGTATTTGTAAGCCAAAACAAGGGGTGGAAAAATTAGAGGTAAATTATGATATTAACATAATAACTAGCACCTCTGCCTTTATCACCCACTCCTGGTTTTGGATTACAAATACTGATATTAAATACAGACCAAATACTGCTAATTTTAGGACAGCCTTGGTATGTAGAGGAAAAACATAGACACGGTCAACACAACCAAAACTAAAGTTTATTAATGAGAAATATTATCATCATTTCAGAAAATTACTTGTACAGATCTAATTACAACTGGACATTTACACAACATTGTCCTGCCATGACACACGTCCAATATCTGAATCAAAAAAGGCAGCAAATTGGTCCCGCATGTGACCAACTGCTGCAGTTGACCGCAGCGGGTGATGCTGGAAATCGGGCAGTGGGTGTGCAACTGGTTCATCCAGTTCAATGTTGGGTTGCTCCTTAGCCATTATATAATTGTGCAGAACCACACAGGCTTTGACCACCTCGTCGACTGTTTCCACTTTTAGATTTATGGCTGATGCAAGAATGCGCCATTTAGAGACCAGAATGCCAAAGGAACACTCTACTGTTCTTCGGGCCCTGGTCAGTCTGTAGTTAAAGATCCTTCTAGTGTGGTTCAAGTCCCGACTGGAATAGGGCTTTAGTAGGTTTTCACACATCTGAAAGGCCTCATCCCCAACCGTAACAAATGGCATCGGTGGACCTTGAGTGTTGGGGAGAGGCTGTGGCGGGGGAAAATTGAAATTTTTGCCATACACACGGCGGCCCATATCCGAGTTCTTGAAAGTCTGGGAATCGTTGCCACGGCCAAAAGCTCCAATGTCCACGGCGATGAAGCGACAGTTCGCATCAGCTATTGCCATGAGCACAACAGAAAAATATTTTTTATAGTTGAAATACTCCGATCCTGTTCTGGCAGGTTTGATAATGCGGATGTGCTTTCCATCCACCGCTCCTAAACAGTTGGGGAAATCATACACACTCCAGAATTTTTCCGCAATTTCAAGCCACATGTCCACGGCGGGTAGGGGTATAAACTCATCCCGGAGTACATTCCACAAAGCCCGGCAGGTGTCCGCAACTATTCCGGACAGGGTGGATATTCCAAGCCGGTATTGGAAGTGGAGGGATGATAAACTCTCTCCGGTTGCCAGAAGTCTGTAAGAAAAACAAACCCCCCCAAAAATTACAAACTATTCTATTTATGGTGTGGTTACGCTAAAGAAAGGAACATACTCAAAACATACATGTCAGAAAACACAAAATTTGGACTGTCATTGGTTTAGATTTGGAACGTACCTTAATGTAACCAGCAGACATTCCTCTGGTGGAATCGCTCTACGGAGCTGGGTGTCCTGTCTCCATATGACTCCTTGGACACGAGCAAGCAAATCCCGGAATGAGTCTTGCAACATCCTTGTATATTCATGGAATTTCTCCGGGTTGGCATTAAACTCGCCATACAGCATGTGATAGGCTTCACGTCTCTCAAGTAGTTCGATAATGGGGTGTCTCCAAAAACGCCTACGTTGTCTCCTCCATCTTTCGCGATTTCTGTCTTGCTCCCAAGCAAAAGCACAGGCAAGAAACAGCTTGATGCTTAAATCCAGGTTGAAATAAAAGCTCTCCATGCGAAGATCCATCAGGATACAGGAGCAAAATCTGAAGATTACAGCTGTTCAGGGGTCTACATGAAGAAATACCATAATACATCTATCTAGTTTTTTCACTTGTGAAATTTCTCATCATGCGCACCAAAAACGCAAACGCAGAAAAAACGCATATAAACGCGTACAAATGCGGCGTTTTTTAAACCGCATGCGTCTAAAAAACGCCACATTTGTACGCGTTTATATGCGTTTTTTCCACCACTTGCGGATGCGGATTAAACGCTGCGGTTTTAAACGCAAATGTGAAACTAGCCTTAGCGGTCTCGCGAGACCGCTAAGTCTTCTAGGTAATTTCGCAATGCATCGCTGGGAACGGAAGATGGCAGGAGCGTGCGGCTCGGTGGACAACGGAGGGTGAGAATAGCAGGTTTTTTGTTTTTTAATTATTTTTAACATTACTTTTTTTTGCTATAGATGCCGCATAGGCAACATCAATAGTAAAAAGTTGGGGACACACAGGGTTAATAGCAGCGGTTACGGAGTGCGTTACTCATGGCATAACGCGGTCCGTTACCGCCGGCATTAACCCTGTGTGAGCGGTGACTGGAGGGGAGTATGCGGGCGCCGGGCACTGACTGCGGGGAGTAAGGAGCGGCCATTTTCTTCCGGACTGTGCCCATCGCTGATTGGTCGTGGCTGTTTTGCTGCGACCAATCAGCGACTTGGATTTCCATGACAGACAGAGGCCGCGACCAATGAATATCCATGAAAGACAGAAAGACGGAAGTGATCCTTAGACAATTATATAGTAGATAAAGTAGTAAAGGTATTCTGTTCTCTGCCTTTGGTCACATTTGAACTATTTATACATCGATTATCAGAATACAGGGATGGTCCTATATCTATTGACGGAAACCAATATATAGGGCAGCACGGTGGCTCAGTGGTTAACACTGGGTTCTGAGTTCAAATCCAACCAGGGACAACACTATCTGCTAGGAGTTATCTGTTCTCCCTGTGTTTGCATGCGTTTAGGCTACGTTCACATTAGCGTTTTGCGTGTTTGCGTCGGGCGACGCATGCGTCATGCGCCCCTATATTTAACATGGGGGACGCATGGACATGCGTTGTGCAGCGTTGTGCGATGCATGCGTTATTTTTGCCGCAAGCGTCAGGCGCAGAAAACGCAACAAGTTGCATTTTTCTTGCATCCAAATTTCGGCAAAAAAGGACGCATGCGTCGCAAAACGCAGCGTTTTTGCGTGCGTTTTTATTTGCGTTGTGCGTTGCGTCGCCGACGCAGCGGCGCACAACACAAATGTGAACGTAGCCCGGTTTCCTCACACACTCCATAAGACATACTGATAGGAAGTTTAGATTGTGAGCCCCATCGGGGACAGTGATGATAATGTCTGTACAGCGCTGAGGAATATGATAGCGCTATATAAGCAATGCAATATTGTTATGGTGGTTATGTCTGGATTCTTACAGTTAGACCATCATACATCTACCCTCTGTGTGGTACCTTTTAAACAATAAGACATAAAATAAGTGTAATTTCAATAAATAAATGTTTATTTTTGGACATTTGTGCTAATTTTCCTCACTGAAATGTGCCTTTATGCACATTGCTTTATGAACTGGGTAACAGAAAAGGGCCTCCCTCCAACTGATCCCTCAAAAAGTTAAGACCTCCCCATAGCATTTCCCTTCTATACCAAACTATACAGCCTGCACAACGCAGTCAGGGGGGGAGGGACTGAATGATAAACCTAAATTCAATAACTGGAGTGTCCTAATGCTTTTCCATATACTGTAGTTTGTATACATCTTATTATAGCTCTATAAGAAGTTATCTATGACTTGCACTGACCGCACAAGAAATGGCAGGTTTCCATGGCAACAGAATTTTCATATGGCAACCTTTACTGTGGGGTAATAGGAAGCAGACTGATCACACGATGTGCATGCGACCAATCACAGGGCCCCGGTTCTCGCTGCATGTGAAGCAGTGAGCAGGTCTGGACACGGTTTTAGTAGAAAATAGTTGATGTAATGACTGCAGAAGTGATGACACGGAGCCATGTGCTCGCTCTATCCTGCACTACCACTACCGCTACCTTATTAATCCAGCCAGGAGTGACCTGGGTAAATCCAATGCAAATTTAGAAGACATAGGGTTCACACAATTTTTGTTTTTGCCTAAAGAAAACCTGAGAATTAATTTTGTTCCTTATTTAGGTTTTCAGACCTGATATGGTTTATTTTAAGAGGGTTTAAAAAAAATTTGGAGCGGCTTCCACCATAGACTGCGTATTTTCCTCAGCGAGGTTTTGATGGGGGGGTAAATAGCAATCAATGTCCTGATAAATCAATAGGAGATGAAGCGGGATTACATTTGTATTTTCGAGTGGTTCTGCTTCAATATCCATGTTTAAAAAAAAAAAAAAAATTTGTTTTTTTTTTTTTTGCAAACTTTTCAAAATTATGGCATTTTATTTTTTTTTTCTGTGACGTCCGCAGTCATATCATTTATTAGAGGATGGGTGTGATTTAATGACCGCTCTTATTTTCATTCCTGTAGCATAAGGCAAGGTCGTAAAGCTATGCTTCTAGATAAGGATTTCTATACATCTCCCCAGCTATAGCCTGATCAGTGGGGAGGGGGACTCTACTCCATATTTCCTAGGACTGTATTAGGCAAAGTTTTTTGCCTGCAGTAAAAACCTGCTGTTTTTTTGTGCTTTTCCCATAGTAATTTTTATTCCCCCAAAATGTTTTCATTTGCTCCACTTTCTATAGGTAAAAGAATTGACGCACTGCAGATTTTTTAAAACATTGTTATGGGGACTGAGTTTAAGAACTGCAGTTGTGTCCATGAGATTTCTGAAATCTTATAGCTTTTGCTAGTACTGCAAAAAGCAACCTTTAATTTGCAAAAAGAAAATCGCTGCATGTGAACATAGCCTTAGGGAGCGTTTATACCAGGGGTGTCAAACTGCATTCCTCGAGGGCTGCAAACAGGTCATGTTTTCAGGATTTCCTTGTACTGCACAGGTGATAATTTAATCACCAACTCATTATTTGTGTAGGTGATTAAATTATCACCTGTGCAGTACAAGGAAATCCTGAAAACATGACCTGTTTGCAGCCCTCGAGGAATGCAGTTTGACACCCCTGGTTTATACTGCACAATTATGGAGAACCAATCTACCACTGAAGGCGCACTTCCCGATAATCGTGCAGTATAACCAGACTGCCAAACAAGCTTTTCATAGCTTTCAGCATCGTCTTGTGTACACACCGTTAAGAGCAATGACGGCCTATGTGCACTGTATAATCTTAATATAGAGCGGTCACTGCATTGTGAACACAATTGGCCTGTCTAAACAGGCTATTAAATGGCTGTCAAACATGTAGCCTGTTATGAAAGGTAATTCAGTACCACAATGGACATAGAGGTCAGCGCACATACAGTGACCTGGCAATAACCCAAAAAACAAGAACGAGCTCTGAGACGTGGGAACTCTTGACCGCAATCCCTAATCCTCTCCAACCACACTAAAGGCAGCCGTGGATTGCGCCTAACGCTCCCTATGCAACTCGGCACGGCCTGAGAAACTAGCTAGCCTGAAGATAGAAAATAAGCCTACCTTGCCTCAGAGAAATACCCCAAAGGAAAAGGCAGCCCCCACATATAATGACTGTGAGATAAGATGAAAAGACAAACGTAGAGATGAAATAGATTTAGCAAAGTGAGGCCCAACTTTCTGAACAGAGTGAGGATAGGAAAGGTAACTTTGCGGTCAACACAAAACCCTACAAAAACCACGCAAAGGGGGCAAAAAGACCCTCCGTACCGAACTAACGGCACGGAGGTACACCCTCTGCGTCCCAGAGCTTCCAGCAAGCAGTAAAAAACAAATTGACAAGCTGGACAGAAAAAAACAGCAAACAAATAGCAAAGAGGAACTTAGCTATGCAGAGCAGCAGGCCACAGGAACGATCCAGGAGGAAACAGGTCCAATACTAGAACATTGACTGGAGGCCAGGATCAAAGCACTAGGTGGAGTTAAATAGAGCAGCACCTAACGACTTCACCACATCACATGAGGAAGGAAACTCAGAAGCCGCAGTACCACTTTCCTCCACCAACGGAAGCTCACAGAGAGAACCAGCCGAAGTACCACTTGTGACCACAGGAGGGAGCTCTGCCACAGAATTCACAACAGTAGCCATTGTGGTGATATAACAGTATATTGTCTAATGTGAACGAGTCCTCAGTCTTTTGACGTTTTCCTTGTTGCACCTGCTGTAAAGCACAGGCACACACCCTGCAGCACCTTTTTTTACAGGAAAGATGTCTGTGATTCCAACATGGGTGGCATTGCTAGAAAAAAAAAATTGGCATAGCATATAGACTAAACACATTGGGGAAGATTCTTCAAGACTAGCGCAGTGCATGCTCATGCCACAATCCAGTCGCATCCTGGCTACTCCCCAACTTCACCCACATCGGCAGAACTTAATCATAGAATGTTTGAGTTGGAAGGGACCTCCAGGGTCATCATGTCCAACCCCCCTGCTCAATGCAGGATTCACTAAACTATTTCACACAAATGTCTGTCCAGCCTCTGTTTGAAGACTTCCATTGGAGGAGAACTTACCACCTCTCGTGGCAGCCTGTTCCTCTTCTTGAACACCCTCACTGTCAAATTTTTTTATTCCTAATATTTAATCTGTATCTTTTCAGTTTCATTCCATTGTTTCTCGTGTTTCCATGTGCATATAAGGATGAATCCTCTACCCTGTGACATTCCTTCAGATATTTGTAGGCAGCTATTAAGTCTAGCCTTTTTTGCAAGCAAGCTTTAACTGCGGGGATAATTACTCTAAGTGATCTAGACTCTATGCTTCTCTTAATACATCCTAGAACTGTTTGCCTTTTTTTGCTGCTGCATCACACTGTTGACTCATGTTCAGTCTGTGATCTATTAGTATCAGGGGCGGATTATCAGAGGGTCAATATGGGCGGTAGCCCAGGGCCCTGTGGTCTGGGGGGGCCCTGGGCTACCGCAGAGATCGACCCTCTGCTAATCATCTGTGAATGCCGTCGCCGGCATTTATGTGCTCCTGCCGTAACCGGTGGGCAGAGAGAGGGGGCCCGCATCGGGCCCCTTCTCATCTGCTCACCGGGCCCCTTCCGGCGCTGCGGCGGTTTCCTATTGACGTGCGGGCGCGCGCCCGCACGTCAATAGTTAACACCAGCCGCCAGCCAATTGGAGGCTGGCGGCTGATGTCGGCCGCGCGCACACGTCGCCGGCGTCTGACGTCATTGTCAGTCGCCGGCGAGTGTGCTCTGTTGGAGGGAGCTCACCGCGGCGCTGGAGCGAGGACAGGTGAGGAGTTTTTTTTTTTTATAACGGCGGACACACACTGAGGGCAGATGGCTGGAGGACGGACACTGAGGGCAGATGGCTGGAGGACGGACACTGAGGGCAGATGGCTGGAGGACGGACACTGAGGGCAGATGGCTGGAGGACGGACACTGAGGGCAGATGGCTGGAGGACAGACACTGGGGGCAGATGGCTGGAGGACGCACACTGGGGGCAGATGGCTGGAGGACGGACACTGGGGGCAGATGGCTGGAGGACGCACACTGGGGGCAGATGGCTGGAGGACGCACACTGAGGGCAGATGGCTGGAGGACGGACACTGAGGGCAGATGGCTGGAGGACTGACACTGAGGGCAGATGGCTGGAGGACGGACACTGAGGGCAGATGGCTGGAGGACGCACACTGGGGGCAGATGGCTGGAGGACGCACACTGGGGGCAGATGGCTGGAGGACGCACACTGGGGGCAGATGGCTGGAGGACGGACACTGAGGGCAGATGGCTGGAGGACGGACACTGGGGGCAGATGGCTGGAGGACGGACACTGGGGGCAGATGGCTGGAGGACGGACACTGAGGGCAGATGGCTGGAGGACGGACACTGAGGGCAGATGGCTGGAGGACGGACACTGAGGGCAGATGGCTGGAGGACGCACACTGGGGGCAGATGGCTGGAGGACGCACACTGGGGGCAGATGGCTGGAGGACGCACACTGGGGGCAGATGGCTGGAGGACGGACACTGGGGGCAGATGGCTGGAGGACGGACACTGGGGGCAGATGGCTGGAGGACGGACACTGGGGGCAGATGGCTGGAGGACGGACACTGGGGGCAGATGGCTGAAGGACGGACACTGGGGGCAGATGGCTGGAGGACGGACACTGGGGGCAGATGGCTGGAGGACGGACACTGGGGGCAGATTGCTGGAGGACACACTGGGGGCGGATTGCTGGAGACAGTGGGGCAGATTGCTGGAGACAGTGGGGCAATGCTGGAGACATTGGGGCAGATTGCTGGAGGACACACTGGGGGCAGATTGCTGGAGACAGTGGGGCAATGCTGGAGACAGTGGGGCAGATTGCTGGAGGACACACTGGGGGCAGATTGCTGGAGGACACACTGGGGGCAGATTGCTGGAGGACACACTGGGGGCAGATTGCTGGAGGACACACTGGGGGCAGATTGCTGGAGGACACACTGGGGCAGATGATTGCTGGAGACACTGGGGCAGATGATTGCTGGAGACACTGGGGCAGATGATTGCTGGAGACACTGGGGCAGATGATTGCTGGAGACACTGGGGCAGATGATTGCTGGACACACTGGGGCAATGCTGGAGACACTGGGCCAGATTGCTGGACACACTGGGGGTAATATGCTGGACACACTGGGGGCAGGACTGGAGGCATGGGCAGAATGTAGGCACGGGGCATGATTGGAGACATGGGGCAGGATTGGATCATGGGGCAGGATGGATACGATGGAGACAGATGGGGCAGGATGTGGAGATCATATGGGGTAGAATGGATACTCATGAGTGCAGGATGGGAGAACATATGGCTGGAGCCAGGAATGAGATAAACGGAGCCAGGGTGGGGAATATTATTACCATAGGGGCTAATTAAGGGATATTGTTACTGCAGTGATGTATTTATTTTATTTTTTGAGTATACTGTTTTAAATGGGGGGGCGGTCCTGTTATTATGCAGAGTGACACTATATCGCCTTTTCTTCTTCATGTGGTGTAATGTAGAAGTTGTGAAAAATTAAGTAATGTGTTCTGCAAGTGGAGCTCGAGATAACTGTTATTTCCTGCAGAAACGAGTCCTGGCTGGAAGGAATGATGGCGGTCTGTGCTGGATGAAAGATGAAGGACTTCACCTAGAGACGTCACTGGTGAGTCAGTGTTACCTATACACTGACACTATACACTGTATACTATATAGAGGTCCTGTGTATAATGTCACCAGTGATCTCAGTATTACCTCTACACAGACACTGCATACTAAGTACAGATCTCCTGTGAATACTGGCACTTATGGTGATAGTATTGTGTTGTTTTTTTTATTACTGATCAGTATTGTAGTATTCAGTCACTATGTGGTGGTAATATGTGGTCTGGAAATGGTGTTGTGGTATTTGTCCCTTGTATGTGCTATTTGGTCACCAAGTGGTAATATGTGGTCTTGACATGGTGCGGTGGTATTTGTTCCTTGTATGTGATATTATTCGATCACTGTGGTTGTAATTTGTGGTCTGGTCACGGTGCGGTTGTATTTGTTCCTTGTATGTGATATTATTGGTCAAGCTATACCTAAATTGTATTGCAGATTTTAACAAATATTTAATAGGTTACAGTAGAGTAGGGCCCGGCCATTTTTCTGGTATAATCTGGTTCGGGTATATCATGACCCCCGTCACATGACCCCCGTCACATGACCCCCGTCACATGACCCCCGTCACATGACCGGGGGGCCCACAGTGTGTGTACAGCCCGGGGCCCTGGCTACCCTTAATCCACCCCTGATTAGTATCCCCAAGTCTTTTTCACATGTGCTGTTGCTGTCCCACTCTGTAGATGTAATTTTAGTTTTTCTTGCCCAGATGTAGAATCTTGCATTTCTCCCTGTTAAATACTATTCTATTAGTTGCTGCTTATTGTTCAAGCTTATCTAGGTCATTCTGAATCTTTCTGTCTTCTCTAGTGTTAGCTATCCATCCTAGCTTTGCATCGTGTACAAATTTGATTAGTATACATTCAGTTCCCTTATCTAGATCATTTATAAAAATACTGGGGCCAAGACAGCCTTGTGGTACCCTACTTGAATCACTTTGAATGGGATGTGCAACCGTTTATTACCACTCTTTGAGAATGATCACTGAGCCAGTTATGAATCAACCTAACCGTAGCCTTGTCAATCCCATATTTAGTCACTTTTTTCAATAAGGATAGTATGAGATACTTTTATCAAATGCTTTGCTGAAGTCAAGATATACTATATCTACCGCATTTCCCTGATCCACCCAGTCAGTTATTCCATCATAGAAGGAAATTACATTAGTCTGGCATGACTTGCTTGCTACAAACCCATGCAGGATCTGGTTAATTACTGTATTCTTACCCAAGTACTTGCATACATGCTGTTTAATAATCTGTTCAAAGATCTTTCCTCGTATAGAAGTAAGGGTCACTGGCCTGTAATTTCCGATAGGGACAACATTTGTCCTTCTCCAATCTTTTCGGACTTATCCTGTTCTCCAGGATTTTTCAAAGATTCTGGCTAGTGGTTCTGCAATTTCCTCTTCTAACTTTTAGTATCCTAGAATCGATCTGAGTATTTTTCTGCCCAATGATGACAGAAGTATTCTAGGAGTGATACCTTTATTGGCTAACCAGAAAATAATATATGGTTAGCCAATAAATGTATCACTCCTAGAATACTTCTGTCATCATTGGGCAGAAAAATATTCACATCGATTTTTCTGGCTAACACGGTACCACAATACAATTTGTTATTGTACATCAGTATCCTAGAATGTAATTCATCAGGATCAGGAGATTTAAATTAGCTAAGTGTTCCCTCACCATTCAAACTTTTTGCAACTTTCTAAGGTCTTTACAAAAGATTTCTAGCTTACAAGCTTTGATGAATTGGCTCCATTATTTTACATAAAAGGCTGTGTTCCACTAAATAAATTTATCAGCTATTCACATAACTGGGATACCCATTGATCCTGAGAATGTAAATAGTCTCTAGAGCCCTAAAGCAAATAAATGACCACTGCTTCATTCCCTTGTATGTGAGCCAGATAATGAATGAAGCAGGAGTTAAAGAAGTTGTCCACTACTATAAAGTTTTTTTTTTTTTTTTCATAAATCTTGCTATTATGTGCCACTGAAAACATCTACTGTGTTTATTTTAGCAATATTACCTGTTATAATGCTGTAGCAGCACATCTTCAGTGCTGGATTCAGCTCTCATGGGGTTAATCGACAACTTCCTTATTGTGCCCTAATACTACAAGTTCCATGATGCTTTGCAATGCCACTAAGCCCGAATCTAGCACACCCACTCCAAAAACACACCCACACCCCTCCCTCCTCTCTTCAAAAAGATTTGTGGTGTCATTTCTGTCCAACTCCTCTTTTAGATTTGTCCAACCCACACTCCATTACACAGAGAGATAGATAGATAGATACTAGATAGATAGATAGATAGATAGATAGATAGATAGATAGATAGATAGATATGGGATAGATAGATAGATAGATATTAGATAGATACTAGATAGATAAATAGATAGATAGATATGGGATAGATAGATAGATAGATAGATAGATAGATAGATAGATAGATAGATAGATAGATAGATATGGGATAGATAGATAGATACTAGATAGATAAATAGATAGATAGATATGGGATAGATAGATAGATATGGGATAGATAGATAGATATGGGATAGATAGATAGATAGATAGATAGATAGATAGACAGATAGATAGATAGATAGATAGATAGATAGATATGGGATAGATAGATATTAGATAGATAGATACTAGATAGATAAATAGATAGATAGATATGGGATAGATAGATAGATATGGGATAGATAGATAGATAGATATGGGATAGATGGATACATACAGATAGATCTATATATCTATATATCTATTTCCATGGATATGTCCATATCCATGTTTCTAAACCCCTTCATCCCTGGAGCTTTTTCCGTTTATCGCTCCCCTTCTTTCCAGAGCCATAATGTTTCCGTCAGTATGGCCATGTGAGGGCTTATCTTTTGCGGGACAAGTTCTACTTTTGAACGACACCATTGGTTTTACCATGTCGTGTAACAGAAAATGTGAAAAAAATTCAAAGTGCGATGAAATTGTAAAAAAAGTGCAATCCCACACTTGTTTTTTGCTTGCCTTTTTGCTAGGTTCACTAAATGCTAAGACTGTGTGCACACGTTGCGGATTTGATTGCAGATCCGCAGCATTTTTTGCCGCACGGAATTGCATTAAATCCGCAGTGTAGTGCACAACCAATGTAAGTCTATGGGAGCCGCAGACTTGTTGTGCACATGCTGCGGAAAAGGCCGCACCGAAACGCAGCTTTTTTTTTCTCCGCAGCATGTCACTTCTTTTGTGCCGAACTGCAGCGTTTCTGCACCCTTAGGCCGGGATCACACACAGCGAGATATGGCCGAGTCTCGCAGGTTAAAACCCAGCTCTGGCACCGGCACTCTGGAGCGGAGCGTGCGGCCGCATAGCAATACATGGAGCCGCACGCTCCGCTCCGGAGTGCCGGTGCCAGAGCTTGGATTTAACCTGCGAGACTCGGCCGTATCTCGCTGTAGTGTGACTCCGACCTTACACACTTTCATTGAGATGTAAAAAATATCTGCAGTTTTGCTGCGGATGTGGGTCCGAGAAACGCTGCAGTTCAGGAGGAGGGAAGTGTGTGGGTGGTGACCAGGGCCGGACTGGCCATCGGGCACTTCTGGCAAATGCCAGAAGGGCCGGTGCCAGTAGTGGGCCGCTGCACTCTTTCCCCCCTACTCCCGCCAGTGCCGCCGCCGCATTCAACTATACCGGCGTCTATGACGCCGGTATAGTTCAATGCAATGATGGAGGAGAGAGCGTCCGCTTACGCTCCCTCTTCCATCATTCCCCGCTCTGCCTCTGACACTGCGGGTGCGCAATGACGTCATATCATCACAGACCTGCTGTGTCCCAGGCAGACTGCAGCCGCCGAGACAGGAGCAGCGCGGGCAAGAGGAAAGGTGAGGAGAGTGTGGAGCCATTATCGGGGGGATGAGATGTGGGCTGTGCTGTGTATATACCACTGTGTGGGCTGTGCTGTGTATGTACCACTGTGTGGGCTGTGCTGTGTATATATCACTGTGTGGGCTGTGCTGTGTATATACCACTGTGTGGGCTGTGCTGTGTATATATCACTGTGTGGGCTGTGCTGTGTATACTACTCCGTGGGCTGTGCTGTATATACTACTACGCTTGTTGTGCTGTATATACTACGACCTGGGCTGTGCTGTATACTACTACACGGGCTGTGCTGTATACTACTACGCGGGCTGTGCTATATTATGTAGGCTGTGCTATATACTATGCAAGTTGTGCTATATTATATGCGGGCTTTGATATATACTATGGGAGGTATATTATATTCTATGGGGGAGGCCGTGTTATATACTATGTGGCTGTGTTATATACTATTGCGGGGGTATATTCTATTCTATGGGGGAGGCTGTCTTATATACTATGTGGGGTATATTATATTCTATGGGGGAGGCTGTCTTATATACTATGTGGGGCTGCATTATATTCTATGGGGGCTACATTATATTCAATGGGGGCTACATTATATATTATGGGGAGGTGGGCTGCATTATATTCTATGGGGGGCTGTATTAGATTTTATGAGGGATGATTGCATCATACTCTTTGATGGGGCTGCATTATATTCTATGGGGAGGTGGGCTGCATTATATTCTATTCGGGGCTACATTATATTCTATGGGGGGCTGTATTATATTTATATTCTATGAGGGGTGATTGCATCATACTCTATGGGGGGCTGCATTATATTATTTGGGGGGTTACATTATACTCTGGGGTGGCTGCATTATACTCTGCAAATTCAGATGTAAGGCTACTTTCACACTTGCGTCGGTACGGGGCCGTCGCAAACCTTCGGCCAGACGTACCGACGGACGTTATGCTAAATTTAGCACAACATGGGCAGCGGATGCAGTTTTACAACGCATCCGCTGCCCATTGTGATGAGCGTGGAGGAGGGGGCGGAGTTCCAGCCACGCATGCGCGGTCGGAAATGGCAGACGTCGCACAAAAAAAGTTACACTGAACTTTTTTTTGTGCGTTGCGTCCGCCAAAACACGACGGATCCGTTGCTAATACAAGTCTATGGGTACAAAACGCATCCTGTGAGCACATTTGCAGGATCCGTTTTTTTTCGCCGGATCTTTTTTTTTCTGCAGGATCTTTTTTTTCCCCGCCGTATCCGTTTTTTACCACCTGATCGTTTTTTTCCGCCAGATCTGTTTTTTTTCTCATAGAGTTGTATTAGCGCCGGAGTGCGTCTGATGGCCACACGTTTCATCCGTTTTTTGCTAGATCAGTCGCTGAAAAACCGTTCCTCTGTATGTGTTTTCTGTCCGGTGGAAACAGCTTTTTTGACGGATCCTACAAAAACGGATTAAACGTGTGGCCACCAGGCGCAATCCGGCGCTAATACAACTCTATGAAAAAAAACAGATCTGGCGGAAAAAAAACATCCGGTGGAATAAAATGGATCCGGCGGAAAAAAACGGATTCGGTTGAAAAAAAACGAATCTGGCGGAAAAAAAACGAACCGGTGCAAATAAACGGATCCTGCAAATGTGCTCGCAGGATGCGTTTTACCCATAGACTTGTATTAGCGACGGATCGTGACAGATGGCCAGACATCGCCTCCGTCGTGCTACGGATCCGTTGTGTTTTGGCGGACCATAGGCACGAAAAAACGTTCAATAGAAAATTTTTTTGGCTGTCTTGCCCGCCATTTTCTACCGCGCATGTGCGGCAGAAACTCCGCCCCCTCCTCCCCGCAATTCAGAATGGGCAGCGAATGCATTGAAAAACTGCATCCGCTGCCCACGTCGTGCAGAAATTTCACAACGTGCGTCGGTACGACGCATAGCGATGGACCCGTACCGACGCAAGAGTGAAAGAGGCCTTAATGAGCGTTGAATTTAAAAAAAAATAAAATAAAGCGGAAAAAAAACGGCGTGGGCTCCCGCGCAATTTTCTGCGCCAGAGGGGGAAAGCCGACGGCCGGGGCCAATATCTGTAGCCTGCTATGAATACCAGCCCGCAGCTGTCTGCGTAGCCTTTACTGGCTATTAAAAGAGGGGGACCCCCCCAAAAAAAATGACATGGGGTTCCCCTATATTTTATAGCCAGAAAGGCTACGCAGACAGCTGCAGGCTGATATTCATAGCCTAGAGAGGGGCCATGGATATTGGCCCCCCCCCCCCCCCGCTACAAATACCAGTCCGCAGCCGCCCCAGAAATGGCGCATCTGTAAGATGCGCCAATTCCGGCACTTAGCCCCTCTCTTCCCACTCCCGAGTAGCGGTGGGATATGGGGTAATAAGGGGTTAATGTCACCTTGCTATTGTAAGGTGACATTAAGCCGGGTTAATAACGGAGAGGCGTCAATAAGACGCCTATCCATTACTAATCCAATAGTAAGAAAGGGTTAATAAAACACACACATTTGGAAAAAAGTATTTTAACCCCTTCATGACCCAGCCTATTTTGACCTTAAAGACCTTGCCGTTTTTTGCAATTCTGACCAGTGTCCCTTTATGAGGTAATAACTCAGGAACGCTTCAACGGATCCTAGCGGTTCTGAGATTGTTTTTTCGTGACATATTGGGCTTCATGTTAGTGGTAAATTTAGGTCAATAAATTCTGCGTTTATTTGTGATAAAAACGGAAATTTGGCGAAAATTTTGAAAATTTCGCAATTTTCACATTTTGAATTTTTATTCTGTTAAACCAGAGAGATATGTGACACAAAATAGTTAATAAATAACATTTCCCACATGTTTACTTTACATCAGCACAATTTTGGAAACAAAATTTTTTTTTTGTTAGGAAGTTATAAGGGTTAAAATTTGACCAGCGATTTGTCATTTTTACAACGAAATTTACAAAACCATTTTTTTTAGGGACCACCTCACATTTGAAGTCAGTTTGAGGGGTCTATATGGCTGAAAATACCCAAAAGTGACACCATTCTAAAAACTGCACCCCTCAAGGTGCACAAAACCACATTCAAGAAGTTTATTAACCCTTCAGGTGCTTCACAGCAGCAGAAGCAAAATGGAAGAAAAAAATGAACATTTAACTTTTTAGTCACAAAAATTATCTTTTAGCAACAATTTTTTTATTTTCCCAATGGTAAAAGGAGAAACTGAACCACGAAAGTTGTTGTCCAATTTGTCCTGAGTACGCTGATACCTCATATGTGGGGGTAAACCACTGTTTGGGCGCACGGCAGGGCTTGGAAGGGAAGGAGCGCCATTTGACTTTTTGAATCACAAATTGGCTCCACTCTTTAGCGGACACCATGTCACGTTTGGAGAGCCCCCGTGTGCCTAAAAATTGGAGCTCCCCCACAAGTGACCCCATTTTGGAAACTAGACGCCCCAAGAAACTTATCTAGATGCATAGTGAGCACTTTGAACCCCCAGGTGCTTCACAAATTGATCCGTAAAAATGAAAAAGTACTTTTTTTTCACAAAAAAATTATTTTAGCCTCAATTTTTTCATTTTCACATGGGCAACAGGATAAAATGGATCCTAAAATGTGTTGGGCAATTTCTCCTGAGTACACCAATACCTCACATGTGGGGGTAAACCACTATTTGGGCACATGGTAAGGCTCGGAAGGGAAGGAGCGCCATTTGACTTTTTGAATGAAAAATTATTTCCATCGTTAGTGGACACCATGTCGCGTTTGGATAGCTCCTGTGTGCCTAAACATTGGCGCTCCCCCACAAGTGACCCCATTTTGGAAACTAGACCCCCCAAGGAACTTATTTAGATGCCTAGTGAGCACTTTAAACCCTCAGGTGCTTCACAAATTGATCTGTAAAAATGAAACAGTACTTTTTTTTCACAAAAAAATTCTTTTCGCTTCAATTTTTTCATTTTCACATGGGCAGTAGGATAAAATGGATCATAAAATTTGTTGGGCAATTTCTCCCGAGTACGCCGATACCTCATATGTGGGGGTAAACCACTGTTTGGGCACTCGGCAGGGCTCGGAAGAGAAGGCGCGCCATTTGACTTTTTGAATGGAAAATTAGCTCCAATTGTTAGCGGACACCATGTCGCGTTTGGAGAGCCCCTGTGTGCCTAAACATTGGAGCTCCCCCACAAGTGACCCCATTTTGGAAACTAGACCCCCCAAGGAACTTATCTAGATGCATATTGAGCACTTTAAACCCCCAGGTGCTTCACAGAAGTTTATAACGCAGAGCCATGAAAATAAAAAATAATTTTTCTTTCCTCAAAAATGATTTTTTAGCCTGGAATTTCCTATTTTGCCAAGGATAATAGGAGAAATTGGACCCCAAATATTGTTATCCAGTTTGTCCTGAGTACGCTGATACCCCATATGTGGGGGTAAACCACTGTTTGGGCGCACGGCAGGGCTCGGAAGGGATGGCACGCCATTTGGCTTTTTAAATGGAAAATTAGCTCCAATCATTAGCGGACACCATGTCACGTTTGGAGAGCCCCTGTGTGCCTAAACATTGGAGATCCCCCAGAAATGACCCCATTTTGGAAACTAGACCCCCAAAGGAACTAATCTAGATGTGTGGTGAGGACTTTGAACCCCCAAGTGCTTCACAGAAGTTTATAACGCAGAGCCATGAAAATAAAATAAAAAAATTATTTTCTCAAAAATGATCTTTTAGCCTGCAATTTTTTATTTTCCCAAGAGTAACAGGAGAAATTTGACCCCAAAAGTTGTTGTCCAGTTTCTCCTGAGTACGCTGATACCCCATATGTGGGGGTAAATCACTGTTTGGGCACATGCCGGGGCTCGGACGTGAAGTAGTGACGTTTTGAAATACAGACTTTGATGGAATGCTCTGTGGGCGTCACATTGCGTTTGCAGAGCCCCTGATGTGGCTTAACAGTAGAAACCCCCCACAAGTGACCCCATTTTGGAAACTAGACCCCGAAAGGAACTTATCTAGATGTGTGGTGAGCACTTTGAACCCCCAAGTGCTTCATAGAAGTTTATAATGCAGAGCCGTGAAAATAATAAATACGTTTTCTTTCCTCAAAAATAATTATTTAGCCCAGAATTTTTTATTTTCCCAAGGGTTACAGGAGAAATTGGACCCCATAAGTTGTTGTCCTGTTTCTCCTGAGTACGCTGATACCCCATATGTGGGGGTAAACCACTGTTTGGGCACACGTTGGGGCTCGGAAGTGAAGTAGTGACGTTTTGAAATGCAGACTTTGATGGAATGCTCTGTGGGCGTCACGTTGTGTTTGCAGAGTCCCTGATGTGGCTTAACAGTAGAAACCCCCCACAAGTGACCCCATTTTGGAAACTAGACCCCGAAAGGAACTTATCTAGATGTGTGGTGAGCACTTTGAACCCCCAAGTGCTTCATAGAAGTTTATAATGCAGAGCCGTGAAAATAATAAATACGTTTTCTTTCCTCAAAAATAATTATTTAGCCCAGAATTTTTTAATTTTCCCAAGGGTAACAGGAGAAATTTGACCCCAATATTTGTTGTCCAGTTTCTCCTGAGTATGGTGATACCCCATATGTGGGGGTAAACCACTGTTTGGGCACACGTTGGGGCTCGGAAGTGAAGTAGTGACGTTTTGAAATGCAGACTTTGATGGAATGCTCTGCGGGCGTCACGTTGCGTTTGCAGAGCCCCTGATGTGCCTAAACAGTAGAAACCCCCCACAAGTGACCCCATTTTGGAAACTAGACCCCGAAAGGAACTTATCTAGATGTGTGGTGAGCACTTTGAACCCCCAAGTGCTTCATAGAAGTTTATAATGCAGAGCCGTGAAAATAATAAATACGTTTTCTTTCCTCAAAAATAATTATTTAGCCCAGAATTTTTTATTTTCCCAAGGGTTACAGGAGAAATTGGACCCCAAAAGTTGTTGTCCAGTTTCTCTTGAGTACGCTGATACCCCATGTGTGGGGGTAAACCACTGTTTGGGCACACGTCGGGGCTCAGAAAGGAAGTAGTGACTTTTGAAATGCAGACTTTGATGGAATGGTCTGCGGGCATCACGTTGCGTTTGCAGAGCCCCTGGTGTGCCTAAACAGTAGAAACCCCCCACAAGTGACCCCATTTTAGAAACTAGACCCCCCCAAGGAACTTATCTAGATATGTGGTGAGCACTTTGATCCCCCAAGTGCTTCACAGACGTTTACAACGCAGAGCCGTGAAAATAAAAAATCATTTTTCTTTCCTCAAAAATGATGTTTTAGCAAGCATTTTTTTAGATTCACAAGGGTAACAGGAGAAATTGGACCCCAGTAATTGTTGCTCAGTTTATCCTGAGTACACTGATACCCCATATGTGGGGGTAAACCACTGTTTGGGCACACGTCAGGGCTCGGAAGTGAGGGAGCACCATTTGACTTTTTGAATACGAGATTGGCTGGAATCAATGGTGGCGCCATGTTGCGTTTGGAGACCCCTGATGTGCCTAAACAGTGGTAACCCCTCAATTCTACCTCCAACACTAACCCCAACACACCCCTAACCCTAATCCCAACTGTAGCCATAACCCTAATCACAACCCTAACCACAACCCTAATTCCAACCCTAAGGCTATGTGCCCACGTTGCGGATTCGTGTGAGATATTTCCGCACCATTTTTGAAAAATCCGTGGGTAAAAGGCACTGCGTTTTACCTGCGGATTTTCCGCGGATTTCCAGTGTTTTTTGTGCGGATTTCACCTGCGGATTCCTATTGAGGAACAGGTGTAAAACGGAATCCGCACAAAGAATTGACATGCTGCGGAAAATACAACGCAGCGTTTCCGCGCGGTATTTTCTGCACCATGGGCACAGCGGATTTGGTTTTTCATATGTTTACATGGTACTGTAAACCTGATGGAATACTGCTGCGAATCCGCAGCGGCCAATCCGCAGCCAAATCCGCACCGTGTGCACATAGCCTAATTCTAAAGGTATGTGCACACTGCGGAAAACGCTGCAGATCCGCAGCAGTTTCCCATGAGTTTACAGTTCAATGTAGACTTATGGGAAACAAAAATCGCTGTACACATGCTGCAGAAAAACTGCACGGAAACGCAGCGGTTTACATTCCGCAGCATGTCACTTCTTTGTGCGGATTCCACAGCGGTTTTACAACTGCTCAAATAGAAAATCGCAATTGTAAAACCGCAGTGAAATGCGCAGAAAAAAACGCGGTAAATCCGCCATAAATCCGCAGCGGTTTAGCACTGCGGATTTATCAAATCCGCAGAGGACCAGAATACGTGTGCACATACCGAAACCCTAACCCTAGCCCTAACCCTACCCCTAACCCTAGCCCTACCCCTAAGCCTAGCCCTACCCCTAACCCTACCCCTAACCCTATTCTAACATTAGTGGAAAAAAAAAATTTCTTTATTTTTTTATTGTCCCTACCTATGGGGGTGACAAAGGGGGGGGGGTCATTTATTATTTTTTTTATTTTGATCACTGAGATATAATCTATCTCAGTGATCAAAATGCACTTTGGAACGAATCTGCCGGCCGGTAGATGGGGTGGGGGGGACCACGGGGGGGATCGGAGCACGGGGGGGATCGGAGCACGGGGGGGGGAATCGGAGCGCGGCAGGCGTGGAACGGAGCACGGGGGGCATGGAACGGAGCACGGGGGGGCTGGAACGGAGCACGGGGGGGTGGAACGGAGCACGGGGGGTGGATCGGAATGCAGGGGGGGGTGATTGGAGCACGGGGGGAGCGGACAAGAGCACGGGGGGGAGCGGAGCACTGGATGGAGGGGAGCCGGAGCAGTGTACCGGCCAGATCGGGGGGCTGGGGGGGCGATCGGTGGGGTGGGGTGGGGGCACATTAGTATTTCCAGCCATGGCCGATGATATTGCAGCATCGGCCATGGCTGGATTGTAATATTTCACCCGTTATAATAGGTGAAATATTACAAATCGCTCTGATTGGCAGTTTCACTTTCAACAGCCAATCAGAGCGATCGTAGCCACGAGGGGGTGAAGCCACCCCCCCTGGGCTAAACTACCACTCCCCCTGTCCCTGCAGATCGGGTGAAATGGGAGTTAACCCTTTCACCGGATCTGCAGGGACGCGATCTTTCCATGACGCCACATAGGCGTCATGGGTCGGATTGGCACCGACTTTCATGACGCCTACGTGGCGTCAAAGGTCGGGAAGGGGTTAATATTCTTCATTTAACCATACTTACCATAGTTCAGCGCCTGCAAAAAAAAGTTAAATAATAAACCGTATACTACCTTTCCGCCGTAGTCCAATTAATAACGAGTGTCCCACGACGATCTCCCCTATAGAACAGTGACATCGGGTGATGTCACTGCTCTATAGGACCCTCAGTGACACACTGACAGGAGACAATGGCTCCTGCAGTGCATCACTGAGGTTACTCTAGTTCACTGGTCTCACTTTATGGCAATTGCTGCGTGGGAAAATGTCTCACCCAGCAATGCCAATAGTGAGACTAGGGACTATTTTCTCACAGGGGCGTAGGAATACCTTGTGAGAAATACATGATGGAAGGATACCTTCCATCATTGTGTTCCTGGAGCCCCTGGAGAGTGGTCGCATCAACTGATGCTCCTGCTCTCCACGGGAGATCGTCGTGGGACACTCGTTTTAATTGGATTTCTGCGGACAGGGAGTATATTGTTTGTTTATTATTTTAATATTTTTTACAGGTGACAATGGCTTCGGGGAACAAAGTGACAAGTGATGGTGTATGTACTCTATGTTATATGTACTGTATGCACAAAAGAGAATAGTAAAACCAAAAACACTCAGTTTGAAAAAATGTTTGCAGTAATCCGCAAGTGCTAGTAAAAGATGTAAATAACAGGGTATTTGGTTGATACGTTTTTTGCAAAAAATGTATACTAAGCTGCTCTACCAATCTTCACGGTATACCCTTATCAGAGCAGTCCTAACTAATGTATGCAATCCCTATCTGATGTATTTAAAAACCTGATCATCTGTATATTACCTGTGTGAACAGGGTTCAGAGAGGAAAAATCCATGTGTGCATACAGGGTAGAACAGCTTTTGTGCAGATAGCCCAAGAGGAGTGGTGGAACTCCCCAGTCTTGTAGACACAAGAGAACAATTATGGAAACAGGAACACATGGGCTACTTGCACAGTGAACAAGTCTGTAAGAACATGTTCACACACCACCAAGAAACCTGAAGACACAAAAGAGAATAGTAAAACCAAAAACACTCAGTTTGAAAAAATGTTTGCAGTAATCCGCAAGTGCTAGTAAAAGATGTAAATAACAGGGTATTTGGTTGATACGTTTTTTGCAAAAAATGTATACTAAGCTGCTCTACCAATCTTCACGGTATACCCTTATCAGAGCAGTCCTAACTAATGTATGCAATCCCTATCTGATGTATTTAAAAACCTGATCATCTGTATATTACCTGTGTGAACAGGGTTCAGAGAGGAAAAATCCATGTGTGCATACAGGGTAGAACAGCTTTTGTGCAGATAGCCCAAGAGGAGTGGTGGAACTCCCCAGTCTTGTAGACACAAGAGAACAATTATGGAAACAGGAACACATGGGCTACTTGCACAGTGAACAAGTCTGTAAGAACATGTTCACACACCACCAAGAAACCTGAAGACACAAAAGAGAATAGTAAAACCAAAAACACTCAGTTTGAAAAAATGTTTGCAGTAATCCGCAAGTGCTAGTAAAAGATGTAAATAACAGGGTATTTGGTTGATACGTTTTTTGCAAAAAATGTATACTAAGCTGCTCTACCAATCTTCACGGTATACCCTTATCAGAGCAGTCCTAACTAATGTATGCAATCCCTATCTGATGTATTTAAAAACCTGATCATCTGTATATTACCTGTGTTTTTTGCAAAAAACGTATCAACCAAATACCCTGTTATTTACATCTTTTACTAGCACTTGCGGATTACTGCAAACATTTTTTCAAACTGAGTGTTTTTGGTTTTACTATTCTCTTTTGTGTCTTCAGGTTTCTTGGTGGTGTGTGAACATGTTCTTACAGACTTGTTCACTGTGCAAGTAGCCCATGTGTTCCTGTTTCCATATATGTACTGTATGTCTGTAGTATGTATGTATGTACTGTATGTCACATGTCGTTGCATGGTGCATGTCGTCGCATGGTGCATGTCGTCGCATGGTGCATGTCGCATGTCGTCGCATGGTGCTTGTCATCGCATGGTGCATGTCGCATGGTACATGTCGCATGCCGTCACATGGTGCATGCAGCATGTCGTCGCATGGTGCATGTCATCGCATGGTGCATGTCGTCGCATGGTGCATGTCGTCGCATGGTGCATGTAGTCGCATGGTGCATGTAGCATGTCGTCGCATGGTACATGTCGCATGCCGTCACATGGTGCATGCAGCATGTCGTCGCATGGTACATGTCGCATGCAGTCGCATGGTGCATGTCGCTGCATGGTGCATGTCTTCGCATGGTGCATGTCGCTGCATGGTGCATGTCGTCGCATAGTGCATGTCGCATGCCGCTGCATGGTGCATGTCGTCGCATGGTGCATGTCGCATGCCGCTGCATGTCGCCGCATGGTGCATGTTGTCGCATGGTGCATGTCATCGCATGGTGCATGTCGTCGCATGGTGCATGTCGCTGCATGTCGTCGCATGGTGCATGTCGCATGCCGCTGCATGTCGCCGCATGGTGCATGTAGCATGTCACATGGTGCATGTTGTCGCATGGTGCATGTTGTCGCATGGTGCATGTCATCGCATGGTGCATGTCATCGCATGGTGCATGTCGTCGCATGGTGCATGTCGCTGCATGTCGTCGCATGGTGCATGTCGCTGCATGGTGCATGTCGCTGCATGGTGCATGTCGTCGCATGTTACATGTCGCATGGTGTGTGTTGTATGTATGTATGTACTGAGTGTTTTTATTTTTTTTCATTCAACACATTAGCCGGATGATGGGACTACTACTGTCCCATCATTGGCTAATGTGCCAGTCACTGTCAGTGTAGCAGGCAGAGCCCGATGGGACTTGTAGTCCCATCGGACGATGCCTGCACACACACACACATATATATACACACACACACACGACAACCCCCCGCAGCAGACCCCGGCGCCGAGCGGCACAGGAGACCCCCGGCGCCGAGCGGCACAGGAGACCCCCGGCACCCAGACCCCGGCGTCAGGCGTCCACACACTCACCCCAGCAGAGCCAGCACAGGCCCGCCCGCCCCCAGCACAGCTCCGCCCCCAGCACAGCCCCGCCCGCCCCCAGCACAGCCCTGCAGGCAGCCCCCAGCCCAGTCACTTTTGCTGAGTGACTGCTGACTGTGGGGGCTGGTCACGCCTGCTGCTGACGTCACGTCAATTTTCAGAGCCTGGAAATTGACGTGACGTCTGCGGAAATGAGCGGCGGCTGCAGCCTGGGGGTCATGTGACCCGTACCCAGCTGCAGCCATAGCGCCGCTCACAGGCAAAAACGACAACGCAAGGTATTTACACAATTCAATAGGGGCCCTGGGGGGATACATTGGGGGGTTACATGAAAGTAGTGGACAACCCCTTTAAGGTACCTTCACACTGACCAACTTCACAACGATATCGCTAGCGATCCGTGACGTTGCAGCGTCCTGGATAGCGATATCGTTGTGTTTGACACGCATCAGCAATCTGGATCCTGCTGTGACATCGTTGGTCGGAGCAGAAAGTCCAGCACTTTATTTCGTCGCTGGATCTCCCGCAGACATCGCTGAATCGGTGTGTGTGACGCCGATTCAGCAATGTCTTCACTGGTAACCAGGGTAAACATCGGGTTACTGAGCGCAGGGCCGCGCTTAATAACCCGATGTTTACCCTGGTTACCAGTGTAAATGTAAAAAAAAAAAAACACTTCATACTTACATTCCGGTGTCTGTCGCGTCCCTCGGCGTTCTGCTTCCCTGCACTGTCAGCGCCGGCCAGCCGTAAAGCAGATTACAGAGGTGATGTCACCGCTGTGCTTTACGGCCAGCCAGCGCTCACAGTCAGTGCAGGAAAGCACAGCGACGGGGGACAGACACCGGAATGTATTTATGTAGTGTTTGTTTTTTTTTACATTAGCACTGGACAACCAGGGTAAACATCGGGTTACTAAGCGTGGCCCTGCGCTTAGTAACCCGATGTTTATCCTGGTTACCAGGGGACTTCGCATAGTTGGTCGCTGGAGAGCTGTCTGTGTGACAGCTCTCCAGCGACCACACAGCAACGCTGCAGCGATCGGGATCGTTGTCTAGATCGCTGCAGCGTCGCTAAATGTGACGGTACCTTAAGAGCCTGTGCACTACAACTTCATTTAAATTCCCATGCGAACTCTGGCAGTCTCATATGAGTGAATATGTTGGTCGAGCGTGCATACTACCACTCTTTACATATGGGACTTTTTGATCTGCAGTCTATGGGTCACAGCAATTATAGATTTATCACGTCTCCACGTGCAACCAAATGGGAATTTGAAGATGTTGATTGGGGTCGCTAAATCTGCAAACTTGTTGTGTTCCTTCAGATGCTAAGATATGGAAGTTTTAATGCAGTACTACATTTAATTAAAGGAAACCTGTCAGCATGACCAGCCCTCGTAATCCATCTATATGGGCATGTAGCCCTCGTAATCCATCTATATGGGCATGTATACAGTTATATGAAAAAGTTTGGGCACCCCTATTAATCTTAAGCTTAATGTTTTTTTAAAAATTGTTTTTTTTGCAACAGCTATTTCAGTTTCATATATCTAATAACTGTTGGACAAAGTAATGTTTCTGCCTTGAAATGAGGTTTATTGTACTAACAGAAAATGTGCAATCTGCATTCAAACTAAATTTGACAGGTGCATAAGTATGGGCACCCTTATTTTCTTGTTTTAAATACTCCTACCTACTTTTTACTAACTTACTAAAGCACTTTTTTTGGTTTTCTAACCTCATTGAGCTTTGAACTTCATAGCCAGGTGTATGCAATCATGAGAAAAGCTACATGAAGTGGCCACTTGCAAGTTGTTCTCCTGTTTGAATCTCCTCTGAAGAGTGGCATCATGGGCTCCTCAAAACAACTGTCTAATGATCTGAAAACAAAGTTTATTCAACATAGTTGTTCAGGGGAAAGATACAAAAAGCTGTCTCAGAGATTTAACCTGTCAATTTTCACTGTGAGGAACATAGTAAGGAAATGGAAGAACACAGGTACAGTGCTTGTTAAGGCCAGAAGTGGCAGGCCAAGAAAAACATCAGAAAGGCAGAGAAGAAGAATGGTGAGATCAATCAAGGACAATCCTCTGACCACCTCCAGAGAGCTGCAGCATCAACTTGCTGCAGATGGTGTCACTGTGCATCGGTCAACTACACAACGCACTTTGCACAAGGAGAAGCTGCATGGGAGAATGATGCGAAAGAAGCCGTTTCTGCAAGCACGCCACAAACAGAGTCGGCTGAGGTATGCAAAAGCACATTTGGAGAAGCCAATTTCTTTTTGGAAGAAGGTCCTGTGGACTGATGAAACCAAGATTGAGTTGTTTGGTCATACAAAAAGGCGTTATGCATGGCGGCCAAAAAACACAGCATTCCAAGAAAAACACTTGCTGCCCACAGTAAAATTTGGTGGAGGTTCCATCATGCTTTGGGGCTGTGTAGCCAATGCCGGCACCGGGAATCTTGTTAAAGTTAAGGGACGCATGGATTCCTCTCAGTATCAGCAGATTCTTGACAATAATGTTCACGAATCAGTGGCAAAGTTGAAGTTACACAGGAGATGGATCTTTCAGCAAGACAATGATCCAAAACACCGCTCCAAATCTACTCAGGCATTCATGCAGAGGAACAATTACACTGTTCCGGAGTGGCCATCCCAGTCCCCAGACCTGAATATCATTGAACATCTGTGGGATCATTTGGAGAGGGCTGTCCATGCTCGGCGACCATCAAACTTAACTGAACTGGAATTGTTTTGTAAAGTGGAATGGTCAAAAATACCTTCATCCAGGATCCAGGAACTCATTAACAGCTACAGGAAGCGACTAGAGGCTGTTATTTTTGCAAAAGGAGGATCTACTAAATATTAATGTCACTTTTCTGGTGGGGTGCCCATACTTATGCATAGGGTTGAGCGAAACGGGTCGAACATTTTCAAAAGTCGCCGACTTTTGGCTAAGTCGGGGTTTCATGAAACCCGATCCGACCCCTGTGCGGGGTCGGCCATGCGGTACGCGACTTTCGCGCCAAAGTCGCGTTTCAATGACGCGAAAAGCGCCATTTCTCAGCCAATGAAGGTAAACGCAGAGTGTGGGCAGCGTGATGACATAGGTCCTGGTCCCCACCATCTTAGAGAAGGGCATTGCAGTGATTGGCTTGCTGTCTGCGACGTCACAGGGGCTATAAAGAGGCGTTCCCGCCGACCGCCATCTTACTGCTGCTGATCTGAGCTTAGGGAGAGGTTGCTGCCGCTTTGTCAGAAGCAGGGATAGCGTTAGGCAGGGTCCATTAACCACAAAACCGCTTGTGCTGCAGCGATTTGCACTGTCCAACACCACCCTCGGTGTGCAGGGACAGTGGAAGTTTTTTTTTTTTTTTTTTTTTCCCCTCAGCGCTGTAGCTCATTGGGCTGCCCTAGAAGGCTCCCTGATAGCTGCATTGCTGTGTGTACGCCGCTGTGCAAACCAACTGCTTTTTTCAAAGCACAAATCCTCTTGTTCCTTCCTTTCTGCACAGCTATCTTTTTTGTTTGTCCACACTTTTTATTTCATTTGTGCATCAGTCCACTCCTTATTGCTGCCTGCCATACCTGGCTGAGATTACTGCAGGCAGGGAGATAGTAGCTGCCTGCCATACCTGGCTGAGATTACTGCAGGCAGGGAGATAGTAATTGTAGGACATTCCCTGTTTTTTTTTTTTTTTTTTTTTTGGTGGGAGATTAAGATTGGCAATTTGGCATTTCTGCTAGAGTGCCATCCCTGTGTGTGCCATCTCTCTCACATAGTGGGCCATAGAAAGCCTTTTCATTTTTCTGTATTTTTTTTTGTGGGGTGTATAAATTCTCCCTGATAAAAATACAGTGGGAGATTAATATTGGCCTTTGGGCTTGTGTGCCAGTCCTGAGTGTGCCATCTCTCTCACAAATAGTGGGCCATAGAAAGCCTATTTTATTTTTTTGGGGGTTTTATAAATTCTCCCTGAAAAAAAGGGAGATTAATATTGGCCTCTGGGCTTGTGTGCCAGTCCTGAGCGTGCCATCTGTGCCAGCCCTGAGCGTGCCATCTCTCTCACAAATAGTGGGCCATAGAAAGCCTATTAATTTTTTTTTTTGGTTTTATAAATTCTCCCTGAAAAAAAGGGAGATTAATATTGGCCTCTGGGCTTGTGTGCCAGTCCTGAGCGTGCCATCTGTGCCAGCCCTGAGCGTGCCATCTCTCTCACAAATAGTGGGCCATAGAAAGCCTATTTAATTTTTTTTTTTGTTTTATAAATTTTCCCTGAAAAAAGGGAGATTAATATTGGCCTCTGGGCTTGTGTGCCAGTTGTGAGCGTGCCATCTGTGCCAGTCCTGAGCGTGCCATCTCTCTCACAAATAGTGGGCCATAGAAAGCCTATTTAAATTTTTTTTTGGTTTTATAAATTCTCCCAGAAAAAAAGGGAGATTAATATTGGCCTCTGGGCTTCTGTGCCAGTCCTGAGCGTGCCATCTGTGCCAGTCCTGAGCGTCCCATCTCTCTCACAAATAGTGGGCCATAGAAAGCCTATTTTATTTTTTTTGGGGGTTTTATAAATTCTCCCTGAAAAAAAGGGAGATTAATATTGGCCTCTGGGCTTGTGTGCCAGTCCTGAGCGTGCCATCTGTGCCAGCCCTGAGCGTGCCATCTCTCTCACAAATAGTGGGCCATAGAAAGCCTATTTATTTTTTTTTTTTGTTTTATAAATTTTCCCTGAAAAAAGGGAGATTAATATTGGCCTCTGGGCTTGTGTGCCAGTTGTGAGCGTGCCATCTGTGCCAGTCCTGAGCGTGCCATCTCTCTCACAAATAGTGGGCCATAGAAAGCCTATTTAAATTTTTTTTTGGTTTTATAAATTCTACCAGAAAAAAAGGGAGATTAATATTGGCCTCTGGGCTTCTGTGCCAGTCCTGAGCGTGCCATCTGTGCCAGTCCTGAGCGTCCCATCTCTCTCACAAATAGTGGGCCATAGAAAGCCTATTTTTTTTTTTTTTTGGGTTTTAGAAATTCTCCCTGGAAAAAAAAAGGGAGATTAATATTGCCCTTTGGGCTTGTGTGCCAGTACTAAGCGTTCCATCTCTCTCTCTCTCTCTCTCTCTCAGTCAGTGGGCCATAGAACGCCTATTTTTGGTTTTATTTGTTTTCTAAATTCTCCCTGAAAAAAATCATTTTATTTTATTTGGTTTCTAAATTCTTCCTGATAAAATCACATTTTTTTTATTATTTTTTTTTCTAAAGTCTCCCTGAAAAAAAAAAAAAAAACAGTGGGAGATTAATATTGGCCTTTCTGCTTGTGTGCCAGTCTTGACTCCTGGGTGCGTCATCTCTCAGTCAGTGGGCCATAGAACGCCTATTTTTGGTTTTATTTGTTTTATAAATTCTCCCAGAAAAAATCATTTTATTTTATTTGGTTTCTAAATTCTTCCTGATAAAATCACATTTTTTTTATTATTTTTTTTTCTAAAGTCTCCCTGAAAAAAAAAAAAAAAAACAGTGGGAGATTAATATTGGCCTTTCTGCTTGTGTGCCAGTCTTGACTCCTGGGTGCGTCATCTCTCAGTCAGTGGGCCATAGAACGCCTATTTTTGGTTTTATTTGTTTTATAAATTCTCCCAGAAAAAATCATTTTATTTTATTTGGTTTCTAAATTCTTCCTGATAAAATCACATTTTTTTTATTATTTTTTTTTCTAAAGTCTCCCTGAAAAAAAAAAAAAAAAACAGTGGGAGATTAATATTGGCCTTTCTGCTTGTGTGCCAGTCTTGACTCCTGGGTGCGTCATCTCTCAGTCAGTGGGCCATAGAACGCCTATTTTTGGTTTTATTTGTTTTCTAAATTCTCCCTGAAAAAATCATTTTATTTTATTTGGTTTCTAAATTCTTCCTGATAAAATCACATTTTTTTTATTATTTTTTTTTCTAAAGTCTCCCTGAAAAAAAAAAAAAAAACAGTGGGAGATTAATATTGGCCTTTCTGCTTGTGTGCCAGTCTTGACTCCTGGGTGCGTCATCTCTCAGTCAGTGGGCCATAGAACGCCTATTTTTGGTTTTATTTGTTTTATAAATTCTCCCAGAAAAAATCATTTTATTTTATTTGGTTTCTAAATTCTTCCTGATAAAATCATATTTTTTTTATTATTTTTTTTTCTAAAGTCTCCCTGAAAAAAAAAAAAAAAAAACAACCAAAAAAAACAGTGGGAGATTAATATTGGCCTTTCTGCTTGTGTGCCAGTCTTGACTCCTGGGTGTGCCATCTCTCTCTCTCTCTCTCTCTCTCTCTCTCTCCAATTGTGGTCCATAGAAAGCCTATATTTTTTTTCCTTGATTTGGGTTCTAAAATCTACCAGAGAAAATAACTACATCAATCATTGGTAGAAAAATATTGGCCTCTGGGTTTGTGTGCCACTCCTGACTCCTGTGTGCGTCATCTCTCAGTCAGTGGGCCATAGAACGCCTATTTTTGTTTTTATTTGTTTTATAAATTCTCCCTGAAAAAATCATTTTATTTTATTTGGTTTCTAAATTCTTCCTGATAAAATCATATTTTTTTTATTATTTTTTTTTCTAAAGTCTCCCTGAAAAAAAAAAAAAAAAAAAAAAAAAAAAAAAACAGTGGGAGATTAATATTGGCCTTTCTGCTTGTGTGCCAGTCTTGACTCCTGGGTGTGCCATCTCTCTCTCTCTCTCTCTCTCTCTCCAATTGTGGTCCATAGAAAGCCTACATTTTTTTTCCTTGATTTGGGTTCCAAAATCTACCAGAGAAAATAACTCCATCAATCATTGGTAGAAAAATATTGGCCTCTGGGCTTGTGTGCCACTCCTGATTCCTGTGTGCGTCATCTCTCACTCAGTGGCCCGTAGAAAGCATATAGTTTGTTACATTTGTTTTCTAAATTCTCCCTGCAAAAATCTTTTTTTTTTTTTTTGGGGGGTTTCTAAAGTGTTCCTGAAAAAAAAAAAAATAAAAAAAAAATAATAGTGTGACATTAATATTAACATTTGTGCTTCAGTGACAGTCCTGCGTGTGGGGCATCTCTCTAATTTGCAGCCACCAAAAAAAGAGTGTGTAACATTGGGCCTGATTTTCGCTGTGGTCTCACCAACCTGTAAAGGGGTAGCTAAATCATACTGAAGTTATAGCTCACCGTGTAAGTTGTGTGACTGCAACAAATAACGTTAGTTTGGTTACGTTTTTAAAACAATGAGGAAGTCTAGTGGAAGAGGTCGTGGCCGGGGGCGTTCATTGTCAGCTGGTAATGAGGGTAGTGGTAGTGGTGGAGCATCAGGTGGTCGTGGGGGAAAAAATATTGCACCTAAGTCTGGAGCTGTGGAGCCAGGTTCGTCGTCCGGCTACACAAGGCCTCGAACGCTCCCTTTTCTGGGATTAGGAAAACCGCTTTTAAAGCCGGAGCAGCAAGAGCAAGTTTTGGCTTATCTTGCTGACTCAGCCTCTAGCTCTTTTGCCTCATCTCGTGAAACTGGTAAAAGTAAAAGCAGCGCGTCGTTAGTGGATGTTCACGGTCAGGGACAAGTCACTTCCTTGTCCTCTTCAGCAAAAACAACAACAGAGAAGAATGCAGCAGGCGACACAACGGGTTACTCCATGGAGCTCTTTACACATACCGTCCCTGGCTTAGAAAGTGAAGCAGTTAACAGTCCATGCCCATTACAAATTGAATCTGACATGGAGTGCACTGACGCACAGCCACAGCCAGACTACTATGCTGGTCCTTTGACTCAGACCACAACATTGCCCTCGCAGGGTGCTGATCAAGAATCAGACCCTGATGAGACTATGTTGCCCCATCACGAACGCTATACCACCGAACGACACGGTGACACAGACGAAGTTGCGCAGGAGGTACAAGAAGAGTTATTAGATGACCCAGTTCTTGACCCCGATTGGCAGCCATTGGGGGAACAGGGTGCAGGCGGCAGCAGTTCTGAAGCAGAGGAGGAGGAGGGGCCGCAGCAGGCATCAACATCGCCACAGGTTCCATCTGCCGGGCCCGTATCTTGCCCAAAACGCGTGGCAAAGCCAAAACCTGGTGGAGGACAGCGTGGCCATCCGGTTAAAGCTCAGTCTGCAATGCCTGAAAAGGTATCCGATGCTAGAAAGAGTGCAGTCTGGCATTTTTTTAAACAACATCCAATTGATCAGCGCAAAGTCATCTGTCAAAAATGTTCTACTTCCTTAAGCAGAGGTCAGAATCTGAAAAGTCTCAATACTAGTTGCATGCATAGACATTTAACCACCATGCATTTGAAAGCTTGGACTAACTACCAAACGTCCCTTAAGGTTGTTGCACCCTCGGCCAATGAAGCTAGTCATCAACGCAACATCCCTTCCGGCAGTGTAGGACCACCATTTAGCGCACCACCTGCTGTATCTGTGCAGGTATCTTTGCCAGGCCAAAGCAGTCAGGGTCAGGGAATCACCAGTTTCGTAGTAGGAAACACTGCATCTAGGGCACCGGCGGCAACAATACCATCTCCCACCGTCTCTCAGTCTGCCATGTCCACCGGCACCCCCGCTAGTTCCACGATCTCCAGCTCTCCAGTCCAGCTCACCCTACATGAGACTATGGTTAGAAAAAGGAAATACTTAGCCTCGCATCCGCGTACACAGGGTTTGAACGCCCACATAGCTAGACTAATCTCGTTAGAGATGATGCCCTACCGGTTAGTTGAAAGCGAAGCTTTCAAAGACCTGATGGACTACGCTGTACCACGCTACGAGCTACCCAGTCGACACTTTTTTTCCAGAAAAGCCATCCCAGCCCTCCACCAGCATGTTAAAGAGCGCATCGTCCATGCACTCAGGCAATCTGTGAGCACAAAGGTGCACCTGACAACAGATGCATGGACCAGTAGGCATGGCCAGGGACGTTACGTGTCCATCACGGCACACTGGGTAAATGTGGTGGATTCAGGGTCCACAGGGGACAGCAAGTTTGGGACAGTTCTGCCTAGCCCACGGTCTAGTAAACAGTTGTCTGTAGCCGTTCGCACCCCCTCCTCCTCCTCCTCCTCGTCCTCCTGCAGAAGCAAGAGCTCGTCCACAGACCGCAGTCGCACAAACACTCCATCCGCACCTGCCACTGTTGCACACCAGGTCTCCCATTATGGGGCAGCTACTGGCATACGTCAGCAGGCTGTATTGGCTATGAAGTGTTTGGGCGACAATAGACACACCGCGGAAGTTCTGTCCGAGTTCTTGCAGCAAGAAACGCAGTCGTGGCTGGGCACTGTAGATCTTGAGGCAGGCAAGGTAGTGAGTGATAACGGAAGGAATTTCATGGCTGCCATCTCCCTTTCCCAACTGAAACACATTCCTTGCCTGGCTCACACCTTAAACCTGGTGGTGCAGTGCTTCCTGAAAAGTTATCCGGGGTTATCCGACCTGCTCCTCAAAGTGCGTGGACTTTGCGCACATATCCGCCGTTCGCCTGTACACTCCAGCCGTATGCAGACCTATCAGCGTTCTTTGAACCTTCCCCAGCATCGCCTAATCATAGACGTTGCAACAAGGTGGAACTCAACACTGCACATGCTTCAGAGACTGTGCGAACAGAGGCGGGCTGTTATGTTTTTGTGGGAGGATACACATACACGGGCAGGCAGTAGGATGGCAGACATGGAGTTGTCAGGTGTGCAGTGGTCGAAGATTCAAGACATGTGTCAAGTCCTTCAGTGTTTTGAGGAATGCACACGGCTGGTTAGTGCAGACAACGCCATAATAAGCATGAGCATCCCCCTAATGCGTCTGCTGATGCAAAGTTTGACGCACATAAAGGATCAGGCGTCTGCACCAGAGGAAGAGGAAAGCCTTGATGACAGTCAGCGATTGTCTGGTCAGGGCAGTGTACATGACGAGGTACCGGGCGAAGAGGAGGTGGAGGATGAGGAGGATGATGGGGATGAGTATATTTTTAATGAGGAAGCTTTCCCGGGGGCACGGGAAATTGGTGGCGTGGCAAGGCCGGGTTCTGGTTTTTTGAGGGACACAAGTGACGTAGATTTGCCTGCAACTGCCCCTCAACCAAGCACAACCGCAGATTTGACAACGGGAACTTTGGCCCACATGGCGGATTATGCCTTGCGTATCCTCAAAAGGGACACACGCATTACAAAAATGATGAACGATGACGATTACTGGTTGGCCTGCCTCCTTGCTCCTCGCTATAAAGGCAAATTGCAAAATATTATGCCACATGAGAACTTGGAACTAATATTAGCAACAAAACAATCAACTCTTGTTGACCGTTTGCTTCTGGCATTCCCTGCACACAGCGCCCGTGATCGTTCTCACACGAGCTCCAGGGGCCAGCAGACCAGAGGTGTTAGAGGGGCAGAAATCAGAAGTGGCGTTGGCCAGAGGGGTTTTCTGACCAGGTTGTGGAGTGATTTTTCTATGACCGCAGACAGGACAGGTACTGCAGCATCAATTCAAAGTGACAGGAGACAACATTTGTCCAGTATGGTTACAAACTATTTTTCATCCCTTATCGACGTTCTCCCTCAACCGTCATTCCCATTTGATTACTGGGCATCCAAATTAGACACCTGGCCAGAATTGGCAGAATATGCATTGCAGGAGCTTGCTTGCCCGGCAGCTAGTGTCCTATCAGAAAGAGTATTCAGTGCTGCAGGTTCAATACTAACAGAAAAAAGGACTCGTCTGGCTACCCAAAATGTAGATGATCTAACCTTCATTAAAATGAACCACAACTGGATTTCAAAATCTTTTGCCCCACCCTGCCCGGCTGACACCTAGCTTTCCTATGAAAAGGTCTTGCCTGTGGACTATTCTGAATGACTTTTCCAATCTCGTAATTTTCTTCACCTGATTGTCCAGCATACGACATGTTTCCACCTCACGAAATGGCCAAACTCCCCACACGGGGCCGTGCTATCGCCACTTTGCGCTTGGACCCTTGAGAGTGCTGTTTGTCTGAAGAGGTGGGTGTGGCCGCTTTTGGTCGACGGCACTGCCACTGGGTCCCTCATAGTACAATAAAGTGTCTCTGGCGGTGGTGGTGCGCACCCAACGTCAGACACACCGTTGTAATATGAGGGGCCCTGTGCCTGTAACGCCGGCCACAAGACAGTTCCCCCCCCCAGCTCAAACAGTGCTCTACCACTAGCAAAATTATCTCTCACAGCTTCACCAATGTGTAGTCTAGGCGCTGACATCCTTCAATGCCTGGCACTGACAATACCATTGTTTTGACATTTTTGTTATGTTAGGCCTTCGAAGCCTGTCTGCGGTCCCTTCTTTCTACAACTACTACACTGACCAGGCCACTGCTGGCCGTGTTACCCTGGAACCAATTTAAAAGTGCCTACAGTCAGCCCAATTTTGTTATGTTAGGCCTTCGAAGACTGTCTGCCGTCACTCCTTCCACTAGACTTCCACTGACCATACACTGCTGCCCATGTACCCCTGGAACCAATTTAAAGTGCCTACAGCCAGCCCAATTTTGTTATGTTAGGCCTTGGAAGCCTGTCTGCGGTCACTCCTTCCACTAGACTTCCACTGACCAGACCACTGCTGCCCGTGTACCCCTGGAACCAATTTAAAAGTGCCTACAGCCAGCCCAAGTTTGTTATGTTAGGCCTTGGAAGCCTGTCTGCGGTCACTCCTTCCACTAGACTTCCACTGACCAGACCACTGCTGCCCGTGTACCCCTGGAACCAATTTAAAAGTGCCTACAGCCAGCCCAAGTTTGTTATGTTAGGCCTTGGAAGCCTGTCTGCGGTCACTCCTTCCACTAGACTTCCACTGACCAGACCACTGCTGCCCGTGTACCCCTGGAACCAATTTAAAAGTGCCTACAGCCAGCCCAAGTTTGTTATGTTAGACCTTCGAAGCCTGTCTGCGGTCCATTCTTTCAACTACTACTACACTGACCAGGTCACTGCTGCCCGTGTACCCCTGGAACCAATTTAAAATTGCCTACAGCCATGTGTTATTATTTTAGGCCTTCGATGCCTGTCTGCGGTCACTCCTTCCACTAGGCCTCCACTGACCACACCACTGCTGTCCGTGTACCCCTGGAACCAATTTAAAATTGCCAACAGCCATGTGTTTTTATTTTAGGCCTTCGATGCCTGTCTGCGGTCCATTCTTTCAACTACTACTACACTGACCAGGGCACTGCTGGCCGTGTTACCCTGGAACCAATTTAAAAGTGCCTACAGTCAGCCCAATTTTGTTATGTTAGGCCTTCGAAGACTGTCTGCCGTCACTCCTTCCACTAGACTTCCACTGACCATACACTGCTGCCCATGTACCCCTGGAACCAATTTAAAGTGCCTACAGCCAGCCCAATTTTGTTATGTTAGGCCTTCGAAGCCTGTCTGCGGTCACTCCTTCCACTAGACTTCCACTGACCAGACCACTGCTGCCCGTGTACCCCTGGAACCAATTTAAAAGTGCCTACAGCCAGCCCAAGTTTGTTATGTTAGGCCTTGGAAGCCTGTCTGCGGTCACTCCTTCCACTAGACTTCCACTGACCAGACCACTGCTGCCCGTGTACCCCTGGAACCAATTTAAAAGTGCCTACAGCCAGCCCAAGTTTGTTATGTTAGGCCTTCGAAGCCTGTCTGCGGTCCATTCTTTCAACTACTACTACACTGACCAGGTCACTGCTGCCCGTGTACCCCTGGAACCAATTTAAAAGTGCCTACAGCCAGCCCAAGTTTGTTATGTTAGGCCTTGGAAGCCTGTCTGCGGTCACTCCTTCCACTAGACTTCCACTGACCAGACCACTGCTGCCCGTGTACCCCTGGAACCAATTTAAAAGTGCCTACAGCCAGCCCAAGTTTGTTATGTTAGGCCTTGGAAGCCTGTCTGCGGTCACTCCTTCCACTAGACTTCCACTGACCAGACCACTGCTGCCCGTGTACCCCTGGAACCAATTTAAAAGTGCCTACAGCCAGCCCAAGTTTGTTATGTTAGGCCTTCGAAGCCTGTCTGCGGTCCATTCTTTCAACTACTACTACACTGACCAGGTCACTGCTGCCCGTGTACCCCTGGAACCAATTTAAAAGTGCCTACAGCCAGCCCAAGTTTGTTATGTTAGGCCTTGGAAGCCTGTCTGCGGTCACTCCTTCCACTAGACTTCCACTGACCAGACCACTGCTGCCCGTGTACCCCTGGAACCAATTTAAAAGTGCCTACAGCCAGCCCAAGTTTGTTATGTTAGGCCTTGGAAGCCTGTCTGCGGTCACTCCTTCCACTAGGCCTCCACTGACCACACCACTGCTGTCCGTGTACCCCTGGAACCAATTTAAAATTGCCTACAGCCATGTGTTATTATTTTAGGCCTTCGATGCCTGTCTGCGGTCACTCCTTCCACTAGGCCTCCACTGACCACACCACTGCTGTCCGTGTACCCCTGGAACCAATTTAAAATTGCCTACAGCCAGCCCAATTTTTTTATTTTAGGCCTTCGATGCCTGTCTGCGGTCCATTCTTTCAACTACTACTACACTGACCAGGTCACTGCTGCCCGTGTACCCCTGGAACCAATTTAAAATTGCCTACAGCCATGTGTTATTATTTTAGGCCTTCGATGCCTGTCTGCGGTCACTCCTTCCACTAGGCCTCCACTGACCACACCACTGCTGCCCGTGTACCCCTGGAACCAATTTAAAATTGCCTACAGCCAGCCCAATTTTTTTATTTTAGGCCTTCGATGCCTGTCTGCGGTCCATTCTTTCAACTACTACTACACTGACCAGGTCACTGCTGCCCGTGTACCCCTGGAACCAATTTAAAATTGCCTACAGCCATGTGTTATTATTTTAGGCCTTCGATGCCTGTCTGCGGTCACTCCTTCCACTAGGCCTCCACTGACCACACCACTGCTGTCCGTGTACCCCTGGAACCAATTTAAAATTGCCTACAGCCATGTGTTTTTATTTTAGGCCTTCGATGCCTGTCTGCGGTCCATTCTTTCAACTACTACTACACTGACCAGGGCACTGCTGGCCGTGTACCCCTGGAACCAACATCAGAAAATATAAAAATAAGTATTTTGCTTATAAAAAAGAAAATACTGGTGAGATGTCAAATGCAGACATTTTAACATTAAAAACAAACACACAACTAAAATCTGGTACAGTACTAAAAATGGCCACCAGCTACAATTACTTTCTCCTGCAAGTAGTTAACTGAAAGTTTTTTTAAATTGAAAACACACATATGGCATCCACCGAGTGTTGTCCTGTCGCGTCTTCTTTATATTATTGCCGAGAAGATGCAAAATAATGAAAATAATAAAATCATTAATTACCAAAATAATAGAGAAAGTCAACACCACATTGCAAATAAACATTCATTCCAAATAAAGAAGCAGGGCGCGTCCGAGGGTGAGTATATACCTAATAAGAATCTAATCACCCTCGGACGCGCAATGCTTATTTCCAACAGCCTTCCTTCCTAAGAATCAGCCCTTCCGTCGTGTAGAGAGACGTTGTGTTACACTCCAAGGTGTTCCCCAGGTTGCCTTTCCTGAGCTTCGATCTTCCGGCTCTCGTTTAGTAGTTCTTGGAAACTACACTGCATTAGGCCTTCAAATTGGGTATGGGGTGTAGAGAGAGGGTGTGTTACACTCCAAGGTGTTCCCCAGGTTGCCTTTCCTGAGCTTCGATATTCCGGCTCTCGTTTAGTAGTTGTTGGAAACTACACTGCATTAGGCCTTCAAATTGGGTATGGGGTGTAGAGAGAGGGTGTGTTACACTCCAAGGTGTTCCCCAGGTTGCCTTTCCTGAGCTTCGAAATTCCGGCTCTCGTTTAGTAGTTGTTGGAAACTACACTGCATTAGGCCTACAAATTTGGTATGGGGGAAACATTGGCGCATCTGCGGTCCCTCCTTCCTCTAGGCCTCCACTGACCTGTCTACTGCTGCCCGTGTTCCCCTGGAACCAATTTTAAATTGCCTACAGGCAGCCCAATTTATTATGTTAGGGCTTCGAAGCCTGTCTGCGGTCCCTCCTTCCACTAGGCCTCCACTGACCTGTCTACTGCTGCCCGTGTACCCCTTGAACCAACATCATAAAATAAAAAAAAAAGGATTTTGCTTATAAAAAAGAAAATACTGGTGAGATATCAAATGCAGACATTTTGACATTAAAAACAAACAAACAGCTAAAATCTGGTACAGTACTAAAAATGGCCACCAGCTACAATTACTTTCTCCTGCAAGTAGTTAACTGAAAGGTTTTTTAAATTGAAAACACACATATGGCATCCACCGAGTGTTGTCCTGTCGCGTCTTCTTTATATTATTGCCGATAAGATGCAAAATAATGAAAATAATAAAATCATTAATTACCAAAATAATAGAGAAAGTCAACACCACATTGCAAATAAACATTCATTCCAAATAAAGAAGCAGGGCGCGTCCGAGGGTGAGTATATACCTAATAAGAATCTAATCACCCTCGGACGCGCAATGCTTATTTCCAACAGCCTTCCTTCCTAAGAATCATCCCTTCCGTGGTGTAGAGAGACGTTGTGTTACACTCCAAGGTGTTCCCCAGGTTGCCTTTCCTGAGCTTCGATCTACCGGCTCTCGTTTAGTAGTTGTTGGAAACTACGCTGCATTAGGCCTTCAAATTGGGTATGGGGTGTAGAGAGATGGTGTGTTCCACTCCAAGGTGTTCCCCAGGTTGCCTTTCCTGAGCTTCGATCTTCCGGCTCTCGTTTAGTAGTTCTTGGAAACTACACTGCATTAGGCCTTCAAATTGGGTATGGGGTGTAGAGAGAGGGTGTGTTACACTCCAAGGTGTTCCCCAGGTTGCCTTTCCTGAGCTTCGATATTCCGGCTCTCGTTTAGTAGTTGTCGGAAACTACGCTGCATTAGGCCTACAAATTGGGTATGGGGTGTAGAGAGAGGGTGTGTTACACTCCAAGGTGTTCCCCAGGTTGCCTTTCCTGAGCTTCGATATTCCGGCTCTCGTTTAGTAGTTGTCGGAAACTACGCTGCATTAGGCCTACAAATTGGGTATGGGGTGTAGAGAGAGGGTTTGTTACACTCCAAGGTGTTCCCCAGGTTGCCTTTCCTGAGCTTCGATCTTCCGGCTCTCGTTTAGTAGTTGTTGGAAACTACGCTGCATTAGGCCTTCAAATTGGGTATGGGGTGTAGCGAGAGGGTGTGTTACACTCCAAGGTGTTCCCCAGGTTGCCTTTCCTGAGCTTCGATCTTCCGGCTCTCGTTTAGTAGTTCTTGGAAACTACACTGCATTAGACCTTCAAATTGGGTATGGGGTGTAGAGAGAGGGTGTGTTACACTCTAAGGTGTTCCCCAGGTTTCCTTGCCATTGCTTCGGTCTTCCGACTCTCGTTTAGTAGTTGTAGAAAAGTACACTGCATTAGGCCATACAAAATGGGTATGGGGTGGAGAGAGATGGTGTGTTACACTCCAAGGTGTTCCCCAGGTTGCCTTTCCTGAGCTTCTATCTTCAGGCTCTCATTAAATTGTGGTTAAATGGAACAACTGCATTTGGCGTACTAGTTGGTTTGGGGCCTACTATCGGTGTCTGCCACTCCTTGCTGTTCTCCTCCACTGAACAAAGCTGTGCCGCCTGTTTACTACGGTTGCCAATTTTGAACTGCATTTCGACTACTTACTGATTTGGCCCTACTCTCTGTGTCAGCCTCTCATTCCAGTTGTCCTCCACTGCAATGCCCCCTGGTTATTCCTGTGTTACCAATTTTGAACTGCATTTAGCCCACTTTCTTCTTTGGGCCTATATCTGTGTTTCCACTTCATCGTGCCCATTGCCCAGCCAGTGATAGATGAGTCTGCTGGTACATTGACCCATAACGCAACATTCCCCGTGCACGCTACACAACAACATTGTGACCCTGCTGAAAGTCAGGTTGCTCTTCCCGCATACCATACCACCTTACACGGGGACAAAGAGGAAGGTGCAGATGAAAGTGCAGGTTCCTTCATCAGGTGGGGGGAGGAATACTAGTTGGCGACGTCACTGGCACAGGGCCTCTCATAGTACGCAAAAGTGTTGCTGCCGGTGGGAGGCGCCCCCGCCGTGCAAACACACCGCTGTACTTTGAGGGGCCCTGTGCCAGTGCCAATGCCAACGAGTGGGCCCCCCCTGCTTGCTCAGGTTCACAGCACTTGCAAAGTTGAAATACTTACCTCTCCCTGCTCCACTGCCGTGACGTGGTCCAGATTTCCTGGGCCCACTAATTACTTGAACCAGCCCTACCCCCCACAACTTTAGCCAAATGACCCCCAATTTCAAATGCCTTCCAATTATTATAAGGTAAATTACGCTTGACAAGCTTCATTAAGAAGAATGGATGGTTTTGACATTAAAATGGGCACTCTAGGTGTTTTCCTGGCCCCCACTCACTGCCGACTATGCTGCCCCATTGACTTGCATTGGGTTTCGTGTTTCGGTCGATCCCGACTTTACGTCATAATCGGCCGATTTCACTCGACCCGACTTTGGACATAGTCGGGTTTCGCAAAACCCGGCTCGACTCTAAAAAGGTCAAGGTCGCTCAACTCTACTTATGCACCTGTCAAATTTTGTTTGAATGCAGATTGCACATTTTCTGTTAGTGTACAATAAACCTCATTTCAAGGCAGAAACATTACTGTGTCCAACAGTTAATAGATATATGAAACTGAAATAGCTGTTGCAAAAAAAAACAAACAATTTTTATAAAACATTAAGCTTAAGATTAATAGGGGTGCCCAAACTTTTTCATATAACTGTATGTAGCTGAATAAAATGACACTTTGGTATCCTAAATCTAATGTCTTAAGAAAAATATGTATATCTTTGGAATAATATGTAAAGGAGCTGTTAAAATCTGTGGGCCGGACATAGATCTCTCTGAGAATCTGACTCTAGAGCTTATTTTAAATGAAAGGAGGACATTACCAGTGTGAGACATGTAGAGCAGGCGAGCAGACTTACCAGTGTGAGACATATAATGGCTACCTCCTCTCATTATGTGATATATATTATTGCTACAAGTGTGGGGTGTTTGACTTGGGAGAAATTGCAGAGCTGGCTGTATTACACAGAATCTGCCTGTAATAGCAGCGATTGGAGCTAGCTTTGGTCACTGCACTCTAACCATTTAAATGTAACTATCAATCACGGTCAGCAGCAATGAAGTGGAGATCGTAGGGAGTCTAAAGGTACCTTCACACTAAGCGACGCTGCAGCGATACCGACAACGATGTCGATCGCTGCAGCGTCGCTGTTTGGTCGCTGTCACACAGACAGCTCTCCAGCGACCAACGATCCCGAGGTCCCCGGGTAACCAGGGTAAACATCGGGTTACTAAGCGCAGGGCCGCGCTTAGTAACCCGATGTTTACCCTGGTTACCAGTGAAGACATCGCTGGATCAGTGTCACACACGCCGATCCAGCGATGTCAGCGGGAGATCCAGCGACGAAATAAAGTTCTGGACTTTCCTCAGCGACCAACGATCTCCCAGCAGGGGCCTGATCGTTGGTCGCTGTCACACAGAACGATTTCCTTAACGATATCGTTGCTACGTCACAAAAAGCAACGATATCATTGGGGTCTGTTAATTCTCATTGGGGTCTGTTACAAACCCCCAAATATAACAGAAAGCATGGAAAGTCTACTTCTAAAGCAGATAGATGAAGCTGCAACCCATAATGAGGTCCTGGTTATGGGGGACTTTAACAACCCGGATATTAACTGGGAAACAGAAACCTGTGAAACCCATAAAGGCAACAGGTTTCTGCTAATAACCAAAAAAAATTATCTTTCACAATTGGTGCAGAATCCAACCAGAGGAGCAGCACTTTTAGACCTAATACTATCTAATAGACCTGACAGAATAACAAATCTGCAGGTGGTCGGGCATCTAGGAAATAGCGACCACAATATTGTACAGTTTCACCTGTCTTTCACTAGGGGGACTTGTCAGGGAGTCACAAAAACACTGAACTTTAGGAAGGCAAAGTTTGACCAGCTTAGAGATGCCCTTAATCTGGTAGACTGGGACAATATCCTCAGAAATGAGAATACAGATAATAAATGGGAAATGTTTAAGAACATCCTAAATAGGCAGTGTAAGCGGTTTATACCTTGTGGGAATAAGAGGACTAGAAATAGGAAAAACCCAATGTGGCTAAACAAAGAAGTAAGACAGGCAATTAACAGTAAAAAGAAAGCATTTGCACTACTAAAGCAGGATGGCACCATTGAAGCTCTAAAAAACTATAGGGAGAAAAATACTTTATCTAAAAAACTAATTAAAGCTGCCAAAAAGGAAACAGAGAAGCACATTGCTAAGGAGAGTAAAACTAATCCCAAACTGTTCTTCAACTATATCAATAGTAAAAGAATAAAAACTGAACAATGAAAACCCTATATTAAGGGTCACCAATCTAACCCAAGAAGAGGTGCGAAACCGGCTAAATAAGATTAAAATAGATAAATCTCCGGGTCCGGATGGCATACACCCACGAGTACTAAGAGAACTAAGTAATGTAATAGATAAACCATTATTTCTTATTTTTAGGGACTCTATAGCGACAGGGTCTGTTCCGCAGGATTGGCGCATAGCAAATGTGGTGCCAATATTCAAAAAGGGCTCTAAAAGTGAACCTGGAAATTATAGGCCAGCAAGTCTAACCTCTATTGTTGGTAAAATATTTGAAGGGTTTCTGAGGGATGTTATTCTGGATTATCTCAATGAGAATAACTGTTTAACTCCATATCAGCATGGGTTTATGAGAAATCGCTCCTGTCAAACCAATCTAATCAGTTTTTATGAAGAGGTAAGCTATAGGCTGGACCACGGTGAGTCATTGGACGTGGTATATCTCGATTTTTCCAAAGCGTTTGATACCGTGCCGCACAAGAGGTTGGTACACAAAATGAGAATGCTTGGTCTGGGGGAAAATGTGTGTAAATGGGTTAGTAACTGGCTTAGTGATAGAAAGCAGAGGGTGGTTATAAATGGTATAGTCTCTAACTGGGTCGCTGTGACCAGTGGGGTACCGCAGGGGTCAGTATTGGGACCTGTTCTCTTCAACATATTCATTAATGATCTGGTAGAAGGTTTACACAGTAAAATATCGATATTTGCAGATGATACAAAACTATGTAAAGCAGTTAATACAAGAGAAGATAGTATTCTGCTACAGATGGATCTGGATAAGTTGGAAACTTGGGCTGAAAGGTGGCAGATGAGGTTTAACAATGATAAATGTAAGGTTATACACATGGGAAGAAGGAATCAATATCACCATTACACACTGAATGGGAAATCACTGGGTAAATCTGACAGGGAGAAGGACTTGGGGATCCTAGTTAATGATAAACTTACCTGGAGCAGCCAGTGCCAGGCAGCAGCTGCCAAGGCAAACAGGATCATGGGGTGCATTAAAAGAGGTCTGGATACACATGATGAGAGCATTATACTGCCTCTGTACAAATCCCTAGTTAGACCGCACATGGAGTACTGTGTCCAGTTTTGGGCACCGGTGCTCAGGAAGGATATAATGGAACTAGAGAGAGTACAAAGGAGGGCAACAAAATTAATAAAGGGGATGGGAGAACTACAATACCCAGATAGATTAGCGAAATTAGGATTATTTAGTCTAGAAAAAAGACGACTGAGGGGCGATCTAATAACCATGTATAAGTATATAAGGGGACAATACAAATATCTCGCTGAGGATCTGTTTATACCAAGGAAGGTGACGGGCACAAGGGGGCATTCTTTGCGTCTGGAGGAGAGAAGGTTTTTCCACCAACATAGAAGAGGATTCTTTACTGTTAGGGCAGTGAGAATCTGGAATTGCTTGCTTGAGGAGGTGGTGATGGCGAACTCAGTCGAGGGGTTCAAGAGAGGCCTGGATGTCTTCCTGGAGCAGAACAATATTGTATCATACAATTAGGTTCTGTAGAAGGACGTAGATCTGGGGATTTATTATGATGGAATATAGGCTGAACTGGATGGACAAATGTCTTTTTTCGGCCTTACTAACTATGTTACTATGATATCGTTATGTGTGAAGGTACCTTTAGGCTATGTGCACACGTTGCGGATTTTTATGCGGATCTGCAGCGTTTTTTGGAATTGCATCAAATCTGCAGTGTAGTGCACAATCAATGTTAGTCAATGGGAAATTAAGAATTGTGCACATTTTTTTTTCCGCAGCATGTCTATTTTTTTTGTGGATCTCCAGCGTTAGCAAAGGGTTACCAAAGCAGCCAGGCTCCAGTTGTAGGTCCCCATGGCTACTGTCTTAGCCTATGAAGCCCATCCAATAGAGAAGTCTACAGTATGAGCAATAAAGTACCATAAAAAAGTAAAAATCAAATAGTTTAAATCATCCTTTTCCCCATTTAAAAATAAAGCAAAAAAATAAAACTGGTTCCACAGTATCTGTTAAAGTCCAGTATTTTATAATGTAAGATGTAAACCGTACTGTAAATGCAGAAAAGAAAAAAATTGAACAGAATTGCCATTTTTGCTGCACTCGCCTTCCTCCTCCCACCAAAATACAATTTAACCCCTTCCCGACCCATGACGCCACTTAGGCATCATGAAAGTCGGTGCCAATCCGACCTATGACGCCTATGTGGCGTCATGGAAAGATCGCGTCCCTGAAGATCGGGTGAAAGGGTTAACTCCCATTTCACCCGATCTGCAGGGACAGGGGGAGTTGTACTTTAGCCCAGGGGGGGTGGCTTCACCCCCCCCCCCCCGTGGCTACGATCGCTCTGATTGGCTGTTGAAAGTGAAACTGCCAATCAGAGCGATTTGTAATATTTCACCTATTAAAACTGGTGAAATATTACAATCCAGCCATGGACGATGCTGCAATATCATAGGCCATGGCTGGAAACACTAATGTGCCCCCACCCCACCGATCGCCCCCCCAAGCCACCGATCTGTCCGGTACACTGCTCCGGCTCCCCTCCGTCCTGTGCTCCGCTCCTCCGTGCTCTTGTCCGCTCCCCCCGTGCTCCAATCACCCCCCGTGCTCCGATCCAACCCCCCTGCACTCCAATCCACCCCCCCATGCTTCATCCACCCCCGTGCTCCAATCCACACCCCCCCCCCGTGCTCCTTTCCACCCCCCGGCGCTCCGATCCACCCCCCCATGCTCCGATCCCCCCCCCCCATCATACTTACAGATCCTGACGGGGTCCGTCCGTCTTCTCCCTGGGTGCCGCCATCTTCCAAAATGGCGGGCGCATTCGCAGTGCGCCCGCCGAATCTGCCGGCCGGCAGATTCGTTCCAAAGTGCATTTTGGTCACTGAGATATAATTTATCACAGTGATCAAAATAAAAAAAATAATAAATGACCCCCCCCCCCCCTTTGTCACCCCCATAGGTAGGGACAATAAAAAAAATAAAGAATTTTTTTTTTTCCACTGTTAGGGTTTCGGTATGTGCACACGTATTCTGTTCCTCTGCAGATTTTTCCGCTGCGGATTTGATAAATCCGCAGTGCTAAACCGCTGCGGATTTATGGCGGATTTACCGCGGTTTTTCTGCGCATTTCACTGCGGTTTTACAACTGCGATTTTCTATTGGAGCAGTTGTAAAACCGCTGCGGAATCCGCAGAAACAAGTGACATGCTGCAGAATGTAAGGCCATGTTCACACAGTGCGTTTTTTACTGCGAAACCGCAGCGGTATTGCCGCTGCGGTTCCGCAGCTGTTTTCCATGCAGGGTACATAACAATGTAACCCTATGGAAAACAGTCACTGCTGTGCACATGATCCGGAATTTAGTGTAAAAAGCCGCGCTGAATAGCCGCGGTAAAAAAGAAGGAGCATGTCAATTCTTTTTCCTGAACCGCAGCGGTTCTGCACCCATAGACCTCCATTGTGAGGTCAAAATCGCAGTAAAACCCGCAGATCAAAAATATATCTGCGGGTTTTACTGCGATTTGATGTGCAGAACCGCTGCAGCAGGAAGTGCGGGGGAGCGGGCGGAAGTGCGTGGGCGGAGTGTGGCTGCCCCCCCGTGCTCCGATCCCGCCCCCCCGTGCTCCGATGCCCCCCCCCCAGTGCTCCGATGCCCCCCCCCCCCGTGCCCTAATCTCCCCCCCTTATACTTACCCGGCGTCCCGGTGTCCGTCCGGCCGTCTTCTCCCTGGGCGCCGCCATCTTGCAAAATGGCGGGCGCATGCGCAGTGCGCCCGCCGAATCTGCCGGCCGGCAGATTCGCTCCAAAGTGCATTTTGATCACTGAGATATAACCTATCTCAGTGATCAAAATAAAAAAATAGTAAATGACACCCCCCCCACTTTGTCACCCCCATTGGTAGGGACAATAAAAAAATTAAGAATTTTTTTTTTTTTTTTTCACTAAGGTTAGAATAGGGTTAGGGGTAGGGTTAGGGGTAGGGTTAGGGGTAGGGTTAGGGGTAGGGTTAGGGGTAGGGTTAGGGGTAGGGGTAGGGTTAGGGTTAGGGGTAGGGTTAGGGGTAGGGTTAGGGGTAGGGTTAGGGGTAGGGTTAGGGTTAGGGTTAGGGTTAGGGGTAGGGTTAGGGTTAGGGTTAGGGGTAGGGTTAGGGTATTTTCAGCCATTTTAGCCCTAAAAAGCTTCCTAGGAAACACACAGTAAAAAAAGGATAAAAAAACGCATCAAAAAACGCATCAAAAAACGCATCAAAAACGCATCAAAAAAGGACAAAAAAAGGACCTGCGTTTTCTGCCAAGAGCTGCAGTTTTTTAAAAAAACTGTCCTGAAAAAAAAAGGATGGAAATCCTGAACGTGTGAACATACCCTAAACCGCTGCGTTTCTGTGCAGTTTTTCTGCAGCATGTGTACAGCGATTTTTGTTTCCCATAGGTTTACATTGAACTGTAAACTCATGGGAAACTGCTGCGGATCCGCAGCGTTTTCCGCAGTGTGTGCACATACCTTTAGAATTAGGCTATGTGCACGCGGTGCGGATTTGGCTGCGGATCCGCAGCGGATTGGCCGCTGCGGATTCGTAGCAGTTTTCCATCAGGTTTACAGTACCATGTAAACCTATGGAAAACTAAATCCGCTGTGCCCATGGTGCGGAAAATACCGCGCGGAAACGCTGCGTTGTATTTTCCGCAGCATGTCAATTCTTTGTGCGGATTCCGCAGCGTTTTACACCTGTTCCTCAATAGGAATCCACAGGTGAAATCCGCACAAAAAACGCTGGAAATCCGCGGTAAATCCGCAGGTAAAACGCAGTGCCTTTTACTCGCGGATTTTTCAAAAATGATGCTGAAAAATCTCACACGAATCCGCAACGTGGGCACATAGCCTTAGGGTTAGGGTTGGAATTAGGGTTGTGATTAGGGTTATGGCTACAGTTGGGATTAGGGTTAGGGGTGTGTTGGGGTTAGTGTTGGAGGTAGAATTGAGGGGTTTCCACTGTTTAGGCACATCAGGGGTCTCCAAACGCAACATGGCGCCACCATTGATTCCAGCCAATCTTGTATTCAAAAAGTCAAATGGTGCTCCCTCACTTCCGAGCCCCGACGTGCGCCCAAACAGTGGTTTACCCCCTCATATGGTGTATCAGTGTGCTCAGGACAAACTGCGCAACAATTACTGGGGTCCAATTTCTCCTGTTACCCTTGTGAAAATAAAAAAATGCTTGCTAAAACATCAATTTTGAGGAAAGAAAAATGATTTTTTATTTTCATGGCTCTGCGTTGTAAACGTCTGTGAAGCACTTGGGGGTTCAAAGTGCTCACCACATATCTAGATTAGTTCCTTGGGGGGGGTCTAGTTTCTAAAATGGGGTCACTTGTGGGGGGTTTCTACTGTTTAGGCACACCAGGGGCTCTGCAAACGCAACGTGACGCCCGCAGACCATTCCATCAATGTCTGCATTTCAAAAGTCACTACTTCCCTTCTGAGCCCCGACATGTGCCCAAACAGTGGTTTACCCCCACACATGGGGTATCAGCGTACTCAGGAGAAACTAGACAACAACTTTTGGGGTCCAATTTCTCCTGTAACCCTTGGGAAAATAAAAAATTGCAGGCTAATAGATCATTTTTGAGAAAATAATTTTTATTTTTATGGCTCTGCGTTATAAACTTCTGTGAAGCACTTGGGGGTTCAAAGTCCTCACCACACATCTAGATTAGTTCCTTTGGGTGACTAGTTTCCAAAATTGGGTAATTTGTGGGGGATCTCCAATGTTTAGGCACACAGGGGCTCTCCAAACGTGACATGGTGTCCGCTAATGATTGGAGCTAATTTTCCATTTAAAAAGCCAAATGGCGTGCCTTCCCTTCCGAGCCCTGCCGTGCGCCCAAACAGTGGTTTACCCCCACATATGGGGTATCAGCGTACTCAGGACAAACTGGACAACAACATTTGGGGTCCAATTTCTCCTATTACCCTTGGCAAAATAGGAAATTCCAGGCTAAAAAATCATTTTTGAGGAAAGAAAAATTATTTTTTTATTTTCATGGCTCTGCGTTATAAACTTCTGTGAAGCACCTGGGGGCTTAAAGTGCTCAATATGCATCTAGATAAGTTCCTTGGGGGGGTCTAGTTTCCAAAATGGGGTCACTTGTGGGGGAGCTCCAATGTTTAGGCACACAGGGGCTCTCCAAACGCGACATGGTGTCCGCTAACGATGGATATAATTTTTCATTCAAAAAGTCAAATGGCGCTCCTTCCCTTCCGAGCCTTACCATGTGCCCAAACAGTGGTTTACCCCCACATGTGAGGTATTGGTGTACTCAGGAGAAATTGCCCAACAAATTTTAGGATCCACTTTATCCTGTTGCCCATGTGAAAATGAAAAAATTGAGGTTAAAAGAATTTTTTTGTGAAAAAAAAGTACTTTTTCATTTTTACGGATCAATTTGTGAAGAACCTGGGGGTTCAAAGTGCTCACTATGCATCTAGATAAGTTCCTTGGGGCGTCTAGTTTCCAAAATGGGGTCACTTGTTGGGGAGCTCCAATTTTTAGGCACACGGGGGCTCTCCAAACGTGACATGGTGTCCGCTAAAGAGTGGAACCAATTTTTCATTCATAAAGTCAAATGGCGCTCCTTCCCTTCCAAGCCCTGCCGTGCGCCCAAACAGTGGTTTACCCCCACATATGAGGTATCAGCGTACTCAGGACAAATTGGACAACAACTTTCGTGGTTCAGTTTCTCCTTTTACCATTGGGAAAATAAAAAAATTGTTGCTAAAAATAATTTTTGTGACTAAAAAGTTAAATGTTCATTTTTTCCTTCCATGTTGCTTCTGCTGCTGTGATGTACCTGAAGGGTTAATAAACTTCTTGAATGTGGTTTTGAGTAGCTTGAGGGGTGCATTTTTTAGAATGGTGTCACTTTTGGGTATTTTCAGCCATATAGACCCCTCAAACGGACTTCAAATGTGAGGTGGTCCCTAAAAAAAATGGTTTTGTAAATTTCGTTGTAAAAATGAGAAATCGCTGGTCAAATTTTAACCCTTATAACTTCCTAGCAAAAAAAAAAATTTTGTTTCCAAAATTGTGCTGATGTAAAGTATACATGTGGGAAATGTTATTTATTAACTATTTTGTGTCACATAAGTCTCTGGTTTAACCCCTTACCGGCATCGGACGTACTATACCGTCCGATGCCGGCTCCCCTGCTTTGATGCAGGGCTCCGCGGTGAGCCCGCATCAAAGCCGGGACATGTCAGCTGTTTTCAACAGCTGACATGTGCCCGTAATAGGCGCGGGCAGAATCGCGATCTGCCCGCACCTATTAACTAGTTAAATGCCGCTGTCAAACGCAGACAGCGGCATTTAACTACCGCTTCCGGCCGGGCGGCCGGAAATGACGTCATCGCCGACCCCCCTCACATGATCGGAGGTCGGCGATGCTTGTATATTGTAACCATAGAGGTCCCAGAGACCTCTATGGTTACTGAGCGCCACCCTGTGGTCGGCGCTCACAGCACACCTCCATTTCTGCTACATAGCAGCGATCAGCAGATCGCTGCTATGTAGCAGAGGCGATCGAGTTGTGCCTGCTTCTAGCCTCCCATGGAGGCTATTGAAGCATGGCAAAAGTTTAAAAAAAGTTTAAAAAAAATAAAAAAATAAAAAAAACAAAAGTTTAAATCACCCCCCTTTCGCCCCAATCAAAATAAATCAATAAAAAAAATATCAAATCTACGCATATTTGGTATCGCCGCGCTCAGAATCGCCCGATCTATCAATTAAAAAAAAGTATTAACCTGATCGCTAAACAGCGTAGCGGGAAAAAAATTCGAAACGCCAGAATTAAGTTTTTTTGGTCGCCGCGACATTGCATTAAAATGCAATAACGGGCGATCAAAAGAACGTATCTGCACCGAAATACTATCATTAAAAACGTCATCTTGGCACGCAAAAAATAAGCCCTCAACCGACCCCAGATCATGAAAAATGGAGACGCTACGAGTATCGGAAAATGGCGCAATTTTTTTTTTTTTTTTTTAGCAAAGTTTGGAATATTTTTTCACCACTTAGATAAAAAATAACCTAGTCATGTTAGGTGTCTATGAACTCGTACTGACCTGGAGAATCATAATGGCAGGTCATTTTTAGCATTTAGTGAACCTGGCAAAAAAGCCAAACAAAAAACCAATGTGGGATTGCACTTTTGCAATTTCACCGCACTTGGAATTTTTTTCCCGTTTTCTAGTACACGACATGCTAAAACCAATGATGTCGTTCAAAAGTACAACTCGTCCCGCAAAAAATAAGCCTTCACATGGCCAAATTGACGGAAAAATAAAAAAAGTTATGGCTCTGGGAAGGAGGGGAGCAAAAAACGAACACGGAAAAACGAAAAATCCCCCGGTCATGAAGGGGTTAACAGAATGAATATTCAAAATGTGAAAATTGCGAACTTTTCGCCAAATTTCCGTTTTTATCACAAATAAACGCAGAATTTATTGACCTAAATTTACCACTATCATGAAGCCCAATATGTCACGAAAAAACAATCTCAGAACCGCTAGGATCCGTTGAAGCGTTCCTGAGTTATTACCTCATAAAGGGACACTGGTCAGAATTGCGAAAAACGGCAAGGTCTTTAAGGTCAAAATAGGCTGGGTCATGAAGGGGTTAAAGCGATCAATGTTCCATATATCCCCCAATATAGTGTCAATAAATTAAACTACAGCACAGTGCGCAAAAATAACTAAAAATGCCTACCACATATTGTAAAAGTTACAGGTCTGAGGACATGGTAAAGTTTTTTTTGCTTTTCTTTTTATTGCAGTGCATAAATAAATGAATTTTTATTTTTATCATAGTCATCTTGCTAATCTAGAGAATCATGTAGTGAGATTTTTGCAGCATACTGAACACTGTAAAAGCAAAACCAAAAATGGAATTTCCTTTTGTTTATTTCACCATCTCACTCCACTTCACACGGTGTCCGACAATGAGTTTTTGATGCCCTGTATTTTTGTTGAACACGCAGCATCTTACAGTTCCAGCAAACTGGATGGGATTAATAGAAATCTGCGGTTTATTTAAGCTCCGCGTACATGGACCTGCGGTGCGAATTTCAAATCCGCAACATGTCAATCTCTCGTGTGGGTACACAGTTTTGTGTGCGGATTTTTCCCGTAAACTTGCATTAGGTGCGGAAAATCAGCATGCAAAAAATGCACATCCGTGTTCATTTCCGCAATGGAAATGCATTAACACATTCAATTAAATTTTATCAAAGCTGAATACCAGGAAGTATCAAAAACAAAACAGCTTTATTTAAAATGACATAAAAAGACAAAAATGTGATAAAAATGCAAGTAACCTAATTGGTGCAGAAAATCTGTAACATCAAAAGCTCATCTTGGGAACTTAGCTTCACCCTGGTGTCGGAGATGTCACCTCATTGCTGAGTTTTGAGTTCCTGCTTTAGGAGCTCCCAAAATGTCCTTCTTTCTGAGAACTAGAAGCCTCCTAAATGCTGCTGAACAGTAGGGATTGCACCACCAGGCAATTATTGAACCAAATGATTAGGAACATTTTACAGAAAAAAAAAACTTTAAATTTTATTTCTATAAATCACTTTAATTAACATTTTGCTGCAAAATAAATGTCTGAGCACTAAGTAGCCAACTGCATCCAAGTGAGCAGCTCCATGTCTGACCACGGCTGAGCACCAGCCTAATACTTACAGCCCGTGGTGCACTCCACCAGGGACTGACTGCATCTGCTGGGAGTCAGTCTAGGTTTCTCTTATATTTGCAACTTGCAGAAAAGTAATCCTCTGTCCTGTACAGTGGTGGTAACTCGTAGGTGCTTTGTGGTTTGGAATTTTTCTGCCAAAGAAGAAAAAAAAAAAAAATCAATGTGACATTTTCAATTAGATCTGTTATTTTTACATTTGTCCTAATATCCTCACTCTGCAAATTTCAGCACTTATATGAAAAAAACACAAAAAATAGTTTAACGAGATGTGTTGCTTATCTGCAAATGATGAGAAAATGGAAAATATTTCAATATATCCCAATATATTTGTTATGGAGTATGAGCACTATGTGCAGAAATCCCGACACTTACAGCCTTGGCTGCTATCAGTGAGGTTATTAACGGTGGTCTGAGGAACAGCCGCTCTTAATGCACTTGGGCAAATCACCAAGATCCGCTGCTGGCAGCGACCTGTGCAATTGTCGTCCGATGACATCCCAGATGTGAGATGGGAGACAAGTCCAGAGACACTGCAGGCCATGGGAGGGCGTTTAGGCCACGCAGGCTGCTCCCAGTAGTATAAGCAAAATGATTCCGGAGACACTTTTGCGTTCCTTTGTGAAGCCCTCTTTATGGCATTGCCCAAGGAGTGTATTTCTGCATGTGGCGCTCATACTCAATCTATATATATAATTGTCTAAGGGTTTTTCCGTCTGTCTGTCTGTCTTGGAAATCCCGCGCCTCTGATTGGTCGTGGCCGCCAGGCCTCGACCAATCAGCGACGGGCACATCGACGATGATGTCATAAAGGACGTAGACATCCCGCGTCTCTGATTGGTCGAGGCTGCCAGGCCTCGACCAATCAGAGACGGGCACAGCGACGATGATGTCATAATGGTTGCCATGGCGACGATGATGTCATAAAGGTTGCCTCGACCAATCAGCGACGGGCACAGTCTGCCGCGAATTCTGGAATCATCATTGTCCATATACTACGGGGACATGCATATTCTAGAATACCCGATGCGTTAGAATCGGGCCAACATCTAGTACTGAATAAATCAAGATGTTTGGAAAATGTTGTTTCTATCTTTTCATCATCTGCAGATCAGTATCGTGTCTCCATCCTGCGTGCTCATGATTAGGAATAGCAGCGTTGTGGATATGAGTAAATGGGCTGTGGTAGAAGAAGCAGCAACAGCCCAACAAACCCACGAGAATTTTCTATCAAGCCGGAGCTGTGAATCAAAGGAGAGAGGGGTGGAGATAGAGGGGAAAACAAGAAGGTGGGAAGGTGTAGTTAAATGTTTCACCACACCATGATGCACTGAGAACCTCTAACTCAATCAAATCTCCTATGTTGACACCTATATGAGATCTATCATTGAATCTACAGTACCGGTGTTCATTAATTTTTACAGTAAATTTTGCCTATGGAGACAGACAAAACCCAAGGGAATATAATATAAAATTAGCATATACTCTGTAATAAGTAAATAGTAGTAATACATGTAAATAACATACCTAAAGAAGCACTCCCATTTACTCTTTTATGCATTAAATGTATATGTATGTAATGTAATGTGAGTGTATTAATGTACTCACCTACCGCTGCTCTCTCCGGTGTCCAGCACCGTTCTTCTCTGCTTGCCTGTGATGTTACTGATAATGTGTGCAAAACTGTAAAGCGCTGCGGAATATGTTAGTGCTATATAAAAAAAAAAAAGATTATTATTATTATTACTGCAATTCTGACTAGCCAACTCGTTCTACACTCTATGCATGAGCCAGAAGTCAATTTTACAATGAAAGCCTATGGGTTCTTGCTCTGACGCTCCATATGCTTTCACTGTAAAAAAAAGTCTTCCGGATCACGCAGAGCACAGCCTGATTTGGCCAGTCTGTCGAGCGGTGACCTTATAGAGAAGCACGTCACTGGTCACCAGAGAAAGCGGTGGTAAGTGAGTATATTAATACCCTCACACTACATTACATGTAGACACATTTAATGCATAAAAAATTTAGTGGGAAGGCTTCTTTATCACTATTTTCATGAAAAAAAAATGTTTTAAAAAAAATAAGTGTAAAAGCCATCCCACTGCGACAAGGTGTATCCAATAATGACATTCCAATCTCTAGTATTAAACCTCACCTTATGTCAGCCGACCTCAATGTAGATGGGGGCAGAGCAGGACCAGTACAGTGGGGCAAAAAAGTATTTAGTCAGTAATAGTGCAAGTTCCACCACTTAAAAAGATGAGAGGCGTCTGTAATTTACATCATAGGTAGACCTCAACTATGGGAGACAAACTGAGAAAAAAAAAATCCAGAAAATCACATTGTCTGTTTTTTTAACATTTTATTTGCATATTATGGTGGAAAATAAGTATTTGGTCAGAAACAAAATTTCATCTCAATACTTTGTAATATATCCTTTGTTGGCAATGACAGAGGTCAAACGTTTTCTGTAAGTCTTCACAAGGTTGCCACACACTGTTGTTGGTATGTTGGCCCATTCCTCCATGCAGATCTCCTCTAGAGCAGTGATGTTTTTGGCTTTTCGCTTGGCAACACGGACTTTCAACTCCCTCCAAAGGTTTTCTATAGGGTTGAGATCTGGAGACTGGCTAGGCCACTCCAGGACCTTGAAATGCTTCTTACGAAGCCACTCCTTCGTTGCCCTGGCGGTGTGCTTTGGATCATTGTCATGTTGAAAGACCCAGCCACGTTTCATCTTCAATGCCCTTGCTGATGGAAGGAGGTTTGCACTCAAAATCTCACAATACATGGCCCCATTCATTCTTTCATGTACCCGGATCAGTCGTCCTGGCCCCTTTGCAGAGAAACAGCCCCAAAGCATGATGTTTCCACCACCATGCTTTACAGTAGGTTTGATGGATGCAACTCAGTATTCTTTTTCCTCCAAACACGACAAGTTGTGTTTCTACCAAACAGTTCCAGTTTGGTTTCATCAGACCATAGGACATTCTCCCAAAACTCCTCTGGATTATCCAAATGCTCTCTAGCAAACTTCAGACGGGCCCGGACATGTACTGGCTTAAGCAGTGGGACACGTCTGGCACTGCAGGATCTGAGTCCATGGTGGCGTAGTGTGTTACTTATGGTAGGCCTTGTTACATTGGTCCCAGCTCTCTGCAGTTCATTCACTAGGTCCCCCCGCGTGGTTCTGGGATTTTTGCTCACCGTTCTTGTGATCATTCTGACCCCACAGGGTGGGATTTTGCGTGGAGCCCCAGATCGAGGGAGATTATCAGTGGTCTTGTATGTCTTCCATATTCTAATTATTGCTCCCACTGTTGATTTCTTCACTCCAAGCTGGTTGGCTATTGCAGATTCAGTCTTCCCAGCCTGGTGCAGGGCTACAATTTTGTTTCTGGTGTCCTCTGACAGCTCTTTGGTCTTCACCATAGTGGAGTTTGGAGTCAGACTGTTTGAGGGTGTGCACAGGTGTCTTTTTATACTGATAACAAGTTTAAACAGGTGCCATTACTACAGGTAATGAGTGGAGGAAAGAGGAGACTCTTAAAGAAGAAGTTACAGGTCTGTGAGAGCCAGAAATCTTGATTGTTTGTTTCTGACCAAATACTTATTTTCCACCATAATATGCAAATAAAATGTTAAAAAAAAAACAGACAATGTGATTTTCTGGATTTTTTTTTCTCAGTTTGTCTCCCATAGTTGAGGTCTACCTATGATGTAAATTACAGACGCCTCTCATCTTTTTAAGTGGTGGAAGTTGCACTATTGCTGACTGACTAAATACTTTTTTGCCCCACTGTATCTGACTGTTCAGACACTGGTCCATGGGAAGCTATATAAATGCCTAGCTCAAAAACGGTGGCATCACACCTGTTTGTACAAAGTACAAGAAACTACAGCAAAACTAAAGTAATGAGCTGGAACATAAGTTGGTATACATGCAATGTGTAGGAGCACGTTCACACTGTGGCCATTTCACAGACAAGCCAAGAAACAAACAAAAGGAGTATATACTCTGTAAGTAAATCATAGAATGTTAGAATTGGAAGGGACCGCCAGGAACATCGTGTCCAACCCCCTGCTCAATGCAGGATTCACTAAACCATCTCAGAAAGATGTCTATCCAGCCTCTGTTTGAAGACTTCCATTTTTTTTCTGTGACTCTCCAGGTCTCAAACCCACAGCCTTAAAGGAAATCTGTCACCTCATTTTGCCGCTATAAACTGCGGCCACCGCCATTAGGGGCTTATCTGCAGCATTATAGAATGCTGTAGATAAGCCCCCCGATGTATCCTGAAAGATAAAAACATGTTAGATTATACTCACCCGAGGGGCGGTCCGGTCCGGTCCGAAGGGCGTCGCAGATCCGGGTCCGGCGCTTCCCATCTTCATGCGATGACGTCCTCTTCCTTCTGTCACAGCTCCTGCGCAGGCGTTATTCTCTGCCCTGTTGAGGGCAGTGTAAAGCACTGCAGTGCGCAGGCGCCGGGAAAGGTCAAAGGCCCGATGCCTGCGCCCTGCAGTACTTTACGTTACCCTCAACAGCGCAAATCAGCACGTCTGCGCAGGAGCCGCAACAGAAGCAAGGAAGAGGACATCATCGCATGAAGATGGGAGGCACGCAATCTGCAACACCCATTGGACCCGAACCGGGACCGCCCCTGGGTGAGTATAATCTAACTTGTTTTTTTCAGGTTACATCGGGGGGGGGGGGGCTTATCTACAGCATTACAAAATACTGTAGATAAGCCCCTAATGGCGGTGGCCGCAGTTTAAAGTGGCAAAATGAGGTGACAGATTCCACTTAACATTACAGGGAGATGCTTAAGCTACTGAGCCACAAGCTCCGATATAAAGTCAATATTGAGGCAATGCAACATACCAATTCTTTTTTACCATTGACCAAACAGCTTTGCATTTTTCAAGATGAGACTCAAAGAACTTCTCAGGGTACAGTGAGATCGCAATAGTACATGTAGATACCATAGGGTATGCCACTACAAGGTGTACCTACATATTGGGACCAATACTTGAGATGGGACCATCCCGATTGGGTGCAGCTTAACAAGGTGGGATGGCTTTTATACTTTTTTTTTTAATCAAAATAGTGTTAACTAAGTGCCTGATCTTATATACATGTCCCTACACATTGCTCATATATTAACTTATGTTCCAGCTCATTTAGTTGATTTTGCTATGGAGACTTAGAACCTGATTCATCAAAGCTTTCTCACTAGCATTCTGGCCTAAAAACTTTGAAAAGTTGCAAGATTTTGGCGCAAATTTGAAGTTGCTCCTAAATTGTATTACTTTTGAGGTATTCCCAACAGTTTTTCCCAGCGCTGCCAAAATGGGTATGGCTGAGGCTGGACAGCAGCATGATGCCACAGTCCTTCTAATTTATGACAAACTGATGTGCCAGAAATCTCACTCCAGTACCTGACTAGAGTGACATTTCTGGCGTGGCACCTCTTCTTAAATCAGGACAGTGTGATACTAGCACGCCCCCTCATCAAGAGTGGCGTGACTAACTTCTGTTTTAACGAATCGGTCTTATAGTTCTTGGATCCCGAATACCAGTCATCTGTCTACAGAACAATTCTCTCTTATTCATTTAAGGGGTTTTCCACTGGATTTCAACAAAAGCTTGTTTGGCCCAGGGGATGCAATAATAATAAAACACTACACCCAAAGAAGCATCATTTTTCCACTTTTGCAACTGTGTCCCCCACCAGACAGCAGGCATCAACATCTGTCAAGGTGCGTCACGTGATGATTGGAACCTTCTCATTCCGACTCAATTCTCGACTAAGACAAAAAGAGAAGGCTGCTCACTACTAAATAACCTCCGACTACTACATATTGTAGGACCATCGTCCAGTAAGTGTACACCTATATAATCTCCGTATATTTAAGAATCCATTGATATTATGATTGGTGTGTTACAACAACGTCTGTACAGCTGCTCTACTGTACGCTGTATGGTTCTGTTCTTGATGCACATCTGGAGACTAAAGTAGTGGATATCTATCAGTCACATGGCGACCTTCTCCTCCCCGATCACTCTGATCATCTAAACAACCGCTACACTGAAATACATGCAGAGGCATATGCTGTAGGCACTGCTGCCCATCACTTCAGTTGCTTTCTTGCTCCATCTGTCACATAATTCTGCCAAATTCCCCACATCTTTCGCTTCTGGTGCTTTATGCACAAAAGAACAAGAGTCGCTGCAAACACAGATCTGGCCATGATCAGATGAGATGAATGCTTGTCCTTTAGGCACCAGACAAGATCCTAATAATTTTTCAATGGTGTTTAGATTAATTTCCTCACCCCTTAGTAATAAATGCCATGACAAGGAATCTTTATACTACATAGTTTTGAACTTGGAGCTTCATTAGATTGACAATTCTCTCCAGTGATGACTTTCCATATACTGGATTGAGTTTGCAGCTAAAACAGTTATGAATTGCAACAACTTTAACCTTGTTATCACAACCAGATTACACCCGCCTATAAAAATAACAAAATCAGTTTATACCTCTGTGTTTATAATAATTTGTGTTTTTTGTTTGACCTCCTGCTTTTTAAGGGTTGACCTCAGGTTCTCAATGTGATTGAAATCTGTGGCGTTTCCTGGCCATAGACCCAAAATTTCAAAGCTTTGTTGGCCTTGGCCAAGCCACTAATCACTTTAGCCCTATGATATGATAGCCATTGCAGAAAGCAGTATTGTTCATCACTAAGGGATGGTTGGGAGAAATAATAAACTCAAAGCAATGATTAGACAAAAAAAAGGTGGTCATCAGTCAGGATTTGGTCCAGAAGCTGATATCCATCTGCCAGGCCAAAGGGTGGAAGTCTTGAAAAATAAGGGACAACTCTGCAAATATTGAAACTAGAAAAAAAAAAAGAGAGACATGGTCCGCGCATCCAAAAACTCATACACTGATCTATTGCAGCTAAACAAAAATTTACAAAACGGCACATAAGGTTCTGATCAGATTGTATGAAGCCTACTGCCATGTCATGTCATAGCAAACCTGTTAATGGGTCCCTGACCTTAAACGTGTGGCGCCATGCACCGACCACCACCGAAGTGATAGTGCATCTACAGGGGGGAGCAGTCTACAGCACCCATGCTGCAAGGCAAAGCCCCCTCAGCTCCCAAGTCACAGCAACAATGGCTGCCACACAGCACCAACACCTAGTGAAAGGAGCCTCAATAAAACCCCACTTCAGCTCAGACAGACAGCTAGTAGCTGCCATTTTCAAAACATCTGGACAAAATGGGAAGAGTGCTGGTACAAAGTAAAAAAAATGAGGGGCATCACCTATCATGACTGTTTAGAGTAAGCATGGGTTACACGCAAAAATGTTGTTAGCCTATACGTTCCTGTATTCCATGGCAATATGTGAATCCGCAATGAAATTTTTATGAATCTGGTTGTGAGGGCCCCTTATAGTTATTGGGTTGTGGACTCGAATGTATCTTCAATAAGGTTGAGCATTACAAAAAAAAATATCTGCTGCATGAACCTTCCAGTTTACTGTTTACACCTGACTCGTATGCACCTTAGACATTATAATGTCTCCTATTCTGTCCACCATATATTATGTCCCTCCCTCTGGAGAGAGGGGAACATGGTAACTTGTTAAATGAAAACAAACAAACTGGATCCTACTCACCTGTCACCGCTCCCACGACAAGTGTCTCCTCCATGCAGCAGGTTGCACAATGTAACGGTGTCATTGCATCATCTGCTGCTTGTGGTTGATAGGCCAGGGGCACATATAGGTATTGTGGGGCAGGGAGCCAGTGGCTCCACAATACTTTTTAATTTTAATTTGAGGCGTTTGTGGGAATTTTAGCCCATTCATCCAAAAGAACATTTCTAAGGTCAGACATTGATATTGGAGTAGAAGTCCTCGCTCAAAATCTCCATTATAGTTCATTCTAAAGGTATTTTCAAACTCAACCAACCATACCTTTATGGATCTTGCATTGTGCACTATGGCACAGAAATTGGGAAAAGAAAAGGGTCTTGCCCAAACTGACCCCACAAAATTGAAAAAATACAGTTGTCCAAAATTTCTTGGTCTGATGGAGCATTACGTTTTCCTCACTCTGGATCTAAAGAGTCTAGACCGACCACTGAAAATTAATCCCATGGTGTTTTTCCTCCACCAGCAAACTTTACAGCTAGAACAGTGTAGACATTTAACATTCTTCTGTCATTCATCAAACGCAGACTCATCCATCAGACGCCAGATAGAAAAGTGTGATCCGTCAATCAACAGAACAGGCTTCTACTGCTTCAGAGTCGGCATGCATTACTCCACTCCATCTGACACTTTAACATTGTGCTTGGTGATGTAAGGCTTGAATGAACTGCTCAGCCACGGAAACCCAACCCAATGTCATGAAGCAGTTTTTGTGCGAATGTTAATGCCAGAAGAGATCTGAAGTCCTGCAGTTTTCAAATCAGCAGAGCTTTGGCGACTTATGAACTATGGCCCTAAGCACTTGACAACCACGCCACTTTGTGGATGAATTGCTGTGGTTCTTAAATGCATTGAAACATGGAAATATGCACTCAACAAATGTGTATTTTTTTGGCATCCTCTGTCTGACATGTGCATGCATACCACTAACTTAAAGGGAGCCTGTCACCCCCAAAATCGAAGGTGAGCTAAGCCCACCAGCATCAGGGGCTTATCTACAGCATTCTGTAATGCTGTAAATAGGCCCCAGATGTAACCTGAAAGATGAGAAAAAGAGATTAGATTATACTAACCTTATTACACTCACCTGGGCGGGAGGTCCGATCCGGGCCCTCCCGTCTTCTTATGATGACGTCCTCTTCGTCTTCACGCTGTGGCTCCCGCGCAGGCGTACTTTGTCTGCCCTGTTGAGGGCAAAGCACTGCAGTGCGCAGGCGCTGGGCCTCTCTAACCTTTCCCGGCACCTGTGCACTGCAGTACTTTTCTCTGCCCTCCACAGGGCAGAGAATTACGCCTGTGCTGGAGCCGTATCGTGAAGACAAGAAGAGGACGTCATCGTAAGAAGAGGTGCTGGACCGGACCGCGACACCCATCGGACCGGACCGCAGCGGGACCGCCCCTGGGTGAGTATAATCTAACCTCTTTTTCTCATCTTTCAGGATACATCGGGGGCTTATCTACAGCATTCCAGAATGCTGTAGATAAGCCCCTGATGCCGGTGGGCTTAGCTCACCTTCGATTTTGGGGGTTACAGGTTCCCTTTAACGGTGTAGGAAGGGGAAGCAGAATGTGCTTTCCTATTACAAAGGGCCACCATGTGTTTTTTTTTTCGAACAGTCTCCATAATGGACAGATTCCTAACCTCACCGTAGCATGCATATGCCTTCCAAGTGCATTTTCCCCAACCGTGGCAATAAAAGCATTTGTGCCTAGCCTTACCCCTGATATGAATCATCTACACTTCCATAGACAACCGTTTCAATTTATGGTAAGTAGGGGTGTACTGGATGGGAACAAAAAAAGACACTACAAATTCTCCATATACAAGGACATTGGCAAAGTGGCAAATGAGTTCAAAATGGGTAACCAAGAACAAAAGGGAAAAAAGGCAACAAAAACATGGATCTCTCTCAATGGACCTTCCTTGAAATCCTATAAATATATGGAGTTTTCACTAAACCCATAGACGGCATAGCTGCAGGAGCATGAGCCAGCCCCAGCACTGAACCTCCAGCCAAGATGGCTGTGAAGAAAAAAAAAAAAAAACCATGGTGCTTGCAGTGCAGGGAATGGTGGGGGAGGGGAGGCAGATATTGAGCTACTGCATTAACAGCGACTCTTGCAGGCTGCGGAGAACATGTGGGCTGTCTATACTGTGCAGATGGGAAACGCACGCACTGAGCTGCTACGAGCAGAGAGAGAGTGCAGTGGGCCGAGTGCAAGGACTAATTGCTGACTGAACTCACATTTTCCAAATGATTGCGCACTGAAGAATCTACTTTGATTTTTGGGTCCTGGATAAAATAATGTTTTAAAAGAAATTTAGTTGGTCATATTCTGGAATCAGTGTCTCCAAGTCTGCCTGGTGGCCACCTGTCATCGCACCTGAACCGTAGTCACCCCCCACCTACCCAATTACATATAGGATTTGAATCCTGTCCAAGCCGTTTTATTTTTTTCAGTTAAGGTTGGGGTACCCAATTTGGAGACAGTGGTTACCCAATGTAGAGGACAGTGCCAGGGGTGCCAAAAGTCTGCAGTTCTGTTAGCGCACCTGTCTCGTATAAAATTGTTCATTCCTCAAAGGGTATTAAACAGGAAGCAGATGTGGTGGCCCCTACGCTCTGTGAGCTCTCTGTTATTCGGCGGTGCAGAGGCGGCTCATGTGCCATCAATTCCCTGCAGTCCAGGCTCTCAATGTTTCAGCTGCAGGGTAGATGAGCCCGACACACACCAATCTAGCCATTTCAAGGCCTACAAACACTATAAAACACACACATTGGATATATAGGTATACATACACTCAGTACTGAGCAAAGGTTTTAGGCAGGTGTGGGAAAAATGCTGCAATGTAAGAATGATTTCAAAACTAGAAGTGTTAATGGTTTATTTTCAAAGTCAATGAAAGAAAGAAATCTAAATCAAATCAATATTTGGTTATGAACATATTTTGCGTTTCAATGGGATCAATTCTTTAAGGTACGGTTGCAAACGGCTTTTTAAGAAACTCTGTTGTTCCACGATTGTTCCAAACATTTTGGAGAACTAACTACAGATATTCTGTGGTCGTACTCTTGTGCAAATCGTTGTCTCAATGATGTTGAGATCAAGGCTTGATGGGGACATCATATCTTCCAGGACCTTTTATTCTTCTTTACACTGAAGATAGTTCTTAGCTTTCATTTAGATATCCTTCATTTTTCACGTACGCAAAAAAAACAAAAAAAAAAACATGGACATATGAAAAGCACCATTGACTTTAGTGGGTACCTCTCAAAATCTAGGACAAAATTTGTACGGCTGTCTGAATGAGGTCTTAACATTGGCTGCATACTTGGGGTCGTTGTCTTGCTATTGAATACATTTGGAGCCAGATTCTTCCTATTCTTCCAAATGGTACTACAAAATAGCATTAAGTTACTTACCAGTAATGTCATTTTTTGGAGCCCCATGACAGCGCCATGAGAGCTGGGATCCGTCCTTCAGGAACAGGAAACCTACAGATACAAAAAGGGTGGCACCTCTCCCACGCATCAGTTGAATTTCAGAGCCCGAGAGGACTACCGCGGTTAATAACACACACATATAAACAATAATATACAAAACATCCCGTTTTAACTGTAATCTAATTATCACACGTGAAACTTTATAAGAAGTGCAGCCCCCACGTGAAAGGGAGGGAACTATGGGTGCTGTCATGGGCCTCCAAAAATGCTGTTACCGGTAAGTATCTTAATGCTTTATTCGGACTCCCATGACAGCACCACGCTTAAATTAAAGAGATTTAAGCTACCTTAGGGAGGGACTATAGCCTGCAGCACCCTTAACCCGAAGGTGAGATCTAAGGAGAACCCCAAGTCCAACCAATAGTGTCTAAAAAAGGTGGAAGGGGATGACCATGTGGTAGCCTTACATATCAGGTCGATTGACACTCCCGATCTTTCCGCCCAGGACGATGCCATGGCCCGGGTGGAATGCGCCCTCAGATTCTGCGGAGTCGGACCCCCACCTGGTGTATAAGCCAGAGAGATAGCCTTCCTAATCCATTTGGCTAGCATGGATTTTCATACTCTAAGCCCTTTCCTAGGACTTTGGAAGGATAAAAATGATGCATTATCCTTTTTCCAAGCATTAGTAGCCGAGATATATTCTAGTAGGCATCTTCTAATGTCTAATTATGGAGTGTCTCTTCCTTAGGGTTAGAAGGGTTAGGAAGAAAGGATGGTAGGACTATCTCCTGTGACCTGTGGAAGTGGGATGCTACTCTGGGCAAGTAGGCTGGGTCCGGTTTTAGGACTACTCTGTCCTGTAAGAACTCTGTATAAGGGGAAAGTTTAGAAAGTGCCTGGATATCCCCTACTCTATGAGCAGATGTTATTGCTACCAAGAAAGCCGTTTTAAGGAATAGCATCTTAATTGAAGCTGACTCCAGGGGTTCAAATGGGGACTCTGTCATAGCTGAAAGGACTAGGTTGAGATCCCATGGCATACTTTTATTTTTGTGTATGGGTTTAGCTCAACTAGCTGCTTTAAGAAACCTAGAAATCCAATAGTTATTGGCAATATTACAAGAGAACAGGGCACCAAGGGCTGAGACCTGCACTTTTAGTGTACTCGTGGAAAGACAACTCAACCCTTCTAAAGAAATTCTAGAATCTGTTGTATCTGAATCCCTTCAATATTACATTCCGAAGAGGCCAGGAACTGCCTCCAGGTTCTAGCGTAGATTTTTGTTGCAATTTGTTTTCTACTCTTCAGAAGGGTATCAACTAAATTTGTGGAGAAGCCTCTATTACTCAACAATGACCTCTCACACTCCATGCCGTCAAATGAAGTCCCGTCACTTGTGGATGGTTGATCGACCCCTGGCACAGCAGATTCGGAAGGTCTGGAAGTACCCAGGGATTGCATACCGACATAGTCCTGAGCCATGTGGACCAGGTCCTCCTGGGCCAAAATGGGACAATTAGTATGACTCTTGCCCAGTCTTCCCTAATTTTCCTCACTACCAGAGGTAACAGTGCTAATGGTGGGAACGCGTAAGCCAAGGAGAAGTCCCATTTTGTCAGGATTTTTTTTGTCCTGGGATTTAGGAAGAAGAATTTTCTTACTTTTCAGTTTTCTCTGCTGGCAAAGAGGTCCACCTCTGATTGACCCCAGCTGCGGACAATCTGGTTGAAGATGTCCATATTCAGGGACCATTCTCCCTGCCTTAGAGTATTGCGGCTTAGGAAGTCTGGTTTTATGTTTTCCTTCCCTCTGATATGAAGCGCTGTCAAAGATTGAAAACGTTTTTCGGCTGTTTGAAATAGGTGATCTACTTGCATCAGAGCCTCGGAATGTGTTCCACCTTGGTGATTGACATAGGCCACCGCAACCTGGTTGTCCGATAGAATCTTGACATGGTGACTCTGTAGATATACAAGGAGTTTTTTAACTGATAACTCACTTACCACCAACTCCCTCTGGTTGGATGAGGCTCCCACCTAGGAGTCCCATTGTCCCTGGACCACGATGTCATCCATATGGGCCCTCCACCCCGTGGGGTTAGCATCCATGGTTATTACACGAGTTATGTGTATTACCCAGGGAACTCCTGAGGATAAGATGTCCTTGCTCAGCCACCACCTAAAAGACGTAAGAGATAACGGGCTCAACGATATCTGACCCTGCAGGGATCCCCCCCAAGGCTCTATCGTTAACTAGGACATCTCTCTGTAAGGGTCTAGTGTGAAACTGAGCCCACCTGACAGCTGGGATACATGACATCAGGGACCCTAATAGGGACATGGCCTGTCTGAGGGTCATGGAGGGTCTATCAATTGCCCTTAAAGTCTGTTGTTGAATGTGTATTAACTTGTCTGGCGGTAGACGACACTGTTGGGCTTCAGAATCTAACAGTAGACCTAGAAACTTCTGAATTTTTAAAGGGCTGCAACTGGGATTTTTCGTAATTTATTATCCAGCCTAGGTGCTCTAGCCTGGCTCTAGCTCTTCCTACTTGTGATAGGCAATGATCTGCTGAATTACCCACTATGAGGAAGTCATCTAAGTAGGGAACAATAAGAATATTTGACTCCCGTAAACGAGCCATGACATCAGCAACTATTTTCGTGAATACCCTAGGGGCAGCTGATAGACCGAAGGGAAGTGCCCTACACTGAAAATGGTGGACTACCCCTCCTATGAAAACCGCCACCCTTAGGAATTGCTGGAAATCTGCATGGATAGGTACATGATAGTACACGTCTTTTAAATCTACAACTGCCATGAAACAGTTTTCCAACATCTTTATTGTTGAACTGATTGACTCCATCTTAAAGGTTCGATTGACTAGAAACTCATTAAAGTGACCGAAGATTAGTAATGGTTCTAAATGATTTATCTGGCTTCTGAATAGGAATAGAGGAGAATAGAACCCTCTACCTCTCTCGGATTCTGGAACCTCTACCAGGACATTTTTAAGGCATAGACTCAAAACCTCTGCTTCCAATGCCGTCTGTTCAAGAGAGGAAGAGCGCAGAGGAGTTAACTTAAAATTATCTAGCGGGATGTAACTGAAATCAAGCCTGAGTCCATCAGTTATCATGCTGGAAGGAAGGCCGACAATCCCCTTCCCCCCCCCCCCTACAGGGATTGCTAGTCATTGGTCAGGTTTCTTATGCTCTCTTGAAGAACCTCTGAACATAAAGCCTGTACCTCTCTGTTTATCTTCCCATCTGTAACAGTCTCTAGTGGGTGATAATATGCATTTTCTTCCCTGACCAAACCTCTTTCTATTGAAAGGACGACGGTAGGACATGGATGATAAATTAGGGATTTTTTTTTTTATCATCCCCTGCTTTTTCCAGCATCTGATCCACGGCTGGACCAAACAGATATTCCCCTTTGCATGAGATAGCACAGAGTTTGACCTCGTTTGGATATCCCCCGACCAGCATTTCAACCACAGGGCCCTACGGGTCGCATTAGAAAGTCTTCCTGCTCTGGCCAGCATTTTAACCGAGTCAACTGAGGCATCCGAAAGGAAGGCTGCGGCCTCCTGAATCACTGGTAGGGCACTCAGAATTGTATCCCTAGAAGCCCCTTCTTTTAACTGGGACTATTGGTCCAGCCAGACCATCATGGATCTGGCCGTACACGCTGATGCTACCGCTGGTCTTAGGGAGCCGGCTGCGATCTCCCAGGTTCCCTTAAGGAAGGTATCTGCCTTCCTGTCAAGGGGATCTTTAAGGGTCCCCATATCCTCGAAAGGTAGCAAGGCTCTTTTTGATGCCTTGGTCACTGCAGCATCTAACTTAGGGGCTTTATACCAGGTGTTGACTGCCGGGTCGTTGAAGGGGTATCTGTGTTTAAGAGCCGGTGGTAAAGAGCCCTTCTTTTCAGGCTTTTTCCATTCCCGGAAGATTAACTCCTGGATCTTTCCGTTTAATGGGAAAGACCTTCGCTTTCTCTGATCCAGCCCACTGAACATGATCTCCTGTCTGGATAGCTGCGGTTTGGGTTCCGCTATGCCCATCGTTCCCCTGACCGTTTTTACCAACTTATCTACCCGATCCAGGGGCAGACAGAAGCGGGAAGAGTCTTCCTCTGACAAGGAGGGAACTGAATCGTAGGAGCCCTCATCTCTTTCCCCTTCCGCCAAAGAATCAGAGTCCAAAGGGGCCTTGTATTTTGAGCTTCCTGCTTGAGGCAGGCACTTCAGAGATTCTCTTACTTCCGCCCTGACGATCTCTTTCAGGCTTGCAATAACATTAAGAGATTCTTCTGCTACCTGAGAGAGGACAGTAAAAGCAATATAGTCTATCTAGACCTAATGACACCCCTTCCCTTCCTTAAGACCTCACCGTCTGCTGGATACAGGGGTGCATAACGTTTTTGGGAATGAATCTGGTAACGGGACTCCACAGAGGGCGCATTCCTTGTGTTTTGCTTTACCCATTCACTTCTTCCCCTAAAACGAAAAATATAAGGGGGGACTGCGTCACCGAGTGAACATTCACGCAGATCACTTACCATTGCCTGCAGTGAAAAGGTACAGGAATATGAGGGGGGTTTTTCACAGTCGATGCTCCCAATCCCTGCCTGGACTGGTCATTCCTTTTGTCATGCTCCTTATCTTTAGGCTTCTGTCGCACCTATTCCAGCAGCTGAGGCCGCTGCTCACGATCACTTTCCATCATGAACCGACAATAAGGCCAGAAGCATGGGTCCAAACCTGGAGCCTGCCTAAATCCACTCTTCCAGTCAGCAGATCTGCCATGCGCTGCCCCCTGATTAGATCTCTGCCCCCACAGGTGCAGCCGACCGGCCAGAGGGCCCTGCGTGTGCCTGGCGTTCAATTCCGATGGGCGCCGCCATCTTGGAATTGCCGCGCATGCGCAGCAACCCCAGTGACCCAGAAGTTCACGCCGGCCCCGCCTCCAATGTCACTGCGGCCCATCAACGCTTCCTGAATGCGTCCAGTGCAGCGTGGGACGCCCGGATTGCCAGCGGTGCTCCGGACAGAGCCCACCATCACGCCCCCGGCTTTCCACGCACCACTGGAGCCGAAGATCGTGGGGGAATACTCACCCAGCGCTGGCCTCCATGGAGACAGAGATCCTCCGGACTCCTGTCCCTGCTGCAAACGCCACCACCATGCAGCCCAGCCAGGACCACCGTGGCGTCTCCAGGACCTCCGCACCGGCCGAGGTATGAGACCACTCGCTACCTGAGTCGGCCGGCCTGGGATCCATAGGATTCTTCTTCTGTAGGATCCAGTTCCTACAGAAACAGGAAACCAACTGATGCGTGGGAGAGGTGCTGTCCTTTTTGTATCTGTAGGTTTCCTGTTTCTGAAGGGCGGATCTCCTCTCTCATGGTGTGGTCATGTGAGTCTGAATAAAGTTAAGTATTTGCCTGTATTTATCACTATTGAGGACAACAAAAACTTAAGGGTTGCAGGCGCAGTGGTAGGTCATGGAAACTTAGTGCAGCAAAAGAAAGACATGTTTACTGTTCTTCAAAATCGGAAGATGTCCAGTAGTGCCATGAGCTCAGAACTGGTATCAACCAGTGGGACTCGGCTACACCCAACTATTGTTTGGAGAAGTCTGGTCAGATTTTTTCATGAAAGAATTGTAGCCAAAAAAAAAACATACCTTCTAGATGGAAACAAAACCTAGCGACTGAATTATGGATGAAAACACACTAACTGGGGTGCACAAAAATGGCAGCAGGTGCCCTGGACTGATGAGTCAAAATGTGAAATATTTGGCTGTAACAGAAGGCATTTTGTTTGCTGAAGGTGTGGAGAGTGGCACTGAAGGCAAGCAGTGAAGCATGGTGAAGGGTCTTTATAAGTTACGGGCTGCATTTGAGAAAATGGATTTAACTTTGTGCTGAGAAATACAGGCAGATACTTATTCATCATGCAGTACAATCAGGGAGGCATCTGATTGGCTCCAATTTTATTCTGCAGCAGGACAACTGCATACAGCCAATGTCATTAAGAAATATCTCCAGCATATGGAAGAACAAGGAGTCCTTGAAGTGATAATACAGCCCCCACAGAGCCCTGATATCATCATCGAGTCGGTCTGGGATTATATGAAAGACAGAAGGATTTGCACACGCGACATCCAGAGAAGATGTGTGGTTAGTTCTTCAAGATGTTTGGAATACCCACCCTGCCGAGTTCCTTCAAAAACGGTGTGCGAACGTAGTAAAAAAAAACTGATGCTGCTGTAAATGCCAAAAGTGGTCACACCAAATACCTATTTTGATTACGATTAATTAACATTTTTAAGATCTTTGCTTAATGTCAAACATGTTTTAAACAGAGGCTGAAAACCAGTGGAGATCAAATACTTCTCGTTGATGATCGTGTTACAACTACAGTATATCTAGGCTAGACTGTAGCCTCAATTAAATAGATCTGATGTCATCGCTATGACAAAGAGGCCACGCCCTTGCAGTCATCCATGTCTTTGGGTGGAGTAGGCACCTATTATGTTTGGAATATGATGAGCCTCCCCGTTCCTTGGCATTGCCCGCTCTGAGGTTGCTGACAGCTTAGTGCGCTGCAGTTTGTTAGCCAAGGTCACGTCAGCTGCTGCAGAGCTCCGCATTATCCGGTCTCCCCTTCCTGCTCCGGGGTTTGCAGGTGGTACCACTCGTCCTCTGTAATGGAAAAGGACGACAGTCTGACAGCTGGGAACATCCTCATCATCTGCCGTGTAACACACAGCCTGCACCAATCCAACCCCAAGCAACTGCAGTGAAGGTTAGGTGGGCAGCCTTACATTTTTGTAAAAAGTGCAAACCTTCTAGGTCATAAGAAATCGCCTCTTGTTGGATTCTACTGGGTAATTATAATTGGCTGGAACTGGCAAACCCCACTTGTGTAAACGTTCCAAATTCTCCCATCATTTTTTTTTTAGTTTGTTTGTTTTTTTTTAGAAATGGGGGCTCAGTATCCCTTGGCAGCCCAAGGCTCCGGCCTGTGAACACAAGTCTGGAACGTAGGCCTGAAGTCAGCAGGAAGGAGGCTACATGTGTTTCCATAGCAACAGACTGACATGACACAGCGTGCACAGGTGACGAGAAGGGACATGGCAGCGTCGAGGGTGAGAGCTGCCAACCAAGCGGCGTACACACAATATGCAGAGCCCTAGTATTACACACGGCCTACTATCACCCATGCACCATGGCTAATAGAGCGTTGTCATAGTCCAGCAGATAAAGGAACAATGGGGCAGATTTACCGTAACTGGCTAAAAGAACAACTGTCTCTCATAGCAACCAATCACAGCGCAGCTTTCATTTTACATAAGCAGTTTAAAAAAATTAAAAGCGGAACTCTGATTGGTTGTTATGTGCAAAAGAGAGAATTTTCTTTTAGACAGTTTTGTGAAAAATTAGGCCCATTTATTGCTCCCGTCATCTCCGGTCTTAGGAGCTCACAATCTTGTCACTCTACCTTACGCTCATTAGACAAAATATAACACCACCGATAATTACGCTCATTAGACGAAATATAACACCACCGATGACATCGTGCTAACTGCGAGTTCAGATAATGTAGATGTTACCTGCAGTCCTATGCAACACCAGTGAATGCAAAACCAGGAGTACAGATAATATAGTAAATGTTACCTGCAGTCCTATGTAACACTAATGATAGCAAAGCCAAGATCAGAAATACAGATAATATAGTAAATGTTACCTGCAGTCCTATGTAACACCACAGATAACAGTGATAGAGTACAGATAATGTAGTAGTTGTTACCTGCAGTCCTATCTAACACCACAGATAACTGAGTACAGATAATGTAGTAGCTGTTACCTGTAGTCCTATGTAACACCACAGATAACGGAGTATAGATAATGTAGTAAATGTTACCTGTAGTCCTATGTAACACCACAGATAACCAAGTAGATAATGTAGTAGATGTTACTTGCAGTCCTATGTAACACCACAGATAACAGTGATAGAGTACAGATAAAGTAGATGTTACCTGCAGGCCTATGTAACTCCAGTGATAGCAAAGCCAAAAGTACAAGTACAGATAACCTATGTAATACCACAGAAAACACAGTGATAACTTTGCGAGGGCAGATAATGTAGATGTTATCTGCAGTCCTATGTAACACCAGAGATAACAGTGATAACATCCACAATATATTTGTACTCAGCTACCCGCAGTTGTATGTAACACTATAGATAATACAGCTATAACTTAGTACAGGTAATGCACTAGTGTAATTTAGCAGTCCTAAGTAACACGATATATAACACAATGATAACTACCTGAGTAGAGATAATATAGTAGATGATACCTTATTTGTAGTGATACATAGGACTTCAGGTATCATCTACTATATCATCTTTACTCAGACAGTTATCATTGTGTTATATATGGTGTTACTTAGGACTGCTAAATTACACTAGTGCATTACCTGTACTAAGTTATAGCTGTATTATCTATAGTATTGCATACAACTGCAGGTAGCTGAGTACAAATATATTGTGGATGTTATCACTTATCGCTGGTGTTACATAGGACTGCCCTCGCAAAAATGCTATCACTGTGTTTTCTGTGGTATTACATAGGTTATCTGTACTTGTACTTTTGGCTTTGCTATCAATGGAGTTACATAGGACTGCAGGTAACATCTAATACTTTATCTGTACTCTATCACTGCTATATGTGGTGTTACCTAGGACTGCAAGTAACATCTACTACATTATCTGTACTCGGTTATCTGAGGTGTTACATAGGACTGCAGGTAACATTTACTACATTATCTGTACTCAAGTTATCTCTGGTGTTACATAGGACTACAGGTAACAATATATCTTATTTGTAGTGATACATAGGACTTCAGATATGTTACCTGTAGTCCTATGTAACACCAGAGATAACCGAGTACAGATAATGTAGTAAATGTTACCTGCAGTCCTATGTAACACCACAGATTATGGAGTACAGATAATGTAGATGTTACTTGCAGTCCTATGTAACACTACAGGATAATATAGATATACTCAGAGTACAGGTAATGTAGTAGTGTAATGTAACAGGCCTATGAAGCACCATATAAATAGAATAACTGTCTCAGTGCAGATAATATATATACAGGAGCTGTGGAGCAAAAAAGTGCAATAGGGTCTTACCCAGAATACATTTTAATTAATTAATTGGTTATGCTAACCTGGTAGAGTTGTGATCACACAATAATGAAGGGGTATGTGTACCCAGCTGCTGCACATCCACAGGTCATCCGACCGGTACACAGAATTTAGAAAAAAAGATGTGATTTTTCCACACTGCTGTTACTTGGAAATGAGGATCCAAAGTCAGAAACTGTATTCAGGTAGTTATTTAATCAATGTGTTTTGAAGTACACATACTTATTCCTCAGGATAACGCTTACATAGTAATATAATAAAAATATAGTAGACACCTGCAGTCCTATGTAACACCACAGAAAACAATGATAATTGTGCTACAGCCAAACTGGTTCAGAGACAAAAACAATTGAACTAATTTTGTGGTGCTAAAAAATGAATATGATGCTTAAATTTGCTGATTGACGCTAATTTGCAATACCCAGAGGAGGTTATAATGACTTATGATACCATTCATGCAGACTTCTAGAAAAATTCTGTCTTTATTATTTCATCATCATTATCGCATTGTTAGTAGCTAATCTATCATATCATCTATTTAGTCTATTGAGCCTTCAGTGTTCTATCATCTTCAGGTGACCAATCAAAAAATACCAACTCCGCTCCGCTGACGTAATCCTAATTACAGTTGCGTCACCTACTTTAATAAATACTCTCTGTGTAAGGTATACAGTTTTAGGATTTCTTAGCTTAGGATCTTAGCATGTTGACATGTTTCTATATGTATTTTTCAGATTTGTCTCGTTTTTGCATTAACAAAGTGGATAGTTTTTGCTACATATGCGGAGAAGTCATTTTGCATCACAAAGGTGAAACTTGACTACCATGATAAGGAAAACCTACAACCCGTATTTTGGCTGCAGAATAGGAGATTAGGACAAGAGTTAAGGTACCGTCACACATAACGATATCGTTAACGAAATTGTTATGCGTGACAGCGACCAACGATCAGGCCCCTGCTGGGAGATCGTTGGTCGCTGGGGAATGATCAGGACTTTATTTCATCGCTGGACCTCCCGCAGACATCGCTGGATCGGCGTGTGTGACGCCGATTCAGCGATGTCTTCACTGGTAACTAGTGTTTACCCTGGTTACCATTGTAAAAGTAAAAAAAACAAACACTACATACTTACATTCCTGTCGCGTCCTTCAGCGTCAGCTTCTCTGCGTCCCCCAGTGTCAGCGCCGGCCGGCCGTAAAGCAGAGCACAGCGGTGACGTCACCACTCTGCTTTCCGGCCAGCGCTTACACAGTGCAGGGAAGCTGACGCTGCGGCCCTGCGCTTAGTAACCCGATGTTTACCCTGGTTACCCGGGGACTTCGGCATCGTTGGTCTCTGGAGAGCTGTCTTTGTGACAGCTCTCCAGCGACCACACAACGACTTACCAACGATCACGGCCAGGTCGTATCGTTGGTCGTGATCGTTGGTAAATCTTTTAGTGTACCTTTAGGCTCCACACATTTGCTGAAATAACAGGATTTTTGGTTGCATACCGTAAAATCTTTTTCTCTGAGCCTTCATTGGGGGACACAGGAAACCATGGGTGTATGCTGCTGCCACTAGGAGGCTGACACTATGCAAACAAAAAAGTTAGCTCCTCCTCTGCAGTGTACACCCTACCGACAGGAAGTAGGATATTCAGTTAGTGAGAAAGCAGTAGGAGAAGCAACGAGAAAGAACAACAATATAATAATAATAATCTTTATTTATATAGCGCCAACAAGTTCTGCAGCGCTCCACAGATTAACAGTTTCAAACGCTCAAAGAGTGTTCAAAGAACTCAAACGTTAACAGTATAACAATAAACAAAGCTGTTCAACATGGGAGGGTGCTGTGTCCCCCAATGAAGGCTCAGAGAAAAAGATTTTACGGTAAGCAACCAAAAATCCTGTTTTCTCTATCGCCTCATTGGGGGACACAGGAAACCATGGGACGTCCCAAAGCAGTCCCTGGGGTGGGAACAGCAGTCAACTCCAATCTAGGTCAGAGGAACTCACCACCGTCGCCTGCAAGGTCTTCCTACCTAAGCCGGCATACGCTTAAGCTAGGCATCGAAGTTTCGCGAACATGTGGAGGACCGATCATCGGTCTGTAGAGGTGCAAGGTAGAGGCCTTATATGTGCACCGCCGGGAGACGCCCACTGCCCGGGTAGAGTGCGCCTTAAACCTGGAAGGAGGAGCACTGCTCTGACCTGGCAAATCTAAACATTGCTGACCGGATTTTGCGGGCATGCGTTGATTAGGAGGCCGGAGGGCCTCTCTACGCCGAGCCCTTATACTGAAAAGGGGGCCTTAGCTGGATAGACCCGGTAGCGTGATGAGAGAACGCTACAAAGGACGAGTCCGAGCAGGACAAAGGGAAGGGAATCAAGAATGATGAACAGAACCATGGAGAACCTCGGCAAGATAAGGGCAGAGCACTGAACCTGTAATCCACAGAATGTACAAAACTGCTGCCACAGACTCTGGAAGTGGTTGAGAGCCTGAAAGGAAGGTATAAAATTAAAATGGACCCACCCCTCGCAAAAATGCAGGAGTGTCCGATGTCTGAAGAAAGGGAGGACCTGGATAAAGGCTTTCATAAAATAAAGGAAAGCACACACGGTCCCAGGAGAACCCTGTCCCTCCGAGGAACTCCTTAATAATTGGTTCACGTCGGAGACAAACTGACGGAAAACCTCGGAAGGCAAACTGTGAGGGACTTCCCAGAGGATAAGTCCTGTCACGCCATAAGCAAATGGTCCTTCGGAAGGGCACCATATTGCTGAATGTCCAAGCAGCACCTGCAGTGGCATCCGCGGGAACGGATACCATGCACTTCCTGCAGGATTAAATTAGTCCGCAAGGACAGTGATTTTCTCCGATCGGACTCCATGAAGGGGGCCCTGATGGAGCGGCTTAGCCCATGCGTCTATAAACCTGCTGTCTAGGTGGAGACAAAGGCAGGGCACAATGTAGCGGCGGACACTTCAATGGCCGACTTTGCCGTGGACTATTAGTTCGTCGTTGGTATCCTTGAGGGATGCTCTCTGTGGAAGAGGAGGACTAGAAAAGCTGGAAACCGGAGGGTCCAGAGACGGAGAAGAGGTCCAGCTCGCAGTAAGTTCAGGAGAGAGGGAATATAGGAAAACCCTCTTTGGAACGGCTGGACTAAGGATTTTAAGAGAAAACCCAGAAAAGACCATTAAATTGAAATGACAAGAAAAAACTTGAGAGTAGGGTACTGGGAGCCTGCTAGAAAGCATGACAAGATGGGCATTGATAAGCACAATCGGACATGAGCAGTCAAGGGAGAAGAGTCCATGGAAAACTGGAGTATGTCAATTCCATGGGAAGTTGGCCCTATGAAGGAGTACATAGGCCCCGGAAAAAAACTTGACTGCCAAAAGGAAGATCCGTACCTATGACGACCTGAGTGACCCTATCCGTCACGGACCCTCTGGAATGGGAGAGGATTGTAGTGTGTGGATCTACTTACCTAAGTATAAGACACCACACAAACGAGGATAACAATGAAAGGGATACGAATCCTGCTGAAGGAAGGAATGTATTATCCCAAAAACCCATCATTGGATCCAGGCGTGGAGCAGCCCTGTACACTGGACGATGCTTGCACAGAGTAAGATCCAATTCCTATCCGAGGTGGGAGAACCTGTTCCTGCCACAGTCGGAAATAAAAACCCGGCGCTGCTCGAGGTTGAATCCAGTGTCTGTAAGAAAGAAGAGGGAAGTACTGATGCATAAATAGGAAGCTCTGTATAGAGGTAGTTCAAAGGCCCCTAGAATAGTGCCGTGAACAATCATGAGTCAAGGTATTATATGGGCTCTGACTTCGTAAGAGACAGCCAGAACGTACAATACTGTAAATCATATATGATAGGAGTAACGCACTGGATCGTGCAGATAAATCTAGGACAGCACTGTAAACTTACCTACTGGATAGTTAGTGGTAGGCCCGAATAACCAAACGGAGTGGAAAGGCTCCTGGGGAGCAACCCGCAATTAAGGCCCAGTGCGTGGCTGAAGGAAAACTGCAACCAGTCGGTACCTGACACCGGCAAGTCCGACCTACCTGAAAGTGGACTGGCCACTTATGCTGCCACTGAGGTCCACCCTGTGGCACTGAGATCCGCCTTGTGGTACGTGCTAGATGTTCTGTTTAGCTGTTAATAGACCACAGACGTTATTGACCGTGAAATACACAGTAAAGTTGCGGCTCCGACTCACCTGAATGCGGTTGTAACTGCTGCGGCAGTCAACCAGAAGTGATAAATACCGGGCACCTCTCTCTGAGTGGTGATTAAAGGGTAGCCTAGGCAGATGCTGCAAAAGAACCTTAAGAGAGTGATAGAGGGTGTTTCTGACATACCTGACTCTGGAGCAAAAGAGCAGGACCAGTGCAGCAATCGATCTCGGGCACGTCTAAACCACTGGAACGATGGCAGGTATTGACTTAATGTGTCTGGAAGATGACATCTAAAGCCTGGATAGCAGACAGTACTGCTGCAATCGACAGGAGGAATAGGGGAGTGCACCTGACTTACCTGAATATAGTACAGAACGCCGGTACCCCTGCGGTGGTCAATCCAAGACATGACTGATCCGCTGAAGATACGACAGTTTCAAATAACGTACTGTACCTGGAAGGTGGTGCGTGTGAAACCTGGGTGTCGGATAGAGTACTGCTGCGATCGGCTCTCGGTATCCTGCAACTATGGCAGATATAGTACTGGTGCGATCGGCTCTCGGTATCTTGCGACTATGGCAGATAGAGTACTGCTGCGATTGGCTCAGTATCCTGCGACTATGGCAGATAGAGTACTGCTGCGTTCGGCACCCGATATCCTGCAACTATGGCAAATAGAGTACTGCTGCGATCGGCTCTCGGTATCCTGTGACTAATCAGCCTGGAGAGAACCCTGGAGAAGGGTATAGGAGAGAGTTGATTCTGTGTTGCGGTCTAGGTCGTGATACCTGACGGCATTAGACAGAATAACAGCTTCCGTGTAGTAAGCCGCACCACGGAGTCTGTCTTGAAGTATGTCCTGCCGTGCTCATTCTCCTGAAGGTAGGACAGTAGGCTTGTCAACAGGGAGACTAAACTCTACTCTCTGTTGTGCACCTGAGTTCAAACCTTTGTGCCTGCGATATGTGGTCAGATTCTTTATCCACTGAGCCACGGCAGACGTTGCTGGGAAATACAGACTCTTAACCGGCTGGAAGTCAGGTCTGAACACTGCAGTCGTGAAGTGAGTAGGAGCAGCTCCCTTCTCTGCTTAGAGCAGTTTAATGGTTGCATCCGGAGGGGGCTGCAGGGAGATGGAGGGCAAGTGCCTTAGAGCAGGAGATATGGAAACATTTGATATGCCAGGGCTCTAGCATCGCTGTGTGTAGAGAAATAGCCGAGCACCGCTGAAAATCAAGGCACAGGTCTGCAATAGCAGAAATCACAACAGCAGTGTGAAAACGTAGAACTCTGAGGCAACTGAAACCTTCTACGAAGTGAACGTCATATGGCAGGTCTTATAATGGTCCATCTCCCTGTGGAGGGTGAGGGGCGGACAGTGGCCCAGATGACGGCAGCGAGGGACATACTGCCATACCCCGCTGGTAACTGCATGGCTCTAGGGCACTTATTACACCGGTGACTGCAAGGCTTTGCTACTACGCCAGAGACTGTACGGCTCTAGAGTGCTACTTTGCCAGTGATTGCGCGGCTCCAGAGTACTATTACGCATTACGCCTGTGACTGCACGGGTCTACAGTACTATTACGCATTAAGCCGGTGACTGCACGGGTCTAGAGTAGTGATACACCATCGACTGCACGGCTTTAGAGTACTAATACGTATCACACCAGTGACTGCATTACGCCAGTGGCTGCACGGTTGACCGGCTTGCATGAAAGGACGACGAGAACACTTTCCTATAGGATTGGGCATGATAAGCATACCTACTAAGGAATGCCAGAAGGTTAGGGGAACATGAGAGATGCAGAGAGGAGTGCCAAACTGCTAAGCAGCGCTACTCACAGCAGTTGTAGTGTCCTGTAGTCTGCTCCAAGGCTGTAACTGCGACAGGCATCAGGGCACAGGTCCAGGGCACCAGTATGAAGATGGAGGCGGGGAACCCGGCCGTTGCAGATGCACGCTGGTGGGAAAGGACAAGCACACCGATCTGAAGGGGGGGGGGGGAGGCGCGAATAGCCATCAGTTCCGGAGGAGAACGGTTCCCAACAAGATAGCGGCGATCCCAGGCCGAATGGTGCGGCTGGGAGTAGTGGGCGGAGCTAGCCGCTCTGAACAGGAATGGGTACAGACTAAACCGCCTGTAGGGGAGCACCAAGATGGCGCCGGTGGGCGGAGCTTGCCGATGATGTTCGGGCGGGAGAAAAGCCCGCCCGAGGGAAAGGAAGTGGGAGGAGATGCGGCGCCGGAAGTAGGCCCCGGTAGAAGCCGGGGCCTAAATTTGAGGCCGGCGGCCGCCGGGAGGGGCCGCGGCGGCGGGTGCAGTGCGGACCCCGGGAAAAGCGGCGCGGTTGCCTGCAAGGCCGCTGCGCCGTGGCCAAAGGAGGAGGAAGCGGCCGGAGGAGGAAGCGGTGCGGTGCCTGCTAAGCCGCTGTGCCAGAAGAAAAACGGTGCAGCCGCAGGAGAAAGCGGCGCGGCTGCCAGCGAGGCAGCCGCGCAGTGTCAGAAAAGAATAGTGCGGCTGTAAGAGGAAATCGGCGCGGCTACCTGTAAGGCCGCCGCGCCGGGACAGAGACAGTGCGGCCACATGGGAAAAAAGGCAGCGGCTGCTGCATGGCTGCAGCGCCGGGTCAGAGCCCAGTGCAGCTGGGGAAAAGCAGTGCGGCCGCCTGTAAGGCCAAGAACAGCGCGGCCGCCAGGAAGTAGCGCAGCTCACGCAAATGGGGTGACGACCCCCGCCCCATGCAACCTGGAAAAATATCCCAAGGGACCCCCAAATGACTACCCTGGAACTGAGGAAGGACTCAGAGGTACTTTGGAATAGTTACCTAAAACATCCCACGGCGTCCTTACTAACCTCATTCCGGGGAAAATATCAGACGTCCAGGGAGCTGATGGACGTCCTCGTCTCCTCCGACCGACAGGCTCTGGTGGGCGAGTGGGTGGGGGACGGATGCAGGACCGGACTTCTAAGCACGCTTGCGTGCTAGGATCTTGGCCCTGCTGTGGGATCTATGAGGATACGGGGTGGCAGTACACGCCGTACTCATAGTCCATAATGTGGGACTACAGGTGTGACTGCTCACCCTGTATCACTCCGGAAAATCTGAAAAGAAACGACGCACATTGAGGTAGATAAGGGTCTAATGAAAGACCCGTGTCCACCTCCTACTGACACTAAGCTAAACTGAATATCCTACTTCCTGTCGGTAGGGTGTACACTGCAGAGGAGGAGCTAACTTTTTTGTTTGCATAGTGTCAGCCTCCTAGTGGCAGCAGCATACACCCATGGTTTCCTGTGTCCCCCAATGAGGCGATAGAGAAAGATGCACATCACATCTTACTTAGTGGTTGCACGGGAAGAGAATCTATGCCTTTTGCAGTCCCAATGATCTGGAAAGAGCCAACTGATCACACTACAATTTGCTATTTCTGCATGGTGCCCCATTAGGAAGGTGATTCAAAGAAGAAGAATTGGACTTTACATTATCCAAACATTGTTCTGCAATACGCCAAGTCGCACTTACAGAAGAACTGTCGGTTCCAAAATCAGCAGTGAAGTCACGTGAGGAAGAAGAGGGTGCTTAGTTTCTTGAAGCACGTTCTCATGATGCACACTTTCTGTCAGCAACTTAAACTGAACCACACCTTATAACACAAAGTGAACTTAATCTTGTTAGGGCTTTGCATCTGCTCAAGACTAGAGTAAAGGTACCGTCACACTAAGCGACGCTGCAGCGATACCGACAACGATCCGGATCGCTGCAGCGTCGCTGTTTGGTCGCTGGAGAGCTGTCACACAGACCGCTCTCCAGCGACCAACGATCCCGAGGTCCCCGGTAACCAGGGTAAACATCGGGTAACTAAGCGCAGGGCCGCGCTTAGTAACCCGATGTTTACCCTGGTTACCATCGTAAAAAAACAAACAGTACATACTTACATTCAGCTGTCTGTCCCTGTCCGCTGTGTGACTCACCGCTGTGCTGTGCTTTCACTTTGCGGCCAGCAGTCAGTGCAGCAAACAGACGGCAAGGGACAGACAGCTGAATGTAAGTATGTACTGTTTGTTTTTTTACGATGGTAACCAGGGTAAACATCGGGTTACTAAGCGCGGCCCTGCGCTTAGTTACCCGATGTTTACCCTGGTTACCAGTGAAGACATCGCTGAATCGGTGTCACACACACCGATTCAGCGATGTCTGCGGGGAGTCCAGCGACGAAATAAAGTTCTGGACTTTCTTCCCCGACCAGCGATCTCCCAGCAGGGGCCTGATCGCTGCTGCCTGTCACACTGGACGATATCGCTAGCGAGGACGCTGCAACGTCACGGATCGCTAGCGATATCGTCTAGTGTGACAGTACCTTAAGGTCAGTTTCTCAGTTTGTTGCAGTGGTGTATGGGTGGCATTTGCAATTGTGGGAACTAAATTTTTGGGGAAACTCAAGAGCAGATAACTATGAAGAGCTGGTGGAAAATCTCTTCAAAACATAAGGATCTTGGCTTTAACATATCCTTAAAGATCCATTCCTTACATGAACATCTAGACTTTCTGTCCACCAAACCGCGAAGCAGTGAGCGATGAGCAAGGTGAGAGATTTCATCAAGGTATTTTGTGGCTATGGAGAAAAGATATCAAAGAAAATGGAATCCATCAATGCTTGTAGATTACTGTTGGACAATTGTAAGAGATGATCTGATGCAGGAGTACAAGAGACAAGCAAAAAAGAGATGTCACTGAATGAGGACCACATTTTCTAGAGCAATTTTTGTAACTCTTTATAATTTGCAATAATGTTTAGACGTTTTAGTTATTGCTATGTTTACTCTAAATATCAGAAAATTGGCATAAAATAATTTGCATCTTTATATTTGTAAAAATATTAATGTTTCAAAGTACTGAAACTTTTACGCATTAGTCATATGTAGCAGTAAAAGGAAAACGGATATCGTAGCGATAAGAGCCAACTAAATATTTTCATTGTCAGAACAGTGTAATGTAGTAGATGTTACTTGCAGTCCTATGTAATATTACAGATAAAAATGATAACAGAGTACAGATAATGTGGTAGATGTTACCTGCAGTCATAGTAACATAGTAACATAGTTAGTAAGGCCGAAAAAAGACATTTGTCCATCCAGTTCAGCCTATATTCCATCATAATAAATCCCCAGATCTACGTCCTTCTACAGAACCTAATTGTATGATACAATATTGTTCTGCTCCAGGAAGACATCCAGGCCTCTCTTGAACCCCTCGACTGAGTCATGTTACACTAAACATAATATCTACTATATAATTGTCTAAGGGTCACTTCCGTCTGTCTTTCTGTCTGTCTGTCACGGATATTCATTGGTCGCGGCCTCTATCTGTCATGGAAATCCAAGTCGCTGACTGGTCGTGGCAAAACGCCCACGACCAATGCCACGACCAATCAGCGACGGGCACAGTCCGCCGGCAAAATGGCAGCTCCTTCCTCCCCGCAGTCAGTGCCCGCTCCATACTCCCCTCCAGTCAGCCCTCACACAGGGTTAATGGCAGCGTTAATGGACCGCGGTGTAACGCACTCCATTAACGCAGTTATTAACCCTGTGTGACCAACTTTTTACTATCGATGATGCGTATGCAGCATCAATAGTAAAACGATCTAATGTTAAAAATAATAATAATAATAAAAAAAAAAAAGTTATTCTCACACTCCGACGTGCACGCTGTCCTCGGCAGTGCAAGCGGCAGGTTCCGGTTCCAAAGATGCTATGCGAGAAGGACCTTCCATGACGTCACGGTCATGTGACCGCGACGTCATCACAGGTCCTGCGCTCATACCAACCCTGGGACCGGAAGCTGCCTCGTGCACCGCACACAGGCACCAGGACTTCAAGGGGCCTTCAGAAGGTGAGTATATGTTTATTTTTTATTTTAAGTCTTTTTTTAACCACGCATATAGTGCCCACATTGCTATATACTATGTGGGCTGTGTTAACATACTGCGTGGGCTGCGTTATATACTACATGGATGCTATGTACTATGTGGGCAGTGTTATATACTGTGTGGGCTGCGTTATATACTGCATGGCTGCTATATACTACGTGGCCAGTGTTATATACTATGTATACCACGTACACCACGTAGGTTGTCCTGCAAGAAATGAACTGTTTCACAGTATGCGTTATAGGACCAATATTCAACGTTCGTTTGAGAATGTGATATTGACAATACTGACACTGACCACAACGATAGTTGCCCATCTGGGGTTGCTTGCTCTAACCAAGTATTTTTTTGCTTAGTGATACGGTTACGGACCAACACATCCCTTATATGTGTGCTCCGCCTGTTAGAAATTAAAGGCCCACCCGCTGCCTTGCCTGCTAAATCCTTATCTCTCTCCAATATGTGCCAGTGTTTTCTTATAGTAGATCTAATAGCCTGATCCATCGGGCCATACTAAAAACAAAAATTAAACCGCTGGCCCCCTGTTCTGTGCTCTTTTTCCCCATAACCATGAGGTAAATTATTTACCCTCTCCATAGATGTCTGCAATAGCATATCTGGATAGCCCCTACCGCGAACCCTTTGGCACAGTTCCTCAGACTGCTGTTCATAACCTTGACGTGTATTGTTGATCCTCCGTGTCCTCAGCAATTGGCTGTAAGGTAAAGACTTCTTGATATGGCTAAGATGGAAGCTATTGAAATGTACTACTACATGGCTGCTATATACAACGTGGGCAGTGTTATCTACTATGTGGGCAGTGTTATATACGGTGTGGGCTGCGTTATATACTGCATGGCTGCTATATACTACGTGGCCAGTGTGATATACTATGTGGGCAATGTTATATACTATGTTGGCAATGTTATATACTGCGTGGGCAATTTTATATACTGTGTGGGCTGTGTTATATACTGTTTGGGCTGTGTTATATACTGCGTGGCCTGTATTAACGCATCGGGTATTCAAGAATATGTCGTGGCCTGGGCTATACGTACTATGTGGGTGTCATATACATAGATATTCTGGAATACCCGATGCGTTAGAATCGGGCCACCATCTAGTAGCTATATAAAAGAGTACAGGTAATATAGTAGTGTAATGTAGCAGTCCTATGTAACACCATAGATAACGCTTGTATCAAATGATAAACTCTTACACCTAAGTGTATCAAGGAACGTAGAATGCATCCCCTGATGTTAATAGAAAGATTACAATATTAATCCCCACGTTTCAAGATCTCTGCTTGCTGTCATTCTTTGTAGGCGTCAGTGGATACAATTCTGCCCCTGCTCATGTGATGGACACAGAGGTGCAGGGCTTGTTACAACGTGCAAGCTCTGATAATGAGAGTATGGAGATGGCACACGTGTGTCCTTCACATAATCGGGAGATGTCACATGTTCCCAGATATAACACCACCAGTATCCTGAAAAGGTAGAACCCACTAGTAGCCCAGTGCAGCCACTGAGGGGTTAACCATGATCCCATTCTGTAACAGATATCGATGGCGAACATCTCGTCCAATGTATTCATACATCTGCTGCTCGGGGATAATGTGAAATTACACAACCAACGCCAGACTGCGGCTCAGGAGCCTGGGGGGAAAAACGTGCCCTGCTCACATCGGAAAACGGAGGGGGAGGGGACTGCACTGAAACAAGACACTAGTCAGAGCCCTGAAGAGAGACCACCTGAGAGGCATCAAGATGAAGGGGGGATGGAGGGGCAGGATGGCAGCACAATGGAGATGGACACCTATCACAAGAGCAACGAACTCTTCAGGGACAATGCTTCTGTATCTAGGCTTATGTGTGGTACTGCTTGCTAAGCCTATCACGTGTAATACTGCCTGCTGAGGCCTGTATGAAAGCTTGGCGCGTGATACTGTCTGCTGAGCCTCAACATCTACTAATCCATGTTGTATCTCAGAACCACACAGCTCTGTATAGAAACAGGAAACATTGCAAGATGTAGATCTAGTGTTCAATTTGACTGCAGAACAGGAAGTGTGATGTGCATAATAAAATTCCTTCCTCCGTGCCGCCGGTTATGCCTCAAATAGATTCACATGAAGTTCTTAAGCTCTAGATACATTTGGTCATCGGACATTTCCAGAGTGACTCCTGGCTGTGACATCACTGCTTCTCCGAAATAGGAGTTATATACTATGGCAGTGACATCACTACACTCCTCCTATTAGTTATATACTCCGACTGTGATAAAACTGGTCTTCTAAGATATACGGTGTGACATCACTGCTCTTTCTTGTCATATACTACAGCTATGACACTGTACTCTCATATCATACTACAGCTATGACATTATTTAACCAAAAGAAATTGATCCCTGTTATATCATGGTGTTATATGCCAACATAACAAACCACAAAAAAGTCTCAAATTGCCATACAACGCAACTAGACTCAAACACAATGCATCTATAATGCTTAGATTCAATAATATTTATTAATAATTCACATCAAAATTAAACAACAGTAATTAAGAGAAAACCTCCAAATGTGATGGAGCGGATTAATACACATGACATCTACAAAGAAACCAATATGAAACATGAGTAGCCAGACAAGCCCCTATGCAGAAAAAAACTGCCTAAACAAAAGACCTGAGCCTAACAAACCGATAAGGTTTGTGTATACATACGGCTTGCAAGCATGCCAGATGACCCACACAAAGGGACTTTTAAATTATTACTGCCACATGGCATGTAGATATACTGGCGCTTAAACCTATGGCAATCTATTATAACAAAAGTATCATGGCCGGTCTCAGAATATGGGCAAACTGGCTAACAAAAAACTTACATATGGTAAGATGTCCGTGTCTCCGTTCCTTTACACCGACGCGCGTTTCGTAACACTTCCTCAGACATAGTAACATAGTTAGTAAGGCCGAAAAAAGACATTTGTCCATCCAGTTCAGCCTATATTCCATCATAATAAATACCCAGATCTACGTCCTTCTACAGAACCTAATAATTGTATGATACAATATTGTTCTGCTCCAGACGCCCCCTTTAATAATTTAAAAGTCCCTTTGTGTGGGTCATCTGGCATGCTTGCAAGCCGTATGTATACACAAACCTTATCGGTTTGTTAGGCTCAGGTCTTTTGTTTAGGCAGTTTTTTTCTGCATAGGGGCTTGTCTGGCTACTCATGTTTCATATTGGTTTCTTTGTAGATGTCATGTGTATTAATCCGCTCCATCACATTTGGAGGTTTTCTCTTAATTACTGTTGTTTAATTTTGATGTGAATTATTAATAAATATTATTGAATCTAAGCATTATAGGTGCATTGTGTTTGAGTCTAGTTGCGTTGTATGGCAATTTGAGACTTTTTTGTGGTTTGTTACAGCTATGACATCACTGCTCTCCCATACCCTATACTACAGCTATGGCATCACTGCTCTCCCAAGAGCAGTGATGTCATAGCTGTAGTATATGATATGGGAGAACAGTGATGCCATATCTGTAGTGCAGTGTTCCCCAACTCTGGTCCTCAAGAGCCACCAACAGGTCATGTTTTCAGGATTTGCTTAGTATTGCACAGGTGATAATTGCATCACTTGGACAGGCAATAATTCCATTACCTGTACAATACTAAAGAAATCCTGAAAACATGACCTGTTGGTGGCTCTTGAGGACCGGAGTTGAGAAACACTGCACTACAGATATGGCATCAATGTTCTCCCACATCATACACCACAGCTATGACATCACTCCTCTCCCATATACACTACAGATATGACATCACTGCTCTCCCATATCCTATACTACAGCTATGACATCACTGCTCTCCCAAATCGTATACTACAGCTGTGACATCACTGCTCTCCCATATCCTATACTACAGCTATGACATCACTCCTCTCCCATATACACTACAGATATGACATCACTGCTCTCCCATATCCTATACTACAGCTATGACATCACTGCTCTCCCAAATCGTATACTACAGCTGTGACATCACTGCTTTCCCACATCATATACTACAGCTATGCCATCACTGCTCTCCTCTCCCATATCATATACTACAGCTGTGACATCACTATTCTCCCACATCATATACTACAGCTATGACATCACTGCTCTCCCATATCATATACCACACCTATGACATCACTGCTTTCCCATATCATACCAGAGCTATGACATTACTGCTTTCCCATATCATATACTACAGCTATGACATCACTGCTCTCCCACATCATATACTACAGCTATGACATCACTGCTCTCCCATATCATATACCACACCTATGACATTACTGCTTTCCCATATCATATACAACAGCTGTGACATCACTGCTATCTGATAAGTCATATACTACAGTTATACTGTAACATCACTGCTTCACTACTAAAAGTTATACATTATAGCCATGATATCACCACTCATAGTAAATGTACTGTATATACACAAACACACACATATATATATATATATATATATATATACAGTGGGGCAAAAAAGTATTTAGTCAGTCAGCAATAGTGCAAGTTCCACCACTTAAAAAGATGAGAGGCGTCTGTAATTTACATCATAGGTAGACCTCAACTATGGGAGACAAACTGAGAAAAAAAAATCCAGAAAATCACATTGTCTGTTTTTTTAACAATTTATTTGCATATTATGGTGGAAAATAAGTATTTGGTCAGAAACAAAATTTCATCTCAATACTTTGTAATATATCCTTTGTTGGCAATGACAGAGGTCAAACGTTTTCTGTAAGTCTTCACAAGGTTGCCACACACTGTTGTTGATATGTTGGCCCATTCCTCCATGCAGATCTCCTCTAGAGCAGTGATGTTTTTGGCTTTTCGCTTGGCAACACGGACTTTCAACTCCCTCCAAAGGTTTTCTATAGGGTTGAGATCTGGAGACTGGCTAGGCCACTCCAGGACCTTGAAATGCTTCTTACGAAGCCACTCCTTCATTGCCCTGGCGGTGTGCTTTGGATCATTGTCATGTTGAAAGACCCAGCCACGTTTCATCTTCAATTCCCTTGCTGATGGAAGGAGGTTTGCACTCAAAATCTCACGATACATGGCCCCATTCATTCTTTCATGTACCCGGATCAGTCCTCCTGGCCCCTTTGCAGAGAAACAGCCCCAAAGCATGATGTTTCCACCACCATGCTGTACAGTAGGTATGGTGTTTGATGGATGCAACTCAGTATTCTTTTTCCTCCAAACACGACAAGTTGTGTTTCTACCAAACAGTTCCAGTTTGGTTTCATCAGACCATAGGACATTCTCCCAAAACTCCTCTGGATCATCCAAATGCTCTCTAGCAAACTTCAGATGGGCCCGGACATGTACTGGCTTAAGCAGTGGGACACGTCTGGCACTGCAGGGTCTGAGTCCATGGTGGCGTAGTGTGTTACTTATGGTAGGCCTTGTTACATTGGTCCCAGCTCTCTGCAGTTCATTCACTAGGTCCCCCCGCGTGGTTCTGGGATTTTTACTCACCATTCTTGTGATCATTCTGACCCCACGGGGTGGGATTTTGCGTGGAGCCCCAGATCGAGGGAGATTATCAGTGGTCTTGTATGTCTTCCATTTTCTAATTATTGCTCCCACTGTTGATTTCTTCACTCCAAGCTGGTTGGCTATTGCAGATTCAGTCTTCCCAGCCTGGTGCAGGGCTACAATTTTGTTTCTGGTGTCCTTTGACAGCTCTTTGGTCTTCACCATAGTGGAGTTTGGAGTCAGACTGTTTGAGGGTGTGCACAGGTGTCTTTTTATACTGATAATAAGTTTAAACAGGTGCCATTACTACAGGTAATGAGTGGAGGAAAGAGGAGACTCTTAAAGAAGAAGTTACAGGTCTGTGAGAGCCAGAAATCTTGATTGTTTGTTTCTGACCAAATACTTATTTTCCACCATAATATGCAAATAAATTGTTAAAAAAACAGACAATGTAATTTTCTGGATTTTTTTTTCTCAGTTTGTCTCCCATAGTTGAGGTCTACCTATGATGTAAATTACAGACGCCTCTCATCTTTTTAAGTGGTGGAACTTGCACTATTGCTGACTGACTAAATACTTTTTTGCCCCACTGTATATGTATACATATACATACACATATATACATATATATATATATATATATATATATATATATACATATACACACATATACATACACACACATATATCTACTCTACTATATAATTGTCTAAGGGTCACTTCCGTCTTTCTGTCCTTCTGACTGGTTGTCACGGATATTCATTGGTCGCGGCCTCTGTCTGTCAAGGAAATCCAAGTCGCTGATTGGTCGCGGAAAAAAAAGCCACGACCAATCAGCGACGGGCACAGTCCGCAAGAAAATGGCCGCTCCTTACTTCCCGCAGTCACTGCCCGGCACCCGCATACTCCCCTCCAGCCACCGCTAACACAGGGTTAATGCCGGCGGTAACGGACCGCGTTACGCCGCGGGTAACGCACTCTGTTACCGCCGCTATTAACCCTGTGTGTCCTCAACTTTTTACTATTGATGCTGCCTATGCGGCATCAATAGTAAAATATCTAATATTAAAAATAGTTAAAAAAAAATAAAAAAAACCTGCTATACTCACCCTCCGTTGTCCGCAGAGCCGGCCGCCATCTTCTGTTCCCGGCGATGCATTGCGAAATTACCCAGAAGACTTAGCGGCCTCGCGAGACCGCTAAGTCATCTGGCTAATTTCGCAATGCATTCTGGGAACGGAAGATGGCGGCATCTGCGCGCTCATCGCCTGCGCCAGATCCGAAGGTGAGTATGTTAGAACTACAAGGGGCCATCGGATCCGGAGGTATGTTTATTTTTTAACCTGTGACATACGTGGCTGGGCAATATACTACGTAGCTGGGCAATATACTACGTAGCTCGGCAATATACTACGTAGCTCGGCAATATACTACGTAGCTCGGCAATATACTACGTAGCTGGGCAATATACTACGTTACTGGGCAATATACTACGTGGCTGGCCAATATACTACGTAGCTGGGCAATATACTACGTGGCTCTGTGGTGTGTACTACGTCGCTGGGCAATATACTACGTAGCTGGGCAATATACTACGTGGCTGGGCAATATATTACGTGGCT